>NC_139832.1:17951985-18591985 GCF_963691815.1 Echiichthys vipera
GTGTGTGTGTGTGTGTGTGTGTGTGTGATCGCTGCTGTGTGTACGTTCTGGCATGACTAAAACAGAAACATAATCACGCTCACTCAAGTCATGCTCAAATACAACTGTTAAAAACATCTTCCTAGAAATTATTTTTGAAATATGACCGCAGTTCAGAAATCCCTGCCAAACTGCGCTACGATTGCAACATTGTTTAAACACAAACTTGCTCGGGTGAGATTCACTTAATTAATAATCAACTGAAAAAAACAATAATCTTTTTAAATCTATCTTCACAACAACATCTTAAGAAGGTACAGTTGATTTCATAGTGTATGCAGTTTTTGTATTTCCTCTACATGGCATTCCTCATCTTTGTAAAAGTTAATAGATTTTATCATGCAGACTCTCTTTGTACCAGCAGCAGCAGGAAAGCAGTGATTTCAGGGGGAGTAGTTGGTACTCCCGGCTAATAACATTGCATTTAGTGGAGTCAGTAGTATTTCTGCTCTTTGCTCCCTAACTTACACCCATCCACTCCCTCCAGTGCTGCTCACATGTGTTCTGGCATCGCTCCGGGGCCTTGGTAGAAGCCAGGGTGGAGGAAGAGGAGGAGGAGGAGCAGGAGAGGGTGTGTGGCGGGCGGGCAGACTCCTTTAGCTTCTCTTCCCTCTTTCGGACCTGTCAGGCAAGCGGCCAGGGAGTAATGTGGAAATGTGGCTGGCTGGCGTCGACTTGATTAAGTCTGCGCACGTGTCTCTGCAGAGAGGAGACCCCGGGCTTAATCACCCCTGGTCTTGACACTCTCCTCCTCTTCCACTGCTGTCTCTCTCCTTTTTCTCTCCATATCTCTTTTCTCTTTCTTTCTTTCTCTGTCCTTCTTCTACTCCGCTGCGTCTCCTTCTCACTCCTCCCACTTGGAGGCTAAATGCAGAACTTTTTTCCCCCTCTCTGCCCTTTCTTTCTTTTTTTTCCGCTGATTTTCATTTTTTCAGTGATCCCCCCCCCCTGTGCCCTCCTCGCTCTCTGTGTGTAACTGACTTTTCTTTTGTTTGTGAAGCCCTTTTTTCACTCTCTTTATATTGCACTCTTTCTCCCACTGCCCTTTCTCTCGCTCTTTCCCTTTTCTTGCTCCACCCCCCACCTCATTCTCTCTGTGTTGTTTCTATATGCATGTGTTCAAGGCTGTCTTTTTGTGAGTATGTTTTTATCTCTTATATGTGAGCGTTTTCAATATACATATGAGCTTTTGTGTGTGTGTGTGTGTGTGTGTGTGTGTGTGTGTGTGTGTGTGTGTGTGTGTGTGTGTGTGTGTGTGTGTGTGTGTGTGTGTGTGTGTGTGTGTGTGTGTGTTGTATGTGAGGTTGTGTTTCCCATAGTGCAGCAGTGTGCACCATGCAGGGGTGGACCAGAACATCTCTTGACAGCACCAGGCTACCTCACCTCCTGCGTGGAGAGGATTTCATGTACTATATGAAATGTTCTCCCTCCTGAGCTGGCTTCATGCCAACTATAGCTTACAACCCTCTAAGATCCCACACACTCAGTCACAGTCTACGGAGCTTATATGTACATGTGAACATGATTAGTTTGTTGTTTGGTGTAGTGGAGTAATATCACAGCAGGCTACGGTCGAGGCAAATTTTAGTTTATGAGCAAAATGATATGGTGATGTAATATTTGCCCCATTGTGCACATTTCACATACATTTCTTCAAAAATAAGCAGCAAAGATGGCTCCTAGATAATGTAAGAAGTTATGTAATCTCTATAAAAACATTCTGTATATAAATGTAGAATCTGTAAGCAATGGGACAAGATTCAGGTAGCGGAAGTGTATTCTGTTTGAAGTCTGAGTACCTTTTTGTTATTATTTATCTACATTTATATGCAGATAGATGCTTATATATGCTGTCTCTCAACTCCAATTCTGTTCTTGCATCTCAAGTTGCTGATAGACAGTTAACAATGACCACCACTGGGAAGAGGTAGTCGTGTTCTGGATATCCGCGGGCTACACTGGCCCGAAATATTAGCCGTTGCCCACAGAGGCTTAATTGTCATCAGACGGATAGCCAATGGGTTCTGAGATTGCAAGTTTGCAATATTATTTTAAGGTTTTTCCTCAGAAATAACCTTTTTTTCTGTCTTTTTGCAATTGGCTGTAAATGCTGCAGAACCATTCGCCTTGCTGGTCTTTGGTGTGGTAAAGATGCCAGCCATGGGCACAAGTCAGAGCTGTAGCAAATTTAAAATACATTGTTGTAAACTGACAAAATTGCACACAGCATAATACTAAACTTTAGCCGGTCATGGTAATGTATAAAACTGATTTTTAAACTCACGGTTTGGATGTTTTTTGTTTTGTTTTTGACAAAATGGCTCTCTCAACTTGACTTGAGTCTTATCTGAAACTTTCTCTCCCAAAACTTTTTTTGTGTCTTCGTTTGTACTCATGATTCAAACTGGATATTTTCGTGGCCATCCAGGTATCAAGAGTTCCTCAGCTGCCATTCACCTAACATTGTCTGTGCAGAAAAAATATATATATATTTCAGAACCCTGGCTGCCTGACATAACTCTATAGGTGTGGATACACACACCCTTGCACAATGTAAACCTTAGACACTTACTGTACCATGGTAATAACAATGGCAGCAAGCAACTTTTTAATTGTTCCAATTCTCGACAAGTGGTGATCCGGTATAGCATTCTGTGTCAACAAATGAATAGCTTGAAAATTATTTCATTTCTAAAGTTGTTGTTATCCGCATGATATTTATTTTCCCTGTTTGAGTTTGGAGGTTTGGAGGCTGTTGGCAAGCTTTAAGTGACAGTTTGTTTTTGGGAGTAAGGGAGGGCACGCGAGACGGTCCTAAGCCGAGATGGCACAGCACAGTGGGCTTTCCAAAATCAACATGCATAGTCATCATTTTACCCACACGCTCAGAGATAAGACTAGACTCTGTGCATTTTGCCAAGAGCCCCCCTTGCCATACTTGTACACACACTTCTATGTCAGCATGCAAACACTGATGCATTCAGACATAGAAATATACACACAGGCACACACAGATCCTGATGCCCACACCTTTAGAAGTGCTACCTACCTTTGCAGTGACTCAACATGGCTAATGTGGCAGCAGCAGCAGATGCAGGGCCTTTGCGCCAACCATCACATACTGTCGTTATCCCAGTGTGCTAAATGATTCTATTAGCGCGTCACGCTTGCCCCTGAAAGCTCCCACTGTTCCCCACCTCTACAATGTGGTTCAAGCAATCCAACCCATGCGTTGATAATTTGCCCTGAAAAATTGGCCGGGGACAAGCATCCAATTATGGCTTTGCACCCTCGTTCCCAGCGCCTCGTTTAGATAACCGCTCTCATAACAGGGTTCTTTGAAAAACAAAATGCATCCTCCACTTCTTCATCTTCATCTTCGTTCCTCATTTTCTTTTTTAGGCTGTTTTTTCTCTCTTATTTTCTTCCTCTCATCCCTTGTGGTCTCCAAGTTATTTTTCCTGATGTAAACATTGCTGACAGAGTTGTTCAATGTTGTATCACACTGATGAGGTGAAGCATGTCGACAGATATAAACTGATCTGAAGTTAGTTTACTATTACGACAAATAAATGCCTCTGAATTCAGCCTGTCATTCAGCACTCTGGGCACGGAGCCAGCATGGCTGTTTTTCTTGTCTGTCAGTGGGGAGCAGTGTGATGACTTCTACATTTTTCATCATATTCATTACCCTGGCTTGCAGACGGCGTCATGTTATTAGGTCAGTGTAGTTATTATCATGTTAGTATTACATCAATTACAAGAAATTGTGCATGTCCGTGCATGATTCTTCTCTTGTGTGCTAACGTTTGGCCGTAAGCTAAGACTCAATTAACTATCCCAGAGTTTATATAATTTCTTAAAGCTGCAGAATTGTTTGACAGTTTTGTCTTCTGGCCTTTTAAATTGGACACTCATTTCACTGTATTATGTTTTGATAGTTGGCAGTTGCAATGTTTTCAACATTGTCCAAATGTTCTGTATATTGTTTGTTTTCTCACTCAAATTAGATTTCATGTCTTTTAGGAGCAGATCTGGTTGCTCACTGTTATAGAACTTGGAAAACTAACACAAATATTCCCCAAATAGATTTTTTGAACATTCAAACAAGTGTCAAAAGTAGTGTTAAAAAAGTATAGTGATATGTTTTCAAATTTGTGTTGATAGTGGCAATAAAGCCTATTACCCATTGACATTTTATTCACGCAACACAAGCATATTGACTCAAAATGCTGAAATGACACGGACATACATTTTTCTATAAGATCATACTTTTTGATTTCAGTATGACTCCAGGGCCCCAACAAGTATTCAAATGTTGTTGAAACAGCTGTCCAATAGCATTTAAATAACACTCAGCACTGATACAGGAAAACAATATTGACTCAAAAGCATATAGTTTTTAAAGGAGATTAAAAGCAGAGATATATGCCCATAATTCACCCTAACGCACTCCCCTCTCAGATCTTATCTCACCAGAGAACATTAGGAGCGTCAATTTGACCAATCATAGACCCTGCTGCACCCCTGGAGCCCTCTGATCATCTTTCACCTCCTCCTGGGCCCGTGAACTCTCAGTGTACAGTCATCTGATCCCACTATAGCAGCAAGCAAGAAGCAGTTCCTGACCTGGACTGCTTACACACTCTGAGAGGTGGGATCACACTATAGCCTGTAGTCAGCCTTTTAATGTAACAGTGTTCCTCATGTTGTTCACTTTTTCTCTATGTGCATAAATAAAGAACTGATATGGACTGTCATTTATTACAGTCAAACGACACCAACCTCAGCACAGCTTGACCAGATTAGCTTAATGTAACTATTCAGAGAAGAAAAGACAAACTCCTCTCTGATATGATAAAACTCCAATGATCTGTTTTGAGAATAGGAAGCCACTGTAACAGCATATAGTGAAAGAATACACTAACACAACGTGAAGAGAAAGGGTGTGACATGCAGCAAGAGACCACGGGTCAGAGCTGAACCTGGGGCTACTGCAGTGAGAACAGTCTTTCCCCTAGGTTTACAGCTTTTTTTATAAGGGGGGCGGGACCCATTTCTTTAAAAAATGTAGTTATGTTTGTCCGCATCGGGCGAAACTCCGCCGGGCACAATACAGAGAGCTGAGGAGAATTGTAAACTTGCAAACATATAGAGACAGAAAGGACATGCTGTCATGTAAGTAAGATAAATAACATAATAAGGTGGGCGGCTTTGGCTCAGTTGGGGTTAGCGGTTTGATCCCCGCCCTGCCCTACTTGTGTCATGGTCGTTGTGTCCTTGGGCAAGACACTTCACCCATCTTGCCTAATGTGAATGGGTATGATTGCTGTATGTTTGAGGAGGTGGTCGGAGGGGCCGTAGGCACTGATTAGCAGTCACGCTGTTGTCAGTCTGCTCCAAGGCAGCTTTGACTACTATTGTAGTTTACCACCACCATGTATGTCTGTGTGAATGAATGGAACCTGGACTCTGTAAAGTTCCTTGAGTCCTGAGAAAGGCAGTATATAAATCCATTCCATTATTTAGTTTGTTTAAGGATAATATATAGAGCCATTCTATAGGAAAAATATCCTTTATTGATATCTTGTATCCTCCTTAAATGACTTCTGTTGTGATCCGGCACTGTTGGGCCCCTGAAACTGGTTAGTGAGATGTGATTGTGGCCACTACAGGGCTCCAGTCAAAGGGTCCTGGTTAGTGAGTCATTAGTTGATTTAAGTCTTTTACTCCCAAAGTAACAGTAAAAACAATGCAGTTTCTGAAATAGCACACAAATAAACAAATGCATGAATATATTAGTTATTTCTTATATCTAGCATTATATAAGCATTTAAGGACTGTAACTTAAATCTACATCTTCTCTTGAATCCTGTAACCGTAACATCATAACTTGCATCATCAGTGTTAGTGATGATGTGACTGCACCGTGATCGTCTGCAGGAAAAGTAACAAAAATACAGTGTGACTTCACAACTAACAATTTCAAAGTAAAAGTCTTGGCTCTGAACGGGAAGAATCACCACCTATGTTGGTGATAAACAGGCCAAATCAACCAATCAGATCTACGATGCGTATGACGTACTAACAGAGCGTCGAGCCAAAGCTCAGACAGTAAACAACATGTCGGTAAAGGACATTTTCCGTTTGTGTTACGTGAATTAACGGATAAAAGGCACAATTTCAGGTGCCCGGTTTATATTCCAACAGAAGGACCCTAGAGAAAAAAGCGTTAGCGATCGGCTTGCTTGATAGCTGCGCTCATTATCTGCGGAAGCCGTCATGCTGTTTACACTGAACAGTCGCTTCTCATTGTGTCACACTTCGAGCTGCCTCAAAACCAACGCTGATCGCCTAGGCAAACTTTTCTCTGCTGCAAGTTACCAGATTGATCTGCGAGTAAAATACAATGGAGCTTGCAAGATCAGGATGGTCTCGCGAAGCTAAGTGGGTTTAGCTTTTCATGAGATTTTCGGATATCCTGTATACCCACTGGCTACATTGGAAAGCCCAAGTGATTAGCCATTGCCCCTAAAGGCTAAATCGTCACAAACAAATAAATAGTCGATGTGCCCTGAGATCGCCATGGTCACCTATATAGTTCTCTCTTACAGTCCAGATGGAGGCAAATCAGCTGGTCAGGTAATGGATTGAGCAGATTTGAAGTGTCTTGTGGCAAGTGCAAGTTCCCAGATCCCAAGTCTTCATAATAAAATTGGAAGTATTTTAGGTCTATTTTAGGTCTAGAAATTGTTGTCGGAACATTTCCATAGCTGTGTTAATGGTGTTCTTTTTACAAACTGATTCATCTCAGTATATTGGGCTAATGATCAAAGTCCCCCTCCACTCAAAATGTCTTTTTGCTTTCTGTTTCTTCACCGTGGTGTTTGACCTGATGTCTATCTGTACTTAGAAGCTATGAGTTTAATCTAAAACATTTAAAGTGTGTATATACGAGGTGATTTTGTGACTTATTGAAGCCGCAGGTTCTCATTTCTGTGAGGTTACACCCAAGTCTTAGGTCTGGAAATATAGACTCTTAACTGCTACCTTCTGGTTGCATAGTTGGATGTACTGAAACACCCAATGATCCTACAAAGACTTAATAAACAGTGGAAAAAAAAACGATTATAATAATTGAATCTATACTGTATCAGAAATGAATAACAAGTGGAGAGTTACGACCCCATTCAGCCTTTCTCCGCTTTCCTGCCTTTCTACCTGCCTGCCTGTCTGTCTGCTTGTGTGTTTGGACTGCAGATACAATTACTGTCCAGGCGCGGACAGACCTGGAGACAGAGGCAGTGTGCTAATTGTACAGTGGACCAAGAACGGAAACTATTAAAGCAAGTCTGCAAAGACATTCTCAGCCTTGTCTGCTGTCATAAATCTGTCCTCTCCTCTACAACTTACGACTGTAACAACTGTCACTCTTGTCTGTTTTTAACTTATCTTTTATCACTATGCAAACAAATGAAAAGCAAACTGAAGCCGAGATAAACAGAGATGTCTAGGTCTCTTCAATCAATACATTTACATTCATTGAAATGCACGTCTCTCTCTTCACCTTTGTATGTACAGTGCAGTAAATCCATAATTCTTTCACTAATGGTTTCACTCATTAAGCACACTGAACATGCTGAGATGGAAAAATTCAACAAGTTAAACAAGAATATATGCTTCCTTTGGATATTGATTAAGATGCTGCAGAAATCGATGGAGAATGAAAAAGGCTGCCTCTCCACATCATTCTTCTGCTTTTTCTTGCTTTCTCTCATACACAAACAGACACACAGCAATCACCATTGGCCAACAAGGCCTCCCATCGCTGAAAACAGGAACAAAAAGGCTGGCCTAATTAAACAGCAGTCTTTAATGCCAGTCAACCCCCACTGTAGCCCCAACTACATGAATGAAAGAATAATGCTCTTTTGAAAAGGAGCACAGTTTTATAATCTAAACCCATTGGCTTATGAAAGGGAAGCCCCTTAGCTAAGAAGGCCCACGGGTCACCCTTCATCTCTTCCTTTCTCCCTTCTCTTCTTCCTCGCTCTCTCTTCTCTTCTTCTTCTCTGTTCTCCTGCTGGGTCAATAGCCAGGGTTAAGCCAGGCTGAACATGGGCCAGTCTGTGACCACCACCTTCAGCAGGCCCTTGCTCCCCCGAGGTCTTGGTGGTGCTAATTGTCCCTGGACCTACACACACAAAAGCACACATCAACAGCCATGTGTGTTGGCATGACCAACCGCTGGGCTCATGTGCTTGGATTATCAGAGCTCTATGAAAGAGAAACAGCCAGTTGAACCTAAAAATGGTGGCTGTAGTGGTAGTAAGAGCTGAGAGGAGGGGGTGAGCTTAGGTGTTCAGGGGCCTCAGTGCCAGGGGTTATCCCAGGAAATGGTTAGGGGAAAAAAAAAATTCCATGGGTCCAGTGTGCCCCCCACCCCCCTCCAGACCCCAGCTCACCACCGCCCACCCCCAAAAATCTCCCCATCCCACCAAGGCGAGGGGACCCCCCGACTGGCAGCAATAAATAGATTCCTTCTCTAACATGCCTAATCCTGCTAAACAGCAACAAATCCTATTAGGCCATGAATTATAAATCCTTCTTCACCACCTCACCCCCTCGTCCCCCACTGGAGAACCCCAATCGCCCTCCTGTCTTCATAACATGCACGTGCATGCCCACACACATACAAACACATGAGACTATCAATAATTGTAAGTTGGATGCGTTGGTAATTATGTCTACTAGCTGCTTGCTTCCAAATACTAAATGCTGATGCGTGTGACTTTGTGTCTGTGACCTTCAACCAGGCTTAAGCTTTTACACAGATACACAATGTGTACAACAACACATGTGTAAGTAGGGATACTGTCATGGAAGCCAAGGTCAGAAATTAAAAAATACTTGTTAAAGAGGGACAGGTAAGGCTTCCAATAGCAGTTTCCTGATGTATATGTTATTAGGAAGATATCAAACTACTCTCAGATCTAAAATATGACCTCAACATGATTATTAAAATAAAAAATGGAAGGTACAGTAACTGGAATATGCTGATGTAAAGAGAGAATGCGCTCATCGAGTAAAGTTCCTTTAAGAAAAATAGAAAATTTGATGAGATGATGGTGCTTGATGAAAGTTATTGAGATATTTCAGTTTGGATTAAAATGTAGTTGACTGACCGACCAACTGACTGTCATTGCCATTGAGCCACACCGCATAATTAATTCAGCTAAACGTGCATCTGAACAGACACCAAAGATTCTTAAAAACTAATTTATGGGGAAAAATGTGCTCTGAAAAGAAAATTCTGACAATGTTACACTCACTTATATGCATTCCCAAATTACTGACACACCTTAGGCTAAACCTTTTAGACCAGGGTAAGAGGGGGTAATTTACTCCAAATCCATCAAACTCTTTAATTAGGCTCACTTTGAAGAATAGTTACAGCCTTGTCCTCCTCTTGAGGCTACACCTCATGCCTGGAACATAACCCTAAGAACTTGAATTAGTTCTGATATCTGAGGTAGCCATCGTCCAAAACTCTTTTTTGACTGCTCCGAGTTCGTCAACGGCAGGAGCTGCACAACCGCATGTCAATAGGGTTGACTGTAGGATTCACGAATGCACCAAATTAATAGGTAAAGTACTGTATATTGCAATATACATAAAAATAGATATACATTTTATATAAGAACTCGTGAAAATATATCCTTGATACCTAAATAATAATACTTTTTGTCTCCTATATTTTATAGATTACACTCTTAATTCCTTTTGGTCTTCGTGTCCCTAGTAAAAAGCTTTTTTCCCAGGCTGTAGCTCTTCATTTTCCAGGCTGTCTAACTGGAAACCTCCTCATCCAAATCTTTAGTTAATTTGGCAGTTAGTGTGGTGTCAAGAGGAGTTCACCAGTCATTAGTCTACTTGTTAGAAGTGCGCTCCTCTCAGATTTTCTCTCTGTGTGTTGGGAGAGAAAGTGTCTGTCTGTTCTCCTCCAATAATGACAGGTTGTGAGACTTGGCGCCATTAACATTAAACATGGATGGGACATTTTATGAGGTCACCAGGATGTCGACGAATATCTCTCTTTCTGAGTTATTTTCATTGGTGGGATTCTTTCGCGAGCTTAGAGACGGGTATCATTCAGACATACCTGTGTATGAGATGGGACTTACATGGATACTCAGCAACAGCAACACAGTATCTAATGGTGCTTCTATGAAAGATATTCAGGACTAAGAATGCATGAGAGAGATTGAAACTAACGCATTTTTCTGCTTTTCCTGCATTTTCTTTATACTTTCCTGCATGCAAACTTATCCTTCTTTTACAGTTAACAAAGTTTCAAAGTGTGTTTGTGGCCTCTCGCTTGTTTTCTCTCTGTTCCTCTGTGGTCACACACATCAAACAGGTCTCTCTCTCTCTCTGTTTTCTTTGTCATCAGCTCTTAATGGGCACTGGGCTTTGATGTGGCCTATTTGCTGCTATTGTCTTCGGCATGTCTTAATCAGTGCCCATTGATCTGGAGGAGGCGGCATGAAAACCACTGGTATGGACACAGGGAGGAGGGAAACAATTTCAGCAGAAGCCATATTTAACTTGCTGCACCGTACTCCATGGAGTGTGGTTGAGTCTTGTGTCAAGTTTGAGAAAACGAGAAACACAGTAAGAGTCGGAAGGAAAGAGGGAAGCAGAGAGCAAGGGAATCAAACAGATTACAAGCATGGGAGAGGGAAAGACAGTGATAATGACACCTTTGCCATCAAAAAATAGGGATTTGAATGTATTTGGGGGGGTGGGGGGGGTGGCTATCCCAGCTGACATCGACCTAACACGTGTATATATTTGGACTGTGGGAGGAAGCCGGAGAACCCTGAGAAAAGTCACGCAGACATGGGGACAACATGCAAACTCCACACAGAAGGGCCCCAGCAAGGATTCAAACCAGGAACCCTCTCGCTGTGGGGCGACAGTGCTAACCACCACACCACCATGCTGCCCCTTTCGACAGAATCAAAAAAATAAAATCATAAAATTGCTTTTGATGTTGCACGTGGATCTCTTTACGAAAACTTGAGAATGCTAGTGTGGACGCAGTATTTTCACAAGTGAAAAGCATCTACAGATTTGGCTGGCTCAGTGTGCACATGGCCTGATAAAGATGAAGTTGGGTTAAACTTCGGGACTGCTAAAAACACTTAGAGCTGGTTTCATTTTAGGAATTTTTCCCCATGGAAAAGTGTGTCTAAAACCGCTTAGAAGCCCATTCATTTACACCCCTCATTGAACAGAGAATCTTGGCTGTTACGATATAGCTGCTCACTTATAATTCTTACAACGGAACCCTCTGGCATGCCATCACTTTTTAGATTAAACATTCCTGAAAGAATGTAGTCATCTTATCCTCCCATGATATGATAAAGAGATGTCTGTTTCTGAGGAGAACAGAGGAGCATATCTCTTTGATGGACCAAAGCACCAGTCATAAAGCTTAACTCACACACACACACAAACATACACACACACTCACACACACACACACACACACACACACACACACACACACACACACACACACACACACACACACACACACACACACACCCACACACACACAGAGGCCCGTGGTCTTGCTGGGCCCTGAGAGTAGGACATTGATGTCTACGGCTGCTCTCTCCAGACTGACTCCAAAGTTATTGCAGTGCACCATGGAAGCACAGGATATTTGACGGTCCCCTACCAAATAAAGAGGCCATGAGGTGGGGGATGAGGGAGAGTTGCCATTGACAACTCGGAGATCTCCAAAGTGACCATCAGAAAATGAAAAGAGAGAAAACTTATTAAGAGAGAAGGGTCCAGGGAGGCCAAGAGGCTAAATCTGTCACAGCTTTTCATGAGAGGGACAAGGCCAGTTCATGACTGCAGAAACTACAGCTTGTACATGACTTCCACAGTTGACCTAATGAAGAATAGTGAGTCTATTGAAAAGAGCCAGGAGTTGGGGTTTAATCCACAAAAGAAAAAAAACCGCAACCAGCCTTCCCAATAGAGGATGAATCATAGGGCGCAGGACAATGGAAAATATATTGAATTCATCGTGAGTGAGATCTGAGCTTTACTCACTCAAGGGGACTCCCCAGGATACATTTTGTCAAATCTTCTGAACAGATGAAAAACAAACCCAAAGAAAAGTAAAGAAAGAGGGGGAGGCAGAAGGAGAGGAGTAGGAGGCAGTGTTGAGGGGTCAGTGTTGAACAAAGAACCCTCCATGTTATTCTTTTATCACACTTACCAATGAACATGTGTGCGCATTTGTGTCAAATGCAGGAAACGGGAGGAGGGCAGGGAGGGAGCGGGGTACAGTTGTACAACGATCAAAACCGCACATGTTTTTTGTTTCCTACATGTGTTTTCTTTCCCAATTACGCTCGAACCTCCAAATCACACTCAAAAGAGGAGAAAAAAAACCGCACATCCTTTTCATGATCGATGATGGAGAGCAAGGAGGTGGGGGGTAGATTTCCTTTTTTTTTCAAAAATAGGGCCTCATGCTCTTTATGTTTGGCATTGTTTGTGTGCATTTCCTCCTATAGCTTGGGCAGGCCTTGCGTGGAGGGCAGGAAAAAAGACAGCAGCCTGACAGCCTTTGATGTTGATGTTTTATGGTCCCACGTCAACGCATTGTCTGTTAAGTCCTTTTGTAGTCCCTCTGCCTAATTAAGACCTCAGAGCGACTTGTTGACTTCACTAAGACCCTTGTTTGGGGAGGGGTAGGGTGGTTTGTGTGTGTTTTGTGTGTGTAATGAGTGTATGTGTGTGCATGTGGGTGTGTTTCCTTTGATTGGCATGTAGTTTGAGAGAAATGCTCATTACCCACTCAATACAAAAGCATAGACTCCATAAGAATGGAATCATTCATTTTCTGTTTGAGGGCCATTTCAATGGAGAAGAACTCATCTCAGGTTGCAGTTATGCTTAAAGTAACAAAAAGCACTTAAAACACCAACATTCAGAAATCTAAAACTACATTTAAACACGTCATTGCATACAGTACACATGCTCTATTGCAGGTGTGTATATATGTAACCATTTTTTAGTGTATTTTTTCATTTCTGCCATCTTCTTCTGGGTCGTTTCTTTACACTTGCACTGATTCATGCACCTTTGACTTCTTGTCTACTACTGACTTTGCTTAAATCCCGTCTCAACCACACACTAGGAAAGCTGTCTTTCTAGTAGGGCTGCCCCCAAATAGTCGACCAATCACTGGCACATTAGCAGACCAAAATTTCATTGGTTGATTGGTTTCAGGAAAGAAACAAACATTTGGAGCAGTTTCTTGTGTGAAGTGAAAATCTATGTGACTGAAGGCTGGAGGGCTTTTAATTTGAAGGGCCCGATACAGGAAGTTCATTTTCTAGACAAACTAGTACAGAGTTCAGGTCGCACATTTTAAAATGAACTTGTTCAGTTCATAGTTCATAATTCAAAATTGTGAATTCAGTTCACAGTTCCAAAAATGAGCTTGTTCATAGTTCCTTTTTTCAATATTTTGCTGTAAGCTATTTTTTTTTCAAAATGATTGCCATAGTCTATATAGAACAATGGAGAGCAATTATTTTATCAGTTTTAACACTAAATCTATGCGTCAGATTTCATCTTCATATCCAATTTTGAATCCTTATCCAACCAGGGTTTACATTAGAATTGAGGGGACAGCATTTCCCCATTGCTGCTTTAACACTTTGCTGCAGTCCATTCAGGGCAGCTGCTTTCACATCTACAGTATATTCTCAAAACCATGAGGAAAAACTTGCTGCTTGAATGGTCTTTTTATAATGAGGAATTATAAAGACAAAATCAGGACAGTAATCCTTAAAGTGCAAATGCTTTTCAATTTTAATAATTTTCCATTTCAGTACGTACTAAAAAAGGAATACTGGAATCCTGGCAAAGTAAACCAGTTTCAACAAACAAGTTACATGAATAATAAAACCAGGAACCAGGCTTAGGGAGGAAATTAAGGCTGAACTTGAAATTAATTTTATGAAAGCTGGGCTTTCCACTTTACTCAAAGGTTACCAGTCTCCGACAATATACTGCACCACCAGGTTGTCCAGCTGTGGCTGGGAGATGACAATGGAGCCGCTGGTGTACGCAGTTAATGGGATTTTGGACGAGGATCTGTCTTGACGGTCTTTCAATTTTTTATTTGCTTGCACACACCTTGAAATGCCGGGTGCTTGAGTTCAATGTGCCGTTTCAGGTTTGCTGTGGATGTCAAAAAAATCATATATTGGTATGCAATAAATACTTATAGTATTAATCATTTAAGATAAATACTAGAGTGCCATTAATGTACGGTATAATGTCTTTGGACCTTCCTTCACGCCCTTGATAAAAGAATAGAACAGCAGTATGCATTCCTCAAATTCAGATGATGATTTGACAAATCTTTAACTGCCTGGGTCTTTGTTCCTTTGTGCCTGCACACGGTGTTTGTGTGTTTTCTCATTATCTATTTTCACTCATAGCACACATCATCCAAACATGCTGCTGTCACACATGGAATATCCAGGGACATGTTTCCGCATTTTCTGCCAACGAAATCCCATGAGCACTAGTGCATAGCACACACAAAGCCTATTTAAAAAAACAAACATAAGTGCATGCCATAAAATCACTAAAGTATGCAAGTATCAGTTTGTGTATGTTGTTTGCACCCAGTGGTTTTTGTTTCAGTGTTCAGCTCCATACCAGTGGGTTTTCTTTTGTGTTGACAAAGATGTGCTGCTCTGAGCCTAGGGAAGTGTGTTTTTGGACTCCTTTTAATGCAAACTGAGTCTGGTTTCCTTCTGTTTTACTTTGCATCATGTTGCAGAATCATAGTTATGATCGATAAAGCCAGCCTTGACAGAGAGCGGGGGTTAATCTGTGCTAACTCATACAGTTGGAGGTTGAATATGTGCATGCATCCCTGCTAATATGTGTGCATGTTTGCTCTACTTTCAGGGCCACATGTTTTGCTCTTGCGGGTACACATATTGTCCATTGACTCTCGAAAGAAACAAGTCACCTTTTACGACAAGGAATCACCTGTAGACTTAAAGTGTATGTCGTTTAGACTAAATCAGTCCACCTTTCTGTCACAGGTTGTCCCATGCCCAGAGATCAGCTGTAAAAGTTCTCCGCAGAATGCAGTACTTTGTGGCCAGGAAGAAATTTCAGGTAAGTAAAAGGAAATTCACATGAGGAGAGGGAAATTCTACAGAGGGCAGGAGGGCAAAAGAGGGGGATATACAGAGATAAAGAGAGAGACAGATTGAGGTGAGAGAGAGAGAGAGAGAGAGAGCGGCGTGTGTGTGCGTGCGTGTGTGGTGTTTGTGTGGTTATACAGGATGAGCAGGGGGGAGCCCCAAGGGCATTTGTCGACTGCAATGCTGCTGTGCATGTGTACGTGTATGTTTGTGCGTAAATGCCTGAAACTTGCACCTGCATGTCTTCTTTGTGCTCTATTCAGTTCAGGCGTAGTATCAGGGGAAGTCTACTAACTTGTCTCTGGGGCTATAGTAGGAATTCACTTACTATACTGGACTTACAAAAAAACAAGCTGGCAAAAATGCACTTACACACACACAAACACACACATCAGGACATGGCCTCATGCAGCACTCAAAGCAGCAGAATTATGTTAAAACAATTTGCGCAGTAAATAATTTCAGTTTAAAAAAACATAATCATATTTGAGATACTTTTGCCATCATTTTCATGCTACATGTTATTGTCGAATGGATCCTATATTCTTACCGTTTCCAAGTGTTGTAGAATGTTTTCAATTATGGCCTAAGTGATCTCAGCTGCAGAGGCTGTACTCTGTGTATACCAAGGATAGCCTAAAGAGTTCACTGGGTTCTTACTGATGCTGCTTGTATCCATGTCACACTAAACAAAGCTGTGAAAGGACCTTAACACGATTGCTTTCTACATGACCATGCACTTGTCAGTGCACGCACACACACGCACACACATACACACACACACACACAAACACACACACACACACAAACACACACAATGAGTTAACAATGAACCCTTTGCACCCAAGGGGGTTGGGGATGTTTTCGGGGATCGAGCAACAGCGGCTATGGTTGACAATGGCTTTTGTGTCCCTCCTTATGTGTGTGTGTGTGTGTGTGTGTGTGTGTGTGTGTGTGTGTGTGTGTGTGTGTGTGTGTGTGTGTGATCCACAGCAAGCGCGGAAGCCCTATGATGTGCGAGATGTGATCGAGCAATATTCCCAGGGTCACCTCAACATGATGGTCCGCATCAAGGAACTGCAGCGAAGGTGTTGTCTTTGATCTTGTTTTATACTCTTTTACCCCTTGCAACAAACAACAAACAGTGCTGCACTGTCAAAACTCTGACACGTTTCTTAAAGGGGCAGCACATTGTTATTTAGATTATTATGTTATCAGGTTCAGCTAATTTCTTTTTAAATTCCTGTCTGCGGTAAATATTTACAAATAAGTTTCATTACTGTTATTTAAATGACTTCATTCTCGGGTTCAACTGTTACATTTAATTTTAATTTTCAGAAGTTTAAGCCGGTGCACAATTGTTTATTTTTAAAACAAATAAATAAATAAATAACAATTCAGTACATTGGTACACAATTCAGTACATTTTTGTGTTAATTTGTTACATTTTTTTTTTACAAAGTTATGGAAATAATGTTTCAGTCAAGCCAGATGCCTTTAGTCTCTTCCACAAGGTGAACTGTACAGTTTCTTAATTCAACAATGGCATGGGATCGGTATCGGGTATCGACTGATATGCAAAGCCCAGGTATGGGTATCAAGACTGAAAAAGTTGGATCAGTGCATCCCTTGTAATTGCATTACAGTTTGTTATTCCTCTTACTGTTCATCTGACGGATTGGACAGGGCTTCACTGGTTTCTGATTTGTCACACCTTGTTGTGCTTTGTCGAGCTTTAATGAAATCCAGTCCTCACTAAAGTAAAACCTTGTCCTTTTTTCTGCAAATTTTCCCTGCTTTTTTACGTGATTTTCACAACAGTCCCCCACGACGGAGGTCACTTAGTTAATAAATTGGGTCAAGCTTATGTAAGCACGTCACCTGGACCTTTTAACGCCTTTTGCAGTAATTCAGCTGAACCATGGTGATGCACTGTGTACTTTTGAAACCAGCAGGACATCATAATGTGTCAGTAAATCAAGAAAATAATGATTATTTAATTATGTAAAACAGTTTCTAACTAACTGCGGTGTGTGCAACCTTAAATAAAAACAAGAAAATAAGATAAGACAGAAAAAAGAATCATAGCACTGACCCCTGCAATAACTGCTTTGCATCAAATGGGTCAGACATATAAATAAAGATAGTTAAAGATGAATTGCTGTGATAAAAATCCACCCTTAATTTGAGGTGATGAAAGAAGAGAATGCTTTGCAGTACATTTTGAACTGTTTCCCCTTCTTTAGTTAATATATACAGTAGATGACTAACAGTCCACATATGCAAGTGTTAGCTGCAAGGTTACACTTGTACATGAAAGCTTGAATCTCAATAAGAACATTCATTTATTCATCCCTTTAAAACTGCTATATGCTTTCAAGCTGATGCCATTTGTTTAACTTTATTGACTCCAAAAATTTGTTTCTATTAGTTTTTTGTTTTGTTCATGAGCTAGTTTGAAGGCTGTTTAATCTCTTCTGTATCTGGCCACTGTTTTTAACTTTCTCATTCTAATTACTTTTTTTTATCCAGGCTCGACGGCACTCTGGGGAAGCCAGGAATGTTTCTTCCAGGTAAATATACAGAAAACACAACAGTCTATATCTGATAGACAGACATCACTCCTCACTCCATCTATGTGTTTATACCTTACACACACACAACCTGTGCTGGACTAAATATGAGAGAAAGAGAGGTCCCTGAGAGGGGGTTCCTGAGATATCGCGTTCACAAGAATGGGACGGACGGACAACCCGAGAACATAATGCATCCGGCCACGGCTGTCACTGGTGCAGAGGCATAAAAAAAGGGAACTACTCCTGGCAATCACAAACACAGCTTTTTTGTCAGCTGAAAATTGCAATCGCCATACAGATCTGTCACTCTCTACTGATTTTTTGAGCAAATCAAGCCTTCCCCTTATTCCCCCTCCCAACAAGAAACATTAGAATAACATCGTGCTGAACGAATAAAGTGGGAAAAAGGTGTGATCCTTATAGAGTTACAACAAATGTACGTCAATTACTTATTTGATGATTTTTAAAGATTTATTTTCACACACTAGTTAATTAAAGTTAGTTAATGGCAGCTATAAAAGTGTACTGCAGTGTTTAGTGCCAACCTATTTCCCAGTTGCTTTGTAAACATCTCTTGGCTGACCCTGGCCACTAACATGGTTAAACAATAGGCCAGTTGGACAAGCGACTGAATTAAGAATACAGGGAGCCCTGTTCTCTCCAAGGCTACGCGTCACACATTTCATACACAATTGTAGCATTCACACTTCGTTTTACACTTCTGAAGAAAAATGCGCAGATAGTGAGCAGATCCAGGAATATAGAGAAGGCGTAACCTAAACTAAGTTTAGCCAACGTTCGCTTTGAAGAATGGAGTTAACTCCTGTTTTTAAGGCTGCATAACTCTTTCTGATATGCATTTACTGTTACTGTAGGGGGCTGTAAATTACCACTGTGACCCGTACTTGCAAGACGACAGAAAATGAATGACTGGATGGTCTGACTCATATTCATCAAGTATAAGGGCGCTTACTGTAAATGACAATGTTGTGTTTGTAATGTGAGTGTGCAGCAGTTGATCCAAATGACCAAATGTACTTTTCTGCATCTGTTTTTGCGTTTTTGCCTCAAAATGCTGCTATCACGGCAAATGTATTTATATTAGCAGTGACTGTTTGCTTGGGTGGATATCTGTTTGAGTTACTTTTTTAATTCGCCAGGAAAAGGAGAAGATAAAGAACACCCAACTATTGGAGCACGACTGATCAGGCTAGAAGATAAGGTAGGCACACTCCTGCTACTTAGTGTGTGTGTGTGTGTGTATGTGTGTGCGTGCATGTGCGTGCGTGTGTGTGTGCTTTCTCTGTAAAAGAGTGATAAACTGATTACCCTTGGTGTTCGTGAGCAGAAGTATGTGCGTGTGACTGCATAACTGTTGTGTCTCAGTCTCCTTATCAGATGAATGCGTGTGGTGGAATCTTTTGATGACCGTGTTTTGACTGGGCTCTGTCCCTCTGCGCCAATGCCAAACGTACACCTGCATTCTCCACTTTTCATCTTATCAGCATTTATCCAGTGCTGCGTTTATGCTGCGCTTACATTTCTCTTCTCTCTCTTCTTTTTTTTTTCCTTCCTGACTCCTGGCTGGGACATTTTGATGATTTTCCATGCCAGCCCTTATTTTTTCCTGTAATCCTAAGTCTGTCGGATGGTGACAATTCTTGGATGTTTATGTTTCCATCAGTGAATATTAAAGTACTGGAAGCATTAAGGGAGTAAAGTCAAAAGTCTTTATACAGTGAGGCATAGCCAATAGACAACAGCTGTGTTATGAAGCCCTCGGGTGTAACTAGGCGTGTCCTCTCTCATAGTGGAACAAACACAATGTGATGCCAGCATGATGCCAACCCTGATGCCAGTGTAATGCCAAGATAGACATTTCCTTTCTGGGAATGGTTGTACCAGTTGGACTGGTGTATGAATACATCTTTCCATGTGCAAATCACGGGATATGAAATGTGTTTGTTAGATTTAGTGTGTGGCTTCATTTGTCTGATCGGTGGCATCGCTAGAAAGTGAAATTATGTTTGTGGATTTAGAAAAATTTGGAAATGCGCTCAAGCAGGTTTTTTTCCATGTCACTGGTGTTTAAAATGGAATACACATTTGACAGTAAATGAAAACAACTTCCATAAAAGAGAACAATGCATTCTGTCGCCACTGCTCTTCTATTCAAGTCAGCCAGCTCAGGATTTCCCCCACTTTGCCTTAACATTTACCATCCCATCTCTGTGTGCTCATCGATACTGATGTTCTCTAATGTTTGCATGCTTTTGCTATTCTCACTACTTTGATACAGAGAGAGGAGTAATGATCTTGAACCAATTTACTCTCCGAGCCTGAAGACCTCCCTTGGTGATTGAGTTACGGCTCATTTGCTCTGGGCTACATGTTGTGATCGCAATCTCCTGATTGGAAACATAAACCTGCGTTCAGAAATGCCTCCGTTACCTATGATGCTCTCCCTCTCTCTCTCTCTCTCTCTCTCTCTCTCTCTCTCTCTCTGGAACCAATCACAGTTACTTTAATTACAACTGTGTTTTGCCGGCAGTGCTGCACCAAGCATCCTCTTATAGTGAAACAGAAGAGTAGCAACTTAAACGTGCGACAACCAGAGCCACCCATTCTTCATAATTACTATATTTGCCTCACCTCAGTTCCCGCCTCCTTCCCTTCATTCATTTCTGGTTGTGTGAATTTCTTGTTTTAATGGTGCTGACGGGCCAGCACATCTGTTAAATAGGGCGGGCGGGGGGAGGGGGGGGGTCTCCTTTTTTCCCGCAGGCAGCAGGTGGATGAACTGGCCAACCTCTGTGACTTAGCACATTCCCTGGTCCTCTTCCAGATACGCCTGCGACGTCAAGCTCCAGTAGCACCTCACAGATATTATTGTCCACTTTAGATAAAATACATATATAAACTTTATATTTCTGCAGGGATTTTCTAATTACATTTATAGTGTAATCCCCCTAAATGAATAAATGGACCTTGGTTGTAAAGGTGCACAGCATTTATTTATGCTCCTGACCCATTTTTCACTGAAACCTTTACTTTGTTGAAGGTTAAGATGATTTAGACACCGAAAACAAAATGTCGAAACAACATTTCAACAGAAAGCCTGTGTTTCAGCAGCAACATAATGCCTAATCCTAACAAAACGCTCAAGCTAAATGAAAGTTTACAGCAGATGTGTTATGATATAAAATACACAATGAATCAAGTTTGTTGAAACAATTCGGTTGTTTGCAACATAATCTCCAGCGCCGACACATTTGTTTTCACTGCAAGCATTTCAAAATGTTGTGTAATTTCTGTGTTGCGTCAACTCTTGCATGTCACTCATAATAGTAAACCTAATCACACACAAAGCAAAACCCTAGTGTCACAGTTGAATCACCTCCATATAGGATATTTCCCAACAGCCCCGAGGAATTATTCATCAACTCCATGCCCTAATGTTTGCATGTGTGTGGGTTTGTGTGTGCACAAAAGTACACCCTCTTGTGTACCCATGTTTTTTTTAATACTCACCCTTGGTAAGCCTCCAGCCTCTTTCTTTGACAAATTCCTACTTTCTACTCCCGTTACTCCTGTAAAATGTAAAACACCAGACATCAACTGCTCTGACCGGGCTTTATGCTGCAGCTGAATAAGTAACATAGAAACATTTTTCTGTCCAGTTGTCAGCACATCACTTGTAGATGAATTTATTTTCAGTGAGCTGAAGGGGGCTTGGGCATTGTGTGTCCTGTACAGGGTTCGACAGTGATTTATCACACAAAGACAAAGACACATATAAGTCTACACTCACACACACACACACTCACACACACACACAGACACACACACGCAAGCAAAGAGTTGATTAATCACCAATGTGTCTAACCCCACACACTCAAGATTGAATTCTCTTGGAGCAACTTGGAAGCGAAGATGGATGGCACTATGTGACAGTGTGTTATCTTTCTGTCAGACACACTCGATGAAAAATACCCAAACGACAAGCTCAAACAGTGGCTAGTGTCTATGGGCTTCAGCGTGGCCTTTCAGAACGGAGCTCGCTGCATGCTTTAGAAACAGTCAAGAAAGTCAGAGCACTGTTTGCGGTAAATCTCTCCCAGTTTTATTGGAGCAGCATTTTTTCTCATGGCAATAGACATAAAGGGCAGGGAAATGACAACAATATGCTTTCACGAAGCCTGTAAAATGTCAATCTATAAAACAAGTGTTATTGGTCCGATCCTATTTTGTTTTTCAAGATTTATAATTATCGTGAAGTGTTGTGCAGCCCAGAGCAAACCAACAACTTAAAACTGAAATTGGTGTGTAGAGCTAAAGAAGGCAGGCTTTAATTATGTCTGAAGGGAAAATTTGTTTAGTTCAAGGTTGAATGCCTTTCACAAGATTGGAAAAAAACACCAAACACCAAACCTATAAAATGTTTAATTTGTTATTTGCTGGCATTAAACAGTCTTATTTAACGATACATTTGAAATACAGACCATATTTCAAAAATGCATTTTTGGAAACATAAGATACCACAGTTCATTATTCAGAATTTTAAAGTAATAGTAATAATATTTGATTTAACTTTAACTTCAAATTAAGGGGTGGTTTCTATTCACTTCATTAAATTTGATGTTGAAATCATGTATATTGTTTTACTAATCCAGGCTTAACATTACTTAAAGATTAAAAAAAATAATTAAAACTCATCATTCAGCAGCAAGGGGGCAATTTTATAGTCATAATTTAGTCATTACTGTGGTATTCAGTTGTATTTGGATACTGCATTGGTCCTTGGTGGGTGTAAAACCATCCGCAGCAAACTCCAATGTGCCCTCCAGCCCAGCAGAGACATGTCTCTGCTCAACACATCATTATTTGTGTTGCTCTAAGTACACTACATGGACCATACATCACACTCACTCTGTGGTTAACTTCACTCTGCTATATTAGGGCAAATATACAGTGCCATGTATGTCACGCTTATATCATGTGCATTAGCACTAAGCATACGCACAAGAATGCATACCCTGACCGTAATAGCATCTCAATTAGGTAAGTATGCTCTAAATTACAGCGAGGCCAAATACTAGAAATACTTGAGGGCCGGGTTAGAGTGTTGTGTTTGTTAGGAGTCCATCTGTAAGGCATTTAGGGCCCCTCGTCTTTAAAGGCATGGCTTTGAGGGGGGCAGATGTGAGTGTGTGTGTGTATGTGTGTGTGTGTGTGTGTGTGTGTGTGTGTGTGTGTGTGTGTGTTTAGACTGGTCCTATCCAGACCCAATGGAGGTCTTAAGAGATGAGGGTCTAGTAAACACACACCCTCTAATATATACATATTTATACATTAGAGCATCTACAAAGATACAAGTGGATATACAGACACACATAAATATACAAATGCATCCAGCAGTGTCTCAGTGTAGTGTTTCAACAGCAGTTGGAGCAGGAGGGTTCTGAGACTGAACGTCTGGAAAAGGGGGCAGAGGAGGAGCAGCATTTCACGCCTTTAGTCTATTAATGATTGTGCATCAATAAATGTAAGCTACTATATCCAGTTGTATTTTCCTTGATTTTGTATATTCATCTGAAACAAGTAACAGTCAATAGGACATTTTACTGTAATTCATTTTAGTGCCTGGGTGATTCTCCGTGGCTATAGCTGTGATGTTATTTTCTCTACAAAAATCTTAAATTATACGATCACAACAGAATCACTGCCCCAGAATCAAAGACTAAAGGATTTTTTAATATTCTTAACTGAAACCAAGTAATACTATAATAATCAGAACAGCATGCTGCAGACCACATAAAGAGATGTAAAAGCTTTTAACAGATTTTCAAATTATTTGGACTTGAAAGATGTTTCAGAGTTCAATGAGTTGCCCACTGTTCTTATATCATGCTCAATTGAATTTTAAGGAGAAGGGTTATTCAGCCTATTTAAGTTCACTGGAAAGAATCAGAGGATTTAAAACCACAGTTGGCATCGACAATCTTTTTTGGGATAATAAAAGCTGAGCTATCTGCAAACTTCAATCTTTGTGCAACATTATTTTGTATTGTACACAGCATATCTACCAAAATGACCGGTTTGTGACTGCTGTAGAAAAAAGGAATTAAAGATGGAAAACACATTTGGCCAATAGTAAATAGTGACTGATCTAATTCCAGCTTTGTTATTTACGGTAATGGGAAAAGTGCATTTGACTACAATCTACAGGGCAACATTTTGAATATTAATCCATTAGAAACTCTTGAAATGATTACATTTCTGAATTGAGTTGCATCTCAGTGAGTGTGGTCACATTGTACACTTGCCCTGATCCCTCCTCCTTCGTCGGTGTAACTCTATTCATTCCTCCATTTTTCTGCATATCATATTCCTCAATTCTCTCCCTCTGTAATTAGAGTGATGGTCACAGTCGCCCACTGTCTGTCCTTTTCCTGCCCTTCTGCTAAAAAGGGTGAGAAAGAGTCAGCTGCCATCGCCACCTACCCTTGTCCAACAGTGCCTATTTTTTTTAGTCCCCCTCTGTCTGTTTCTCCTGCATGGACACCTCTGTCTCCTGCCCCCCCTTTGCTCCTATTCCCAGCCCCTCTCTGCCCTGAGAGCACCATGTCTGTTGTTGTGCTGTGTTTTGATATATGTGTGTATTTGGCCACAGTGTGCTCAGCGGGGAGCTGGACTGACCGGGCCGGTCTAAACAAAGAGAGGAAACTTGGCAAAGGAAGCACGTGCACACACACACACACACACACACACACACACACACACACACACACACACACAAACACACAAACACACACAAACACACACACACACACACACCACACACACACACACACACACACACACACACACACACACACACACACACACACACACACATACACACACACAAATCCTGGAACACACAGATTTGCTGCAACGGCTCAACTCTTACTGCCCCGTGCTGCAGACACACATACAAAATCTCCCTGCATGTCTGGACTTGGCCTGTGATAGCTAAAGCACACAGCATACTGTAGTTCCCCCCTGTTTTTCTTTCCTGATTAAATCTACTTCTCTGAATCCTTTACTGCACAGGCTTATTTACATTGCCACTGAATGTAAATGCAGAAAAGATGTAGATCTGTGCAAATATGCTTGGGCTACATTGTGTTCTCAGTGGAAAAATGTTTTCATATTTAAAGGGAAATGTTCTTTTCACTGCCCCCATGCCACAGGGAGGTCAGAGGTCATTGTCCTCCACAGAACAACAGCCCCCGGAGCTGCCAGGCTTGCAGTACAGACTTTTCAGGGACACAATGTGTGTCTAGACTGACATGAGTACCATACCAAAATGCAGTCTCATTTACTTCAGGCACAACATCATTTGGTAATTCTCCAGTTTACCTTGCAAGGAAATAGAGAAAAAAAAATCACCCTGATAACTTTCAACAGCTGTAAAATCCTTCCTGAAAGGATTATAAACTACTGTGCAGTGTTGTGCTGTCTGATAAACCTCCAAACATCCACTGTTGTATCCCATCTTCTTAGTGGTACCTGTTACAATACACCCACACCAACTTAACCCTACTCATGCTATTTTTGGCCTTACTCCTAATCCAGTGGCCTTCCCTTTCGACTCCTCACACCACCCTATGTTACACCAATCCGAAACTGGTCTTTTGCACATTGACACTTCCCACTGTTGATGTGGTGTCTTTACAGCATTGTGAGCTTGATAGCATGCACATAGTGGTGTGCTGCTGTGAGTTAGATAGCGCACCAGGGGCGGTGTGCTGTTTGTAGTGCAGTCCAGCAGTAAATCATGTTTCGGCAGTGCGCTGGGGATGCAGCCCCTGGCAGCTCCCAGACGGCCTTTGGCTCTGGCTCCCTTCTCTTAGCGCCACTCTCTAATTTCAGGGCCGGGACCCTGCCTACTACTGTGTCTTTACCACATTCCCACAAACCAGAGACGGACAGTCTGCCTGCATGTCTGGCTGTTTGCTCTCCATCTCACAGTTTCTCTTGCTTTCTATCTCACTCTGCCTTTGTGTGTCTCTCTATCACTCTCACTCCCTGCTTTTTTTTTTGCCTGCCGAGCTTTCCCCTTCTTCTGTCCTCTGTCTAGTTCTGTGCCTTCAGGATTATAGGTCTGCAGTCTCACTCACAGTATCTAAATCATGGTGTACACTGCCACTGTATCTTGTCAACTCTCCCCCTTTCTCTCTCTGCATCTTGGTAGCACCCACTCTGGGTTTGTTCGTTGGCTGTAAATACCCACGGTACATTTCCATTTTAATTGCCCAAGTTTCACAGGGCCCTGGGATATATTTTCTGCACATATATTTTATTGTCTTGGCCAAATGCCCTAACTACTTTCGTGTTGGACCTGACCACTAATATACTCCTGCACTGGCCAGTTCATTATCAGCAGCGAGGTGTGAGCTTATTTAAGAAGGTTATGAAGGGGTCAGTGTATAGTCCATGAAACAGGGTTCTGTGTTTTATTGGGAAACGTAGTCTTACTAATACACAGTGCTAAGTAGCCATGGTGCCACTCTTCTTTTGAGTACTATTAAATCAGTATTCTGCATGGAACAGTAAACCAACTGTGAATAATGCCAAGCTGTGTAAATTTACTCCAGAGACCAAGAGTGTAAATGTCACAGCAATTAAGTCACCCTAGTATCTGGGGAACATGTAATGAGGAATATGTGCATATGTATAATATTGTATGTATGCTGTGTGTGTGTGTGTGTGTGTGTGTGTGTGTGTGTGTGTGTGTGTGTGTGTGTGTGTGTGTGTGTGTGTGTGTGTGTGTGTGTGTGTGTGTGTGTGTGTGTGTGTGTTTTATGCAGATGTGTATCACTGCTATTTAACCAGCATGCACATAAAAAACTCCATAAATCTGTAAATAAAAGCTGTAGCTTAATAATTACAACACACACAAACAACACAGTGTCACTTACCAACTGCTAGCATGCAACTAAAGACACAGGGTAACGTTAGCTCTGTAGTAGCCTGCCCTTTTAGAGACACCATGGCCACTGGAAAATCCTGCTGCTACCCTGAAGTCACTGGTGTGGCAACATTTGGCCTTTCTCATGAGTTATGTAAACGAACAACTTAAAGCGTGTCAGCTCCTGCGGGACTCTATGGTGCATTCAGGTACCACTCATAAATTCATGGTGCATTTAGGTTTATCTTGTGAACTCTCTCTCTCGCAATCGTACTGTATATTGCAGCATAACCGTCAGTGCGGAATTTTTTTTAAAACGAAATATAGATTTGATGATGCCCCTAGTAGAAATGCTTATTCAGCTCCTTAGTCTTGTTAACTTATTTAGAATGTTCTTGATTGAAATCATAACATCTACATAAGTTTAGACAGTATTTTATTTAGGGAAAGTTCTTGTTCGACTGCTTGTGTCAAGACAACATTTAACACTCTTTTTTAACACGCTTTTTTTTAGGATACATGGGATTTATAGGAAACCATTTTTATATTGTAAGTGTAATTTTAAGTCTAATTAGCATTATAATGTTTACCTTGTTTACCATTTTGCTTTAGTGTGAATGGTAAAAATTTGCATTACTTCCACAGGCTTTTGGTCATACAGTTTATTTGACACATTTAAATATTGACCTGATGATGGATGAAGGTTAAGGGATTCACTCTGGAGACGCGAATGTCTGTACAAAGTTTGATAGTTGCTCGCAAATTTCCGTCTGGGCCACAGTGCTGCATCAACCAACATAGTTCGACATTGCCTTGCCATTATACGGTAGCAGATAAAAAATAGAATTTGGTAAACTTTATTATTACTGCAGGGTGTTGTGCCATAGCCGTCTAGCGCCTTAGTTCATGGAATGATTTTAACTAGCTGTTACTAATGCTGGCGTGTTTATGACTGTGTAAAGATTCGACTGGGCCACTTGTGGTTCAGACATTGGCCTTATGGTACTCTGTGCCCAGACACATCCCTCAGGCAACAGTGGGGTTGCTAGTGCCCACAGTAAATCATTGCATGTGTGTGTAAGCGTTCACCTATGTGTTTGCCCGACTCTCTCCAGCCGCTCTTTGCCCAGTCTCCTGTCTGCTCCTATTTGCTTTAATGGCGTCAGGTTTTTGCAAAACACTTAACAAGCTTGTCTGTCTTCCATAGTGAGTTGTTGTTTTTTTTTTGTAAATGACTAAAGATTTTATGAGTATACTGGTGGGTGCTTTTCTATACCTCTGGGCCCTGTGTTTCCCTGAAGAACAATTAAAGTGACACACCTTTCAATTGTATGCAATTAACTTTGTAGTCCACACAGGATACAGGCCTCGCCTAGTCTCATACGGTACAATGGATCAAATCGGGAAGCTGGTGTTTGAGGTTGAATCAGTGAATGGGGCTGTGAATGGGAACTGCATATTTACAACACTTTGAATGGTGACCATCAAAACAGGTCTCCCACCCTGTGTCTGTTATGCAGCTATCGTCCGATTGTAGGACCACAGGTGGCGCAGCTTATCCTGTCTCAAATATTGTAGGTAGAGTTAAAGAGCATACTTCACAAACCTGCCAAGTCTCACATTTAACCGTAAACTCATTGCATTTTACAGCGATAAAATTAAATAATTTTATAGTTACACTATCAAATAGGTCCAAAGGTGCAGTTGCTCTGACCCTGACAGAGCTTCTAGTGGATATAGTGATGTCACTGGCAAAAAGAACAAGAAGCTCAAGTAATAAGGAATAATTTCCATTGTCTGCTCTGGTTCAGAAGTGTTATTGCTGGCCCTGGCTGGTTCCAAGTGAAATGATAAGCCCCTTTGCCATGCCAGAGTAGATTTTCTGTTCTGTTATTGACACTTGCTGAGGACCCAACCTTCCAGGAATCTTTCGACATGGCTGAAGTGAGAACAAAAGCAACAACATTAACAGTTAAAAAACATGAAAAAAAAAAAGTCCATTGATGGTTTTGAATAGAGACAGCATGGTAGTCACAAGAGAAGTCTTGTGCAAGCATTGCTTAACATAAGCAGCATAGCCATGTGGGAACAAGTAACATGATATACAAAAATACTTCCTATTTCCAATTCTACTTTTCTTTTATGTGGAAATACTGACAACATTTTAACTACTGATTATCGGGTTTTTTCGGCTACCACTTTTCCTGGTTTTGGTCTTCAACAACGCCACTGGTTCTTTAGCTCCAAAATGCTCCATTGCTATGTCCACCAGCTATCAGGGTTTTTAATCCCTCTGTTGTAATCAGCTGCCTGATGCAGCTCAAAATTATGCTTATGATTTACAGTCACAGAAAAGCTCTGTAGAGCTGAAAGGAGCAGCAGATAGCTTTGTCATTAGGGATGACTGTTTCACACACAACTCGTCATGGGATCCATTGCTGACAACAACAAAAAAAAAAACAGAAGTAATGACAAACACTTTTTTCTACATATAAACAAAGGCAGCAAATATGAAAATCGGCTGAAACTCTGTAAGCTCTGCAGACAGCTTGATATGTCTGTTCCTTCTTATACCAATGGTGGAACAGACACAGAAGTAGAGACAGACAAGCAGACAGTGATAGAGCTTGAGACAGACATTGAAGTCTTGAAGTCTTGATACTGTACGTCTACTCCATGACATACTGCTGAGGAAGAGGGAGGCCAGGAGTGTCTAATCTGAAGACGGCCTGATAAGGAGAGCAGATAATGGGTTACAGTGAACCTCAGCCAGAGACAAGAACAAAACAGAAGGGCGGGCTGGCTGGGATATGTCTCTTTTTTCACACACAAGGAGGAGTCTTTAGAAAATACCCAAGAAGACTGGAGCGAATGGACCAAAGTCAGAATGATAAGGGATAGATAAGATATTCTGCTGTGTCTCATGTTCTCACAGAAGGAGTGTGATCAAGTAGACGTATTAACTAACTAACCAGCATATGAGTTGCTCTAAAAAACGACATGCTTTTGTTTTATCTGGCATATTTTACATTATTTAAAACTTTCATGAGCCAAGTCTTTTTGCCGCAGCATCTGCACGCATAGTCCCTTGTAAGGCTCAGCAGGCACACACACACACACACACACACACACACACACACACACACACACACACACACACACACACACAAAGACATAAACACACATGGACACATCAAGTGTGTTCACAGGCAGCTTGTGGTGAGAAGTGAACATCGAAAGGTCAGTGTCGGCCAAGAGGGCCATTCCCACCAGTCCACCGCTGACCAAACAGCCTGCGTCTTGGGGTCAAAGGATGTCTCAGCGGGCCTGATAATTAGGGCACAATGAAGCCCATTCTGACTGTCTGTGCAACCTTGTGTCCTGTCCTGTCACTTTGTCTCAGCTGACAGGAGGGTTGTGCACGGCTCGAGAGAAAGGTGAAGAGGAAAGCAACAACAGGTTCCTCTGGAGGGGAGAGGGATGAAGGTCCTTGAGAGCAGGGAGATTGTGTGCGTTAGAGTGTGTTTGCATGTCCTTGGAGTGTGCGTGTGTTTGTTCACTATTGAATTTTACGAGGACTGTGTTTGTTCATAATGCTATTTTTTACTTTAAATCCAGAGTAAGCCTCTGTGTGTGTTTGGAGCTCCCCCGCACAGCTCACTCAGCACCTTGACATTGGGACTGGTTCTCTGTGGAGATCTGCTGTCTCAGCTGGATCGCTCCCCTCTCTTTTCCTCTAACCCCCCCGGCTCTCCTGCTCTACTCCCACATCCACTCCAGGCCCTTACACCTTCCCTCATCCAGGGGAGAAAAGCTTAAATCACTCCCTTCTCGCCGTCTCTCCAAGCCCCCTCCCCCCAGTTCCTCCCTCTCTAATAGTGTAGAGGAGGGGGATGGGCTGTGACTGTTGACTTGGACTACTGTGGGAATGCAGGTGCTTTGTGTGTGTGTGTGTGTGTGTGTGTGTGTGTGTGTGTGTGTGTGTGTGCCTTGGTAGCCCCTCCCTGGGCTCGCCTGGCAGCTCAGTGTCTGTCGTATATCACGCCAGCCGCGTAGACTGTGCTGTCATTGGTATGACAGCATGCTCTGGCAGATGGCTGCCAAAATATCAAAACAATCTCTTCTTAGCACTCACGCAAGGAAGGTTTTAGTCAGAGTTAATTAGGTTCTAATGTTTGTATTTAATTAGGTGTTAAACAAGATTATTCTCATTATCTATTCAGCTTTTGATTACTTTTTCGATTAATCGATTCATTGTGTATTGTCTTTTGCCTGACCAACAATCAAGGTGCAAAGATAGCAACAAATCCTCACATATGGAATTATGAATAAATCAAATGACTAATCAATTATCATTATTGTTGTGAATAAATTATCTGATGGTTGACCAGTGGTTAAATTGGTTGATAAACAAATTGTTTCAACACCGTTTTTCACATTTGTACACCCTTTGATGATTTTTCAAATCTTGTGGATGCTTTGTTCTCAGGGCTATGAACACACAAAGCAATTGCCTGCTGTATTTCCACTGATACAAATTGCCAACTTGAACTCAAAATGAAAAACTAGCTGGATTTGTTTCCCAAATTGACTTGTATACATGAAGTAGCAAGGCTAAATATAAGGAAACCCCATGCTTTGGTAATAAGTGTACTGTTGCTTTAAATCAGTGTATTTCCCAGTGAAGGCATTTAACAATGACAGCCTTGACAGTCTTTATATTCTTATCTCCCCAGCTCAACAATGACAGATGGTATCTGTTGCAAGATGCAAGCCATCAAAATGCGCGGCAGGCGTGGTAACACCACCAGACAACTTTGTTTTCCACAAGTTTTTTGAGACCGACCCACCCACCCTTTTAAGCTTGTCTCTATATCTGTCTGCACCTTTGTTTAGTATTCTCTCTTTTTTCTTTCACAGCGCAGTAAAGCAGAGGCCAGCCCTATAAATTGTAACAGGCGATCAATCATCTGATCTACTTCTTCGACCCAGATAGGCTCAACAAAAAAATTTAGTAGAAGCCTTAATATTTGGCAAGTGTTGGTGCCCTGTATATGTTTCAAACATGATGTTACAAATCTATATTTGTACGGTGTTGACACAGTTTGATGCACATGTTATAAGACTAGTGTAGAGACACACACTCAGAGAGCTGTTTTAACAGTAAAGGGGAGGGAATTTACACCGTACTGACTATCACTGTAACATTTTGGCTGCAATTATGTACATTGACAATTTGGTCCAGAAATATTCAGTAATAGGTTTCCACCAAGTATTGTTTCTTTTGTTTTGACTTTCTTCTTTGTCTTCTCTTGGCTATTGAAGTTAACCACCACTTGTGTTAAACTGCATTACAACCCATCAACAATATGCCGGGCAGAAAGAAAAACAACCCACACTTGCTGTCCTCTCCCTCTCTCCCTTTCTCCCTCGCACTCTTTTTTCTCTGTAGCTAAATCACAAATCAAGCAGGCCAAAAACAGTGATTTGCCTGGAAACCCAATATGGACTCCACCCTGAAGATTACACGGTCAACTCAGCCAGCCTGCACTAGAATAACAGCCTGGCCTGCTCCCACTGTCCCATGCCCAGTGTGTGTGTGTGTGTGTGTGTGTGTGTGTGTGTTTGTGTGCTCAGGCATCTCCGAGTACCTTACCCTCTCTGTGACTGTCTCAACATGTGCATGCATGCATAATGTATTTTGTAAGCTTTAGCATACTTTTACATATACATCATCACTGTCTGTGCAGTTCTATTTCATCCTTACTGACCGCCAGAGGCAGTGCTTAACACTGAATATCTTCTGTCTCGCATGCGCAGGTCGAGTATTATTATCAACAAAGTCACATGTGACCTCGGATGACCCCCTGCTCGGGTATAAGTTCCGGTGTCATCCACAAGATCACTTCCTTTTCATCTTCTCGCTTTGCAGGTTAACGCTTATTGCGGGATCATTAGCTTCAGCTATACATTCGGCTCGTCGCTTGTAGCCTTGTAATCTCTAGATCGGAGTTGCGTATTGTTCACCATCCAAATGCTGCGAAAAGCTTTTCTTTGAGAAGGATCGGTGAGTACAGGCCGTTCGGCTTTTTGCCGGTATGCTAGCAGGAGTTAGCAAACGTTGATGCGATATCAGTGAAGTGAGTGGCCTCGCTCCCCTCTCCTTGCCCCGTATCATTGTTTTCTTGCTTTGTGGTGTTCTTCGCTAATGAAGCAAGCTAACTACCATCACCGTTTGGTAAGATCGATTGGTTTATTATATTATGCTAGCAGGAGTTAGCAAATGTTGATACGGTATCAGTGACGTGAGTGCTCTCGCTCCCCTCTCCTTGCCTGTATTGTTGTTTTTCTTACTTCATGGTGCCAACTATCATCACCGTTTGGTAAGATCGTTTGGTTTGTTGTATTATGCTAGCAGGAGTTAGCAAATGTTGACACGGTATCAGTGAAGTGATTGCTCTCGCTCCTCTCTCCTTGCCTGTATCGTTGTTTTCTAACTTCATGGTGTTTTTCGCTAATGAAGCAAGCTACTTTTTGTCACGTTACTTTGTTGTTACATGTCCTGTAGCGGCTCAACCAGAAGGTGCATATGAGACACAAATTAGAAATTACATAAATTATTAAATCCTTGTTTAAAAATGCACAAAAAAATAAATACATGTCTACAATTGCTGAAGCATTTCTGTGCACTTTATTGAAGCATTCAACCACATCCACAAGTCAAATTAATAATAATCTGTTAACAGTGGTTCACCTTACTTTTTTCCCCCAACTCTATCAAATCTGAAGTTAAAAGTCATGTGTTGACAATATATGGCAATCAATACATTTTAAGTCCAGGCATCCAGTATGTATGGCTGGAGTGGGGGAAAAATGCTATTTAGATCTGGGTTTTTGAGATTGTGCTGCCCATAGTTTGGAAAGCTGGATCCAATCTGAGGCCAGTCAAGCTGTGGTGATCGAGGCTTATCTAATACTAGGTCTGTAGGTTTGCAACGCCTGACTCTGGCCTACAACTGGGGCAGAGCGGCTGATTGTTTCCAGCCATGATGGAGGTAATGAGGGGGTGGTGGTCATCATGATACACACACAGAGACACGCATACACAAAGACTGACCTATAAGTGAATATTCATACACGCATATGCATATGCATGTGCGTGTGCATGTTTTCAGCCACAGCACATTGGCTCTCTCCACAGACCACAGGGTCACTCTGCTATAATCGCTCATTAGTGGTCTCTCTCTCTACTGGAGGACACAAACACATGCTTGCACAAACATTTACAAACACACACCACTGGCTTTGCACATGGAGATTTACCACACACCTTAACATAAATCCACTCATCCAGTACACAGTATTGTGAACGAGTATGCCATGTCTCAGAGCCTTAAAGTGAAACCACGTGGAGCTCAGTTTGAGCAGATCAGCTAAATCTCTGTGAAAAGGTGGCTGAGTAATGCCTGTATTTGGCGCACAATCATGCATGTGTGGTTGCTCTATCACAAGACGCAGTGTGACATGCCCCGGGGAAAACAGCTGACAGACATCACCAAAGTCCACTTTCTCACACAAATACATACACTCACACGGACACACTTAACTTCAAAATAGTCTGGAAACAGGAGCATTTAGGGAAGTAAACTTCTCAACTAAAAGCAGTACATGTAAAGGAGGTGCATATCTCTTACGGTAAACCAAAGACCTTCATAACATGAAATACTGATTCAAAAGAAATTGGAAAAAACATTTTACAAGAAGTCCGGCTGCATAAAGATTAGAAAAGTAGCTTGACTGACCTACCATTTCTTAATAAAAACATTTCCAGTTTTTTCCATTTCCAAACTTAAAATAATTACTGTGTGAAGTATAAGCCCCAATATGCTACACATTCACTCTACTTCTCCCCAGTTTGTTCCAATGAGCAGCACACTGATACTTTTAGATTTAAAAACAAAACTTCTAGTTTCTTTAAGACTGCATTCTTCAATGCTTAGTCTTTAATGATAGACCTTTAGCTATCAGTAAAGCTTTAACACACTTTGTGACACTTTAAAGCACTGCCATGAAATTGAGGGTGAATGGTATGGTAACATAGTATTGCATTTTCCCACGCTCAGTCGTTGTATGTTAAGGTTTTCCCATAGTTCAGTCCATCCTTTTTCCCAGCCAAATGTCCCAAATCTAGTGTGGCAGGAAAAGCTTGCTCTTCAAGCCTGTATGGTTACTGAGGTCCATAACACACCACCTGACAGTTGGCTGTCAAGTTGAACATCGGTATCTGACCACTGGCAGTAGTTTTGAGTTTTGCACCATTGCAACTGGTCTTCCTTTTTGGCATTCTCTGCCATTTAGCTTACATACTATTAAGACATTTAAAGATTTATTTTGTAGCAGCTAGTTGACCAACTTTAGTCCTGCTTGAAAAACAGCCAAGATTAATTTAAATGAGGCCAGTCCATCGAGACAGGGGGGAGTCAACAGAGAGGGTTCCAGCAAAAAAAGAATGTCTGGTTGTCCAGAAAACAAATAGGGGGCACTCACAGAGCAAAGACATTCACAAAGGCCATGCCCTATATAACAAATGTAAAAAAATAATCATGTCATGGGGTTTATCCAAAGAAATAAAACTAACTAGACCTCTTGAACTTTATTTTATTGTCTCCCCTGTGCCCGAAGGAACATATTCACATCGATGTTACCCTGTGCATTTTATTAACACAAGGCTTTTATTTTGTCTGACTTTACATTGGAAGAGATGTGAGGAGAGAAAGTGAATAACATGCAGTATAAAGGTTCCCAGCTGGATGTTGCATTAGCATGTTGCTTTGACCACTTAGCACTTGAACATCTCACTGACTTCACCCACTTAGTTTGTTGTCTTACTATTTTTCCACATCTGTCTATTGTTTTTCTTCTTTGCCGACCAAAGGTATGCTGACAATGCCAGTGCAAAACAAAATGACTAGTAATTTGCTCTTATACATCATAGAATGTATGTTCGTGCCGGTGGTCAGCTGGTCATCGGTTCTTCTCATTACTGTGTGCTCAAGTGGAACTTCTTTGCATAGGTTGAGCATTGACACAAAGCCTTTGATCAATCAGCTTCTGTTGGTGCTAGCACTTGACTTGGTGCACCACAGCTGCAAAGCGAAGATCTTGACACAACTAATAAAGCAGGTTACCCAATCCCTCCAGCACTACTCAAACAGGTTACACATTAACCAGCCACGCGAACGATTGGTGTGCAACACCAACTCCTGCTCCTCTGCTGTCGTGAGCAACATTTATTGCAGCATATTAACCCACTTCCGTGTGGGATGGCAGTAGAGGAAAGTTTAAAATATCATCTAGTTTTAATGCCTCTGGTAACTTATTTCAGGACACTGAAAGAGTTTAATAAAGTTGGAAGTTATGTAGTAAATAAAATGGGAAGTAATATACAACAAATAATTTAGGAATAACTCAATACTTTACGGACACAAAGGCAAATGAAGTCTGTCTCTTTAGAGCAGAAATAGAGTAATTGAATATGTTTTTCTACGGTTATATGACTTTCAGTCTAGATAAGTGACAGAGTAGGGCTTTTATTGTGTTTTAACAATTGTTATTCATTGACTGGTGCTAGGCATCCCAACCAGGCATTTCTCAGTCCATAAAGTATGCAACAGCAGCCTAAAGAAAACATTGAGTGGGCTAATTATTTAAAACAAACATATATGAAACAGCCTTCTTTTGTGGATTGGGAATTACTGAGGAGTAGTTCAAGGCATAATTGGAAGTATGAAAGGCGGGAACATGGTAATCCTGTGGTAAAGACATAACCACCACAAGATAAACCACATCAGTCTATCATTGCCCAGATTAATTAAAAGATCTAAAACCATTTGGGGAGAAAAAACACAAACTGTCAACAGTTAACAAACAATCAAACAAATATAAACTTTAATAGTAAATAGTTAACTAAGTTGTTAATTTTCCATATTATCCAGTCAGGCAGGCAGTAAAAACAAAGATGGATGGGAAAAAACCCTCACAAACCCTGGGTCCCAAAAACCCAAAAAGAGTTTATTTGATTTCACTAGCCTTAACCTAATCAGCCATCAGCCCTTTTACCCAACATGGAAAGCTCGTTTGTGCCTTGTAGGAATGGCTACTGCGGTTGCATGGGTAGAAGAATCTGGAGCACCAGGATGTACTAGATGAGATGCTTTTCTGATATGTAAGCATTACGTAGCACCAGGGTGTGGTTTATAAGTACATGACTGTGGCTGCTGCTCTAAGTCTGTCGTATATATGGGTAAATCATTGGCATATTTTGTCAGTGGTGTAACATCTTTGGTATAAATGGTGGTTTTTGAAGAAGGGGGAAACTTATGAGGAAAGTTTTTGACTATGTGCATCAGTGACAAATGTCCAGCAAGTTATATAATATATAATACTTTTTAGCAGTCTCGCCTGGAAATAACAACCCTCCAAACAGTCCAAGTTCATATTTACATGGGATCTGAATTGTTTTTCCAGTTTGGCTGTACCCACTGTCTATTTCACTGAGGTCCGCACCTCAGGAGGTATACAGCCTAATATAAGTCATGTAATAAACACAAAAAATAACTTTACCTTGGTATGCAAATATATTGTATTACCCGAGCCATTGGTTCTGATATGTGGACGACACATTAATAATCAAATCCAAAGAAGTGCAAACTTTCAACAAACATATAAACTCAGTGGACAGAAACATCAAGTTCACCAGAGAAGAAGTCAAGGACAATAGTTTGCCTTTCTTAGACTGTGACGTCCATATGGAGAATGACAGGAGCCTCCACATTGGGGTATACAGAAAAGCCACTCACACAGATCAATATCTACTGTTTGACTCTCACCACCCCCTGGAACACAAGTTTATAGTTATCAGAAAACTGCAACACAGAGTTGATAACGTACCCACCAGCTCACAGGCCCAAGGGGAAGAACACACTTGGAGTACAAAGGGTTCCAGTGACATCATCGGCCTTGTGAGAGGTTAAATACCTGGATCTCCACACCAGTTAGTTGGACCAGTCCAAACGATGAAGCCTCTTGGATGAGGTGAAACATCTTCCTAGACAAATAACCAAGTCCAGTTGCTTTTGACTGAAATTGCTTTGGGGCTATTGTTATGTAAGTTTAGCTCTCCAAACATTCTAAAATGAGCATATTTAGATCAGGGAAATCTAAACATTTTCAAACCCCTCTAGCAGAGTCAGTATTTGGACCTTAGTTTTTCGAAAACCCTGAATACATTTCATGTATGTTTTCCTACCAAGGTATATGTTTGCATATCAGCAGATAGCTTGGGTCTGGTAAACGTTCCTAGAAAGTGCCAAGCAGTTCTAGCTGAGGAAGGCCTGTCCTGTATATGAATAGCCCATAATTGCAGCTTGATGGAAAACACTAATGCATCTCATAAAACACTTAAGACTGGTACAATTACTCTTTCCAGCAGACAAAGCCAAGAAAAAACACCATACAGTGCACTCCTTAAGTCATCAGGCTTGTTACAAACAAGTGGCAATCAATCCAAACTACTGTTTGTTTTTGTTGCCTCTTAAAAGTTACTATGCTCCATTGTATTCAAATTATTTAAAAAAAAACACCACAAAAGAAAGGATTGTATAATAGTATAAATCTATTTGACATGAAGACAGTGTACGAGTTGCATTATTAATAGCCTTGCATTAGAATGCTTGTTTATACCCATAAAAATATAAATTTGGCTGTAAGTCATCAAACCGCAAAAGAGACGAAGAGAAACAGCCTGAGGCTATGGGTATTTTGTCAGACTCATGCAAAGTAGTCAGCGGAGCGTGCTGCAATCATAGCAGATAAGGTCGTGCTGTAAACACTGCAAGCCATTAACCATTTGATGGCCAATAAATCATTAATCTCTGTACATGAGTTGTTCTGGCACAGTGTTCTCCATTGCGAGAAATATACAATGTCACTGCTGAGTTATATTAGCCATGAGGTCATGACAAAGCCAATACAGCCTCAGGTCCAATTTTCACTGAACTTTTACCATCCTTGTTTGTCGAACAGTAAACTTCAACAATGTCAATAAAACTGGAGAAGTTTGCAGCTAGACGTCTGAATGAACCATATCAAGCTAAATAGACCAGAACATGGAAAATATGCCTTGTTGCTGTATTTAGAGTGCTTTTATTTGGTAGTGATTTTTGGGCGGCTGTAAACCTGCATGTGTGTGTGTGTGTGTGTGTGTGTGTGTGTGTGTGTTTGTGTGTGTGTTTGTGTGCGTCCAGTCATTTCTGAAGCATTCTTTCTGCTAGCACTGACTCACAGTTCCCATGGGTTTCATTCTGCCGACTCATCTTCCCGCCACTTTTGCTCCCGTTCTTCCTTTCACCATCCATGCCCCCACCCCCACCCCACCCCCCAGTCTTTGTTTTGATGATAATGGTGACATTATTTTTACCCTCTTGTACTAATTATCCTCTGTGATGATGGTAATGAGTGTGCGTCACTTCGGGCAAAGCTTTGCAGGTTTTCCCACTCTCTGGTGTCCACCGTCTCCCCCCCCTCTGGTTTGTTCTCAAAGCAATTTGTGGATGCAAAAAAAGAGGAGCTTGTTAGGAGCTCACAATCAATAGATTTGAACTCTGTTGACTGATTGAGAAAGAAAGTGGGAAAGGGAGAGTGAGCTATAATGTCAGCTAGAGTAGAAGTTAAATTACATGTCTGGTTTGTCATCTCGTTCTGTATTTCTGTGTATGAATGGGTATTTGTGTCGTGTGTGTGTATGTGTTTGTGTATATGTGTGTGTGTCTATACAGTATGTAGGAGTGTCTACATTTTTTTCAAAAGTGTTTAGTTGGGAATGTGTGCCTTCAAATTAATTACACAGATTTTTAATCAAAATTAATTTTATTGTTCAGTCAACTTTACTTGTACCTTGAATCAGACTTGTTACTATATCACTTTTATTATTGCACAATATTCTATTTATAGTTATACTTAATCCTGTTAACTGTTGCACAGCCCCATGGCAATATTTTGCACACTGTTCTTTCATTTTAAAACAGATGTATTGTACATATTTTTATAGTATTTATATATATTTGTTGTGATTTGTACTATTTTATAAGACATATTTGAAATGTATAATAATCATAATATATATTTAATTGCTTATTTATTATTTGATTGCCAACTTTTCAGTTGAATTAAGGTAGAGGGTATTTATACTTATTTATTTGTAATTTCTTATTAATATTTCCCCTATTTGACTTTTTCATTGTCAATTTACTAATTGATTTATTCATTTATTTACTATTTTATTTATATGATTATGGCCAGACCTTAATAACATTAGAAGGTTAGACCTGGGCATTTTGGGCTTTAGTCCCAGATCTCTTTGGAATATCCCCGGACCTCTGTGCCATCTTGGATGATGAAAATAGCCTGGTAGAGTAAACTTTTATGTGGTTACATTACCAGCAGCCACAGATTCAACATTGTAGCAGTGAAAACCGCAACATTCTGACGTGTCCACACACTGACGATAAACTTAAAGCAGACTGAGTGACGGTGTTTCGGTTTAACGAGTGACCCTGTTAACTGGAGACTGTCAGCTGAGTGTCTCTGCGGTTGCAGATGATGAAAACAGGATAATGTTTTTAAGAGAGGTACTCATAGCCTGTATAAAAAGGAGATACTCTGAGATATGTTTTACTAGACCAGGGGGACAGGTATGTGGCTGGTGGCGCACCGGGTTAATCTCTTGACTTTAATTTATTTTCCCACAACGGCATGACTACGAATCTACTAAAATAAGTTGGTTTTTTTTTAAAGTGGTGAATAAAATTCTATGCACACCTGTTTACACAAGCAGGTTTCAAAGACAAATAGATTTATTTTAATAATGAAATGCTTTCTTAAAATCCTACATGCAGCATTTGTGTCCCACTAGTTGCAAAACAGAAAGGCTATTTGGCCTTAGGTAGGGTTAGTTAGTCAGCTGCCTATTCAACATTTTGCCCGGAGCAAGGTGCCATTAAAAGTATAGATATTCATATGGCCCCCAGAAGTGTCTTTGGTGTGTCATTTCACTTGATTCCTCAGTAGTTCATAGCAAGAGACAGCCTCTCTATTTACGGCTCACTAGGGAATGTCTTAAATATTATACAAATTTGTGGGTTGTAAAGATGTGGATATAGTCCTGCCTCTTCTCATCCACTGTGACAGTTAGAAAAGGCCGCAGTATAATAACCTGACAAGAGAGGAAATGAGATGTGCAGAGGGAGTCAAAACAAGGTCTATTCTCTTGTGGGGGCAGGGATGCTGGAAAATAATACAGTGGTGTAAACTGTGTCTACCTGCGTTGAAATATGGCTAACTGCTGCTGGATGTTTATACCAAAGATTAAAAAAAATGCGAGCTTTGAAATACATCATATGGTACCAATGTATTTTGTACAATTCATGACAAGATTGCTAGAAAACTAGTGACAATGCCAGGATTTCCATCCAATTTGCTGTGGATGTTTATAGTCCTCAGGGGATGGATACATTTGTTCACCTTTCATCACCATCAAGCCCGGAATTTAATATTTCTTTAATAAGCTAATAGATTGCAATGAAATTTGTCAAGTTATACAGTCACCCAGCAGGATACACTTTAAGCTTTAAGACAGACTGGTAGCAATTTTCTTGTTTGTTTTATCTAAAACTTTATGATTTTGGGTTGTAAAACATTGCAGTCACTAGGGACTGCTAGAGGGTCCAGGCTTTGAGTCTTGAGTAATATCACCGCTGGCTTATTCATTGTATTACTACTTTGGTGTCATTTGTGTAAACAAATAGCAGCATGAAAGATTTTCTCAATTTTTCTCTTTTAGAAAAAACTATCCTTGCAGTCATAACATAACTCTACTGTCCAGTTAAAATGATAAGTGGTGTAGAGGAGAGGTTGTGAGGCAGCCAGTCTTCTCAGCAACTTTCTTATTTGAGTGCAGTTAGTATTATAAAAATGTGTAACTTGGGAAATAGTGTTAATCAATTGTGGACTTTCTCATCCTACCTCACATTAATACTGTCCTAAGGCAGCCGGGCACCACATGGACTGTTTCTTTATCCCTATTCCTTGCAGTCCTGCTCTTGCAGCACAACCCAGACCCGTATCACATTCCCGCTGTCCATCACTGGCACAAGGCCCCCGCTTAGCAGCAGAGAAAGTCCTCGGGGTCAGCTCATAATGGACCTAAATGCAGCTCATTATCCTGATAAGGCAGGGGCGGTGGCTGGGCAATGGCTGCCTGACTGGCTGGATGACAGCCACACAGCTTTGACAGGTAGACAGAGCTCAACACAGCCATGGCGGCTATCTGATAGAACCGGCTGACAGACAGATCCAGTTGCACAGGCCTGCTGCTCTGAGGCAATGGAAGGGGGTGGAAACTGGATGCCGCAGAGCCACACAATGATGTCTCCAGTTCTGGCCCTCTGCTGTGTGATGGAGTGTTGTGAATGTGACTCCTGTTACTCTCCGGATGTGCGTGTTGCAAAGCATATCAAGCTTAATTAGTAAATCTAGTATACATAGTTTAAATTTATTGTTCATCGTTCTTTTTTCCAGCCGTTGAGTTATAGTTGTGGAACATATTGGGTCAGTTGGATTTTCAGATGACGCCGAAAAGTTAATTCAGTCAATCAGTTTTCATGTGTATTCAGGTCTCCCTAAATTACAACAAACTAATTATTATTGTAAGTTCTTTGTGATAGATTTCGGCATAATATTTTATAGGATTTATTACATTGTTAGACCTGGGGACTGGTTTGAGGGAGACACTATATTTTTAAAGTTTTACTTTATATTCACTCTGATTTAAATAAATAAATGACTACAATGAAAGAAAAGCATAACATAGCAGCACCACACACTTTCATTGAACAATCAACTTTTCTGTGTCTCTCTCACCCATAACAGAATCCTCTCTGCCCTTAGGTATGTCAGGTGTGTGGGTGTGCACCTCCAGTTTCTCCTTGTGTACACTGCCTGCGTGCGTCTCTGTAGTTGTGTATGTAGTGTGTGTGTGTGTGTGTGTGTGTGTGTGTGTGTGTGTGTGTGTGTGTGTGTGTGTGTGTGTGTGTGTGTGTGTGTGTGTGTGTGTGTGTGTGTGTGTGTGTGTGTGTGTGTGTGTGTGTGTGTCGGCCCGCGTTGAAATGCCCGTTGGAGGCATGTTGGGCAGATGCCGACTTTCCGTCAGTGGGCGTTTGGCAGCCATGGTGGGGGGATATGAGGGCATGAGTGCCATTCAATGAACACATCTGACTCCTCTTTCTTGCCTTTGGCACACGCTGCTCTAGTATAGGGTGACGAGGTAAGAGATAGCCGCAACTGGTGCACTTTGGGCACTATGCGCGCAAGAACACTCCCTTCTGTTCAGACATGTACAGTACACACAAGCATCAAGAAACAACACACACAAGCCAAATGGACCAATAGAAAATAATTGTGCCACACACACTCACACACACTGATGCATGCTCATTTTACATTGTTTTATACTTTACAGTATAGTATGCTGTACCAAGCTTTTAAAAGGAGAGCAGGGTAAGGAAGGAGGTATTTGACTTGATAAAAGAGTGGACGTTGAATGGGTATCATGCTGCTCTGCATATTTTACCATACTCACTGAGAGCCATCATTTTCACAAAGTATTTCTAGTGGAGTTAATAATTTGCCATCTCTAGTGTAAGTCCACATTATCCAGGCACATATATGCTACCTGCACACCCTCTTTCAATGGGTCTACAGTGTGCCTAAATAGATTAAGAAATGTTATTCTTCTTAGGCTGTTATTTTGCAGGCTTTTTCATTGTCTGCTGCAGACTCGCTCCGCTCCACACCTTCATAAGATGTAAAATACTTAATTACAGCTTTCTCTCAGACGTACAATTACAGCTGACTGCTTTTGGCCATCAAGAAAGGCATGGAATATCACATAAAAATCTCATCTGTAATTTGAACTTGAATGCAAGCCAAGCCACCAGTCATATTACCATGTCTGCTATTTTATGTTGGCATTATTTAAATGAAGTGTAGCTGGGAGGACAGATGTGGGAAGTGACATAGTGTGCTGATATGACCTACACTCTCTATTTCTCACACACGCAGCACCCGGCTCTGTTTCTCACATCATATTGAAATAGCTCCTTGTTCACCTCCGATGAGAGAGGTGGGGGAGTTAGCAAGAAATGGCAAATAGAGTCAGAGAAATGCGAGAAAGGGTGAGAGTTGACCTTTGGGTCCCGCCGAAGTAAGCTCCGTAAGTGAGGGGGCGGGTGGCTGAACTAAGTGGCTGATTCATTTCCCCAAAGAACCCCTTCCCCCAAGCCTGTGTACACATACACGCGCACACACACACACACACACACACACACACACACACACACACACACACACACACACACACACACACACACACACACACACACAAACACCCTTTCCCCTGTGGATGGGTCCAGTGATCCAGGTGCTGGCCTTTGCAGAGATGGCAACATGGCCTCTGTTGACCCTGAGGGAGCCCAGCTGGGGTTGAAGGTCATGACAGAGTCCTCCCACTGTCTGTCCATGTGTGTTTTTGGCTGTGAAGACCACAGGCGGAGCCTCAGGAAATATGGCCACTGCAGGGCCCCGACTGACCTCTTGCCATTTTTTTTCATCTTTTGACAACAGAGAAAACCAGCGAAACGAGAAGCTACAGTCGGCAAAGTTCAGTTGAGTTCAGACGTTTAGGTGGAAATGTGCCTATAGGGCTGGTAGAAACTATTGGTGTAGTTAAAAAGGAGTAGATGTTTTAGTGTCAGGGGAACGAGAGGTTATAGGAGTCTAATAATGTTAAGTCAAAGATAGTTGCTCATTTTTATTGTGTTTGAATATAAATAAGTGCTTTATAGTCTTTTTATTCATTTATTATATTTTACAAATAAAAACAGAAACAAACAATATACGTAACCTACATCACAACTCAAGGCCAACCAGAGAAACAAACCAGCTTCTTGGAAAAAAGGAGAAGAAAAAATTCAGCATAATTAAAACAATAAAAAAATAAAAAAATAAAAAATAAAATTAGCAAGAAAGATAAAAATGCAATGGTCTCCAAGAACAACCACACCTATGTGGATAAAAAGTATTTTTAGTTTGTGGTTTTGAATGTACCCCTTGTCATTGACTATACATGTCAACCGGGCAACATTTACCTTTTTTTCCCCCTTATCTCTAAATAAACCTTTCTACCAACACTGTATTTGTTCAGGACAAGGCCTCCAACATCACAACATATGAACTTGACAAACAAGTGAACTTGTTGTCCTCCCCCACCTCTCCCTCTCCATCCCTGCCTTGTTGGTGTTTCCTTTCAGCTTGATGCTAAGTCAAGCAGCTGTCTTGTTTTGGGTTACGGTGAGTGACGCTCAGGTAACAAAGGCTCAGCGTTGCCCCGTCAGCAGTTACCCCTCTGTCAGCAGTGTGCATATGCTAGCTGAGGCTGAGATAGCAATGCGATGCCTTGAACAGACAGCACTGAGGACTTTATAAATTAGAAATGATCACTTTGTGTATAACATAATGGCCATAATTAGAAATGCTTACCGGGAGACGAACAACTGCATCATGTTTGTATTATAAATGATGTTTATAGTTTTATAATCACCAGTGTCCAAACATATCTGGACGACATTTTCCATACACTTTTTCAAAACCAGGTGTATTCTCTCCTCACAAACACATGAAATGAATGTCATTTCTTGGTAACCATTTATGGAGTTAGGGGCCAAGGGTTCCAGTGCTCTAAGTTTATGTGCAGCTGAATTGCTTGGAGTTGACAGCATAAACTGAAGAGAGAGGCAAAGTTAGACTTTAAATGATGGAGTTGAAAGGTAGTCCATTTATAAAGGGCTCTATGTTGGATTTCTTTTAGAGAAACGCTAAATATCCTGGAGCCAAATTAACAAATAGAATGGAAAATAGCAAGTGCATTCCCCATCTCTTAAACGTTATGGGACTGCCGAGTGAAGTCAGGTTGTATAGTTGTGGCGCAGTGTTGTGAAAGTTGCACAGACATGATATAGACAGTTGCAAACAGGAAAAAGACAACAGCAAACAGACAGGGAGCATCTGCAGACTGAATAATTACAGACTGAACAGAAACAAAGATGGTAAAGACGTGTGTGTGCTCTCACACACACACATGTTGTGCAGTGAGGACAGTGGGGGTTTTAAGGATAAAAAGGATAGACTTTACACACTCAAGCTCACCCCCTCCAGTCTGTGGCAGTTCCAAACAGAGATCCGAAAGATACTCCTCACAAAGATGCTGAGTGGCAGGAAGAAAGGAAGAAAAGGGGCTCAAAGAGAAAGACGGAGTGGCACCTAGTAAAGGAAGAGACAGTGTGTCTTTACTACTTCCTGCTGGCTGGCAGCTGAAGCTGAGAGGAAGATCCTCGTCTCTTTTTGCCTCCTTTTAATTATGGCCAATTACAAGGCTAGCACGCCAGGACTTATTACACGGCAACCAAAGAGCCCCCCTTGAGTATGTTTGTGAGACCGAAGCGCATATTATGGTGGTTTAGCGTAGCGAAATTTCCAAGGCCCGGGCTCTGAGGGGCCTTTGCAGTTCTCTTTTTGTGGTTTTAATGAGAACTGAAAGCATGAAAATGCAGCAGTAGAAATAGGCCCCCCGCTATAAATGAGCAGCACTCTTCTCTCGTTCACCACAGGCCAGCATTCAAGGTCGTGGGGGGATGACAATGCTCCTACACATGTGTCACTCCTCAAACTATGTTATGGTAACTGATAATGTCTTTATCATAATTGTGCATGATGGAGGGGCAACAAGACAAAAGAGCTGAAATGGCGGTCCAAAAGATGTTGCATAATAGGAAGAGAATGAGCCGAATGAGGTCTCCCATTATATTCCCAGAAATCCTGATAGGTTGGAGGGGAAGCATGGTATGTGTGTTCTTTGTGCACCCAGAATCCTCTTTTATGCATTATGTGGATAATGAGACCAATAAAATATTTTCTATGTGTGAAAATGGGTGATGGCGAGGGTCCCTGTACTGTTTGCATTACATTAATGGATCAGTGATGATGAATAAGAACCCAGGGGGCCATATGCATAACAGCACTCTTTTGTTATATGTGATATTTTAATACAGCAATTGATCACGTTAAAGTTGCAGTCTTGTCTTGTGTGACCAACTTAAACAGAAGGCATTACAGTTGGTGGGGTTGAATCTAGTGTTTGATCTAGACTGGGAGCTTTATCTCGTTCCATCGGATCCTCTTCCATCTTCTGAATGTGTAATAATTGTTAGTTTTTATTGACAACCAGTTTCCATTTTTGACAGCAAATGGGTTGGGAATGGAAAAGGGCTCATACAGCCAATGCTGATGAAACATATACAGTATAACGCATTAACCAGTCACATAGGCCCATGGGAAAAGCAAAACTTGTGACATGTAGATACTAAAGCTACATGCTTTTTCTTTTTTTTTTAGAAACATACAAGTCTATTTCTTGGCACACATTATGTGGTACATCCCTCCTCCAGTTGGCTTGCGTTAATAGGGCTGATTAGGGCCTCTCTTGGCTCTTTTGTGGCTTTGAGTGTTCGGACACCTCCTTGGCATGAGGTTTGAGGGCACGGCTGCTGGGGAGTGGCAAGTTTGTGTGTTGGTGACACAGATTCAACACAAGAGGGCCTTGTCATGTGCCAGCATGTGACAATACAGCGTTATGTCAGGTGGGTGGTCACTTCATTAGGCCACGTCATTCCCTCCATTCTGTAAGTGTATAGCGTCTGATGATGTGGTGATTTCACATCATCTATAAACACTGACCTAATACACAGTCGAGTTTTCCCTCCTTGTTATAGCCTCAATGTCATGCACCTGTGGATGTGTCATTGATGCCCCTTTTACTCAGAAAGTGTAGGTTACAGGAAGTCCTCAAAAAAATCATACAATTACTAGAATAAAAGTTCAACTAAAATAGATGAAAGTGGTAAAATTAAAAAAAATACAAAATGAGAGTTTGCCGTGATCATACATTTCCACAACACCCCCCCCCCCCCCCCCCCCCCCCTCTTCCAGCTGCAGGCTGGACTAAGCATTAGCTTTTAGTGGTGCAGGGAGATGTCAGTGGCACAGCATGCTAAGACAAAGCACCCTCCGATATTAAATCACTTCATCTCCAGCTCACCCGGGCCAGTTTTGGGGAGGAGGGATTCCCAGACTTTGACAGGCATTTTGGGCCTGTGATTTATACCAAAGTGCTGCATAAAACAGATGAATGCCTCACACTAGGAGGAACATTGTTAAATCTCCAGTGAAGGAAGAGAGCGGAAGGAGAGCGAGAGAGAGAGAGAGAAAGAGAGAGAGCGGACGGAAAATAAAACAGGTTAAGGAGACCTATGGAGATACGCAGTGGAGTGGTGCCAGAGCTGTTATACTTTTAGTGGGCTTTAGCGTATTTATGTGATAATAAGCAGGATCTGAACTGCGTTTGAACCATCAAGATTACCAAGAAAAGGTGATTCAAATCCCCGAATCGCCATCTGAACTTCTTTCTCAAAGCATTCTGAAATGTCCTTTTTTTTATCTGTAACAATTTTGTTTCTTGTCTCTGTGGTGACCTTGGATGTTTTTATGGAAGAACAAGGTAAATTAGGCTCCACCCCCCTCTCTCCTCGTAGTGTGGAAACCGCTCCAACAGGAAGCTCACACCAAACATTAACAGGGCACTGACGTCAGTTACCCATTACACATCCCGTGTGTCACCAAACTTTAGTCACCACCACTTGTTCCCCTGTTGGCTCACTGTCACATGCTACAGCATTTAAATTTGCACTTTTTCTTCTAAGGTTTTGTCATTCTTTGCATCTTTTTTTCTGGTTTCCCTCCTCTATCGATTCACGTCCCTCTTCCTTCTTCTCTGTTGCCCTTTATTTCACGTAAACACACACACATTCCCCAGACTGAGCTCACCTAATCGGCATCTTATCAGCCATCTTGTGAGTGTGCCATTGTTATGACTAAAGTTGTTTCTATTTCCAGAATAGGGCTGACACAATAGAACATTCCCATGTAGCCTCTCCATTTGGTCAGACAAACATTCTTCCAAATATCGGTTTCAGTAAATCCTCATCCTCATCATCATCTTCTCAGGTCAACCCTGAGCTTATCCCTCCTACAATGTTTTGTATCGAAAGCCATGAGATTTTTGTGTGAAAAACAATAAGCCGTGCCAAGGTGCAATTCCTATTAGGCTGAGAAACAATGCATTCCTCAGACTTGAGCCACTTAAGTCATTTTTTTGTGTGGGATCTGTAAATGTTTTGCCTAATATTAATGCAGAGGTTTTGAAACATTTGCAAGTGTATCATCAATCCCCCACCCCCCGGCATTTTGCATTTGAAGCTATTTTTTATTTTAATAAAAAGAGAAGCAGTTAGAGGATGCAGCTCATCTATTTATATGTTAACTTTGCTGCTCAGTAGTGTAGACGTGTATGTTACATTCTCTGTGTCATTGTCAATATACACAAAGATGTACTTCATCACATTTCCTAATTAACTTTTTCTGTCTGACATCAGCTCACAGGTCGGTGTTCCTCCACTTTTGTCCCCTTTCAAACCCACCTTTTACATGTGGCTTCAGATACACTCACTCATACACACTAATGCTCCAAGCTAGTAACACGAGAGAAAAACAATAAGCCGGAGGTCTGACCATGTTCCCCTCTCCACCCAGTGGAGCCTTTGATGGGGCCAGGGGTAACCAGTGAGTGTGGAGCCTGGAGAGCCGAGGGGGGCTCAGTGGCCGGCGAGCAGGCGTTCCTCCCCTAAACCCCGTAACTCCATCTTGGGTCATGAGCTAAGGGAGAGGCAGGCACGTGCCACAGGAGCGCCGGAGGCCCCCCCAGCCCCGTTGTTGCTTTTGGACATTGTAGCAGAGCTAGCCTGCTATTGAGCCGTACTTGGTGTCGAGTTCTTCATGGGGCCTCCGAGATGAGACGATGAGATTTTGTACAGGTGCTGGTGCCTAAATGAACGCACGCACACACACACACACACACACACACACACACACACACACACACACACACACACACACACACACACACACACACACATACGTGATCCTCAGAAAGATTTGCACAGCTGTAAAGGGGACCCCTCCCTTGCCAAACGTAGCAGCAGCCCTCTGTGAAGTGCACTCCAACACACAGAGATGAAGAGCGGCTGCTCCTCACCGGCACACCGCTCACCAGGCAGCACAGGAAAAATAAAGTTCAAGGGCCTGGCTCACTCTTCTATTACATTAATTACTTTTATGTGTTTATTCAACTCACACTAAAAAGGAGTCTCCAGATACATCTTGTTCATTTCCGTCTTTTTAGTTTTCCTTCTCTTCCATGGTGTAGGATCAAATTTGGGTACTAAGTTGTATGGTGTGTTTGAATCTGTGTTAATATTTCAATATTCATGCAGCATTAGAGTCTCCTTTCTGTATGAGCTCAAAACACATGAATTAAGTGGAAATTTCCTGCCAGTTTTCAAACAGATCTCTGGGAAACGATTCGTCATCGAAAGCTGCAGCTGCACGCCTCACTGCCACTCTGTGGGCAGAGCAGCAGTGCTGGAACATCTGTCCCTCTGTTTCTATCTGTTTCTCTCTCCCCCCTTATATTCCCGGTCCTCTCTCCTTTCTCTGCTGCTTCATGTGTTTCCTCTGATATCTGTTACTTTCTTTTCCATTTTTTCTCTCTACCCTCACTATTTAAGCTTCGGTTCTCTACCCCGCTCACATTTCCTCATCGTTTTTCAGTTCAGTTACATTATGTTATATTATGAAATGCCAAAAACAGAAGATGTGGATGTAAAATCACCAATTCATTTTTCACATTTGATTATTGTCAAAAGTGCATAATTAGTCATAGTCAACAAGATTTGTTTCTGGGAGCCCATCCCTATACTGCACATGTAAAGAATGGCATGACATGTCATTCCTCCAGGGCCATATTAACAGTTGAAAATAGCAAAACACACAACAGGAGCATTGATTGAAGAATGACATAAAGTACAGAATGTGCAGCGGAATAAAACAAATACAAAAAAACAATAAATAACTGCATTGTAATATATATTTGTATGTATACATACAGGTATAAGACAAATACATAATCTTTAAACACTTTTTTGTACAAACTTGAATTCTTTTTAAAGCAGTAAATGAAAATCCTTCATAAAAAAGTAAAATATGAATAGAAAACATTCCCTAAGTGGTCTTCTTGTCTTCACTCTTCACACAAACATGCAAGCTCTCATCCACAAAACTTAAGAGATCAAAAACACAACACACATATCATGCAGTCCTTTACAAACACGCACACACTCTCTCTCTCTCTCTCTCTCTCTCTCTCTCTCTCTCTCTCTCTCTCTCTCTCTCTCTCTCTCTCTCTCTCTCTCTCTCTCTCTCTCTCTCCCCCTCTTTGCGTTTTCGCCATTCACGACTCTGCACGTCTTCCCCTCCCTCCTGTCAGCCCACTACAGATGTGCGAGGACAGAGGGAGCCCAGTCATATTCAGCCAGTCAGTCACTTTCTCCCCAGAGTGAGAGTGAAACACCACCTGTGTGTGTTTGCATACGTTTCAATAGCGAGAGCCATGACCCTCCACCTCACTGCAGGCCAGCCAGAAAGCCTCGCTGATGGCTTCCCAAGCTGGAGGACAGTGAGGTGATGTACATTGAGGGTGATGGTTATTCTGTTTACCATTGAATTTCAAAATTCTTCTTTCTAAATATTGACCCTCATTACTACAAAATTCTTGAAAAGAAGTTGATTCATATTAGAAACAGGTTGAAATCATTTTACTGGCAGCTGTTTTCACCTGTTTTAACAATTAGGAAAAGGCACTTTCAGGGTTAAATAGAAAAAATGACTTGGTATGATGGATATTTTTGCTCTGCAAGTCCTACTAATTAAATATACACTGGAACTGATTTTTGTATATTAATGATTATGTACATCAAAACAAAGAACAGAGAAACTCGGATTACAGCACACACAGAGGGGACTCAGGACTTCTTTCTCTGCTCAGGACGCCATTACTCCACTATATTTCTACACAGAAAATATTTCTTGCCTGAATGCTAAGTACAGCTCCTTTAATAAAATAGATAATGAAAAAAAAGAAACATGCAAAATTAGATTAAAAGAATAGTGCAGTGGTTAAGAGACAAGAAAAATCTTGTCTAACAATTAGGGGTGGGAATCTTTGGGTGTCTCGCAATCCGATTTGATTCCGATTCTTGGTTTCGCAATTCGATTTATAATCAATTTTCACTTCTAGTCGATTCTCAATTCGAAACGATTCTCCATTCAAAATTACTTTTTGAATTAGTACATGCTTTAAGATCTACATTCATTCATTCATCTTCAACCGCTTGTCCCTGTCGGGGTCGCAGGGCACTGGGGCCGATCCCAGCTGACATCGGGCGTGAGGCGGGGTACACCCTGGACAGGACGCCAGTTTATCGCAGGGCACATAGAGACGAACAGAGACAGACAACCATTCACACCTACGGTCAAGTTAGAGTCATCAGTGAACCTAACACGTGCATGTCTTTGGATTGTGGGAGGAAACCGGAGAACCCGGAGAAAACCCACGCAGATACAGGGAGAACATGCAAACTCCACACACAAACACACAAAGGCAAATCTATGACCATATGTAATTTAGTCATGCTTAATTTCCACAATTTGTTGTATACATCTCAATTCTCAGTGACTTCAAAAGTAAAACATAACATAACATAGATAAAAAAATATACATGTAGGCTAGTAGCTGAATAATCTTGGCCACTTCCAAAATAAAATTGTACAAAAGTAATACTGCAAAACTGGTATTTTGCCTGTTTGTAGTTTTTTATACAATATATAATATTTTAGTGTAAAGTATATTTTGAAGACCTTTTATCAGTGAAAAGTTCTGTGAATATTAAATATTGATCTTATTTTCATATTTATTCGGTATTTTGGACTGGTTGTGTAACACTTTATTCTGAAAACTGAAAACCGGACGTGGACACAACAAAAACATTTTTGGAGCAATTTGAAGACGTGGTGTGCTCATGTGAAGTTAATACTTCATCGCCTCCCTGCAGATAAGAGTTTTATACCGCAGAGTGAGACAGTATGACAGTAAAGTTTTTACCCTTTATACCAGCTCCTCTGTGCTGTTTCAATGCATTTGCCATAAATATCAGACTACAGGCGCACTATAAATATAGGGCCACCTGGTTTGACTACGGAGAAGCAAATGACGGCTCACATGACCGCAGTTGGCGTACTTGACTTTCACTTTTGCAAACCTTGTCTATTGAATGAGTTGTGTCCAACTTCTCATTCCCTGGAGGTTTTCAAATCCAAAGTGCGCCCAAACACTTGTCTTCACTGACGGGCGCGTTGGCATTGACGGACTAGCCGGTAGCTTCCTGCAACAGTGTACTACGGAAGATGCGAAGTGTGCACTGTGAGACAGGGGAAAAAAAATCATTTTTTTTTTAATTGATCATGAATCTTAGAAGATAGGAATTTTTTACATGAATACATTCTTTTGCCCACCCCTACTAACAATCTACTTTGCCAAAATTGAACTTAAGTCATACGGTTAAAGCAGATTTAAATTTGAAAATTTAACTTGAGTCATAGGGTCAGAAAGAAAAGGAACACTGAACTAAGCTGGAAATAGGGAGTGAGGTGAGGCAAGGAAATTCAAGAGCTGAAAAAACAGCTGATTACTTTAATGATAGACAAAGGCTCTTTAACAAAATAGGGAGAGCCTTTTCAGTGAAGAGAAAGGGAAGTTCACCTAGAAACACAGAGGTGAGAAAGAAAGGGGGGAGGGGGGAAACTCCTGCTGCAATCCCTCTGAATATCCTGCCGTTAACCCTAATATTCAGCCCTTGCGGGCCCCAACAGGGTGGTGATCCAACACCATGCTTTATAGCCCCACGGGACCAGGCTTTAATCTGATACTGGGCCTCTTAACACACACATAAAGTCAGCACATCCCTCAGCCCAGTGAAAACAGTTTGTATTTCTTCACCTTTATGACAAAAGGCTTTATCCGTGTGCCATTTAGATAAATCTATGCCTGAGTCTGTTACTCAGAGTGTGTATCTAATATGAGGAATATTTTAATAAGTCAGACACAACCAGTACAACACTGCATTAGGAGAGAAGTAGCTGCCCAGTCTTATCCCACTCACCCACCCGGCTTAGTACTTCATCAGTGAGGTTCTGTGCATTCACACATTTAAAACTCAACAAACTGTTTGTCATTTTGCTGACTTATTTTAGTCATAAAGGTTTTTGTGTAACAGTATAAATAAACATATTTTTTGTGATAAAAGAATGAAATGGTTAAGTTGGGTTTGCTAAAGTGAGGTGAAGTGAAGTGATTCTTCCCCTTGAAATGCTTAAGATGACTTTGAAATTGACGATTAAATAGCAAGAGTGATAGCCCAAAGATATATGCCATGCCAGAATGCTTTGGATAACTGATAAACATGGTACATTCAGCAACGACCCAAAGTAAACATTTTTTCTTTTTATCACAGCCTTGAGTTACTTCAGTGCTGTCTCCTATACAGTGATGTTGCCATATGAAAGTGTATTATAGTTTTCTTAATATATCCATGGTTAGTGGCGTGCTACAATAAATCATCATGACTGCTTTAAGAAAGTTTAGGAGTGGTGCTGAAGGGTGGAAGAAAATAAAAGTGGAGATGTAAAAAAAGAATGCAGGATAAGAGGTACGTTTGGGATTATTTGTTAATTCTGATTGAATGAATCTGACGTTTTTTTGCAACATTAAATTTGTTGTTGTTTTTTTAACAAATTAAACTGAACATAGCCACAATCATTTTAATCCGACAAACTGGCTTGAAGGTGACGAATATGTTTTTGGGTTTTTTTTTGCTTGCCAGCTAACATGAGTAGGATTGCAAACATCATTTATAAAAGCTTTGCTTGTTAAATAACTGCAGATATTTTCTTGCAACATTACATTTGGGTTATTATTTACTTTTTTAAGACATTACATATTAAATGTCCACATTGCCCTAAATAGTTTCAGATAAACCTTGTATTTTTGTAGATCACATGAGCATATTGGACCTATTTGAATAATTGGATAACTTTGGATAAAATTGCAATTGTTCTGTGGTTAATAAATAGACCTGGAAGATACATAAATCATACCTATGTAATGTCTTCCAGCCTGCATTTAGAAAAATACTAATAATGTACTTTTCAGGGATGTTATTGAAATTATTGGAGCAACCTCTGCTGCAATACCATCTAACGTTACTGATTAGGGAACATTGTCAGAGACTTCAGGGCCATCTTCTCACTCCACTGATGTAAATTCGATGATGATAACTGAGGTACCACAGCCTTCCACATCATCTACTGATGCTCCTGCCACCTCAGTTGCAACTCAACCACTAGATCTATTTGTCTTCCTCTTAATTTCTGAAATTGTAGTATATTTTGATATAAATTATTTTCAAAAGAAGAGATTTGTTGTTAATTATATTGTCCATCTCTATTTTGTGTGTGTATTTAGTTATGAGCAGTGAGTGTGATTTGGTGGTTGCTCTGAGGGTGTTTTGAGCCGCAAACAAAATCTTGTTTAGGGCCACAAAAATCCTAGGGCCAGCACTGGGTAGCATGTCATCAACTATCACTCCATCACAGCTCTCTGATAACTGCTGAGCCAACTTACTAACTCCACAACAAATCTGAGAGTTTGCTGCCACAAAGCTCAGTTCGAGAGGCCAGTGAGACAAACAAACCCATGTCTTTCTTTCTGTTTGGACAAGGATTTGTTCCGGAAAAAGCCTTCACTCTGTCTTCCTTCCTAGGCTGTTTATTTGCACTTGGGCTCTGACCAGCACCTCAGCTGTTTGTTTGAATCGTTTCTATTAAATTCCCCCCCTTTAGAAAAAAATAGTTTGGACAATGCTGGTTTGTTTCTTGACCTATAAATATTTCTAGACAGACAGCCAGATGGACATCCTTCCTATCACTGGAGGACAACCAATTAGCTGAAGGAATCCACTGGTCTAGTGGTTGTTTTTATTTGCATTATAGCCATATTTCTTTTGCTAATAACTTTTGGTTTGTATCTGACCTCACTGGGAAGAATGCAAACATATTACAGCCACTTGTACATACACTCACCAGCCACTTTATTAGGTACACCTTGCTAGTACCGGGTTGGACCCCCTTTTGCCTTCAGAACTGCTTTAATCCTTCGTGGCATAGATTCAACAAGGTACTGGAAACATTCCTCAGAGAGTTTGGTCCGTATTGACATGATAGCATTACACGGTCGCTGCAGATTTGTCGGCTGCACATCCATGATGCGAATCTCCAGTTCCACCACATCCCAAAGGTGCTCTTTTGGATTGAGATCTTGTGACTGTGGAGGCCATTTGAGTACAGTGAACTTATTGTCATGTTCAAGAAACCAGTCTGAGATGATTCACGCTTTATGACATGGCGTGTTATTCTGCTGGAAGTAGCCATCAGAAGATGGGTACACTGTGGTCATTAAGGGATGGACATGGTCAGCAACAATACTCAGGTAGGCTGTGGCGTTGACACAATGCTCAATTGGTACTAATGGGCCAAGAATCGTCCACACCATTACACCACCACCACCAGCCTGAACTGTTGATACAAGGCAGGATGGATCCATGCTTTCATGTTGTTGACGCCAAATCCTTAGACGCATCAGACCAGGCAACAATTTTGGTGAACCTGTGCAAATTGTAGCCTCAGTTTCCTGTTCTTAGCTGACAGGAGTGGCACCCGGTGTGGTCTTCTGCTGCTGTAGCGCATCCGCCTCATGGTTCGACGTCTTGTGCGTTCAAAGATGCTCTTCTGCATTCCTCTGTTGTAACAAATGGTTCTTTAAATTACTGTTGCCTTTCTATCAGCTCGAACCATCTTCTCGGTTAGTGGCTACCCTTGGTAAAATTGCATTAAATCAAACAAGGTATCAGATGATTAACATCTAGATATGGTTCTTCTAGGTGACAAAGGTATCCTCTAACTGGATACCTAATAACCCCGCTGGCAAACCCTGCTACAGAGCAAGAGCGCCGGTGTTGTGCCGTATTCAGCACCCCTGCCGTGAAATGCACCAACTTACATTATAGGTGATATTCTGGATCAGAAGGCTGTTGTTTCCACCTATAGGAGGAGTTTATATACAGGTAACCCACAACGGTCAGAACATTGGTTACTTACAGTCTTTAAACTATTTTAAAGAGTTTAAAGTCACAAACTTGGATAATAGCGAACACAAAACAACACCTTTTTGTATGTTCTGTGGAAATATCCTGCAGCCATAATTTCAAAATGAATTAAATGGATCTTTTGAGCAAGTTGAATGTATTTGACTTAGCGTTTCCTAAATATAATCCCAGTTTTTATTGCAATTCATAGGTTCAAAAGAGTGTGCTTTTAATTGGGTTACCTGTATATAAGACAGCCTTCTGATCCAGAATATCACCTAAAATGCGAGGGGGTGCATTTCACGGCAGGGGTGCTGAATACGGCACAACACCTGTCCTGCTTCGGGTTGACTGCCTCCGTTATTATTTTCCATACAGCATTTTTATTGGCCCCTTTTATTCCACTCTAAAGACTGCCAAAAAGCACATATTTATTTTGCTCCATCTCGGATGTCAAGAAAAGTTTCTTTTCATCCCAGTGTTTCATTTCTCCGTGTTTGACCTCAGTGGGCGAGGCCTCCGAACCAGGAATATTTAAGGGCATAACATGTTAATGACGATCGAATTCAGCCACCGCATTTATCAAGGCCCGCTCATTCCTACGCTGAGATTGGTCAGATACGAATGTTTCATAAATCACACGTGGGTCCTGTCCTACGACCAATTCTGCGCTCAGATCTGCGCCCGTTTTCACGCAAGATTGATAAATGAGGGCCAATGTGAGGGAATGCAAAATAGTGCCAGAGAATCCCAAGATAGTGCACCAATAACTTCTCCCTGTGACCCCTTGGGGTTTCCTTAAGATACAACTGCCAGGAATAATTGTTTAATTATTGATTCATGTGTTTATCTTTGTTCAGATTAATTGATTATACATTTAATCTTAAAATGTAAAAAAAGTTTGAAAAATATCCAAGTTACCAAAGCCTAAGCTGACACCATCATACAGCTAATTTGTCAGTAAATCATCCAATTCGAGAAGCTAAAAATAGCGAATATTTGACATTTCTGCCTAATAAATCATTCAATTTATTAGTCAATGATTAATTGTGTTTGATTGATTTTCAAACAACTTATCAATTAAATGTAAATAATTGTTCCAGCACTATTACGTAAGCCTACTGTAAAACATGATAATGCAGTGATGTGAATTTTGTCATGGCACAATGCACTGTTTATGTGCAGTATTTGTTATCCAGGACTTTAAGAAGTTTTACTATTGTAATCCTCAAAGTCCCCTGGATAAGAGCTGGTGTAATTCCCTCAAATGCAAGAGAGGCATCGGTGTTTAATGCAGGGAGATTATTTCCCACTAATTAGAATGACTCATCGCTGCCTGAATCAGCAGCTATGCAGTTGAGGTCCTCAAGGACTAAAATCTTATCAAATAATAATATAATACTCCTCTGTTTTGTTCTCCACTCCTCACATATGATCAAGCTCCTGTCGAAAATCAACCCATTTCTTTTTCAATCAGACAGGATTAGGGATGTGAATTTTAAGGACACAGAAACATTACATGATTAAAGGTATCTTGCCGTGTTGGCGGACCAGATGTTAGCTACACTTCTCAATATGGATTGTGGTGTGGTTTAGTTAATTGTCAGTGTTTTCCATTCTGATTCATGCATTCATTGACTCAAAGATTGACTAAAAGCGTTCTTGTCTTCTGTGCACACATCCACGATCATCACCAATCTTGTAGCATCATCCCAGGTATATGATTCAGTAATGTGCTGGCAGGAGGGGTCCGGATGTTAGGGGTTGGCTACAGAGAGGTTAATCGGATCAGAGCTCAGACCCTCCGGCCTTGTTCTGAACCAGCAAAGCATAAAGCTCTCTGTTTTCACAATACTCCCTCGCTGCCATTAGTGCTGTGTCACCAGACAAGGCCTTGTTTATACGTGTGACAGTATGTGTGTCTGTCAGGAAAAGAATTATGAGTTTCATGAATCAGGAACTTCCATACACACGCACACGCACACACACGTGCACGCGCACACGCACACACACACACACACCCACACACACACACACACCTACTTACATATTCAGTCACATGAACTCACCCACACACTTTTTTTTGGGGGGGGGGGGGGGGGGGGGGTCTCATTAGCCACATCCTGACTCGGGTGTAGTTTGAGGAAGTAGGGGCCAGTGGACCCCTGCTAACTAATGCCGGGAAGCGACAAAATATAACTGGCTTACTCACACTTACACTAAAAGGCCATTATGTGACTAGTAATGTCCCACAAATGCATTCACTCACTTCCCCTCTTGAGATGTTTAGCATTTGGTCACCTCACGTAAATATTAAGACACTTAGCATGTACACAGCATGTACGGAGCGTAGACTGTATAAAATATGGTTGTCGTCTTTTTAACATCACCCACAGGCTTCTGAAGAGCCTAAATTAAGCTCAGTGTGGGGCGGCACCTGCCGTCGCCATCTGAGTAGTAGCTGATGCAGCCTGGGAATCTAAATGGGGATATCATTTTCAAAAATAATTCTGTTTCACAATTGAAATGTTGTCTTTGTGCTATGTTCAATTGCAAAAGAGGTTTTTCATATTTTACACAGCATCTCAACTTTTTTGGAAAGGGGGTTGTATAAAAAGCTATAGAGATATGACATAACTTTACACAAAATATTTACATTGACATTAGAATATGAAAAACACAATTTCACATGTTGTGACTATCCATATTGGTGACCGGAGAGAACAGGGTCCACCAGCCCATTGATTGAGCTTGACCTGTTGATTGTTGTGGGATTCCAGGTTGATCCTAAAGCATTATAGTTTGTTCATTTCATCAATCTGAATTGAATACTATCCGACAGTCATATCAGGGTTTTATTTTGCTGTTAATTAAAGGTGATCACTTACTGCTGCTCCTGTTTTCAAGTTGGCAAACTGTGTGGATGTTTTTATTGTGAAGCAGCTGCAGAAAAGGAATTACATTTTCCACCAAGCTTTGCGCAGACTGCTATTGTTCACTGTGACTTGCTGTACACAGATCTGGACATTTGCAGCACCTTTTTATTTCAACCACCATGGTAAGCTCATTAGGTTCTGTGCATTTAATTTTCCCGTTGAAAAAAGCATAGGTCTAGTCATAGTTTCATTTTGGGCTTTTACTTTTGATATGTTTAAGCAGTAGATCCCAGCTAGCATTGTACCCAAAGCAGTGCAGACTCAACAAAAGCATGGTAAGGTGGGTCTGATCTAGCAAAGACCACAGCAGAATACATCGGTCTTGCACTGCTGGCTCTGTCTGAGTCATGTTGCCTGGGGTGGCATGATAATGTGACCTCATGTGGTGTGATGTGTGACACTGAGCTATTCCCTCTATTATAAACCACAATCTGTGGAGAGGAGTGGCATTCAGCCACCATAGCCCAACTTGGGTGGCTTCCCCTCCCTTCTCATCGCATGTGCTCACCCGGGAGAAAATTGCACATCAAATGAGTCTCTTTTTTTTTCCACTCTAAGTGATGAACCCTCAGCCATACATGTGGAAGTTTAATTTTCCTCTTACTCTTTTCCTCACATTTCCCCACAAACCTCTTTTTTTCTCTCTATTTACTGAACCTAAAATAGACTTAGTTGGGGGCAAAGAGGTACAACACAGGGCGCACACTCACTGTATATTTCCAGCATGCCCTGTAGTAACCATGGAAGCAGCAGAACATGTCTCTTTACGTCTTTAACTCTCTCGTGCTGGTGTGGTCGTTAAAAATAGAAAGAGTTAATTCAGAAAAGCATTTAAAGATTTAGCTACCTGCAGACATTTCCGGGACCACATATATTCCCCTCTTCTAGAACAACAGACATCTAAATGACTGCTTCCTTTAAGGGGGAAGGACAGTAACGGAGGAGACTGTGCGCAAGATGGAGAAGCAGGGGACAACAGAGAGCAAGAGAGAATGGCAGGGGGTTGTGTTTGAGAAAAGCCTGTTTCTCTGTTTACTACAGGCTAAAAATACAACCCAGCCTGGTTTGCAGCAAGCATTGCGAGGGGGGTGTGTTACATGTGTGCGTCTGTCGCCTCAAACCCAACAGCTGGAGGCTAGAGGGCTGAGGGAAGGTTCCACATCGCTGCAGGGGAAACAACAGGTGGACGAGAAGGCGTGTGGTTCAGTGTTAAGTTGTCTGTGTGTGCGTGCGTGTGTGTGTGCGTGCGTGTGTGTATGTGCGTGCGTGTGTGTGTGTGTGTGTGTGTGTGTGTGTGTGTGTGTGCTGGCTTTTAAGAGTATGTCTGTGTATGATTGGGCTTGTGAGCAAGCGTGTGCAGACATCTGTGCCTACAAGTGCATACATGTACACAAGCTTTACACACCAGTACCCCTTGTAAAAACCCCAGTGCTACATAGAGCCTAAGTCTCTGGCTAAACCCAAGCCTGAATTGTTTTATTCATGCCCTCCGATCTATTTAAATCCCAACTGAGGCAGTGCTATGGATCAAAATTAATGACTATATTGTTGATGCTGATGTTGAAGCTCTGTTCTGAGCACTGTATCGGCCATTCACAGAAGCAGCTCGCTCGCTCACTAGGCCTCTATTTTTTATGTATGTGTGCTTGTAGGGGGGCTGAGCATGGGTGTCTCTCCCCACTTTTTACTCTGATGACAAGAGGCAATTGGCCTTCTCAAATGACAGTGACTAGGTACTGTGAGGGCAATTGTACCCTGGCAGCTGTGCATCTCTCTCTCTCTCTCTCCACCCCCCTGTCCCCCTACATATTGCTAAATGAAAATAGTTGCTGATTCTCTGATTAAATACCTTCCTGTTTGTGCAGGGATGATCAGTTAAGAGTTACCTGGAAAGGGAATGCGAGGGATAAAAACATGCTAAAGCCAGCGGACAACACACTTCTCTGGGTCATTACTGGCATACCTGAGATGCTGAAATGCACAGGGTGGCTGCACCGAAGCAGGAAATTGTGTGTCGACGGCAATAAGCAAGCAACAGTGAATGAGTATGTGTCACATATTCTTTAAAGAATGTTAGTGTTTGGTGGTATTTTGGTATTTTATAGTTGATAAGTTTCCTCCCAATTAAAGTCCTATTCCAGACAAGCTTTTAATTATGTAAACACTGCTCTGCTATGATTAATATTTTCTTTCACGTGGTTTTCCTACATAAAAAGTAAGAGAAAAATCAGAGAAGGGGCTGGAAGCACATCTACTCTTTCTCCCTCAGTGAGAAATTCTGGACCTGGCTTCACCCCGCCCACCACTGCTGCTTGTGCTCATGCTAGGTTGAGACTCTTTGGTGACTACTAGGTTGACCGGTGAAATAGCAGCATGAATCAGGATGGCTAAACATCAGAGAGATTTAGCCATAGGCCTATGTGTTTAAACCAGCCTCATACATGGGGAGGTGGGGCAGCATAGCTCATTGGGCGGATGGATGCAAGCCGATGCCGGGCTCATGGAGCCCCACGGATGGATGGTCGAATGTGGAGCTCAGGCTGCCTACCATCCACAGGCAGTCTGAAACTGTAGTTTTGGCATCCCGGAGTCAATCAAACCAAGACTCAGATGAGGAGTCTATTGTGCACTAAAATGACTAGCCACCGTATCAGAATGGTAAGTGTAGATAGCATTTGTTTATGTTGTTTGTTAGCATGTTAACTTTCTATATTGGTAGCTAGTAACTGACACAGTTATAATGGCAGTGTGTCCGCTTTGCGATCAAGGTTTTAGGTTTTGAAGTTTTGCCATATTAAACATTGATTGATGATGAATTAGTGACTTTGCCCTGGATACGTTTGAAACTCAAATTTCAGAGAAGTGCACCTCTAGTGCCGCCAGTGGTCCAGCCAGTGGTCCAGCCAGTGGTTTCACACTATTCCACTGATCAACAGCAAAGGAAAGGAAGAAGAAGCTAACAAGTAAAACTAATTTCAACACATTTATTAAACCCCAAGGACACACAGAGTGTGTTTCAGCATTATAGCGTTTTAGTGTCCATTGTGGAGGAGTATTTGTTAATCCATTCAGAAATTGAGAAAAGTCACCTCACTATCAAAAGTTAGTGATTTCAGTGATTTCTCTTCATACATCCAGTGCAAACAGGACCACTACTTGCTAGTGGAACATGACTTTTCATGGTAGAATGTGGCTGAAAAATAGGAATAGGCTAACTGTGTTCACTGTCATCATAAGCCAAGTGAAAACAATTAGGTTTGATTGTTTCAGTCTTGATCTTTACTCTTGATTCAACCCTTATTCCAATTGCAGTACACCAGAACACACTTAAATACAGTAGCAGCTTCAAGGCACAGGTAGTGCACAGAGGATATTTGGCAGGCCGCAGTGACTGGCCAAATGAGTGCTGTAGTTTCATCTGGCTTTATAAGTTCCATGTCTTGTTTTGTCTGCCGAGCCTGGCAGCCCCAGCATTGGTCTACAGGAAAGAATGTTGGGTCATCAAGCAGAGCTGGAGTTATGATGAAATTTGGCTCTGAATTAACACAAGACATCCCAGTCCAAATGGGAAACAGTCAGTTCGGCTCTCATTCCAGTTGCATTTGGTAATGCCGCAAGGAAGCTGTTTCATTCAGGTTTTCTTCTGCTCATTATAATTTATCATTAAATGAGCCCACTCCTGAGAGCTCCCTAGACCCGGTGACCTCTCAGCAGTTCCCCAGGACACGCTGACCAATCTTGTGTCTCTAAACACTGTCAACGGCCAACCAGACGTATCCAGTCTGCGTAATCATCCTCCTCAGCTTCCCACCAACATTCACAGACGCCATCAAAATATCACTCCTCAAAAAAACAAACAAACGTCTCTACTGAGCGAGGCTCCCAACCAACACTTCTCATGTCCACATCTTTGATGAGGAAAAACGGCACCATAACAAAAACAAGAGGCTGAGTGGGACAGGGAAAGATTCTATATTTGGAAACAGACGAGTGGGCGACAAGATGTTACTTCTTTTTCTTGTTCTGTCTCTTTCTGCGTTTGCTGTCTCCTCCTCTCTGTCGACCTGTGCGTGTGAGAGGCCAGCTGTGGTCATATAGTATAATAAGGCTCTCTATCTCAAAAAATGGCTTTGATGCTGGTTAAAAGGGGAAAGGGGGTTGGTTGGGGTCAGACTGACTCCTGCGCCCAAGGATCAGCTGGCACGGCGTCGGGGCTGTGGCACCAGCCACAGGGCCACTGTCTGGGCAGGGCAGACAGCTGGTGGGGGGTGGGGCATGGACGTTCTCTGTCTGGGATACACACACACATCATCATCATCTTTAAATCCCTCCACTGTACCCAGACAACTCTTGTTTACACCGCGTGTGTTGTATCGTGTCTGTTTCACGTCTAAGTAGCTGTGTAGTTTACAGTTTGGATCCTTTTTCAGAAAATGAAATGAGTAATACCTGAGTGGATGCTTGCTGCAGCTGCAGACAACTCATACTGCATGTTTCGTCTATTAACACTACTTCTCAATATGCCATATGCCAGTTTTATTTAGAAAATCTCGAGAACCTCTCTCAGTAACTAACTAACTAAGTTGCTCTGTTTGAAGTTGAAAAATCCATAATTTGATTGACAGCAAATTGTTAATCATCATCAACTTGTAACTTGTTGTAGCTTCTCAAATGTGAGGATTTTATGCTTTCTTCTTTTTTCTATTGTACATTTTTGGTTGTCTTTGGTTTTGGATGAAACAAAGAAGCAACTTAAAGGCCTGTGTGTCCACTACTGACTAAATAACAATTAAAAAGAAATTGTCAGATTTATGCACAATGAAAACTTTTATTGGCTGCAGTGATACTATGTTTATATTAACAATATGTAAGTATTTGTGTTTCTCAGAAAACAGCACCGTTCTGTGCATAAGTCATGATGCCGTTAGTATCCATTTCAATAGTTGCCCTGAACCTACACCAAAGAACTGGCACACATCCTGTCATTTATAATATCAGCCTGACTGGCCTATTGATGACAAGAACAAAGCCACAGTGTGGCCGACCTACAGCAGTGGCCGTAGTAACGTAGCACCTCCTCAGTTACTGACGATGCAACGCTGGCTGCCACCACAGCCTGGCACGGGAGGGGGGAGGAGGAGGGGGATTGCGTGTGTGTTTGAGGGTTTGGGGGGCATTTGGTGGTTGTGGCAGCTGGCAGTGAGAAGACGTGTTGGGGGGTGGGGGGGGGGGGGTCCACTTTATAAAGGCACCCCTGTGTGAACCCCATGCGAGGCCACACCCTGGAACTCAAAATAATTTGCAGAGGTGTACTTACACATGCTAACATATATGCTGTACTAGAAAGATATAGCCACAAAAAACACAGTATCATGGACGACTGACAGATTACCTTTAAACACACAAACACAAAAACACCCTTCTCTGGTTCTTACGTATTTTTCTGTTCAATGCATGAGTGGGAGTGATTCAACGGCGCTGCAGTCTACTGTTTTGTCCCATTGAGTCATTGCCTCTTTGCAGATGAAATGTAGAGCGGTCTCACATCACTGAGCTATTTATTAGCTCCGAGGAGAGACAGGGGAATGTAATCAAACTGTCCTCATTGAGTCATGTGACGGCTATTCATCTTCACACATTAGAGTCCACTATAAAGAAATATTAGTGTTTGGCTTTACTGGATGTGTTGAAATACTTCCTAGAAGAGAAGAAATCTTAAATAACTAGAAACTCTGCATGTGTACAAGCACATATTTTTTGTTTGGTTGATGGTGCACGTACATCTGCATTATATTTGTGTATTCATGCATATGTGCGCAACTATTCTACTTAGTGTCTGACAGTTTTTTGTGTGTCATTTACTGTTTATGTTCTATGTTTTTATGTGACTATGAACGAAAGTGCTAAAATGACAGTGTCCTTTCCTCATGAGGGCCACCAGTTAGGAACAGCTCATGTCCAGCTGTCTTTAAGGACACATGATCCATCAGGCAACTGCTTATTCCCTCCACCCTCTCTTCTCACCCCCCTACCCAAGTGTGTTTACTTGACTTTACGTGCAAAACACATTTCAAATGCATTCATCGTCTCATCGATTCAGTTACAAGACTAGCATAGTTGTGTGTGGTGACAGTTTCAAGAAAATAGGTTGGAGGAGGTTGATATGTTTTGGATATACAGTATATGTGAGTTTGGTTTTGTATTTCCTCAAATTGTTCAAACTTTGAACACCTTTTTTTGTTTTTACAGATGTAAAATAACATTCTGCAAATTCTGATGGAGAACTGCCTTTTTCTGAATACTGGGACACAATCATGCATCAGAGTAAAATTAATACTGTGGTATATGTAATATTTAATTTTTTTTCTATCCATTTTTTCTACAAATACAATTAAAAGTTATGGTTTGTTTATCCATATACCGTACCTAGATGCTCATGTTTGGTATGTTACATATTGGCATCATGTTTTCACTGTAACTTCCAGCATATTATTTTGGTACTTACAAATACTTTTTTTTTCACAGTGGAGTGAAGAAACCTAAAAGTAACTCCTCACCCACACCCGTGTTCCTCTGAGCTGACAGCAGCTTCATCTCTGGGCAGCCTTCCCATAATTCATCTCTTTTGGCTTGTTTATGCTGCACATTTATTTTGTTTGCGGTAACATTTCCCCCCACCCTCACATCTCTCAATGTGAAAAACGCTAATGTGCTTCCAACACGACATCAAAGACTCTCCCGCTCAACAGTCTCTCTGGCTGTTTCAATTTATGGCTTTTTTTTACCTTCTTACTACATGAAAGACCATCAGTGTTTCCCACCCGTAGGTATGGACATGGACACACACGGACATGCGCTACCGCATGGGGATGCGCACATGCATGTATGTGCACACACTCTCACAGCCCCACCGTCATGTCCAAACAGAATGATCAGTAAATCAAATAAAACACCCACATAGTTTCAGAGAGGAGTGTGCTCTGAACAACAGAGAGATAAAAAGGGAGAGAAAAAAAACGAGAAGTAGAGGAGGAGGGGAGGAGTGGACGCGGGGGATTTGTACGTCCTCGTGAAAGTAGCCCTCAGAAACAAAAGCAGCTTTGAGTGCGCGCCCACTCAGAAGAGAGATTAGCCAGTACACACACCCCTCAACATACCACCACCATCACCACTACCACCCCTGCAGAAAAAGAGCTTTGGCTGCAGTTTAGTGGCACGTGGCGCAGCCCTTGATACTTATCATGTGCGTCAGGTGCTCTCGCTCGGTTTCCTGTTCCTTAAAACATAACCACCATTTCCCTCTTTCACTCCCTCCTTCTTCTCCTTCTCTCAGTCCAGAACCAATCCATCCACACTCCCGCCATCCAGCCTTACCCTTCATTTCATCCTCTCTTTCTCTCACTCTCTGTCCATCTCTTTCTCCTGCTTTTATAAATACAAAGAACATATTGTATCTGCCAGCATTAAAGTGAATCCATTCTCCTTGGCAGCGGCCCGGCCCGTGGTGAATCTGATCTGGGGCTAGCTCTATTTTCCAGCTGGCACAGAGGCTGCTGGTAGAGCGGATTGGTTGCTCGTTGGGTTGGTGAATTTGAGTCCAGCTGACACGTTGGTTTAGGATTCATTCACGCAGTCTGTCGTTCTCGCTCTCCCTCTTTCTCGTTCTCACTCAACTTGCAAAATGTGACCCCAGTTCACCTCATATGAACGTCCACTTTGAGGATGCTGGTTTTCAGCTTAATTGGCACAAAATATTTCTACATACATGCAATATGTGTACTCAAGAAAGGACAATTCAAGGATGTTAACTATACTCTGGGGAAGTTTTTTACAAATGGGTCACATGAATAAAGTGTCATTTTCACAAATTTGTTGTATTAGCTTGTGGTTTTCAGCTGCTCTTCTCCATCTGTATGGAAACCAGACCGTTGAGCCCTTTAGAAACCAGATAGGAAGAACATTTTAAGGTCATTGTAGTGCTCCTGTTTAGTTGTGGAAAGTCTTGGAAAAGTCATGGAATTTTACATCAGGGCCACAGCAGGAAGCAACCCACGAAACCACACATGCACACACAAACTCTGAAATATACAAACTAATAATTCCTAACTGCACTCCTTTTAAATTCAAACAGTCTCACATAAAAACACACATTAGCCAAAACACATGACTCTTTCATGAAAGCCGCACACAGTGACACAAACACATCAATAATGAGATGCTATCACATTTCATAACCATGGTTCGGGCCCAGAGACTGAACACAACCTCCTCCCCTCTAAAATATGAAAGAGCCCAGAAGATGAGTCAGCACACTCACTCACAAGGCAGCAAAAAAAAACCCAGTTGTTAATAAAGGCCACCAGAGCCTTTTGAAGTTTGTCTGACTGTCCTCTTCTCCTTTCACTCCTCCATCTTTCAGCCTTCCTTCCATCCATCCACCTCCTCCTCCTCCTGCCTCGCATAACTGCTGGCACATGTTCGTCATAAAACAATCATGCACCTCTTCTCTTCTGTTTGTGTTCAGGTTGTACATCTGTGTTTCTTTTTATATATGTGATTTTTACAAGGTTTCTTTGAACATTTTAGAGCACTTTGGTCAGCTTGGGCTGGTTTTAAGGCTGCGAGAAGAGGGACAAGGCAGGACGTGGGGTCAGTTTGTGTGTTGTGTGCATTCTTTACGTACAGTGCATGTGTTGTCTGTATGTGTTGGTTAATATTCCTGTAAAATGAAAAGAGCACAGGTACCAGAACCACAGATGTTGGTCATTACCCAGACTTTTTTGTTTGAAAAGCTTCATGAAAAATCCCTGAAATTAGAAATTGAGAACATGTAGAGTTAAATTTTGAATTATCGGAATTGACATACCAGCAGATTTTTGTAGGAGATTAGGAAAGTGTAGGCTCCTAACGCCCTCCTAAATCTAGCAAATTCAGTTACTGATACAATACCTCAATTTGTTAAAATATAAACTGGGCATCAACTGAGCTCAATAGCTAAGTGGTAATGACGTGACTCGCTGACAAACAAGCTTCATTGAATGATACAACTGCGTGGCCTATCCCTTTCCTTAAATTTTATTTGAAAACTGGTGATAATTTATGAGAAATGTAATACTGTTTCCTGAACAGCCATGTTTTCTCAATTTCAAAGTCAGAAGCAAAGATGAGTGGAGTGGAGGATTCATCTAATTAGCCGTAGGGATGGTCTGTATGGATGTGTCAGTGAAGGAGAGAAATGATGCCCACAAATCCTTTTTCAGGTAAAAAAACTAAAAGCATATCAGCCTTATGTCATAAACTTCCCATAGAAAGTAAAGGTGTGCTTTGACATGTATTTAAATGTCCCTGCACAGGGAGTGTATTGCTCTTTACTCGAATTTCTGAAAAAAATAATTCCGGCTACAGCTGTATTTATTCATTTATTAGTTTTTACGAGTTATATATAGCAAGTTGCCTGCTATCGCTCAATGTAATGTTTTGATGTAATGTTAAAAACCTTCACTCTTTTGACAACATCAGCACATTAGTGGCCTGCTGACTTTCTTGGTTTAATGTGGTGTGTGTGCCTGTATGTGTGTGTGTGTGTGTGTGTGTGTGTGTGTGTGTGTGTGTGTGTGTGTGTGTGTGTGTGTGTGTGTGTGTGTGTGTGTGTGTGTGTTTGTGTGTGTGTGTGTGTGTGTTTTTGTGTGTGTGTGTTTTTGTGTGTGTCAACCCCCTCTCCTGGACACAAAAGCCACCAGTGTCCTTTTTTCGCCCCTGCTTTCAAATTTTAAATTTATTTTCCTTTTGTACTGGCTTTTTTAATTTCCCTCTTCCTTTACTCTCTCCTTCTGGCCTCTCTCTTCCTCCTCCCCCCTCCCCTCATCCCTGATCTCCATTCTCCATTCATGCAGCCCTGTCACAGTGATGATAATGATGACCTCTGTGTAATACTAGCTTGTTATTGGCCCACCAGCGAGGCCAGCGTGTACACCCTCTGTTGCTTTTTCTGCATTGACCATTGTGTTACGAGCGAAACGCTGGATTGTGTGTGTGTGTGTGTATGTCTGTGTGTGTGTGTGTGTGTGTGTGTGTGTGTGTGTGTTCGTGTTTGTGTGTGTTGGTGAAACACAAAGAGCAGGCAGCCAGTCTGGGTGAGCTGCAAAGGCGATCTATGGAGAGGCAATTCACCTGAACTGACCTTTTGCTGTTATATTTATGGGAACAGGGCTGCAATATAACTGCAAATGACCACTTAAGTCTCTTTTTTTACTGGATATTTACACATAAATGCCTTATTTTTTTGAGAATTATTTAAGCATAATACCACATTTTTATTTTGATTAATTTACTTTTTGCTGCTTGCAGACAGTAACTGTAACTTTAACCTGTAGGCTGTTCAAGATGGCAGCTGACAAACAGGAAATGAGAGCATCTAACAGTCTGAATGGAATGCCATTACTTATTTTGGTCACTTGGGGCCAGCGGAACCAGCTTTAAACACAACACTGACATGTTGTCGCCTTGAGTTTGCATTCAGAATGTGCAACTTAATTTGGAATCATGTTTATGGCAACTGGTGGAAGTCAGATATTTAACCTCCTTTTACTGTAGCTATAGCGGGTGAGTGGTGTAAGATGTATTTATCTGAGCTTTTTCACTGAAAACAGATGCATGCTGTGGCTGCAAACAGATTATTAAAAGTGGTGATAATGAGTTGAAGGATGCTAAAACACCCCGTAGAACTGAGAGGGACCGCATGGTTGGATGGTTTGTCACTACGAGAGGCCCCTTCCATATTACATATTGCCTAGTCATTTGACCCATTGTTTATATAAAAATATTAATAAGTGCAGCTTTAATATAATATAAATATAAACATATTAGGTTGGGACATAATGCAAGGAAGGACAACGTTAAGGTGTTAGTGGGATATCTGTGAGCGAGAGAAGGGCAGATTTATTTGATTGGTACAGGTTCTTTTTTAAATAGGTGATCGTGTCATTGGTTGAAATCTTTCTTTACATTTACCGATACCCTATGTGTTAACGTTTAACATCAATTATATGCTCTTAGACCTTTCATTTCAAAGCAGTTTAGCTCTAGAAGTTATATTCACATATAAAATGTCATCCTTTACAAGAGTCCTGTTGATTTTTTTATTTTTTTTTACCACTAGTGATGCTGTGGAGCAATGTTTTTAAAAGCAGGTATCCATTTTCTTTGTATGGCACATGTATTCTACGGCATTCCTGCCAATACTTTTTTTTACTATGCCATTGAGTTGGTGCCTAGAAATGTAGTTATTTGCCAAAAGGCAAAAACATAGCTTGTTTTATTGGAGGAAATGCATTGAACAGGCTTGCTTGCCCTCAAGGATGGGACAATTTGCCTTAAAGTGCTTTAAAGTGCTGGTGTATTTAGACTGTTGTCTTCACTGTTGAACAAGTACTTTATCTGAAGGAGTTTTGCCTTGTTCTGAGAAAATTGGGCCATGCTTTCCATCCCTGGACCTTAGCAGTGTGAGTTTAGATGGCTGCACTTCAGACAAAACAATTGATCTATTCTGCTGACTGAAGAAAGTTTAAAACAAAGGAAATGGACTTCAAAGAGTGAAAAGAAAAACACCATGTGAAAGTGAAGGACACTAGATATTTTCGGTTTCCGCTAGAACAGCATTTAAAAACCTTACTTTGTCATCCAAAGGGCCCCAGATGGATATTAAACAATTAATTTCCAATTGGAGCATTGAATGAACATTATGTTCATTCCAGTGAGTCATGCTAGTGCCATGTAGACACAGCCATAACAAAGAAAGAATGCCGCTGTAAAACTGGCTGGTGTTACACAGGTTGAAGCACCAGGCCTTTTGAGGTCACAGTGGTGGGAAAACACATTACACATTCACTGCAGCATGTAAGGATGGTGACCTGTGCAATTGTTTTCCTCTCGTCTTATCTCTCCTTCTGTCCCAGCTATGTCTCCATTGTCTCGTGCGATTCAGAGCATTTCAATGACAGGAATCTTGTTTTGTTGAATAGCGCGGCCTGGTCGGACGCAGATGCCAAGACATTCCTGGAGCTGGTAGTCTTTCCTTTTGGCAGCCCTGCACCTCTGTCTCTTCTACTCTACTCTCCTTGTATTTCCTCTATTTACACTCTTCTTCCCTCCTTTTCATTCCCTTAGTCCTCCTCAAGGTGACGGTCAAAGAGAGAGCAAGAACGGGAGGTAGATGCGTCTCTGTGAGTCACTGTGGTTTTGTTTGCCTACGTGCTCGGTGTCCGTGAACTGGCTGTTCAAAGGAAGGCTATCTGCTCGTTAATTCAGCCGGTGCTGCACTATTCATTGTATACTGGCCTCGTTTCCCCTGGTGAATAAACCACACCACTTCACAACACCTAATTACCATTCATTACATGTCAAGGCTACCACGCAACTCCCTTAGTCTACCTCATCCAGTATCTCATATCCCTCTCACATGTCATGTCTTCATTTGTCTGTAATTATAGAATAGTGCAGGAATTAGAGAAGGCAGCGATAGCAGCCTCAAGCTTTTCTCCCAGCTTTATAACTCGCCAACAGATGGCAGTGTGAATCGCTCTATCCACGCAGGCCAGCTCAGGATAAGTGTGTGTGAATTTATGACATTCATTATTAAAGGAGACTTGACTTGACTTCTCTTCTCTTCTCTTCTCTTCTCTTCTCTTCTCTTCTCTTCTCTTCTCTTCTCTTCTCTTCTCTTCTCTTCTCTTCTCTTCTCTTCTCTTCTCGGACAAGGTGAGAAGTTATTGACCTCTTGACCTCTGATTTTCCTCTTAAATTGAAAAAAAAGTCTACGAAGACTATAGCTGTATGACAGTGTACATTCAGTATATATTCTGTATCTACATGGTGAAACACCTTACATATACACACATCCACCTTAATATTACAGTTACATTATACACAAAGGTAAATATTCAAACCTAAGTCATTAAGCCACTACATTGTGGTTTTCTAGTGCACCTTTTGAAAACATTTCACAAAATTCAGACTTTTGCATCTTTTGTAGAATAAGAAATAAACTTGTGTGTTTAAACAATTCTGGCCGCACATGATTTGTCACAAGTCTCCAGTAAGGTTACTGTAAGAGAGCAAACCCATGTCAAATCTGGATGTGTGCTGTTGTGTTCTTGTTTCCATACTTGATGCTTTTATTGTCCTTTGTGCTGTAGCTGGAGTGAAAGAAAAAGTGCCCTGCAGGGATAATAAAGTTCTTTCAAAGTTCTTTTTATTGGAGTTTTTATAAGTAAACTTACACTATAGTTGTATATGGGATGTATGTGGTACAATGAAGTGGTTAAATCTTAAATAACTATAATTAAGTGAACAGAGTTAAAGGACGTAAAAAGGAGCAAGAGAAGTTGAAAAACACCCAGTCCTACTTTAGCAGAAAGTCAGATGTCCACTACTCAGAAGCAGTAAATCTTTGAAAATACGTGAGTCGGGTACTCTAAACCTTATAAAACTTTCTGCCTAGTCTGCATAAGGAGTACAGAATCTTCTCAAGATTGAGACATGACATTAAGTCAGTCTGAGCCATATGGAGTGTGTGGGTGGGGTTGCCTCCTCGTGCTAGGAGCAAGGGTGTTACGTTTTTCCGCAGGTAAATGTAACTCTTCAGGTGGAACAAGTGATAATAAAGTTTATCTGTCTAATTTCATCTTATGCATTTGGAGTCCACGGAACTAATGTAACCAAATTAGAAAAGCCTTGTTCTATTATGAACACCAGAAATTCATTACACCAGCTGTCTGTTAGACTGATGACAGTTGTCATGATAATGTTTACTACATTGTGTCACTAAGTTGTTTACTCACTTCCACTCTTTATTAGTTTTTCCATTATGACACTCTGCCCTCTGGACACAGTTAATGTTTTGAAAGGGATGTGGCCCCTTATTTTGCTTCTTGTTTATTTGTTATTTGCTAGGTGACAGGCAGACTAGCACAAACAAGTCTGTGTACACCCTGTACGCATTTGTTTGTCTACTTCTTTGCTTGTTGTAGTGTACCAGACAACAGACCCAGGGGAGGGCAGGAAGGTGGTCAGGAAGGGTGTTCCTATGTGAACAGGAGCGCCGTGTCCTCCCCACCGTTGCAGCCCTATATTTGATACCCTTTTCATTTTTTGAGGGTGAGTCCGAGACAGACTTTTCTGTCTTTAGTGAACAAAAAAATACCTTTAGCTTTTTTTTTTTTTTTACATACAGTTTTTTTGTGCTGTACCACATTTTCTATATTGATTTTTTCAGGTGATAAAGACAATGGGTGGGGTTAGTTCACATTTTGTTTAGTTCAGAAAAAGGAGAAAAGGAAAAAGAGAAAGGGAACTCCTTTACAAACTTGATTTGTGTATATCCTAAATTGACCAAAGTGAAAAATGCACTTACATAAAGCAGCTATACTTAAAAGATACTTGGTGTCCACCCCAGTGCTTGTGACTGTCCCATGTGTTGTTTTTGTTCAGAGGGAGGGTTGGGGACAGCTGGATCATCACCTGTCACCGGATCACATGCGTTTATATGACTCAGCAGTGGTGACACCCAACTCCAGCGTCTACACCCTACACAGGACAAACAGGATAACAAAAACCCCTCCCCAATACAATGCCCATTCAATAAACGGCAATCAAGAGAACCTTATGTAAATTACAAATAATAGTGAACCATATTTAATTAATAGGAGCATTTGTAAGCTCTAATGGCTAATTCTCATTTTATGTCACTTTCAACTTACAGAGATATAAAAGGCCAGATAGTAGCTGCAGGAATTGCTTCAGCATCTGTCAAACAAGTCTCAAATATAATGACAACATAGAGTACACTATGCCAAACATTTGAAGGGAGTGTGTAAGGAAAGCTGACTGTAGGGCCCTGTAGGACTGTAGGAAAGATTTGCATAACAGACATCTAAAAAACAACAACTTAGAGATAACTAAATAAATAAGTTGAGTCAGCAAAAATTAACACTAAGCTAAAAAGTTCAAATGTCTTTCTCTCTAACTTCGCTCCACTTTCCTGCTTTTGCTTTTTTTTAATTTGTCATCACACCCTCGCTTTCACCCACATCCAGACTTGTAAACACATACAAGGAAATGTATCCTTTCAGCACAAAAGCTCACCTGACCACAAATGACACATCCATACACATGCACTTGCATAATCTCACCCTCTCACCTTTGCATCCCTCACCCACATCCATCCCTATAAAACACACATATACACAAAGCCAATGGCAATGAGAAAAAAAAAGGGTAGTGTGTTTGCAACACAACCCTCTAATAATATTTTTTATATCTCTCTGTGGGTCTCCTGGACCACTCTTTTCAGAAAAACACAGCAGGAGGAATTCCTGATCCATTTTAAGCTCCAACGAGAATGTTGATAAATCTGTAGATTACTGCCCAACATGTTTATGATAGCCTATTATTCTCTAAGCTTTATCCGGACCCAGCGCGTGCTTCGTCTACTTAGCACAACTATTTAGGTCATGGTACAATCTCAGAGGAAATCACTGTGGATGGTGAAATATCAGGAAACCTCAGAAACAAGTGTCAAACTGAAGTGATTCTTGCTCGGTCACAGTGTATATTTCTGACCAAATAGTTATGTTTTGGCAGAGTTTACAAGAAGGTAGTAGGGAATTATTTCAAGGACCCAGTGTACTTGCACATGATCTTAAGTTTATAACCATTAACTGTAGATGCATAGAACTCCAAAATTTTGTAGTAATGATTGAAAAGGGGATTTTTTTTTGCAAGGAAAAATGCTACACTAATTTATCTAGAATTTAAGTTATGACAGACATTTTGACAGTGCTCAGTTATATATGAATTATGAGACGAGAGGCGTGCTGTGATGGGATTTCATTCTTTTCTCTGACACACTCCGATATTTCAGATTTATTTTTGTTATTATGGCTCATATTTCAACAACAATAATAGCTGCTAAATGTCCGGCTCTGCCATAAAAACGTCAACCATCAGGCGCACACAGTAAAAGATGGGAAGAAAAGAGGGGGCCATACCATTAAGCCTATGAAACTGCCATTGATGTTAACTATCTTACTGTGCCCTGGCAGAAATACTGCAGTTGGGCCGGAGCTGTTCGCTATCAGCGTCTAGTAGAGACAGGAGTCTGTTCTGCCTGGTGCGTGAGATGTTATGGCTCTTTGATGTGCTTTGCTGTTTAGGCTTTGATTTACAAAGCGCTATCTTTATCATTTTCCCTGTTTTATTGAGGATATTGGTTTGTGTGTGTGTGTGTGTGTGTGTGTAAGTTTCAACAGTGTGTGTGTAAATCTGTGTGCCTACTTTTTTCTGGTTGTGAGTGTGTACATGTGCCGATTAGATGTCCTCACTGTATTTGAATGTCACCAGGCAGTCTGTTATCTGTTTAACTCTATCACTCAGGTGGGGCCATCTATCTGTATTCACGCCGTGGTTAGACTGGCTGCGCCCTGTAATCCTCAGAGAGATGCCTCTGATGGCTGACACACCTGTGTTTACAGTCGGGAAAGCATGTAAACAACAGCGGCATGTGTGTGAATGTCTGTCAGCCCACTCAAGGATGATATGGCTCAACAGCTTTTATAATGAGTGGCTTTAGCAGGTAGACGGCGACTGGCAGACTACCATATCATTATACCCTGCACTGCTCTGTCATTGGGACTGCGACTTTATTAAAGAGGCACATGGATACAAAAGAAACAAAAGCATCAACTCGCTGACCTTTTTTTTGTTTCATAACGCACGTCTACACTGTACTTATCTCCAGAGTGTTTGACCCAGAGGCATTCATCTGACTTAACCGGTTTGTCTTTTGTCATCCTGTGAAATACAGGTCCACAAGATGGACCACAAAATGGATTCGGTCCTGCAGATCCTAATGGAGCAATTTCCACCCAAGCCACAGCTGACATCCAAGCCCTCCATCCGCAGGGTGACCATCCAGAAACGCATGGGTGCCAGCATTGACGAGGGGCTCTGACGTCACAGCGACTGGTCACACTGGGTATGATGATGTCATCACCAAAAGAAGAATTAAAGGACCAGGTGTTCACATGCTCAGCCTGCAAAAAATAAGACTCAGTCTACCAAAAAAAAAAAAAACCTCCTTCTTTTCTGTTTCCAACCCTTAATTTTCTCTTTGGCACTGTGTTGCTCTGGGACATGAGAATGGGATTCATAGTGTAGAAAAAAAGCTAACTGGCCTCTTCCTTCTGGTGATTTCTGGCCCTGGTTGGGTCTGTTTCAGTTAAATGTAGCTTTCTCTTCTACGCCAGCATTGTGGGTCCTCAATCTTTCCAAGCAGCGACATTCTACATGAATTTATTTCCCTACATTAGCCTCATAGTCACACAACTCAGATAATGTTAATTTATGTGTGACCTGTCACTGAGCTGCATTCCTCTACTCCAAATATTATTCCAAAGCTAACTAACCCAGTAATGAAGTCGTAATGCAATCAAAGCACTCAAGTTCCCCAAAGACAGAGAAAAACTGAGAGTCCAGCCATGGCAGAGGCATTCCTCAAAACCTTCTGATTATCTTGGCACCATCCACACCCAGTACACAACAGGGTTATTTCCATAGCCACATATCCATCTAGCCTAACTGTACTTAGGCTGTGGCGGGTGTTTGTTAGTAGTGATCGAATAACACGAGGATGGAAGGGCAGATTATCTGTTGACTTTGCCCTGCGTTAGAGACCAGAAAGCTGGAGTGAAAGAAATGGAACTAAAGAAATGTGTCTGAGGTGTGTGGGTAACATGGTGCTGATTAACAGCTACATTGAAGCTAATGAAAATAGCCAAACTGCCGTGACAGGGCCTGGTGCTGCGTTACAGGAATACAGTCCAATTCGTCTCTCAGTTTGCTCCAAAATTTTCAATGAGAGATTTCAAGCGTATGCTCAAAAACTTTTAGCAGCACCGCCACTCTCTCCACTCTGCTTAATATCCTCTATTACCCTCTTCAGGGGGCTCACACTGCTGGGTGCAATTTGAAATAAATTTGCCCCATTAAAGCTCTGATTATTTTTTCTCCGCAGAGCTAATTAAGTGCTGAATTCCTGGTAAGGGGAGATTACTCACTGTGAGCGACTAATGAAAAGAAAAACAGGAAAATGTGCAGAACTTAAACAGTAAGCTCTGAGGAGCAAGCACACTAATTCTGTGTGAAGGGTTTAGAAATATCAGGATACCACTGAGAGAACACGTTTGAAATAAAAAAAAAGACAATGCTCTCACTTTGTTCCCATACTCATAGTATTTATCTGACAGGATGCCGAGACATTTAGGAAGATAGAAAATAGAAAAATAACTCAACTGTTACTTTATGAAAGGCCTCCCATTATTATAGCATGCACCTTCCCTGAAGTGATGGATGTACACAAATGAGGGGTAAACAGGGGAAGAGGAAAGAGGAGAGGCATTTTCTCTGCACTGGTATATATTTTCATATTTTTGCGGTGATTAAAACAAATGATTATTTATCTTACATTAAATAAAGTGGTTGTATTATAAAGGCACTCTAATTTTGCGACATACCTTGATACATGACTATACATGTGTATTCTCCTGTACAGTTTTATAAGAGTTGTAAATAGACACATTGCCTTATTGTACTGTATTTATAATCATGTGGAAAGATCAACCTGGAATATGTCTGCTTGTAGGAGCGATGAGAAACACGGAGGCTCCTGTTGTACAAATGGATGGAAATGATTGTAAATTATATTCATGCACGCCCTCTTCACTGTGGTTCTGCTGTAAATAATAAAACTCCATTTCATTATGTTCTGGCCTGCTCTCTTGGCTGGAGAGGAATTTGATTACCAGTTCATCTATTCCATAATTTGCTTTCGTTGGAGGGTGAAACCTGTATTGTAGTTTTTTGGGGCCGTTCAAATCTTCAGCCAAGCTGGGTCAAGGTAAACCATGGGCCGGAGTTTCCATCCAAATAAAATCTCCTCAACTCCTCATTTCACTAAATTCCCTTCACACTGCAATCACCACGAAGAGGAAATAGAAAGAAAAACAACACGTTCACCGCACCTACTTTGAACTTCAATATTCCATAACCCATTGAGCGAGACATGCGGAGGGAAAAGAGAATATGTCTCATATTACCACTCAATTATATTTGCCTTCAAATGCCAAAAAATACTGGGGATGTCCCAAGATCAGCACAGTCCAGCGCTGAAAAAGAGAGAGAGGGGAGGAAGGAGGGCTGGCGTCCCTTGAGGAGGGCTGGACAGGCAGGGGAGAACGAAATGGAAGGAGGGGGATAGCAGGAGCATAAGTGAGGTGGGGAAGAGAGAAAAGAGGAGAGCAAAGCCATTTTCAATTAGCCAGAGGGACTACATGGGCCGGAGGGCCGCGGTGCTCCACTGCCTTTTGTCCTCCTCTGGTTTCTATCAATGCTGGGGGATTTTGGCAGGGAGAGAGAGAGGGAAGAAAGAGAGACCCCATGGCTACCTCCGTCTGTAGAGGCCGCTCTGTGTCACCCCGTGTTCCTCTTTCATCTCAAGACTAGACAGAGAAGAGAGAGACTCCCACTTCAAAAGACAGTTTGATCTCAGAAGTACACATGAGCACAACCTAAAAGAGGATCTGAGGAAGCAGTTAAAAGGAGAATATAAGGGAGACACTGTCACAGACACTGGACAGTGAAATCTGGCAATCCCAGTGTCTGTGCGGAGGAGGAACTCATGCTAGGTCATGAAATGTTACACTCTGAGCTTTGTTGATCGTCCATGCTGTCTTTGATCCTGCCACCTGAGCCAGCTCAGAATAGAACAGAACTTCATTATGCTGCTCCAAATAGGCTAGTAGATCATCGAAATGTTAAATTGTGGTAATTGTGGTACATCATACACATAAAATCATTAAAAACATGACCTTTTAGTATTGGTTCTTTCTCAATGAGATTTGTTGTTGATTGGGGGTCTGCACACATGAATAGGTCAGGAACCACTTATAGCGTACAGAGAAATGGTTCCTGTTGCAAGGTTTATTTTCTTTATTATCAAAGTCATTTAGCACTGTCCCAATCACCCCAAATCATGCTGTCCCATCCAACCAATTGGACAAAATAAAAACAACTCAATTCCAAAAATAGAAGCATATCATTTTTTTTTTGCTGATTTTGTCGCTGTAGTACATCAAATACATGTTTCCATGAAACGTTTGTGCCGTATAATAGTTATGACAATTTTATGACCTTATGAAAACTAGCTAAAGCCAATGTCATAAACCTGAGCTCACGCGTTGCAAGGTCATCTTTCTGTTTGATGTTTTTCCCATCCATCTATGTGATATCACATCAATGAGGGAATTAAATTATGTGCACCGTTTTGTGTGTCAAGTGCTACCAAATCAGCAGGGATGTGTATGTTAACTTGTAGAATTTAAAAGGCAGTGCCCTTGCATACACAACAGGGTGTTCAACGCACCACCCTTTCAGTTCAAATAAAAGTTTTACTTTGATTCGTCAGGGCAGAAGGCACCTGTGGTTTCACAACTACGCACCAGGCATGAAAATAAACCCTGTAAAGTTATACTGTCTCATATGAGACAGTCCCAAACACCCTTATATCAGACTATAATATGACTATGACATTTTTTACAACATACTATACTATGACTTTTTCATTTATTTTTCTTATGTCATTATAACACTGCAGGTTAATGACATGAATGACAAACACAATACCCCCTTTACAACTCTGTGTAAACATTTAGGACACCATATCCTATGACTGATTCAAGCATTTTCTGGACATATTACATTTGGACCTTTTATGACTTTTTACAACATACTAGGACTTTTTTTTTCGACCTGACTTTTAAAAAAAAAACTATGCTATGATTGATTGAGGCAAGCAATCCTATGACTGACTCAACCATGTTTCGGACATATTAAATTTTCACTTTTTTCCTCATACTAGGATATTTATTTTAGTTTTTTTTTTTTGGACATTATACTATGACTTTTCATGATTTTCAACAAACTATGCTATGACTGGTTTGGACACGCTATGCTATGACTGATTAAAGCATTTTTTGGACATATTTGATTTTGACTTTTTTCGTCATTATAACTTTTTGTTTTCTTTTTTTGACGCACTATACTATGACTTTCGTGTCTTTTTTCAACAAACTATGCTATGACTGTTTAAACTGAAACTTGACTGGCTGGTGGAGGCACACAAGGCGATAATTCTAGTCTCATTTGTCATGTGTATTTTATGACATATTATTCTATGACTTTTTGTGACCTCTTGTTTTTTACAAGCCAGCTGCAGCATAACGGGCGGGGCTAGGCAGGAAAAAAGCTGATCACAGCCTGATAAATGACCTGCCATTTCTATTACTCTCTCACATACATTCTTCTCTTTCATATGTTTTCAGCACACATATATTATTTTTAATATTAAATGCATGCACTGACTCCATGTGCATGAGAGCAAAAAGTATGAATATGTGTGTTAAAATATATACATATGAGAATAAAATTGTGTGGGTGTAGGAATTAAAATTCATTAATGTTTGAGCGTGAAAATATATGCATGGGAGAGGGCTGGAATAAAGGCTTGTACGGCCCCTCCTAAGGAGACAAATAATTCTTGTTGCTCCCCACAAAAAAGTCACTTGTATCAAAAATAGCCAAACAAACTCTAGCCTTAGCTGGTGAGCGGGTGGTAGTTGTCAGGCTGTGAGGCCGTGCCTGCCCACTATGGGGGTGCTTGGAGACCACCTGTCTAGAGAGGCCCAGGCATGTAGAGGCCAAGCAGTGCTATATGAAAGCAGATATGGGTCAACAGGTGTGTGTTTGTGTGTGTGTGTGTGTGTGTGTGTGTGTGTGTATGTGTGTGTGTGTGTGTGTGTGTGTGTGTGTGTGTGTGTGTGTGTGTGTGTGTGTGTGTGTGTGTGTGTGTCTGTGTGTGTGTGTGTGTGCGTGTGTTCCACATCAACCAAGATTGTGACAAACAATGTCAGCAGCAGCTGATGCCAGCCACTCTGTCAGGAGTTGTCCCTAAATAGCTGAGGCCAGCAGTTGTCTGGAGGACAGTTGTTGCAGCTCCTTGCCCTCCCCCACACCTCTTTACAATGCAATATTTAACATTCCCATTTTTGGTCTTCAAGCATAAAATAGATTGTTCCAGTTTGTTCTGATTGGCTTAGTCTGGCTCAGAATCATCATAGAACACCCAATAAACACACACCTGTGATCCCACTAGAGTCAAGTAGCAATGTGCTACCAAAATAAATCCCAGCTCATAGAGGAACTGAAGGGGAGATGACTGGAAGAATAACATACACTTTGTGTTATAGAATTATTGTTGGCTTATGAAAAAATAATTGACATCATTTTATTGTTATGGTTTGTAGGCAGTTTAGTATGAAAGCAGGTCTATCAAGGTCAAGCTTGAGTAACAAGAGACATGAGACAGAGCTATTTATGCTGCGCATAACCTTATAGATGTTAAAAATCACTGTTTAGCCCTCTCATTACTTACGTATTGCCTTGGTTTCCATGGTTTCCTTGTTGGAAATTTGGTAGTGGTAAAGTTCCTCATTTTTGATGGACACACAGTAGTTGGGAATCTGTTTTCAGGGCCTTCTGCGTCCTCTTACGCCCAACTCAGAAAACTGGTTTTGTATGCAGCCTTTCACAACAGCAACAGATACAGTACGCCCTTTGACCCCTTCTCTGTTTGGTCCAAGCAGGGCAATGTCACACCATGGGATAATAAATCAACCAGAGGCCAGGAGGTTAGATTGACCCCCTGTGACCTTTGGCCTTACGAGATTTCCCTTAGCCATATGTCTGTGGCTCACCACGCCCCTTCCCTCCCTATGACCAGAGGGGAGGTCAGCATCCAAGAGCAACAGCCCAAACCGGCACTGATCAGATCCAAAGATCCGTTTGGGATACTCAGTTTCACGTCCTGGGTCCAGCCAGCCATCAAAACCCCACACAGGGCTGGCTATGCTAAGTTAGACTGCTGCTAATGTGCTGTTATGGCTGTTGACGATTTTAGCAGAGGTCCGGGCGAGCTTTTGGGGGTGGGGAGGTGGGTGGTAGAGGTGTAGTAGAGTGGGCAAAGGAAAGCTGGGGGCTTCCTATATAGGTCATGTTATTGGGGACTTTTTCCCCAGACAGGGAGAGAATTCCTGGCTAGAAACTGGAAGGACTTCAGTGGTGTGATGGGGTTTGGCCCGCCGAGGCAGAATGTAAGGCATGGTGGACAGCTGCATCACGGAGGAGCTACTGTACAACAGAAAAGGGGAGGGGGGCGTTATTTCAAAACAACACAGAAGTGATTTACTGTACAAGCTTTGAATGTCAGTCTTGTGTTATGTTTACATTTGTGAAAGTATTTTAATTAGAAAAGGGAAGTGAAAACAGAACACGAACATAAGGGTTAAGGATTACAAGAAAAAAATGTTGTGCAGTTCTGTGCAATAAGGTTTCACTATTACACATTTCTTAATACATGCGAAACAAATTCTCAGAAGTGAATGAAGAATGATGTTAAATAGATGATGAGGAGATACAGTAGATACATATTTCTATACAACCACCAACTGCTATCAAAATCTTTTTAATGACTGAATAAGGAGAGTGATAGCCTATGTGTGAAAAGAAAAAGAAGTATCCTTAGAATTTATACATGCATACTGTAGCTAGGCAGCTCAAAATCCCCAAACCAGCAACACTGCAATCTGCAGTGAGTGAAAATTGAAAACAGAGTGACAAATTGAATATTGGGAACCCAATGGACCACATCCACCGCTGTCCAAAAGCAGAGGTAGGTTTCATATCATGAAGGGTCTGCTTTTCTCATCAGGCCTTGTGTTGGAGAACATGTTCACTCATTCTTACGGCAGGAATCTTTTCAACACCAGCACTGAAGACCCTGCAGCACAGAGGCCCCACGAGCCTCCTGATGAGGGCAGCAGAAGCAGTACAAAAAAACAAAAGAAAAGCCAAGTTAGAAAGAGGTCAGGGTATATTCATATAAAATGTGGACTGCTTTATTGCTCATGAAAAGTGGAAAGTTGATGCATTTCTGGTCCTAATCCAAAAACAATGCTGAAGACAATTTTCCATTCTGTGTCATTTTTACCGCCAGTGTTCCCTTGTCATTGGTTTAGACATTATGGCAGGCCGGGCTCGGTGGATGGGATGTAATCTGATGTATACTGTGGTCACTGTTGTAAGATGTATTTTGACTGACTGGAATTATTGCCAAATACACTTCTGCGAATGTTACAGAGGGTTGCATCATATGGAAATATTTTGCTTCACATCAAATACACATCACATCCTAACACACCCGTGCTGTCGTCATCATTTGTGTGGAAAAGCTCTTCTGCTAGTTTACACACAGTCCATGTACATTATGCATAAAGTTACACCACACATATTACTGAGAAGAGCTACATTTGGTCATATATTAGTTGTGTAGGGGATATGCATATTTAAGTCTACAGAGGACTTAAACACAACACTCCAACACACTCCCACACAATTTTACTTACTTCCACTCTTATACTGTTCTTATGATTGTATATCAGAGCATGACTCTGGCCTCAAATGTGGCCTGTTATTTATTAATAATTCTAATTCTGAAATCATTAGTCAATTAATTGTTTAGTCAGTCAACAAAAACTTAATTAACACAAAATGTTATTTAGTTAATCAGGTCATTTAGTATGCAAAGAATGTGCTGTTTCCAGATCCACAAATATAAAGGTTTTGTCATTATATACATCATTACATCATGCTATTAGAAGATGTCATCATGGGCTATAGGAACTTGAGATTGAGCATGGTGCACTAATAACTTCTTAATTCATAATTAAAAATAACCATTAGTTGCAGCTTTAATTTATGTTTATCTTGTATTCAAACCAGCAGTCTCATTGAGGTCCAATCTATTTTTGCATGAGAACATTACAACAACAAAAACGCAACTTTTGCGTTGTAAGTCTTTAAGTACAGTATTTTAAAATATTCACAAGAAAGAGAGATTTTAATTTCCATTAGTTTTTGCAATGAGCAAGATAGTAACATTTTTTGTTCAAACGTGACACAGATAAAGTTAAAATATTCTGTGACCTAACATTACAATGACTTTAGTAAGGTGTCATTATAGTTGGGCAGCTTTTGCACAGCTTTATACAGTAGATGAATAATGTAGCCTACAGTGCCACTCCCTTTTGATGAGTAAAGATGATTGTGTTTATTTATTGCATTTAATGAAAAGGATATCAGAGAGATTGTGAAATTGACAATAAGAGGAAAAAAAAGTCTGTATCTGCTGTTCACAGATGTTTCAGCCGGAGGCTCTGCCTCTATTTTTCAGCCAAATGCATCTAAACACAGCCATGAGCATTCCTGGCAGGATTACAGGGCCAGGTACCATCCACTGGTCAGGAGAGATAAAGAGAGAATGAGTCAGAGTGAGCGTGCAGCACAGCCTGCTTGTTTTCACGTCTCGCACTGCGTGCTTGAGCAGATTTGCCTTGATAAAAGATAAAGGCTCTTTGATAGGCTGCAGGTGCGCTGCTTTAATGAGCATTAGGCCTACCGCCCCCACCCCCTTTCTGCCCTGCAAAAACGCACCACAGATGCACATCTGCACATCTGTCATTCGATGCTCTGCAGCATCTCCCTAACCTCTCTTCCCCCTCCTCCCTGCCTGTCACTCATTCCCAGACTCTCACACACACATACACACCACTCACACACTCTTCACATCACACACTGCAGTATTTGAGAAACCAAAGCGATGTCAGAGATTTGCTATTCAATGAAATAGTTTTCCTGTATTGATACAGCTTTCCCAGCTCACTGAATCCAATTGAGCTGTCCAAAAAAGCATCCAAACCCCTCCCACTTGGGGCATTCCAGGCAAGCTAAAACAAACCCTCCAAGAAATGGAAAAAAAATACAGTAATTCAGATGCAATTTGGCCTACTCAAAGCCTCTTAGAGTCATGTTGGAGAAAGAAAGAAACAGGGAAAAAGACAGAGAGTGAGGGGGATGTTAGGTGTTTGTTTGTGGGCACTTGCTTTCCCTTCATTCAGAGCCTGAGGTGCCAAGGGAATAAGTTGATGACGTGGGTTGTGGCCTGGGCAGGAAACATGGGGAGGAACTTGTGACTTTATATTAAGTGCTGGGGCGGTTAACAGGAAAAGATAACCTGTTTCTGTTGATATAGCAAGGAAGTGTGAATTCTTGGCACATGCAAGATGTCACAGAGAGGAACAGGCCGACGATGCCTTTCACGTCTCTGATTGACTGGCTCACTGGAATTTCCTCGAGTCCACTGTGGTTTTGTTTGGATGATTGTGATGGAGTGTCGGAGTGTTACAGGAATGCTTTCAGCGACGTTCCCGCTGTAACTGAAAAGGTGTTTCTTATGCAATGAGAGGTACTCTTGCATCATAGTGACCACACAGTGTCACAGAAAGCTATGATAAAATTGTGCTATTGACAAGCAAAAAAACGTATCTTTAGTTCATAAAGATTTTTGTCAGACTTTTACAAGCAACATAATAGTTTGCAGTCACTGTGTGTATTTGTTACATCAGTGTGGTGAGATTAGACCTCCCACTGCCTGCCCTGAAGAAATAAGATAATGCCTATGTTGCACTTGAGTAATACCAGGTTATTAACACCACTTATTGCTATACATGTGCTTCCTAGAGATGCACTGATCCACCCGGATTGGATATTGGATCCAATATTGACTAATTAGCTGGATCAGATATCAGATGAATGAGGCTGATCCAGCATTCCGATCCAGTAATTTCTTTTTTATTAATATCATACACAGCAATACAGTTACATCTAGTCACTTCTATTCTATGTTTGCAACATGGGTTATGTCATCAAGCATTTATATCTGTGCTAATTTGTTACCTTTTTTTTTTTAATCAAGGCTAAATGTTTATGTCAAGCCTGATGCCTTCACTCACATGGCAAGGTACTATACGGTTCATTCATTCAACAGTAGTATCAGCTCAGTATTGGGTATCGGCCGATATGCTCAGCCCAGGTATCAGTATCGGATTGGATCTGAAAAAAATGGATCCATGCATCTCTGCTTTATGATAAAAAATATAATGCTTTGTTAAAATGCTATACCATGTAGTATGGGATTTCCTTCTGCAGCCATTCAATGCTCTATTTCAATTACAGCATCACAGCAATTCAGAATCTGCATTTATAGCTAGTACTACTTCACTTACAATTTTTTGAAAAGCTTCACTTTAGTGTCATAAATTTACTATATACACAGAATAATTTCCTGTTCCCGATTTTCTTACTTACATGGACCCCAAATTGCCCCAATTTAATTCCTATTTCCCGCATAATGATTTAAGGATTTTAATTGAAAATATGTTTTTTAATTAAAACTCAAAGTAATTGCTAGTAGGTACATAAATACTACATTAAAAAGCAAAGGTGCAAGTACATTTTATTACTAGAAAAAAATGCATTGGATGCTGCTGTTGTAATTCACAATAGGTAACACTGTTATTGCTGATGGTTGAAACACACAGTTCCTCCCTTTCTGCCTCATCAATCAGTCAACTAAACAGACACCCAGTTAGCTATACAGTCAGTAAGTCAGCCAGTGAGCCACCTACTCAAGCAGTCAGTCAGACACCCAGTCAGTCAGTCAGTCTTCTATTTGGGCAGGGTGGAGGCTCCTAGACGGGCTCTTTGTTTGAGCAGAGAAGCCCCAGACACAACAGTGGCCGGACTCGGCCCCTCACAATGGCCCTCCACACAAAAGCCCACACACTGGGACAATGGGCCGGGCTCAGAGTGGGGGTAGACGGCTGAGCTGAGGTTACCCACCTGCACACTTCAGGATCGGACCCCCTCCCCTCACATACACACTAACAAACACACTCACACACACACAGAGCCCCCACCCCACCCATCCAGCTGTAAAGAGCTGCTGCAGGTGTCTCCCTGTGTCAGGTGTCTCCCTGTGTCTGTGGCACGAGGAGGAAGCAGGGAGATGCCGTGCATTGAAAGCATTAATTTGGCTTTTACAGCAGATGTGCCATGACAGAGACCAAGACACTTGTGTTGTTAAGTTACTTAAGGTCAAAGAGTGTGTAGTCACAGATTTGAACTCGGATTTTGCTATAGAGCACTGACAATGAAAAAAAATATATTTTTTTTAATGTAAAATAAAATTACCATTAAAACAAGTTCCATCATTATGAAGCAGTTAATTGACAACTTGTGTTTCTTTTATTTATTTATTTTCAGTTTTAATAATATCTGTAACAGGATCCATCACTAAATATCGGAACAAAATCAATAATTATATAAGCATATTTGAAATATAATATGATTTAAGCTGATTTGTTTTTCTAAATCATGAATTCCCAGTAGCCTTTTAGAGTAAAATAACATGTACAAAAATACACTTCCTGGGTTGAATGCAATAAGCCAAGCACATTTAACAAAATATTATTTTTCTTCAATAATTTAAAAATAATGTGAAGACCTCTTTAGTTGCAGGGACAATTTAAGAGGAAAATATATATTTTTTAAAATGACAAGACTCAAGTGAAAGCACAGTCTTGCGCCTCTCTCTATCACTCTCTCTTTCACACACACACACACACACACACACACACACACACACACACACACACACACACACACACACACACACACACACACACACACACACACACACACACACACACACAGAAATACAGACGCTGCTGAGGCCAGTGAAATGGGAGAAAATAATTTAAATTGCAGTATTTTTTACCTTACAGTTGAGGATCGTATTCTGAGCTCAAAGCACTTACTTTCCCCCGATGTAAGCCATTCCCATGATAAATTACAGAATGTTACTGGCTGCAACAAGTGGTCTGCTTTCCCCACTCTCCTTTTCATTGGATGACCAAAGTGTCAATCATCAGCCCGCCCAAAAACGCTGGTGGATTCATATTGGGAGTGTCACTATATATTGTACCAGGATGCCTTCATGCACAAACACTCTGCACCTCCAAAAGTGTGTTTTTGAAAGGGTCAGGCTGGCAAATGTTTAATATAGATAAAACCAAACAATGTTTGTGCAATTGATGGTGCAGTTACACCAAGTGTAAAAGAATGAACCACAAAGTATAATAGATTTCATTTTCTCTTTTAATTGATTGCAACACATTTTATAACCACACATTACAAAATGCACATCAAATATTTTATCAGGCTCAGTTTGCAACCTTATTGATAAGAAAAAAAACTACCAAAAATATGCTTTTACAAAATAAGACAATTATAATAAAGTAAATGCCACTTTGGATAACCGTAATCAAAAACCCCATTTTTTATTCTACATAAAAAAAGCTTGACATAAATAAGTTAGTATAATTTCTCAGTGTTTTTACAAAATTATGTACATAGGTACATTGCAAAGATTTACACAAATACACAGGCATGGTGACTGCATTTCTGAGACGAGCTGTTCTTTCTCGCCACCCAGGTGTACACTGGTCTCTTTGAATATAACCCACGCTTTAGGCAAATAAAGGGAAGCTTTTAGATGCTCACATCTGCATCCTCAGCAGGCTAACAACATTGGTGAAACAAATACAAACATAAAGGGAAATTTAAATCTAAGTTATCACAAAAAAAAATGTGAAGTCAATTAATTGAGGAGCACAGGCAGTGCTGGCAACCGTACTGAAGCAACCATCTGTATTTGGTATTGTAGGACATTCAGCCCTTTTCAGAATCCTCCTCTCTGAAGATCATTAAGGCTGATGAATCAAAAGAAATATAGTCAAGGAGAGGATGACTTTACAACACAACCTGTGCAGTTTGTATGGTCTTTGTCCTTCAATATCTGAGTACCTCACAACTCCAAATCAACACACCATTGTGGCTGAGGCGTGTAGGAGAACTTGAGAGAGAAAAAAAGATCATATTCCAGGATTCAACTGGTGCTTTAAGCACCTATCACAAAATAAATATTGGGAGATATAAAGGAAGTCCTAACAGAAATATTTTTTAAAAAATGTCCTGTGTTGATTTCCTGTGAAAAAAGAGAACCTGCACTTAGTGACACTGAAGTGACCAGAGGAAGGAAAAAATAAAATAACAGATGAGCTACATTTGTACCGTTCTTCACTGGAAGATGACGGAGTGAAGATACACTGTTAAGAAACCGTAAGAAGCCATGATTTTTGTTTTAAACGTAGCAACTAGGGACTGTGTCAAAGTCACACTGCTTTTCAGGAAAATAATATAACAAAAAATATATATAAAAAAAAAACAACAGCATTTTGGAAACATGTATCAAACTACACTGCAATTCTTCAAGTCAAATCAAAAAAATTCACACCTTTTTACATAAAGGATTTGTGTTCAAATCATAATGTTTTCTTATGTGCTACATATGGAGAGAAATATAATATAATATGTTTATTTATTTACACACAGGTAGTAAAAAAAGGGAGCAAAAAAGGAAATCAAACCTAATTGCACACTGCTACATTGACTGCTTTTAGAGGCAGTAACTTTAATTGAGTGCCACAACTTTAGTGTTTCTATTCAGTGCTTCAACAGCGTCCTCCCCCGTCTTCAGGAGAGTTGATATGTTTCTGATGCTGTGTAGTTCCTCTTCCAAAATCGGTCAACACTGAGGTTTCCCACGTAAGAGGGGAAATACATCTTCGGTTCTGTGGGGGGAAATTAGACGAGAGAAAAAACAAAATAAGCAGGCTGCATGGTTGAGACTCACTTAGGACATTGAGCTTCATGCATCACTTGCAAAAAACTAGATAGTACATTTGCTGCAAAGTTTTAGAAAAAAAGTTCTGTTGCACTCTGACAAAAGAGGAGGATTAACTTGAAAGCAACAAGACAGGATCCAAAATAAATATGAAAAACAAAAATGCACCGCAATTTCCACAGACAGTTATTGAACTGATGAAAGAATTGTTTGTTCGCTCATTCATATGACTGTGCAACATATTATAAGTGTAAAAATAGCATGTGGTGTACATCGGCACTTGCACTGTCTTGAATTTTACTGATGTGTTTAGAGGAATTTTATAGAAGCGGCCACATAAGGCAAAATTAAGAACTAGCAAAAATTGGTTATTTTACAGAAACTACAAATTTATGCTTCATCTAAAACATGAATGTATATATATATACATATATTTTTCAACGTACTAAAAAAGTATGTCATCCCTAAATAGAATTCAACAATTTAAAAATGCATATATATATATATAAATATATATACCACAACGAAGTAATTTAAGGAGTTTATCCGCCATTGCAGCCTTGACAGTTCACATCCTGCCACGACAATGCAGATTTCATGCCTATTCTCCCTTCGGTGTGACCAACAATCGCACTTGATTTCAGAGCTGCACGGCTCTTCTGCACACTCTCCTCCGCCAGAGACAGATGTGTTGTAACGTTAGTGTGCAAAGTGTGTGACTGAGACACACACACACACACACACACACACACACACACACACACACACACACACACACACACACACACACACACACACACACACACACACACACACACACACACACACACACACACACACACACACACACACACACACACACACACACACACACACACACACACACACACACACACACACACACACACACACGACCAGCCCCTTCCCGTCCCTGCTCTGCTCTGAGGGCAGTGGCTGCTGACGTGTTACTACACTGTTGTTCAGCACACTTGTTTACAGTTTAGTCGGAAACTAGGTCCGCCGTGGCAGGCAGCGGTTGTAGTAAAAAAGGTGTAAATGTGCAGCCACGTTTTTTTTCTTCTTCTGGTTTTACTCGCAATTTCTTTTGCATCGATTGTAGTGAACCGAAACAGGTTTGGGTGCAACAACACAACTGAACGCTTTGGTTAAATCTACCAGTTGCGATGGCCACTTTTCCCCATTACTACTAAATGAATGGGACAGCACGCACACAAGAAAATGAGTATGTGAGAAGGCTGCACATTTGTTAAAAAAAAAATATTTAAAAAAAATCAACATTTGTTGAAATACAATTACAATGTTTCATGTACTTGACTTTCGAGACAAACAGCTGGAAGAGGAGGACGTAGTCTGCGTTTTTTATACTGACGCTGATTAACAATCAACTGCAGGCGCCCATATAAAATAAACCCAGAATAAAAAATAAAATAACATGTTAGTGGCATCAGGACAGTGCCTTACCTTTTCTGGTCCTCACGTTTGCCTTTTGGGACTGGTCTTTCTGGGTGTGTGTTCTGTGGAGTGGCTCAGGTTTGGACATGTAACCTCATCTGAGCTGGTGTGTGACCGCTTATTTTGGGCCGAGGGGTCTGCAAAGCAAAGTGAACAGCCGGTTAAAACTACTGAAAAGAAATTAAAATCTTATTTAAGATGTCGTACCTTTAGCCCACCCTTCAATATGCAAATGCTCGTCATGTGAATATTGGTGATAATAAGGAAAAATATTTTCTGTGCACTTCAGCCTGATGGGAGACATACCACCACTGCGATCGATATGCTGCAATAAGCACCACCAGCCTGGGTACATGGCTGCTAACGCTACACAGAAACACAGTCGGGTCAAAACATGGGTAATTGTGTTGCAAATCTAGTACCGTGACATGCAGGTCTTTTCCTCAGCCCGGTGCACTGCTCCGTGCACTCCATCTGCCCGTCAGACCGGTCGGTGTCTTCGCTCGGAGCCACCACAACACAGTTATGATTCCCATTTAGATCCACATTGTTATTCCCGGCGGAGCAGACGCCCTTCTCCCTACGCGGTTGCTTGTTGTAGAAATTCGGGACGTCTCTGCAATCCACTAATTCCCACTCGAGCCTGCTGTTGGCCAGCGGCGTGTGACTGGCGAAGTCGAAGCCCCACTTGGCGGAGGCAGCCTCTTCCATCTCCCGAAGATGTCCCTTTAAATCCCTCTTTAACTCTTCGTGATCCACCGAGCCGAAGAGGCTTCTGCAAGCTGACGGTTTCGGGTGTTCCGACACCCGGGAGTCCGTTCGCTCCAAAGTCGGGCTCCCGTTTGATAGTCGGACATCTGACATTTTCCCCCCCGAAGAATGACACAATTTTTCAAACAGCCCGGAGCGTCCAGTTTTCACAAGAAAAGCACACCGCTCAAAAACAACGGCTATCTCCTCGTCGCTGAGATCCACAACAAGCGTAAAACGACTTATGCCATGCATACGTCGGCCTGGAAACGATAACGGTCCGCGGTGTTTTGAAGCTGAAAGTAGTCCCCGCGGATCATCAAAACAAAATGCCCAGGATGTGAAGCCCCTCTGTCAATTTCGTCCCGAAGTGAGAGGAACTGCGGACAAACCTTCTCAGTACCCAATATGGCGATTGAGAGATGTACTTGGGATTGAGAGTGGAGCTTGACTGGGGGGGTGGGGGGGTGGAGGGGGGTGAGGAAGATTGACAGCTATTTTACGAAGCTATTTAAATGCGAAGTAGGTCGCTCATTGGTCAAAGTGCTTAAGCCCGCCCACTTCTCTTAAGGTGGACCAGCTTGTTACAGCATATTACACCAAATCCAAGTTTTTCTTCAAATACAAGACTGCTTTGGCAACGAACACACCAAAGCAACTGTGGCATTTCCTACAAACAGTTTCAACACAATATTACGTGTTGTTTTCTTATTATTGTTGTCTTTAAAAAACAACAAAAAAAGACATGTTGCATTTTAATTTTATCCAATGAAAAATCATTTTTTGTTTTCTATTTAAACCATCAAATTAGAAAAACAAACATTATTCTAGCTAAAAATGAACTGCAGGCGTGTCTAATGCACTTTTAAATATGGCACCCTTATAGCAAAAACTATGCCAAACTTCAGGGTAGAGTGTGAGACAGTACATGTCTTTATTTTTAATTTAAATTACCTATTTCCTACATATGTTCGTACACCTGAACTATCTTCAATAGAAATCACAAAATATATGTTATAACCAACCAGTCAAGCTGCAGTAGTAAAGACTGTGAAGGAACTGAATTGATTTGAACCAAAATGGAAGTTTTCACTATAGTGGCATTCCAATGAATATTTTCAGTGAGACACATGCTATCTTCACTTGAAGACTTTTTTTTTCTTTTTACAGAGGAGTGCAGACGACTGATAGAGAGCTTCAGTTCATGGTGCCACTCCAATCATATGAAGCTCAACATCAGCAAACCCAACAAGCTTGTGGTGGACTAAGAGAAACATAAACAAGAGTTTACATGCTTGACCAATAAAGCTAATTCTGATAAAACACATAGTTGTAACAAGGACATAAACAATGCTTCAAATATGGATGTCGCTGTAAATAAAATACAAATTCTAAAACGTGGACACTTCGCACACACATCTTCAACCTGGCAGCTCAGATCTATAAAGTCATCAGAGTTTCAAGGCGGGCACTAAGATTAGTGTCACCAATTAAGTATCCGATCAAATGTGAAATACGTTCACAATCTGCCCTTGTGTTCCCGAGTTATGTGTTTAATAGCGGCCAGAAGTGTTTTTTGCAAATATATTTACGTCACAGTGAAGTTGCCCTTTAACCTTTCAATATAAAATGTTATCACTTCATCATTTTATCCTATTAAACATTTGAAACATTTTGTCATACATTAATTCCTGAGTTTTTAGTCAAAAATGTGTTTTGTGAGGTCACAGTGACCTTGACCTTTGACCACCAAATTCTAATCAGTTCATCCTCGAGTAAGAACAGACGGACCAACTAAAAACTTAATTGCTCCAGCCACAGCTGTCTTCTGCACAGTTGAATACCAATGGCTGCCAAAACAATATACACTAAGATCTGGAAAAATAAATTGTGGAGGCAGTTTCCAATAATCTGTAGAAAATGTAAACATTCCACCTTAAAAGAAAGGACATTTTTAAAAAGACATAGGCTAAAGCTTCAAGGTGTTGGCCCTCTGAAGTAAGTATACCCCCTCAGTCAAAATTATCCAACATGGTCAAGAAACTGGGTAAATGTGCACCCTTCTGACACGTTATTTCCACCAATTCTCTGGAACTGAGAGGGGTAAGTCAAGGTCAGCACACACCAGACCCCGTCCTCATCTCCATCAGCCCCCAGTAGCAAAAGAGAAGAACAGATGTAGAGAGAGCCATGCACATCTCCACATTAAGAAGTGTGCAAATGCAAATAAACTAAAAACCCCAAAAACTTAAAACAAAGAATGACATGAAAGGCTCTGCAGGCTGAATGTTATTAATAGTTATTCACACCACAGTTAAAACTTTGTACTGTAGGGTAAAATCTAATGCCAATCTTGAAAAGATATTCCACTAATAGAAAAAAAAAGGAATTTAAAAATAATCTACAAGCAGGATTAGTTTATTTTGCAATTTATCCAAAACCTTGTTCTTTTCTTTCTGGTACAGTTTACACCTTTCACGGGCTAAGACAGAAAAAAACAGCCACATAAGGCAGATGTTGGCCTCATGTTAACATCAAACTGAAAAAAAACCGATTTGCTTTAAATAGAACTATAACCTGTTTGCGAGAAATGATGCAATTTAATTTTACTGTGAGCAATTATTTACCCATGGGGTCACAGCAGGGTATGTGGTGCAGCTGTGGGTACCTGCAGCATCACTATTAGGACTGGAACAATGCTGCCCTCTAGTGTTTACTTCCTAAGATCCCTGTTGCAGTACAAAGTCAGCAGGCAACAATCTTTATATCAAACGCCTTTTAATACCATAGCATTAGATAAATGTCACATCTGTCCATATACATATTTATATGACAACCACAGGCAATCACTAAGGGTTTAGGCTACGCCAGTATGTTCCGAAATATCAGTCCATCCACGTCTCCTCACTGATCCTGCAGGGGTGTAGTCGCCTACCTTCCCAGTCAGTCCGTCATAGGTCAAACTGTCCCGTTGTGAGCACTCAGAGACCAAGCCACTTGATGATGTAGAAGTTCTTCTTGCCCACTCTGAGCAAAGTAAGTCCATTCGATAGGATATGGAGTTTGGGGATCAGTACCTGCTCTGGTTTGTCTGCCTGCCTGTGGTTGATCCACACGGCTCCCTCCAAAAGTATTTTATACCTGCACACAAACATTTCAGCACTCAGTTAAAACAGTTTCCTCAACATAACCTGTCTGAAATTATCAGGGCATTACCTTGCATCGTTGCAAAACACATAATGAACATGCAAAATTATCCAGTAGTCACCCGTCTGTTCTAAAGCTTACAATTGAAGCATGACTATGAATGTAAATGAAAAAAAATTCCAACCAATATCAAAACTGGGGTGTATCACACATCTGACAGATATTACCATGTACTGTGCTCACACAAGACGATAAATGGCTTTACGGTTGAGTGTGTAGAATTAAGCGCAATCTGTTGGCAGAAGTGGAATATAATATCAATACGTTTATTTTCTTTTGTGTATAATCACCTTAAAATAAGAATAGGTAATAGTTGGTTGCACAAGACAAGCAATATGAAAACCTCATTATAGGCTCTTGGAACCTTAGGAAAGATATTTAAAAAAATGATTTTATGACATTTTATGACAAATTTTTAAATGATGAGATTAATCATTAGTTGCAGGTCACTTTCAAGTTGAACTCCATAAGATTTGAGAGAAGTTGTTTCTAGCTGCCTCTGTGGCGGTAAGATGTCATTGCAGACAAATCTGTTCTTTCAAAGCCTCCATCTTGTCACGTTCATGGTCACCATAACTGTGTTTCGAAAGTTCCCTATCATAGAAGTAGTGCGTACGCCATTTTGTAGTGGTGTTTCAATTCTCCATAGTTAATTTTGTTCACTATAAAGTCCACGATAAAATACCCACAATGCACAAGTAATTTGAGTGTACATACGATGTACTACATTGTACTCCCGTATACCACAATGCAATGCGGTACTGTTTTACGAAAGAAAAAGCAGAAGAGTTACAATACAATACAATATAATCAATACAATCTGTTAGTCACAAGCTAACTAGTTCCGCGCGAGATTACTAATGTTACTCGCGCATGAAATAAATTAACTGCAGGCTTTTACAGCTCGCAATCGGGGCACATAACCATTGTTAACAAAACCACGATTGATGCTGGACGCACCCGCTTCTGTCACATTATATCCTGCGCATCGATCTACTGACGCAACGATTTGTTAGAAAATTCCAGTGTAGTGTTCCGAAATCACGTTGGTCATTCCCTATATAATGCACTATATAACACTATATAGGGAATATTGAGTGAGTGAGTGAGTGAGTGAGTGAGTGAGTGAACGAGGGAACAATTTCGAACACAGCTTAAGTGTGTTGACCACTGTATTTTTTTTTTTGGTCTTTTGTAAACTTTATTGAAACACATTCACCCCTCTACTTCCAGTCTGTCCCCTATATGTAACCCTCTTAAATGCGCGTGTGTACAACACACACACACACGTTCCCATTATACTTCTACCCTTATTCTACCCTTCTACCTAACTATTGGTCATGCAAACGTAATGTAAAGTGCTTTGTTTGAATTCAGCTACTATAAAACAGCTGCGACGACAACACTGACTGACCCCAAAATTAAAAGTGAATTGATTTAATATGCAGATTATATTAGATCTCCTCAACATAATCCATAACCTCCACCCAACGTTAGCAGCACATTTTCTAACGCAGATGTAAATCTTTTTGACTGATGACTTAACTGCGAGTACCTACCCTCTGGGTCCCTCTGGAATGGCGTTGACACTGCGACAGGCGTCTATCACAGTGGTACCCGGCTCCAATAGCAGCTCATGGAAGGGAGCCTCCCTGAAGAGCTCCTGAAGCTCCTCGTCACTCATTTCCTCCAAGGCCTGCACGCTGCTGTGGTACAGTGCGTTGGTACATCTGCAATAATAATATATAAAAAAGCTTTTCAAGTACGAGTAGGTACATTACCCCCTTTGCAAGGAGGTCAGCTACAGAACAGTGACCCTAGTGGAGTTCCTTTCTCAGTTACATTAATCTATTCTCCAACTGAATTCCCTTCTGCTGCCTTTGACCCAAAAAGAAAAATAACACGTAGAAAACCGTAATTGTATTGAATAAAATAGTATTTGATACCACATGCAGTAAAAACACATGCAGCATGTTCTGACCTCTTTGCTCTCTCAAGGCCCTCCTTTCCATGCACCAGTTTCGTCACCTCTGCAGCCAGTCGTTTATGCGCGAGGCGTTTACCTGGATTCTCTCTCTGTTGCGCCATCAGACTCTCCACCTCCGCCAAAGGAAGGAAGGTGAACAGCTTCAGGTATCTGGGAAAGAAACCCCCACACAATATACATAAACCACCTGTTAAGAGTGCACAGAATACTTTCATTTACCGTATGTTAGGTTAGATTAGGTGATGGGTGTACAAGCAGCCATTTAGGAGATGCTTTTAGGTCATCGTCAGGTTTCGACTTCACCTACCCTTCCACACTGGCGTCAGGCTGCCGGAGAAAGAACTGGTAGAGTTCAAAGGGAGACGTCTTGTCACTATTGAGCCACACTGCGTTGCCTGCAGTCTTCCCCAGCTTGTCCCCAACAGAGCTGGTCACCAAAGGGATTGTCAGGCCGTATACCTCCTCACCACTCACTCTGCAGAAGAATCAGGATTTTCGTTTTTTAACCAAGTGCTGCATGTCTGGTGTAAGTATCATAAGTTCATAGGAATAATTTTGCAGTACAATTATTCATTAATTCATTCATCTTTAACCGCTTGTCCCTGTCGGGGTCGCGGGGCAGTACAATTATATTGAAATAAAAAGAATTAAAAAAAACATTTTCATTAATAAAAGTGTTTTCTTGTGAAGTAACTCAGAATGATACATCAAATTGCACAGCTGGTTAATGCTTTCAAGCTTCTTGCAGCTTTACATTTGGTTCAGGTGGTAGAAATCATAAGCTTGTGCTGATGAACAGAAGGTCGCCTCCAGCTCGATAACTACACTAAGCTATAAAATGTACCAATAGCTTTTATAAAGATTTAGGCAACCTTTTTCAGATTTTGGTTAGTAAACGGCCTAAGGCAGTTTCACCTAGGTGGGTAACACCCACATTTATACTGGATTACTAACACTCAAACATTCATACTGCTTTCTGCTGCGCTATATCAGCAGTCATGAAACATTATGCATGTGACTTATGATGAATTATAAGTTCAATAGTCTGATAGATGCTCTTGACTGGTCATAAAGTAGAGGTTGACCGATGGAGCTTATAATACATTAGGACTAAACTCAATAATTCACACCTCAACAATCAACCGTAAAAAACTCACAGTATGCTATATTGCTTCTATTAACATGTGCTTCTCTGCATTTTTGGCACACTTACATAATAATCACTTATGAAGCAGTATAGACTATTTTAAATGCATGAAAAAGTGTTTACTACACTCGACTTACCAACAACAATGAATAGCTATGATTAAGCATGCGCTACTATAGATACATGAATATTTACTTAACTTTGCTCTACAAACATAATGAAAACTTATGGAACTGCATGGACAATTATGGTATTTAACATGATTCCTTAGTACAGGTGATTGTTGAGGTGTGAATAGGTGAGTATAGTCATGGTGTATTGTAAGCCCCATCAGTCAACCTCTAGTTTATAACAGGGGCCGACCTATGTTCCTGGGGTCCTATGTTCCCTGCTTTGTGTGTGATCTTTTTCCACATACAGGGTCCTATGTTCCCTGGTCTGTTATAGTTTCACACAATCAGTGCCGAATTCCACGGCAAATATGCCTATGTAGATCCTAACCCTATGCCCTAACCCTAACAAAATTCTGAATTAAATCAGGAACATAGGACCCGGGGAACATAGGGATGACCCCTTTATAACTAGTCAAGAGCATCCATAAGACACTTGAACTTCTAATTCATTATGTCACATATATAATGTTGTATGCTGATATAGTGCATCAGAAAGCATTGTGTGTGAATCTGAATGTAGTCATAAAACATTAGGAATGCATTATAATACACTATAACATAATGCCCTATAGATGTGGTATTCATAGAAAGTGTGGGTTACTGAGAAAAACCCCTGCTTGGAAGGTTGGTAAGTATGCAGAACTGAAGAGTGGCTCCTGACGATTCACACAAGACCTTTAGTGACATTTGTTTGTGTGGATACAAATTCAGTATCCACGGATTAATATGAAATGAATCGTTTTAATGAGGTCTGGAACAATGCTATGTGACCAAATAACACTACAAAAAAATAATATATTTCTCTTAAAGTAGGATGGACATTTACTTGTGAATGTACTCATGGCCAGACATCAAATTGCCCAGCTGGTCGGTACCCCCGAGCTGAATCTTGCAGCCGTATATTTGGTTCAGGTGGTGGAAGTCATAAGCTTGGAACACCTGGTAGGTGAACTCTGTCAGGCTCATACCGTCTGCGCTCTTCAGCCTGGACTGCACGCTGTGGCGGCTGAGCATGGTGCCCATCCTGAAGTGCCTTCCGGCCTCCGACAGAAACCCCACCACACTTCTGCCCTTGTACCAGCTCTGGTTGTTCAGTACAGTCACGGTGCCCAGTTTCTTGGAACTGTCCTGAAAGTGCACTTCGTGGTTGAGGAAAATCCTCTGGATGCTCTCTCGGATACTGCGGGTGTTCGCCTCCACGGCTTCAGCGGAGATCCGCTCCCTCTCGCTCTTTTTCCCGCTCGGGTCTCCGATGTGTGCCGTGGCCCCGCCGAGCACAGCGAGGACATGGTGCCCTGCGCTTCGGAAGTGCAGCAGACCGATGATAGCGAGCAAGTTGCCCACATGCAAGCTGTCGGCCGTGGGGTCAAATCCGCAGTATACAGTCTGAGCACCGGACTGGAGCAGCCGAGGAAGCCGATCCTGCGCTGCGTCTTCTGGGAAAGACTCCTTCAGAATACCGCGTTTATTGAGAGACAACAGCAGTCCGTTATGTGCAGGTGAGGAACAGTGAAATTTAGACCTGAGTTTGAGGCAAAGACCCGTTCGTTTCGGCAGAATACAGGATCCATGCCTCGATACATAACGGCAGGTCCTCGCCACGGAGGCAGCCATCTTGGACAATGTGTCAAGAGCACGGAGGAGGAGCATACAGGAGGAGTTGAGAATCATGGACAGTCTGTTATTAGTATAGCGCCTCTAGTGCACTGGTTCATACGTAGGCTACAATGGAAAAAAAAAAGACCAACCGGGCAAAGTGGTCACCTGTCCTGGTGGTCCTGGTACCCCCCAGATCTCCAGGGATCTGCCTGTATGTTGAAGTGTTATTGTATTATCAGAGGCCATTGGCCCATGCCCCCAAATATTTGCATACCTTGCCTGCTTGTATCCCAGATCTCCAGGGGCTGCAAAGGCTCCTGAATTAGCCTGTCTATTGTGGTTTTATTGTATTTATATAGCTAACTGGGGCAAAAAATGAACCATGGTTCCCCTGTTTGACACCCAGCACCACCACAATTTATCTGCACATTGTGTATGGTGGTCACCCTCAAGTAAACAAGTAATTGAAAGTGATTTATAGAGGAATTGCACCTTGTAACCTTGTTTTAGGGCCTAATGGTCTTACTACAGGAAAGGGTTTTAAGATGAGGTCATAATGTAGAACCTGGACATTTTCATTTCAGTTGATGTTAGTGGTACAGAAACGCTTTTGGGAGCATACTGTATGGTGGTGCCCTATCCTTGTTTTTTAATGCTATTAATTAATTTTCTACTCTCAATGGGCACTGAAGTAAAACGTAGTAACTGTTTTGAACAAAAGCACTCTGTTGCAGGTTGGACCGCACACCAATAGATGGCGAACTTGCAACAGGTCCAGCTGACCAACCCAGAGTAACACCCTAAAATAAATATGAGTTCTATCTAGCGAATATATATCTTTTCTATGGAAACATGGTTTAGGTGTTAGAGGAAAAGGAGGTGAGGGAGTTATGTGAACTCTATTATTATTTAATGTATTTAATAAATTCAACCAAAGACATTGCAATTGCAATGGTGGATTTAAATCATTTTTATTTTGACATCCATTAAATATCAACTTGTTTCATTGTTTAAATGACTAGATAGACAATCATCAAACATTTACAGCATTGTTACCAAGCCACAGTACACATTAACAACACATCCAAAGACAGTCTCTGTTGTCTCTTTGCATGACACTATAGCCACAAAAACAAACGCAATAAAAACCAGGAGAAAAAAAAAATCAAATACCTAATTCCTATGACTGCTTCCCCACTGTCAACATTTTGCTCTCAGTTTTGGAAAATGAAAATAAAGGTCATCTCAATATTAATCCACATTGTTGTTGCTGTATGTGTGCTGTAAGGCAGAGCACTATAAACTCCTTCCAGAGAGGAAAAGAGATAGAGGAGGAAGAGCAGTGTCTTTCTATGTCCTGAGCTAGTTCAACAAAGGAAGACTAGGTTTCCCTGATACAAAGTCAAAAAGTCCCTTGTCAATTCAACACAAACCAGACATTCCTAAGGGTAAGCAGACATCACACACTTACACAACTTCTCCTCTAGGGCTCTAGTGTTTCAACCATTTTGTATTTCGTTTTTAAAATCTGTCCTTTTTCAAGCAAATCCTTCATTGTTTCTGTTCTGTACTGTTCAATAGCACATTGGAGCCTCTGTCTTACTGCTTCAAATCTGTGACGGCTGTGACATCATTTCCTGTCTGCGTGGCCCTATTGCGTTACAAATAGCTAATTCTAGCTGATGTCGCAAACAGTTTACAAGTTTACAAGTGTCTGTGTGCACAAGTCAAGTCTTTTTTTCTGAATCTCTATTGTTTTATGGCATGGGCACACGCTAAGGCACAGATTGTGGTTAGTCCCGAAGCATTCCTGGGAACTACAAGTCCCAGGAATATTGCGAGGGGAAAAACCGAGCTGCATTGAATGAATTCTGCATATGAGACCGACATTCTGCGAGAAGATATAATAAGTAGAGGCAGCTTGAAGGTCAGTAATCTACTCATGGCATAAGAAATGTTTGGTGAGTTAGTACAATATAGCAGCTGGTGAAGAGAGGAAAATCAGACAAAAACAGGATTATAAAACAGTACATACTGCATTTTCATTACTGCATCTTTACTGTAATGGCATGTGATAAAATATGAATGAATTCATTATCCATTTAAGCAATGGAGATGTGATGTGTAAAAAAAAAAAAGAATACCAGTGGGTTTGTTCAACAACCGGAGGCAACTATGGATGATTTCTGATAATAATGACGGAATTCTGTGCATATATTACCCTTTTTTTCTTTTAAAAAAAGCAACCTGAGAACAGAGTATAAAAAGAGGAGACCAATATTGTATGATCAGTGCTGGGCTAGTTTGATTTTTTTCAAATGCTAAAAGGTCAAACTTTAATCAAAGTTGTTAGTTAGTACAACCCTGCACAGCCCCATGTATGCATTCACTTTAAATCTTAAGAGCTTAATTTAACAGATAAATGAAATACAACTGAAACGAACTGAATGCATACTGCAACACTGATGGTTCTCTATCTAAATATAGCAATTAACAAAAGGAATGTCCCCTACGGGATTCAGATCTATGGATATTCAGATTACCAGTTGCCCTGTTACCTTTAAGTCTATTTACACTGCACTCTTCAATTGTGCCATTTCAAATACACTATTCGGTTCAATCATACAGATATACTTTAGTATAAAAATATGATCCAATTCCATTAAAACACAAGTATGTGGCATTTAAGCAAACAAACAAACAAACAAACAAAACAAAGTACATAACTACATTTCCTGTAAAATTTCAAACATTTTAAAGTATTTACCAAATAGAGGAATACAAAAGTTGATCATCATTAGTACCTTGCATACCTTATGAGTTAAAATCTGGGTGAGCATTCATTGTGATCATTTCATTTAATTTCAGCTATGTATAGTACACTCTGTTTATACAATGTGATGCAATTCTAAACACAAGGTCCATTTCTTGTGACTAAATATCACAAAATCCACAATGATTTTAAGAGATTTTGGATGGATTGGGGGGGGGGGGGGGGGGGTCCTGTCATACATTTACATATATATTATCCAAGCTGTCAACCATGCATGTTTTCACCATTTCATTATCATCATTCCCTTACTGTGGGTCTTCTGTGTAGTATGTTCTTTTTCTACAATAGGCAGTATGACAACAGAATACAGGAGTAGCCTTTTCACATGCACCATTATCGTTATACTGTAGATACACTTGTCTAATTGTTTTTTAAAAAAGTCTCATCTTTTAGCCGTTTATACTCACGCAATCAAATAAGTGCAGATGGACACATTCTTGTGTTTGTCTTTTGATTTTGCCAATCAGTTTGCCAGAGAAACTACAAGAGCAAAACAGAACCCTTTTCACCCCAAATAAAGTCTAATTGTCAAAGTATTAGTTTAATCTCTGAGGTCACCACAATAACATTTTCTTCTATGAAAAAAAAAGGATAATGTTTCATTTGCCATCATATAAATGTGCACATAAGACTCCTGAATTGTAATCAACTGGTTGTGTCATAGGGACCAAACACAGGCAGTGAAATACAGTAGAAGGCATACAGACTGACAGGACATGAGTAATTGAGAGAAGCAAATAATGAGATATTTTAGGTATTCGAAGGTTCCAAGGTATTTTAGGGGAATAGTGCTTCACTGGGTGAGAAATTATTAAACAGATTTATTTATGTAGGGCAAATCTGCAGTATTAGGGTTGCAATGTGGTTTATCTTGGTGTTAGTCCTTGAATACCAGGACATGAAACAGGATGGAGTACCAAACGTCTCTGTATGTGGTTTGTGAAAAAGGCATTTAGTGGAGGTCCACTAAAAATAGTGTCAGGTTAACATATCCCAGGCGTGTCCATGCTTCAGATGTGCGTTGTGGTGCATGTACACAGTGAGTCTGTGCTTGTGATCATTTCAGTCTGGAAAAACTTCAAAACTTCTTATAAACTAGATTTTGCGATCTTATTCTGAAGTGTAAAAATACTACTGCCTGTACACCATTTGGGGGGGTTGGTGGCAGAAGCTGCCTTGCATGAAAACTGTATCATTACCGTTTTAATTCTGCTGCCAACTGAAGTCATTTGGGTGTTGTTAGCTGTCAAGGTTTATGGCTCTTTGCTCTTTGACATCAGTATAAAAATCTACTTTCACGCATACTGCTGGAGTGATGACTATCAAGTTCACTTTCTTTCCTCATTTTAGGGCTTATTAAGGGTCAGGATAGCGATAACAATTGAGATCACCTCAAATACTTGAGATTAGCATTTAGTATTTGGTCAGAGATCGCATACATTGGTATCTATATAGGGGCTCAATCAGCTGTGCATCATGCCTTTGCATACATGACTTTTTTGTCGATTCCGTACCTCTTGTGCGGACCAGAAGTCAAAGGTAACTCTTGCTGCATTAGGGGGGTTAAGTGGTTCAACCTAGCTTATGGAGAACTGTTCTTCTTCTGTCCCTAAAAAAAGGAGATGATTTGTAGAGTGCTTCTCATGGTTATTGATCTGAACCATCAGTACATATCTCTGTAGATTTCCTGCAGGAGTGGGTGCAGTGAGGTGTCCTCTGTTTTTTTTATCTCCTGCACCAGCTGTGCATGCTCAGTGACTAGTTGCCGGAGGTCAGTAAGTTTCTGCAGCAGCTTAGGGAAGAGGAAAGTGTCATCTGGGTGATTGGCCAGCAGATGGAACTGTAGCACCTGTACAATGCTCTCCTGCATTCGCTCGATGTGCGCCACATTCACCAGGCCTGGGCGATCTGATCACAGAGGAAACAAAAACTTGAGTGAGAACCCTTAACCACAATCTCCTGAAAATATTCAGTAGCAATGTAGTACCGGAATGCCTTCACAATTTCTGCAATTTGTGTAATATGGAAGCATTTGCTTTTAGATAGATTAAAAGTTCTTAAAGACCAAAAGGAGAAAGAACATGTAATATCCCATACAGAAAATTAATAGTTAAATTTTTCCTACATCCTCACCTCCACAGCAGATGATTGCAGCCACAAACAGAGCCAGGTCACTGTCATCCAGCTCCAGTGCGTTAAACTTCATTGCAAACTGGAACTTTGGCTCCATCATATCACTGAATGGCCGCCGCAGGCTCTTGAGGAATTCCCGGGTGATGAAGCCTGAGCCGTACGCCACAAGAAGTCCATCCTTGTTCATACTGGAGGCGAGCATGGCAAAGAGGGCCTCGTACACGCCATATTTCAAAAGAGTCACCTGATCGTTGAGGTCCAGGCTCGAGAACCCAGGGACGGACTTTGCAAACTCTGTGAGCTCGGTGACGGTTTCCACCGATGTGCACTGGCAGCAGTGGAAAATCCGTACTTCTACCTCCCGGTCCTTCAGCATTCCTGCTGAGCCCACCATCTTTGCCACCAGCGTCTGCTCTGCCAGCTGTAGGGTCTCCATGTCATGGATGACGAAAGGCTGTGGACAGTGGACAGTGACAAACTCTTATGAGCTATTGTGAGCCATAGTTAAAAATGGGTTTCCAGTTCAAATGCAAAACAGTCTGTACAGTGTGTACTGTGATATTTGCATACATTACAATAATAAACCTGACTACATAAATTCAGAAAAGCTGAGTCAGAAAACCTCTCTACGTGCAATCTGTAATGACTGGTGTTTACCCATGAACCTTTCTGAAAGGAAAGGCTAAGCAAAGAGCCCTTGTTGCCACTTGATTATTTCCACAGTGACATAATTACTCTTCTTGACTCTGCAGCTAATTATGGGTCACTCCTAACACTCAAAAGGAGTTCCTGATGCAAATAAAGTCTCTGGAAATATAAGAGCAGAGCTAATTTTGAAAGTAAAGCAGTGTCAGGGCTTACTGTGGCAAACTCACATGCCAGAATATAAGAAGGCAATTCATTCAAAATTGTTCAGTTGACAAATTGTCTTTCATAATAAAAAGATAAACACAATCCCAATAATGTCATCGAAGAGACACAGGTATGTAAAGGGAAGCAGCTGTGTAAGATCATGCTAACGGTGGTATTAGCCCTTGTTCTGGCTAATACATGCTTTTAGCTTTGTCACTGTTCCCACAGTGCACGAGGTATAACATCTGATGGGCAGCTGCACCTGCTGCTGCACAGATCAGAGCTCTTGGTCATTAGTTCTGTGCTAAATTCGGGCTAGCGTAGCAAGGGAAGGTATGAGAGACAAGCTAAGTACTGCTAAGTACCACCCAAGTAGACTTCATCCTGATCCTGAATATCTGTACAAAATTGAATGGCAATCCATCTAACAGTTCAGTCTGGATCAAAGTAAAATGACCAACTGACCACCTTAGCTGTCCTGAGAGCCACGCTGAAAAAAAGACCAATGCCTTCTTCAGTTATAATTGGTTATGTTGAACTTAATCAAATAACTCAAAAGGAGTATCAGCTGGTAGGAGAATGCTCAATAATAATTAAAAAAAATCATTAGTTAGAGTATAGTGATTAGTTATCATTTTTAGAAGACAATCTCAAAGTTGTATTTCAATACAAATTCCAGGACATATCCATATCCAGAGTATAGTGTAGCTCAGAGCAGCGGTAACAGCTTGATATTTCTGTAGTTGCTTGTTTTCAGGGGCTAAAGACATCCAGTCAATACTGCGTGCACTGTTAAGATGAATGTTATCACAGCCAAACCAGTTAAGTCAGACAATAACACTGAACACAAATCAGGGCCAACAGTGACACAATTATGGCTCAGTGTTTGCCTCCCAGACATAAAGACCAATGAATCAAAGCTGACAGAAACCAAGTCCAGTTGCTTTTGACTGAAATTGCTTTGGGGACATTGTTAAGGTGTTCTTTTATACTATGTTGTTCACAAACAATCTCAGGATCAAAGTTATGCAACACGTCAGAATTTGACTGGAGAGCTATGAAAAATGGCAAAATGTGACTTTCATGGGAAGGTGCTTTGACAACATCAATGAACACTAAAGTCACACAATGTAGAAGTTTTGATCTACAGTAGCAGTGGGGGAGGTCTGAGTTTGAACATAGATGTGCACTTGGACCGACCTGTCCCTCTTGACCTGTTTCACACCTACACACATCCATCAGTGGAATCCACAAAACGTTGAGGACGCGTAGGGGATGGGCGATGAAAAGAGAGCGGGCATGGAGGGAAACAGATGGTGGAGGGAAAAGCGAGGGGCTCATACACTGTCTCTTTATACAGATACAGATGTTTCCTTGTCCGTGTTCCTCGTATGTTGGCTTGCACTACTGATTGAGCAAGTTATTTCTGTCATTGGCTGGCTGTGCATAATCTCTGAGGTGCAGGCTGCCAGGTCATATTGAGACATTAACTTGATTGCAAATGAATGTGCTCAGAATGAGATTAAAACCCCTCCTGTGGGGAAGTAATAAATTAAAAGTTGCAAGACAACATGACTTTGACCCATAGGGAATTTCTTGTATCCAGAAGAGCTATGAACACACAATCCGCACACGCAACACCTTTCACTCACCAACCCACTTATCTTAATCAACGTACAGGGGTGCTGGTCTTGCCGGTGAGAATGGTTCGAGCCTTGGCTTTGTTCATGTTGAAGTTCTTGAGGTAGGCCTCATAAATCTGCCGGGCCAGCGTCTTCTGGTCGGCAACCTGGGGGTCTTGCAACTCCCTGTCGCCCGTTACCATCTCCGCCTTCAGCTTTAGCTTCTCCGACTGGGGCATCCGACCAAATCGGATGGCTGTAAGCAAAGCAGATACAAAGTCAGACAAAGGACACAGAATCTGTGCCAGTGTAAATCTGTCAAGTCAGAGCGAATTTACAGTGTAACAGATATTGCAGAAAATGCAATAAATGCAATGCATGTATTCAATTTAATATTATTATTATTATTATTATAGACATCCCATTAGATAAAAACAGAGAAAACTACTTTATAAGAACAAAGATAAGGCACAGAGCGATTTAAAACAAACCCAGTTTGGGTTAGTCAAGATGCTGACATCTGGAATAATCATTTTCAGAATCTCTACAAAGACACCCTCCACTATGTGAAATGAATCCAAGCCAACATATCAGCAGAGAAAACAAATGAAGTGTATCCAGAAAATATTAAATCTGTCCAAACAAAACCTGTGGCTTAAACAACATAATCTTACATTTCCTTGACAAACATAATGTCATACTCAGCAAAAGTCTAACTAGCTTTACACATAAACACCCGACCACAGACCACCAAGTTATAAACATGTACCCAATTAATCACTTGATGTCTGCAAAAATGCACACTGGTTACTTTCATTTATGTATTTATTCTGGCTAAAAAAAAAAAAAAGATTACATCACCAACTAGATCTGCAAACAGCACAGTGTCAGTCCAAGACACAGACACTAATTCAAATGAAAACAATCTTCCAAAGACAGGCCAAAAGGTCAGGAACATACAGACCAGTTTACTTTCAAAGACAAAAACATCACCTGACTTCTTCATTTTCACAGATGCAGGCAGTCTCACCTTGGCAGTGAATGCATCCAAAATTAGTACCAAGAGTCCTCTGTGCAATAAATACAACACTTGGCAGATGGGGCCATGGAGTGGCCTGAGGTTAAGTCTGCGGGTTGCTTATTTTACTGTCAGACCTGCCCTGACATAACTTTTGCACTGCATTCAAAATATGTGAAAGTTATTTCAGCTGAAACACGACAGGAATTGGTATTGAGGGTGGACTGTTTGTTGTGTATTAAAAGCAACGTTCTTCTTTGCACCATGGTATGAATAGTTATATGGACAGCACAATTCGGTATAACAAGGGAATCACTTCAAATAACTTTTATGAATCTATGGTAAGGATCTCGATGCAACAGTTGAGGACTAATTCATCAATTTATGCCTGAATTATGCAAACAAACTGAACAAAATACTTTTCTTTGCCACCCCAAGTTGAGTCTCAGCCTGACCACCTCCATGAAACGCCACGATGAGATACAAATTCAATTCAGATCATCAATCTGGGCCTCGATATTTCACTTTGATCACGCTAAATGATTAGGGGTGAAGTATTCATGTCCCTGAATGATAAGTAAAACTATGAAGTCCACTTAGTGGTCACAGTTGGACTGGATGAGAAAAGAGGAATCATCCACAAACATGCACTGCATTTTTGGTTCTCTACTTTAACAGGCCCACACATACATTTTTTCATGCAACATTCAGGCAAATAAAGCACAACTGAAAGACAACAAGAAGAATGGAAACAAAATGTCAAAACGTTAAAAATATTTTCCATTTAATCCTTTAAAGTAGAAAAATATGAACCAACACAAAAGGGTACTACAAACTACTACAAAAAAGGCTATTACAAGGTGTGTGTGAAGTGTGCTTCAACACTATACAAGAGTTGTTTTTCTACGAGAGGGTGCTGGCATCTCTCAGACGGCCTGATCCCATTTGACTAATGGGATTAGAGGTGAACTGTTTTTAACCCCTCCTCACTCCTCACAATTTAAATGGGCAGAAGTTGATGCACACACGATCAAATACATACACACACACCGCTCCCCGACAACCCAACATCCCGCTGTATTTACGAGACCATGAAAGCATAAAAGGAGATCTGATTCCCCTGTTTTCCGATGAGCCGCCCAACTGTTGAAACAAACCCGGGCCAAATGAGCAAGACTGAGCAGGGATGAGATACCGAGCCTGCAGACGGCATGAGGGCCCATTAGATTACTGCTCACAAAGTGGATGGATCATCTGAAGCTGGTAAAGCTCTGCAGCGGGCGTCTGGGCAGGAGCCAAGTCTAATTAAGATGAGAGGAAGTGAGTGATGCTAAGCTGAACATAAGTCCATTTCCCAAGACCTGGATGAGTGTGTGACTCAAGTGAGGCTAAAAGGTGGGAGGTGGACAGTCTGTCATTCCATTAAATCATCTGTTTCAACGGCTGATTTGTGGAGGACTGCCTTTAAACACCTCCATCACCACTGTAACACTGAGTGTTACTGTTAGTTTCTCACAAGCTGCTGAAACATTCAATGATGTATTGTGCAGTGAATGAGATTCGAGGTATAATTAATTTGCTGGACTCAAGAAACTTTGAGAAACGTGTGATAATAAAATCACTTTGCTGCTGTTGCTGCAAGCAAGGGATGTTATTGATAGCAGACTCCAGAAAAAAGTAAAGCATCATCATAAAACTTCACCCAAGGAAAATGTTGAATGTCCTATCCAATGGCAATACTGTTTTAAATGTCACTTTTGGAATTTTGACAACACAACATTTTCCCCTGTAATAAATGATATTTTCCAAAATAAAAATGTAATTTTCACCTCTCAAAATCTACTTTATGATTATCACTTATCAGCAAGTTCTGGACAGATATAAAGGTTTTACAAAATATATTACATTTTGAATGGAACATACTGTAAGTCACTCTGCTTTAAACCACATTAATTGGTAAATTTCACATATACAAAACTTTCTCGGCCCGCCCCTAAATGAGGATGTCTGAATATGTATTGAGTCATTTCAAACTTTGTAAACCATTTTAGTAAGGACCATCCATTATCTTCAGATTTAACTGTGAAATAAATTGGTGGTCAACACAAACAGAGGGATAAAGCTCCAACATTAGTCGTGCTGTGGTCCTGTAATCTCTTCAAACACTATACACCAAAACATCAGGTTGCACTCAAATCTCCTTCCTCCCCTTCTACGGTTACATTCCAGCTCAAGAAACTCAATACACACATACCGTAAGAGGAAGTGGAGCTGACAGAATTACTACTACTTTAAGACACTACCATATCATCATCAATATCTGGGCTATAGGAAGCCTCTTAAGTCAATAACCCCACAGGACAAAATAAGACGTTCAGTGCAGCCTCTGTATCCTCAAGTTCACTGTCACCATGGAACATCTGCAACGTGTGCACAGTCTATAAGTAAACCCAGTGATTGCATTGACCTGTTTGATCCTTCTACTAAAAATACCCTGACACACCAGAAAAGACAAGCACCTGCACATCCACACATAACGCAGGACATTGACTTTGACCAAAGGTCATCATGCTATATGTTTACACAGAGTAAACAACAGTCGCAGAACTACTTTGACCTCAATATTCTTGTATTACAAACAAAGGTAAGCAGCACTGAAGTCAAAATCTGATGTAAGGATTTGAAGACAATACTGTGTTTAGGGTGATCACATATGTTGCATGTGCAGATTAGATTGACAGACTGTAGAATGGGCTAGTTTAATAATCACAAAATGTTAGTTGTACTTTTTCTAGTACAAATATATTATGAAGGTTGAAAAACTACATGGTGTTGCTTTGAGTGTATCATGGGGTGATGGACTAAAGTCGCAATCTCGAAATGTATTTTTCCTCTGAAAACTATTATTTCACAAATGACCACTCTTTACACTAAAGAACAAGGAAGAGAAAGGTTAATCCTGTAAATCAGTGCAGGCTCTCTTCTTGCAACAAAATGAATACAAATGCAACATGGTTTGAGTTATTGAATGACAATGTTTCTTAGCACATGTGATTAAATAGCATTAATAAAAAATGCTTTTTCAGATCCATGAGTACAGGAAAGTCGACAGCGTGCGCAATAGGTTTTTGTGAGTCACATAATCAGGTAGATCGACTCACTTGGTCATGTGATTTCCCTTCTTGTTAACATATCTACCACTCAAGGGCCTCAGTCGATCCAGCTGTTGCAATTCAATATGACTACGGCACTGCACAGGCTGCAGCATGCACAGTCATGGATATACCATGTACTGCACATGAATAGTTGCTGATCTAAGTGTTTTGTTTTTTTTCCTGAATAAAGGACAATTCAGATGGTCCAAATGTTTATATGGGTACATTTTGAAGAAGCCTGGATTAGTCTTCAGTTAGAGACTTGCCTTAACATGCACCATAACACTCAACTGTGGTGTTAGATTCTTATTTGTGCTAATAATGTCTGGGCGTGCCTGTTCAATCGTAATTGGCATTCACACAACTGTGGTACTCTGTGAAGTAGTGTATGTATGCAAACAACAAGAACCGTGCGTGTGTGTGTGTGTGTGTGTGTGTGTGTGTGTGTGTGTGTGTGAGTGAGTGAGTGAGTGAGTGAGTGAGTGAGTGTGCGTGTGCGTGTGCGTGTGCGTGTGCGTGTGCGTGTGCGTGTGCGTGTGCGTGTGCATGTGCATGTGCATGTGTATGTGTTTGTGTACTGGCCTTGAAGCGCTACCTAAACCTGTCCTGATCTGTAGGACTCACCGTTGTGGGACATCCCCACCGACAGGCACTTCTGGAAGCGACAGTATTGGCACTTGTTGCGGTTCTTCTTTTGGATCTTGCAGCAACGCTCACACTTGTCATACTCCAGCTTAAGACGGATGGTCCGCCGAAAAAAGCCCTGAAGGACCGATGAGATATGATATGTGAATACTGCTCACATGAAGCAAAGATAATTACAGTTAATACAGATACAATTACTTTCATACGTACGAATAAGACATGAACACCACAGAGCAGATTAGTCAACATTCCTTGGAAAACACAGTCAAATAAAATCTGAAATGTAACAGACACAAATAAATTACCTTTTACTACAATGTGCCGTTATGAAATCAGTTCTGTGACAATATCAGACACATCGTTTCACCATCGGTTTCTCCTTACTTACACAACCTTGACAAAAACAAACATTTAACTTTGGCGAAGAACAGATGGACTAAGTGGCATGTCTGCGGTTGGCCAGAGGGTAGAAAATTGCCGGGGGAATTGCTTAATAATATATTTAGCCATACTTAATAAAAATTGCAATTTTATCCAAAACTGTCAAACAGTGTGCCAAAATATCCAATCACTCACTGTATGAAAGACACAAAAACTGTCGTACAATACAAGATAACCAGTGTTGTAATGGGACATGCCTCAACCGTGTGAGCACATGTTAAGTAACACTGACTTACTCACTCGCTAACCTTAAACCTCACATGCGCGCACACACACATACACTCATAAAACAAGCGTGGCATGAAGTCCAAGCCAAGCGGGCTTCATGTTGACACTGCTTGTGTCCAGTGTTGTGAAGGATCAGTGTTCTGACAACACAGAGGTCAGCCTCCTCCTATTACTGTTACTATATTAACAGACTCTGAATTTCTATCTGAATTCTCAGAGTGTCTGTCAAATTTAGTCCTTAAATCTGATAAAGTAATCATTGTAGGAGATTTTAATATTCATGTGGACGTTGTTAAAAATAGCCTTGGTACTGCGTTTATCTCTCTATTAGATTCGATTGGTTTTAGTCAGAGTATACATAAACCTACTCACTGTTTTAACCCTAACCCTCGACCTTGTTTTGGCCTATGGTGTGGAAATCAATGACTTAATAGTCTTTTCACAGAATATCTGATAGTGCTGTAACTAAATTTAAGGAAGCGATTCCATCTGCATTTACTTTAATGCCTTATCCTAATATTCCAGATTCCTGCACTAACGCTTGTCTGTCGGAAATTGATCATTTTGTTGACAGTGTTGCAAGCTCTCTACGAACAACACTCGACTCGGTTGCTCCTTTAAAAAAGAAACAGAGGAAGTTAGCTCCGTGGTATAACTCACAAACCCCTGAACTAAAACAAATATCGCGAAAATTAGAAAGTAAATGGCGCTCTACTAAATTGGAGGAATCTCGTTTAGCTTGGCATGAAAGTCTAAAGACATATAGGAAGGCCCTCCGTAATGCCAGAGCTGCCTATTACTCATCTTTAATAGAGGAGAATAAGAACAATCCTAGATTTCTCTTCAGCACTGTAGCCAGGCTGACAGAGAGCCACAGCTCTATTGAGCCATGTATTCCTATAACCCTCAGTAGTAACGACTTCATGACCTTCTTTAATGACAAAATTATAACTATTCGAGACAAAATCAACTCGCTTGGCACCAATTTTTCTTCAAACCCAGGAACCTTAGAAACTGTACGACCTGATATATTCTTGGACTGCTTTTCTACAGTCAACCTTAACAAATTAACATCTACTATTTCAGCATCAAAGCCCTCTACTTGTCTCCTAGACTCTATTCCAACTAGGTTATTTAAAGAAGTGTTACCTTTAGTTAGCACTCCTGTTTGGGATATGATTAACATGTCTTTATCAGCAGGTTATGTACCACAGTCTTTTAAAGTAGCTGTAATTAAACCTCTTTTTAAAAAGCCCAGTCTTGATCCTGAGGTACTAGCCAACTATAGACCTATATCTAACCTTCCTTTTCTCTCTAAGATCCTCGAGAAATTAGTCGCCAATCAGCTGTGCAACTTTTTACATAATAATGAGTTACTTGAGGACTTCCAGTCAGGATTTAGAGCGAATCATAGCACTGAGACAGCACTGGTAAAAATTACTGACAACCCTCTAATAGCTTCAGACAAAGGACTTGTCTCTGTGCTTGTTTTACTAGATCTTAGTGCTGCCTTCGACATTATTGACCATCACATCCTGCTACAGAGACTGGAGCATCTCATTGGCATTAAAGGAACCGCACTGAGCTGGTTTAAGACTTATTTATCAGATAGATCTCAGTTTGTACATGTTAATGACAAATCCTCCATTCACACTAAAGTTAGTCATGGAGTCCCACAGGGTTCTGTCCTTGGACCGATTCTATTCTCCTTATATATGCTTCCCTTAGGAAATATTGGAGCCATTGGACCAGGAGATTTGAAAGGATGTTAGGTCAGACTTAACAGCCGGATAACCAAGTTTTCATGTTTTTTTTAAAGGAAAAAATCTTTCCAAAATTCACACACTGCACATAAACCCAATCACCTGGTAAATACACAGGTGGTCACATGGTCATATGATATTTTTGTTCTAATTTTCTACTCGCATACAACCAATTTTGCATATTCAAAATTATGACAAAATAATTCTGCTTTCCTTCCATTTCCTGTCACCATTTTACTGCCAAGCTTTGAATAAAAGCTTGAATCTTTAAAAAAAATATAAAATAAAGTCTGCGGTTCTGGCGTAGCCTTTGAAATGTGACAAGCCTTGCTGGCCCATTATGACAGACTTAATCGGGAAATGCTTATGTTGCAAGAAGGGGCTTCACCATTACCATTTGGCAGTTCATAGGTCACTTCTGATAGATGCACTTTTAATCACGCCCTCCTAAAGTTAGGTTTTAAACTAAACAAATGTACCTTGACTTTTGTGATAACCTGTCTTTTTACAGCCCTACGGCTTCACTATGCATAGGTCACAAAGCTTTGACTCTGCCCTCTGGACCTACACAGCCTTAGTCCAGTGTAGATACTTCTGTATAGAAGACACACAATCACACACATACAGTATATGACAATCATTGGACCACTGCACTAATCTTGCATTGCAAGACTCCATAGTGCTGTGTCAGCGTTTAAGAACAGTCTCGCAGCACTAGTTAACATTCTGGGATAAGGGAACAATCCGTTCTGGCTTGTTTGCGTTTCTTTAAACCAGTCACAATCGTCTTGGGGAGCCGCTAAGCCTTGGATGCAGTGATGATGCCCTTGCCAAATATATAGTGGAGATAGCAGTACGGGAAGTGAATGCTTTATCCCATCAGTCAGCATTCGAGGCCACTGCAAAGACTCACACTTCAGTGACCTGCTGCTCCGATGTGAATGTTTATGTAACAGCTTGTTGATATGATGGAGTTGCAGAGTTTATATATGACTTCCTGACATTCACACTCCCACTCCCACTGCTGGCTTGGCTGATACATTTAGCTTCACTCAGTGGATTCACAGTGCAGAAGTGTAGAAAAGTCTCTCATTGTGTTTCTCCTTCAGCAAAATACAGAATACTGACATACCAACATCAAAAACACACGCAAGCATGCTTCACGTTTGACTACCTCTCTCGTTAGGTACCTCTTAAAAAAAAAAGCCATTTTGTTCTTCAACATGACTGGTAAACAATTAACTGAAAGATCACCGAGCAACCACGTGTAAAGGCTCTTAGGAGTTATCATTGGTCACAAGACACACTGCCTCTGGCTTTATGGCCCTTGCATGTCCTTTCTTCAGTGTCTTGAAATTGGTTGATGTGTAGTCAGAATCTGGATTTTGTTTTCTTTATATTTGCTTTAATAATTATTATTCAAATTGTCAGCGTGTCGGCCCATCTTGGTCATCACTGCTTAAGAGGACGGACCACAACAGCTGTGAACGGACTTTTTTTCAGTTTTACGGCAGTTTATCATTATGTTCATTTAAATGCTCAGTTGTTAGTTTGTGCATTATTTTAAGATTTAATTTATGCTACAACGTAATTCTACCTCAGCCTTGATGTATATTTGTATATTGTTTTATTTGCCTGCTCTTTAAACATACAGTTTGAGATGATAATAGTAATTGTACTGTAACTATGCATTTTGCATTGTAATGTAAATTCTATGTAAATAGATATACTATTGCCTGTGTAATTCTTTACTTATATTAATGTCTATTAATGTATATTCTTTATTATTTTTCTTATATTCCAGAACCACATTCAACCTCATGTTCAACTCATCATTCATCTGATTTCTCAAACATTCCTTGATCATAAAGTCAGTCATTTCTGGATGAGTTCTTTCCCAGACACCCTGCTGACTGGCAGTTTCCAATAAACTAGTTTTCTCATAGTCTTTTTTCAACCACTCATTTGACTGTATAATTCATGTGTGTACTCTTCTCATCTCACCTTGCAGCCCTCGCATGCGTGGACTCCATAGTGGTAGCCCGAGGCGCGGTCGGCACAAACTCGACACTCTAGGCTGAGCGATGAAGACGCAGATGAGAACTCCTCCTGGCCCACCGCCACCCCATAAACAACAGACGACGGGCTGGATGCTGGCGTCAGGGCATCTACAAAACACAAGCACGTGGGTGATTAAATTGTCATCGCACTACTGATCCTAAAAAAATAAACCAATGCACACCGCTGCACTGCCAATTAAAAGACAACTCTGGCTGATTTATCGTCAACAAAATCCCATGGAAAGACCAAAACCAGCAACTATCCAACTAACAAGTATTGTCTGTGTATCCAAAGCCTGATATTCCTCTTAAGTCTCATTTTTGTCCACAAACATTCTCAAATAATTCGGCCTCTCTGACGTTCACAGCATTGCCACCTGCATCTGCACATGCAATCAGACCATACAATGGCTCTTATCGGCCCCCTACACACGGTACATCACATCTGATTTGAAAGTGGGCACACACACTGAGACTTCAGTGCGTCAGTTGTATCATTTCCATTATTGCTGTACACCGACGCACATTCTCATGATCATGTGTTTAGAGAAGGTGTACACTCCAACAACTGTATATTTGCCTTGAGTATGGAAAACTGACAGAACTGGTTTTTATAGCACTGAAATTTGTCACAACTTTAACATTTTGAAATTAATTAATGTAATGTTTAGCGTGCCTTTTGCATCAAAAGCGTGAGTTTCTAGGTGAAGACACGGAACATAACCGGATGACTGGATAATGCCCTCCCCGTGTACTATAGCCATCAGGACACTTCAAAGAACTGTTTTTTTTGTCAGAACGTCAGCCGGCATCTGAAACCTTCTCTACTTCCGGCGCCATTGCTCGGACCGCAACCAACTTTGACCTCTACCTTCATTTTGATCCTAACTACGCACCTGTGAAGTTGTGGTGGGGCGATGTGAGCCGAGGTATCCAAGCTAGGCTAAGCTCTGTACAAACCTGCTGTACCAACGACCGCAGATAGCTGTGGTATGGTGACAACAGAGATCTGACAGCAAGAAAACATCTACAACTTAGCCGTTGAGTTAGCAGACCGCATCGACTTCCCACCGACTCTGCTGAGTAAGATCCTTTTTTAAATGTTTTAAACTAAAAATCTTCCCATATATTACACTTTGCACCTTTGATGAATGCAATGCTACTATCTCACCTCCCCTCCAGTAAAAAACTGAGATACAAGCGTGTCATCTGCGGTGTGTTGCACAACAGTGTTGCAGTATTACTGATCTTCCTTGTGGATAACAGATCATGGGTTCTCCAACAGTTTTCTATTTCCACCTTGTGAAGGCAACGTGTTTGGTAGAAATTGCTTGGTACACAAATAGCAAAGACAAAATGGTACAAAACAGTGGCACTAAGTCAAGCCACATGAGTTGGTCGAGAGATGCCAGAGCGGGGATAAGCGACATTTGGCAGCGGACCTGGAGCTGTGTTCCTGCCTGGTGCAAGTGCACATGTTTCAACTGAGTGTTGACAAGAAGAGCATGTCAGTGTGTCTTCTGCTACTATTAGTACTCCCAAACACCCATAAATCCTGAACACCCTTTCACTGACTTTTCCGTGACATCATCAAATGTTTCCGTGATGCCTTTCTCCCCATACTTTCCATACTTCCCTTCTCTTTTCTCCTCTCCTTCCTCACTCACACCTTTTATTCATCCATGAAATATTTGTCTTTCTGGACCATTCACAGCTTCCTCGCGTGTTGTATAATTTGGTAGTGGCATAAATTTCCCGGATGCCCATGTGACATTTATTCATGGAGGAAACACAAGAGCTAAACGGACGTTTCCTAAGAGGTGGTGCATGGTGGCTGAGGAATGTGGGAATTCCTCATTGGATATGGGGTGAGGAGAAGGGCTAGAGGAGGGTAGAGAGGTAAAACAATAGCACAGAAAATAAGGAGTAGATAAGACAAGAGAGAAAATAATAAATAGGGAAAGAAATTGGCAGGAAAATGCAACGACTATCCAATTAAGATCACTGGACTTTTGCAAAAATGGGTAAAGTGGGTGAATCAGACAATCTGTGTAAACAAAAGGCTATCAAAGGATTGGAGTGAAGCTTTGTAGTAGGTCAAGGCAAGGTGTATGTCCCCTAAGGAATTAAACTGGGTAAACTAAGGGACCACTGCTCTGACAACAACAGCAATGGCAAGAAGATTACACTGAGCTGCCAGGGACAGATTGAAGCTGTGAGCAAACTTCACATTTTCATTTCACCATATTATTAATAAAATAAGTTCATTTCAATTCAGATATTAGAAAAGATATCGAGACTTCACCTAGAACAGTGGAACCTTCAGAGCCATTGCTAGAGGACTGGTATTCGGGGACATCGAAGGAGCTGAGGGCAGTGTTGTCAATGGACTGGGAGATGTCCTGGAGCTCCTCCATGCCACCCATGAAGTCGTCATCGGCGCAAAGGGGGCTGCCCAGCACCGAGTCCTCCAGGGGTGAAGGGGGATGGTAGTGGCTCTCCATGTCGACCATCGCGGTGGAGGAGTGGGTTGACGGCACACTCAATCATCAGACTGGTGACAGAGGACAGGGGGGATTCGGGGGGTGTTGGTGGAAAGACAACACAGTCAAAGAGGTGACATGGTAACACAAAAAGGCAGACAGAGGAAGATGAGATGATCATTCATTGTTAAGGTTACCTCTGTCTAAATTTCTAGAGGCTAGGCGTCAACTTGCTAAGATGGTCACAATGATGATGGCGCTGCTGTTTGCTGTTGTTTATGTTCAGCGTCGTTTGGATTTCAGTCAATGGCAATCACATTGTGTAAAAGTATAGAGATCTACATTAAGGTCATAGAGTAGAGTCATTAGGACACAATCTGGGAACCATGAAATTGCCAATCCATCCGATAGTAAGTGATTTTTTTTGCTGGTGGCACTAGAAGAAAAGTTAAGGGATCGTCAAAGTTATAAGGATCCATCTTTTGTGCCAATTCATCCGGTAGCTGCTGAGATATTTCAGTCTATAATCAACTGGTGTACCAACTGACCCCTGCCATCCATAAACCTGAACCACTTACATGGCTAAAAACTGATGACATCATTATAATGACCAACGCCATGAAGTAATATTGCATTTTCTTTTCGGTTCACATGATTCAGCACAACATACATGACACATTCAGGCCCAATGAGCAGAGCTGATGCAATATGCCGCAGTCCGCACTAACAGGTGCTGCTTGTTACTATTAGTGGGTCGGCAGCCGACAGTAAAGGAATGAAGACTATCTTATGACATAACGCTCTGCTCCTCTGAACTATTCCCTCCTAACGCAGTAACCTTATCCTTGTAACGCACATAGTGCTGCAGAAAGAGAAAGACAGAGGACAGAGAGACAGCACGGGGACATGTGGGATGAATGTAGGTCACTAGGCTGGCTTAGGCTGTGCTGTGATAGGCTAGGTCTGGGCTTCGCTAGAAGAGACATGACAGAGACTTAGACGGGTGAGGTTTTGCTGAATTCTACAGTGGGAGGAGCTTGTTGGTAAAGCTTAAGACGAGCAGAGGGAATTGACCTTACATCACTATAAGAACTTCATACATCCGCATGTAAACTGGGTCAATCTTCAGTAAGCCCCTTTCATCAGGTCCCGCTAAGAACATCAAACGTTGGGGGGGTGGGGGGTGCGGTTGAGGGTGTACACGGCTATAAGATTGCAGCTGCTGGTTGTTCCATTCCTCACTTTTACACATGACCGCTTTTAGTTTAACCTTAACTTACCCTGTACTGAGAGGGGGCTAACTGCACACTAAAAACATGTGTGCCCTCAGTGGCCTCAGACGAGACATGAATGGCATTCCATTGAAGCAGCAAATGTATAGATCATTTGCATATAGTCTATAGATTGTAGAAGGCATATTAAACAGATGAAGTAAACTTTTTTATTCTGTGCTTTATGTGCATTATGTAGCTGTAATAACAACAGTAATCTCTTTCAGTGACATGTTAACCCTTATAAATAGAAGGGAAAAAATGGACCATTAAAATGGAACAAGCTAGCACGACCAAAAGCAGATCAATGATACTGTATAACTGAAAACATGGACAAGTATGTAATGACAACAACAGCACAACACAACAAGACCTTGCTCAAAGTCCAATTATGTGGTTTAACATGGATGGAGATATGGATGAACGTGACATAACGGCAGTACTTGATGCCCTGGGAATAAGAAGGGGCTGGGATGAGCGCTAAGCCATCCTTTAAAATCACAGATTCAGATATAGATTCAGTCCATTTAACATTTATTCTGAGGTGGGGAAAAAACAGTCTAGCTGCTCCTGCACTGAAAACAAATGTCTTAGTAACATAGACTGTATATATGATAGAGAACGCAGCTCCACTTCCTCCAACTGTAAATTTAGGTGTACATGGAGTTTCTAGTTTCTAGTTTGGTTAATGTCCCAGAAGCTAACATGGATAGGGCGGGACTTATGACCTAAACTGCAGCCAGCCACCAGGGGATGAGCAATACGCTTGGCTTCACTTGGGGAGCTTTCAAGCCGTCCATCGTTAGTGTTTTTCAGTTTGAATACAGGGACAAAAAACAAAAGGGAAAAAAAATTAAAAACACAATGCAATGTTAAAAAATGTATCACGAAGAACCACAGCCCAGAGGAACTGAATCTAATAGTAAAGACACTGAATATTACCCGATTTTAAAAACACTACTCTCAATGAAAAGAAGCCTGGCATGTGAGTGGTGTTCTTTACTGAGCTATTCACTCTTCAGTACACTTGTAATTCTAAATGGAGGCAGTGTTAGCTCTGCTAGGATAAAGCAAACCTATTTAGCATTCAGCCTCTAGCTCCTGACCTTCAGGTCTTCTTTTAGAGGACATCCTGTTTCATACACTCATTTCACTCTGCACTGTCTCATCATAATACTGTTTAAAGGGGGGGAAAAGGAGCTTCTTGGCTACAGCTTGACTAACTTCCATGCTGTCTATCCGGGTTACACACATTAACCTGGGTAAGTTATTATCTAGAGGTAAACAAAAATCAAAAACTCTGTGTCAACACACACTCACTGCATGCATGACTTTCTATTCACATGGCATACATTAAACAAGGCCTTTTCTGAACTTATGACCCCCCTACCAGCAGCTATAAAGTGGACCAGGCTAACCTTGTGTTGCCACCACCAACATACAGCACGACCATGTAAACAAAGAGATGCTTAGCTGCAGACTGCAAAGGTTTTGTGGATTGAGACGGAGTAAGACAGAGACAGAGAGAGAGGGAGAGAGAGAGAGAGAGAGGTGGGTGGTGGTGGAATGTCAGCTACATTACAGGGTCTTTATCAGCAAAGTGTGGGACAGAGTGAGCAAGTTAGGCAGAGAGAGAGAGAGAGAGAGAGAGAGAGAGAGAGAGAGAGAGAGAGAGAGAGAGAGAGAGAGAGAGAGAGAGAGAGAGAGAGAGAGAGAGAGAGAGAAAAAAATACGGTTCCTACGGTAACAGCAAGCCTTTGTCTTTTAGGTCAAGACCTCTCTTGTGCTCAGTCAACCCAGGCTGCTAAGGGCACTGCACACACTGAGAGGAAGATGAGCAAGGTCATGCGTGTTTGTGTGGGTCAGGACTGGAGTTGGAGTTAGGGTCCAAATGGGGAGGAGGAGGAAAGGGGGGCTACACCGACAAAAGACCACTAACCAAGAGACACCGAGGTCGCCATGACGATGCCATGGCAATGCCGACACACACGGATCACGCTTTGAAAAATCAGCGACAGAAGGAGGGCAGAAGGCATGTGAAGACAGCTTCGATCGACTACAGGAATTCAATCACTCATCATCAAAATCAATTAAATCCATTACAGAACTGTGTATTAGCAAGTCTGTACATGTGATCACAGGGCCGGATGTTTGAGTGGAGCGTAAATAATCCATAACGTCCGATGGATTTTTGCACAGTTGCTTAACATGTTCACCCAGCCCCCCATGTTATGCTCATCCATCGCAGTGAAGACCCACATTAGACAGACAGGCCGTGAAAGCTGCTAGTAAGCTCCGGCTGAAGCAGATAAATATGCTCAGAGACCAAGGCTTGTACTACAGACAGCCTCCTACTCTCCCAACAGGAAAGGACATAGAACAGCATGACATTAGTTTACACAGCCATTTGAGATCTTCAAGTAAAGTATCCATAAATCACCAGCTATGTTGAGCTGACAGTCTCAGTAGTGATATCCATCACTCAAACAGTAGTACACTTCCTGCCATCTCATCCTGCGGCACTTCTACATCTACACCCGCTACAGTTGGCAAAAGAAAAGTACAATCACATAGCCCTCCGAGAATAACTATTGTCTCGGGGGCATCCAATAAAAATCTATGCTTTGAAAGTCCATCAATAATGAGGAAGAATAAACAGTAAAGAGTGTGATGGCAAGAAAAAGCACAGGTAAAGCTGGCAGCAGACCAACACAATAGAGGTGTGTATGGACTTGTCTCGCCAAGGCGTGGAAAAAACATTACTGAAAATACTGTAGTCCTTCCAAGTACAGGAGAACATACCTTGGCAATGAGAGGAGACAGAAGAGAGATACACTGCTACCAGTCTATAAATTATTATTTTTTCAAAGTATGTTGTTAAGTAGTTTGTAGAATATGATAACCTAATAATAATAATAATAATAATATGAATATTACTTCCCTACCTTTCCCATCCAAAAACTTGAAGTCTTCCATGCCTATTTGGTCTCTGACAACATGACGTCCAACCCTTTTCACAAGTTTGTATGATCATTCAGCGTGTGTGTGTGCGTGTGTGTGTGTGTGTGTGTGTGTTTGTGTATGGGAGAGAGCAGACCACAGGTTAATGTTTAACCCACCCATCCTGTGGTCTTAGTGCTTACAGGCCTGTCAGAAGACGGGCCCCAGGGAGCAAAACGGTGCTCTTAGAGCAGGAGTATGGGCTGATGGGGCTGACCAGCCAGCTCCGCCTGTCCATTTGTTTGAAGAGCTCACTCTATGAGCTCAGTCTGCACCGTGCCCGCAGTGTAAACACTCAACTGAACCCTTATCACTCTGAGCTGATATGCTGGCCGGCGCCCTCTTATCGTTATGGAGATTGACCAAAGTACAGGGAAGTGACTGACATTGGACTTTTGCTGTAGTCTGCGACAGATGAGAGGTATGATAGGTAACTGATCAATCGTTATGTTATCAGGTCACTTACCTCGTCATTTTAGGGTCAATGACAGTTAAATGTAAGCGCAAAGTAAATTTAGTTGACCATTTTTAGACTTGAAAGGTCCAAACTATTGTGTTTACGAGTTGTAGTTCTTTCATATAAGTAAATCACGTATACGTTACATTTTAGAGCCAATTCAAAATGCATGCTATAAAAGGTTTATATTTGCAGATGCCATTGTTTTCACATTTTCAGACATATTGCTTGCAAACTGCATTAGGCTTTGACAATATTTGTGTCATGATGTAAGTTTAAGCGCAGATTACCTCATGACAGCAATTTGGACAAAAATAATGCATACTTATTGTGAAGAATGAGTTTAAAGGGTTTGCTAACAGATACGGATATCGATTATCATACTGAAATGGATCAAAACTATGGCTGCTTGGAATGGGGTGCTATTTTACTCAGTAGTATGTCATATTTTTCAACTACTATAGATCTCAATTATTCTATTTCTCAATGAAAAGGACTTGTAATTTATTATGAAGACAAGTGTTACTCAAGATGAGCTCTTTCTTTGGCTATCAGCATGTTAAACACCCACTGCCGCATCGAGTTGAGAAATAAAACAGTAAGTTGCATAAGCCCCAGTGGACGCTGGCCTCTGCATTGACAGCATGTTCAAAATTAAATGTTCACACATGCTCACAAGAAAGAGCTCATACAATGTGACCATAAAACACAGCAGAAGTGCAATGTGACAGTGTATCACGTTACCTCAAAGGTCTATGGTGACCTGAGTCTTCACACTGGCTGTTTATAGCACAGCATTACGCGGTGGAAAGTGTGCCTGCGTGTGTGTGTGTGTGTGTGTGTGTGTGGGGGGTGGGGTGGGGTGTAGACTCAAAACAAACACATGAAAAACTATGGTGACATTCTCCATATGAACGTGTGAAGTGTCAACAATCATTACCTGTGGTTGTAACTTTGGTGGAAACAAGTGGCAACATAGAAAATGTCCCAAAAAATAAATACATTGTAATTTATACACAGGGACTGTTGTCGTGACCTCCAGTAAAGCTAGTTGATAACTTTGTTAAATCTTAAATATTTTGGCTCTGGTTTAGTTTGACCATGACTTTAGAGTATCTGAAGTACATGCATTTCTAAATGCAACATTTCTAAGGTATGTTTAATTTGACCAGCTGTCATTATCTGCAGATGTTTTGTTTCAAATCAAATCAGATCAAATCAACCTTTATTTATATGGCGCTTTTCATACAGAAAAGTATCGCAAAGTGCCTTACAGAGATGAACAGAAAAATAGAAACATCAAATAAAATCAGGAGAAGAAAGTTAAAAGAACCCAACCCATTCACAGTCATGCACAGAGACATACACAAATATATATACGTTCATTCACACATTCACAGAAACACACACACCCACGCTGACACATAATGTGAGACACACACACTGACACCTACACAAACACTAGCTGTCACTACAGAGACATGGCCGGACAGCGAGACCTGAGGTACAGAGGAGGCTAGAGGAAGCTACCTTTGGGGGGCCAACCACACCGGGAGAGATCCCAGTCCAAGGTCGCAGGGAGTACCGCCACAGAGACCACCCCAACCCGGGCAGACAGAAGGCTCCGCACCAAGGTGCAGAGCCCTCTAGTCGCCCGGGCTGGAACTGTCCACGGGACAGCACCCTCCGCGGCCAGACCAGAGACAACTCCCAAACTGGCAGGCCCCCTGAGGAAACACTGGAGATTAAAAACTGTTGCCTAAAACAGTAAAGGGTTAAAATATGGAGGCTAAAAACACGAGGGACTAAAACATAAAAGCATAAAAGCATAGAGCTTAAAAACGTGAACTAGAAAATAAAAGCATAAGAGCATAAGACATGAGGCCGTAAAAATAAATAAAAGCATGAAGGCTAAAACGCAGAGATTAAAACAGTAAAAAAGGATAAAACGTGCTCTGATTAGCACTGCCTAAAAGAAATCAATTAAAAGCCTGGTTAAAAAGATGGGTCTTAAGCCTCTTTTTAAAAACCTCATTAGTCTCCGCGACCCTGAGGCTCTCCGACAGGCTCTCCGGCAGGCTGTTCCACAGTCGGGGCCCATTACAACTGAAAGCCACCTCCCCGTGCTTTTTTGAACTTACCTGTGGTATGGTTAAAAGGCCGGTGCCGGAGGACCTCAGGGTCCGCGGCGGGGGATAAGGTAAAAGCAAATCAGATAGGTAAGAAGGCCCAAGATCGTTAAGATACTTAAAAACTAGTAGAAGAACTTTAAAATAAATCCTGAAACGCACGGGGAGCCAATGCAGCGACTTTAAAACTGGTGTTATGTGCTCCCGCCCTCTGGTCCTTGTCAGCACTCGTGCAGCTGAGTTTTGTAATAATTGTAGATTCGAAATGCTCTTTTTGGGAAGGCCAGAGAGCAGGGCATTACAGTAGTCTATAAGACAAGAGATAAAAGCATGCATCAGCACCTCCGTGCTGGCCTGAGAGAGAAACGGGCGGACTCTGGCTATGTTCTTAAGATGGTAAAAACCTATTTTTGTTATATTTTTGATGTGTGGAATAAAACTGAGCTCAGAGTCAAAAATCACACCCAGATTTTTTACAGATTGTGATAGTTTAAATTTCTGTAACTTTGGTAAAAGTTCCTCTTTCTGGCCCTCAGGACCAATGAGTAAAATCTCTGTTTTGTCCTGGTTGAGCTGTAGGAAATTCCCTGCCATCCATGTCTTGATATCTAAAATGCAGTTAAAAAGGACATCAATAGGCCCTGTGTCATCAGGAGACACGGCGATATACAGTTTTGTATCGTCAACATAACTATGAAAGCTGATGCCGTGCCTCCTGATGACGTTTCTCATATTCTCAAACATTCTCGCAAAATAAGGTAATAAGAATAATTACTTGACTAATAAATTAGTTTCTAGTAACCTGTTTAATGCTGAGGCATTGAGCAATACATTTACATGTATGTAAATTTTGATTTTAATGGGACATCTTTGTCTGAGAAAGATAGCAGATTTGAGTAAGTGCTCATGATATAGTAGTTGTTAATAAGACTATAGTCTGTGTTTTCTGCATTGAATAGAGTCTGAAGTCATATTGAGAAATGACACAGCTGCTGTCTAACCTTGGCCTGCAGTATAGCCACAGCTTAACTAGGTACCCCAGTGTGTTAGATGTATTTACAGCTGAACGAATGGCAGGCTCGACCCTCACATGCTTCAAGCTGCTGAATCTGCTGCTGAACTCTAACAACACTGTCCTCAAGCAACACCTCCATTCTGTGCCAAATGCTAGCTCCTGGCTGCCACTCTTCGCTCGTTTCCAAATCAGTTACAAGGATCAAGCAGGCCACTATTACAAAACATCTCTGCAGTACATCCAAACTGTACATTTCAGAAGGGGGGGGGGGGGGCAATCTGTTCCAGCTGCTTTTATCACTTGACAGATGTAGGGCTGGTTTAACAGGACAGAAAGCGGCACTTATATTAAACTGGGCCAATAATGCCGTAAAGTGTATTTATGAGTCACCTGCATTGTCTGTACAAGTCACCTTAAATAAACTCCTTTTTATGATCTATGCAATTGTTGCCCTGGGTTTAGTGTGTTTATTCCATTTTACTGAATTTTCTGTCAATGCATACTCATTTGCTGACATATTGCAACTTTGCTGGATGGCAGAATAGGGCTGTACCAGATATCCTTTTTAGGTCTTTGGATCTTTAGGGAGTATATTCGAAACTCTGACGATGTGTTTTGATATTAACCCTATCTGCTGATCAAGGCTCTGAGTAGGCAGATTCCCTTCACTCTCTACGGTGGGCGGGGCAGATAACTAAGAAGGACAAAGACATTTACGAGAGACTTGGTCAGTGTGGACTGGATGACAGAACACTTTAAAATACGAACAATAAAGCATTCAAATACTAATTTGGACATCAATTGAACTAACTACAATTAGATCGCTTATTACTCCAATTAGACCCCTTTTTATAAATTTTATGTTTTAGATATCTTTTATATTGTATTTTTATATTACTGTTTTGATGTGTCTGTGTGTAATGCTCCTGTTATACTGCAATTTCCAAGCTTGGGATCAATGAAGTATTTCTATTCTATTCTATTCTATTCTATTCTATTCAATTACCATGGTAATGGTCGAAGCTTTTGGGTCAGCCCTAGGAAGAATTGTACAATATTGCACAAAAATTAAAACGATTACAATATTTAGTAGGGCTGCATCATATGAGGAAAATATACAATAAGGTTGTTTATTAACAAGAAAATTATATTGCTTGTGCTTTCAGTACTAAAAAACAACAAATTGCCTGGTCATAAACCGCAGTAAAATTCCAGTTGGTTCTTGCACACCATAGAGTTTCAGTGATGAAGGATCAAAACCTTTTGACCTGGAAAGAAAACAGAATCCTGCACACTGTACTGTAGACAGACAGCACCATATATATATGTATATACTGTACACCGATCAGATGATACCAGCAACACTGCGTCAATACATACAAAGTTGGGTCAAGATCAGATGAGCACATTTTTTATGAATCAATCCCATGTTACACAGTGTAGCTTGTAGTCTTTAAAAGGTAGGAAAAGACACTAAAGGTGATTAAAAAGAAAGAAAAAAGCCTAATAATCTCACTATTCCATATCACATACTCACTATTCAAGTACAGTACAGTACATTCAGAGTATTTAGACCACTTTTTTACATTGACAGAAGTTTTGCAATGCTATGACGCTATGTTTAAAGAAGCCCCATCACTATTTGCTTTCCATAAACTGTTTATAAAGTGTTAATAAATGGTTACAGTTGTTATGATGGCTGATCTCTCTCCTCTGCCACAGACAGGAAGCTACCCCCTCTAAACGTAGAGTTAAAAGGATAGCATCGGATGATTCTTCTAACTCAGGTTAACCCTCCTACAACACATGGGACAATGTCATCTTATTTGAAGCATTTAACACTCTGATTTATTTGATTTCCCTTCTTCTTCTACAGATGAGAAAGGACCTGAATTAGAAATGTCAGGATTTGCCCCTTTAGAGACGGATTTAGACGAAAGTGGAAACTCTATACCAGAGTCCCAAGTAAGTCTGAACTTTGATTACTCCTCAGTAGCATCATCATTATTAGAGGCTGGAGATGATCAATAATCTGATAGTAATTTTCTCTTCTCTTTCACGGATTGCCTCCCCCCCTCACCTGTGCATCAGTTGAGCAGGTGAGATCAAACCTCTGTGGTTGAAAATTCATCATTTTCAATCATTTAAAATTTCATCAAAACAGTGTTTGTACTTTAAAAACCTCAGGGTAAATAATGTCCAGCATCAACCAAAGTTGACAACAGTCTCCCAAACACAGGCACAGCACGCAACATGGGTTTGTTTTGAGTCAGTGAAAACATGGTGGATAGCAGTGAAAGCGCTCCTTTCCTTTTTAGAGAGTCTATGTCTTAAGTGCGGTCACTGCAAAAGACTATATTATGATTTTAAAGTTAATGCAAACAAAAAGAGCTGTAAAATTGTATTGGGGGTCTTATAAAAATAAAACTTGTTGTGTATCAGTACTTTTTGAAAATATTCAGCACATTTAACACATTTTAACAATACAGATTGTGTGGATCGGTGATCATTTTGGTCGTTATAATCGTGCTTTAAATTTTCTTAAAGGGCACTTTTAAAAAAGAATGACAGTTCAATTTTTAAATTGCAGTCTTCTAAATTCCAATTTTTTGTGCAGCCATAGTGTATAGCATTTCCTGCAGATGTGATACATGTGGTAATGCCTTTGTCGCCGTAACTTATAAGTGCTTAAAAATAACTTTAGAGTGTAGGAAATTCTAGTCCTCATAGGTTTCTAGGCTTAAATACAGGGGCAGGTAAGTTAGAATATTATGTAAAAGTGTGCTCTACACATAGGTACAGACTCATATTTAGGAAGGTGCACATTTCCCAGCAGAAATAGCCAAATCAGCCAAACGTATACATCAAAGCTAATGCCAAAGAGAAGGGAATGTTCAAGTGAGTTTGTACTGTTCTACCAATTGCTCTGGACAGCAGACAAAGCTCTCAGTCTGTAGCTGTGTGGACTTTGACCACCTTGAGCGCAATGCTGCCAAGAAATATTTAACATTTTGCATGCTGTGTCTTGATTTAAAAGGACAGTACACGATTTGCAACAACAGGGCTATTTAAATTCTTAGCATGAAGCTAGAGGAAGCTTCATGAAATATTATACTAGAGTTAGGGGCTGAAATGATGAGTCAATAGCAAAACGTTTGCTGGCTTCAGCTTGATACTGTAGTAAATTCATTATATATGGGTGTTGGATTGTTGGGTGAACAAATCAAGCAATTTAAAAATGTATAATTGAAATCTGGTAACTTGATATGATGTGCATTTTAAAACAATTGATAATAACAATAACCTACAGATTAATTAACAATGTAAATAATCACTGCCAGCATATTTACTTTCATAAGGCCTCAGAAAGGGCCGTCTTCAACCTTCTCCCAAGCCACTTTAATCTTTTCCCAAAACAATCTTTGTGCTGAGACATGCTCAAGAACTTTACCAAAAAAGTGTTTTAAGGAAGTTTCTGCATTATTGGAAAACAATATAAAAAAATCACCAGAACTGAAGAAGAATAGCATGACGCTGGGAGCATTTCTCTCTACTCAGACAGCTGTATGTATCTTGTTACAATTTCCAGCATGACTGGAGTCCTGAGTTCCCCCTTTATGGCTGCCAAACCAGCTTACGTATTTGTGGGGAGGCATGCGGCAGCATACAGGCCTGGTGACAGAACAACACAAATTTGCTACTGTAATGGGATCACAGAGTATGACAAAACGCAAAATGTTCTTTTGGCTTCCTTCAGGCAGCAAACGAGCAAAAGCTGCAATAAGCATATCTTGAAAACAGTGTTGTTATACCAAGGTTTTATTCTTTTTTGCCATCACCTCATATAACTACCGGTTGAAACCGATGAAGGCATCTGAGCTTATGAGTGGAGCTGAAAGACAGTGGGCTTTATCAGTAACAGAATTAGACTGGGAGAGTAGATAAGACCAGGGATAGGTCATGGATGAGGATTTCTACAGGCTGTGGCTCACGAGGATGAGGATCAGACCCCACTGCCTCAATTACAAGTTGCCAAGAAAGAGAATAAAAAAAAATCTTCCAACAATGAGTCTGCCTTAGAAAAAGAGAATGTCAAAGAGACGTGACTCTCACATAGGCAGGCCAGAAAGACGAGATTGGGAGAGACAAAGAGGATGTGGTGAGAAAATCATCTCTTCAAGACCCCCATAAAATCTTCCTGCGCAACCCCTCATGATTCAACATACAAACACAGCTTACATACAGCATCTCTTGCCTCCAATCTCCTGTCCAGAGCTGCTTACTGTAAGTCTGACTGGAGGGCCTCAATCCTATTCAACCCAGAAGGACTTTATCTTAAGGAAGGCCTTAAAGGTGAATAGACCTGGCTCAGATGAAGGTCAAACCCAGGTGACAGAGGACACAAGTTGCAAAACAAACAGACCATAGGAGTGACTACAAAAAGCCACAAAGACCACGCTTGGACTGAAAATTGCCCCGCGTTGGTGTGGGTGTGTTACTACAGGTACAAAGGAGGAGGGTGAAATTGGATCCAGTAAGTCAAGTTTAAATAACACATTCATGAGCTTGAAGACAGACATCAAAACACTGATCACGATGGCTGTAGAGTAAAAAGTAGAATTAGATTTGTCATTTACGAATGTGTGTTTATGTAATTGATAACTTTTTTGAATGTTGTTGCAGTACGCTGTGGCATAGCTTTAGCCAAGTTGAACTCTTTTGCAGGAACCATCCAAGGGCACCTGTTGCGTCAATTCAGCGGCCTCAATGACATGAATAAGAAGGTGTAGTTTCGTGAATGCTATCATCCATCTGAATGCAGCATTGACGTGCCAAATGAAATGCTTCTAGGATCCTCAAGCAGTGGACCCTTCCCTCCACACCTTTCCTATGTCTGAATTCTCCTGTGTTCAAATGTGCGCGACCCCTTGCATTTATTTTAGGATAATCAGCCTGAAAGTGTGCCCTGTTGTTCCCATTTAAATGATTATTGCATCTTGCCTCATTGTGCCGTATGTTTAACATTTGAGTTTACCTTCAATTGTAGCCACATGGAACAGCTATACAATGTTTGCGTTTAAATGTGATTGGAAGACACTTGGTGTGACCACTTAGTAAAACCTGCAGACTCTTGTCTTTGGGGTTGCTCCAACAGATTAGAAACACCACAAGCAACCTTGAACTTAAAGAGCGGATAAAAACACAGTGGCACCATTGATTCTTGTAAAGAGGAGGAAGAGGCTTCTTGAATTATACTTCCTCAAAACTACTTTTAATGTGCACAAAACAAATGCTTTATGTCGAAGATAATGTCTTGGCTTACACATGTTCGAAAAACTATGCTCAACGGTAAAACAAATTTCCACTGCTCTGATGATGCAGGGACTTGAGAAATAGATCAGTGAAACAAATGTTTTGTTGCTTAACATACTTAAAATACATATGGACCCATGACAGAGACAAATGATGAACTCTGTGCACGTCAGGACATAACCTGAAAGTCCAGTTTGCTGAGCAGCGAGGAGAAAACTCTCACTCTGTTCATTCTTCACTCTTGTTTGTGTATCTAAAAGTCTGTCACTCCAGGGAGAAATGCAACCAGGCAGAAGCTGATTACAGTTCTCAGGTTCCTGGAGACAAAACTGTCAGAATGCAGCCGCACAGTTGGACAAAAACTAACTACGGGGGAAAAAAACTGCAGGGAAAGTTCCCTTAAGGGTAACTCAGAGAAGCACAAACATTTGTTTGAATGGACAGTTCAGACAGTTTGTTATGACATTCATGGATTGTGCATGAGAGATAAGAGTGTCTTAGATGTGCTTTATCTATCTGATTAAAATAGTAAAGCTTGAAGATGAATTACAAGCACTGAAAGACTCACCTCAACTTTAGAAAAAAGTGTCTAGTGAAATTAGCATGACAACATAGATGGAACTTATCTTGACTATGCTCGGAAAACTACAGGAAAAGATCTTAAATGTACTTGCCCTGCTGCAGTAACTCCACCCATCTGCACCTGGTATTCAAAAACACTTATTTTCTATTATTACTATTTGATCAGGGTTGGGTATGCAGATATTATCTTGAACGTGTTAGCCTATGAAGTGATTTATTCATATACATGTTCACTATACACAACTTGATGTTTTCAATTTACTAAACTCCGTCAACTGTCACTTTGAGGCTGTGTCAAACACTACGCTGTTATTAATGGATTTCTAACCACACTCAGAAGAATGATAATGTGGCGGGGATTGAAGACTTTTAATCTCAAGGTAAATGCCACGTCAATGTGGAGACTGGCTTTAAGGGTTAGCAAACAGAGGAGGACTTATGTAAAAAGCCTGGTGCACAGAGGACTGAGTTGTATCTCAGCGTGTTTACAACTGGACTGCAGAGTGGAGCATCTGTCTTCAGAATATCACGTTTAGGAAACATGTCAGGAAAGCGCAACATGTAAAAATGCAACTTTCCAATCATAACGATAACAAAAAAAAGACCTATCTTCTAAACATACGCATTTAAAAACAAACCTTCAAACACCACATACGCCCAGGAATCACTGTGCTATCCAGTTAGTCCTAATATCTTAATTTATGTTTCAAAATCATAATCAACATTTTGGGTGTTAAAAAAACAAGCAAGAGATGGACAGTTAAAAGATTAAACAACTGAAAATACACATTCCTATATTGCTTAGGGAAACAGGACAGGTACAACAGGATTTGGCTCAAGTTTCTCTTTCACAGAACACACTTGTTCTGTGAAAGACAAGGTGGTCACATTTTCAGTGAAAGTTTGGTTGAGCTGCAGAATGCCACACAATCATTCATATCAAGAGATCCAGTCTAAATATGAGGATGTGTTTCTGCCTGCACAGAGCTCTGTACTTCAATCAGAAATAATCATGTTAAACAACTACAGATTCATTTTTTGACGCAGGGGCATTTATTCATGAATAACTATGTAACTGAGGTTCTTGTGACACGCATCTGTTAAGGGGAGAAGGACTCATACAGATGGTGAGAGAGATGCTTCAGGGTTATTTTTGCAGTTACTTCACAGTCGCTGCAGCTACAGAGTACCACCACTTTGCCCATTTAACACTCCATAGTAAAGAATTCATGCTGCAAAAGAACTTATCACTAGCCATAAGCAATCATAAAAATTGATGATTTGTTTTAGGCAATAGCTCAAGCCTGTCCTGGAAGATTGGGTTCTAGTCCAGCCGGTAACCTTTGATACATAACATCTTCCTGTCACATTTTCTCCGTTCACTAGTCTATGTAATAAAAAGAAACCAAATCCCCAAAACATACCCAACTAAATAAACAGGTTCATAGCAATAAGGTCAAACTCTATCTCTGACATGAAGCTAAGCTGGGAGGAATAATATTTACAATTAAAAAAACAAAAACATGTGCAGATGCTTTTAGCAATTAGAGCAGCATGTCTCTGGTGCTTCACACCTGAAACAGAATTTGCATCAAGTGTTGACGCTCACTGTGCTTAATTTATCCCACAGCATTGACCTTTTGACAATATTATCCCTGATCCAGGGGCATCAAACATGCTGAGCAAAGGCATTCATAACAGGCAATACTAATAAGTAGTAATAATAATACAGAGCGTCTTCATAACCGTTATTAGAGTCACTAAGAGCGTAACAACAAGCCAATAAATATAATTTGTGTTGAGTGCATGGCTAACGAATGAATAGAGATGTTGCCTATCGATGAGCAAGCGCCACTTCAGCTGCGCAGGCGTGCAAACAGAAATCAGATTAGCCTGTCTTCATACAACAACAATGGCCCTATAATCCTTGAAGAATGTATTAGGCTAATGTGCCCCAGTTGTCGTGTGCAGGTGTTGCTGCAAATTGTGCACGTTTTAAAACGGGAGAGCATGCACTGCTGGGTAAAACCATATGTGCAATAACAACATTCCCATACAGATAGACCAGCAGGAGGGTGCATTTCTCGGATGAAGAACCGAAATGAAGACATGTACCTTACAATAGACAGCCCAATCCGAAATCGCCATATCCTCGGAACTGTCGCTGGGGTTGAGAGGAGGGTCGGTGTAAGACCGAGAGAGGAGCGAGGAAGGGGAAGAACGGTCGTCCGACCCAACTACGTCCTTGTTTGTATCTCAGCAGCGCTGCCGCTGTCAAAAATCCCCCACCATGTCCATACAAAGCAGAGCCGTGGAGCTCACACCCGCAGGAAGTGACCTCATGACTGACAGCTGGAGGAGGAAAGGCGCACACCCCCCTGACACACCTATAGTTTCAGCGAATGGAGAGAGAGCAGCCGTTTCCCTTGAGACGGACGCCCCCTAACCACGGTGACAGCGAGAGGGATCGGGGGGAAAAAATCTCTTCCTCAAAACATGCCACAATTTTTCTTCAGTGCAATGCTTAAAAAAACCCTAAACAAACAAACAAACAACAGAGAGAGGCACTGAGTGCAAAAACAGAGGTAGATGCAGGACTGATAATCGAGCAGTGTGATAGTCAGATACAATGATGCTGCACTGAATGAATACAGGCTTTGCATACCCACGATGACACTGTCCTCATACGACCCTCCCCGGGTCACCCAAGTGCTTCCTCTTATGCTCTCAATTCAGTGCACTCTACTTTAGTGCAATGAAGCTTTAATGGCATGAAGTTTTGACCACACGATTCCAAAGTACAACAAGGAAAGTAATGCATACATGCCTGCAATTAATACATAAAAAGCATTGATACATGAAACAAGTAGCCAGTTAGTGATAATACTTGAGAAAAGTTGCAAAACACTCACAGTGAGAAAAAAGAAAGGAGGCCAATACAGGGAGCATTATACAATAAAACAATATATATGATATATTTATACAGTATATCTTGCTAAGTGACAATTAGGTAGAAGGAATTTGACTCCTAGGAGTACACATGTATGGGCCAAAGTCAGAAAAGCTAAACAAAGTTGAACAGCATATATATTTTGAGGGCAGACGAGAAGTGTTGATATTCCGATATTTTAGTAAGTGGTACCATATAATTAAATACTCCATGACAAGTAAAAGTCCTACATTTGGAATTGTAGTTTAGCCAAAGTATATTACACAGTAATATCAGCAAAATGTACATCAAATCAGAAGTCAGTGTTACTGTACATTGCTATATTAAGTCTGATGGGGAGTTTGGGGAGAATTCATATTCATGTTTGTATTTTGTCCCCTGTCTCATCCCAAACCTGTTTCTGCTGATGAACAACCATCAACAAATGTATTTCTTTATTAAATATCCCCTCCGTACATGTTTTACGACATATAAAAATTATCTGCTTGAAATTATAATTTGACAGTACTCCTAACTATTTACAGAGTTTGTCCGGTTGCTGAAAATCCTTGACAACACTTGAGTGTTTAGTGTGGTGTTTTCAAGATTTGAAAAGTGCTTGGCTTTGAAATGTAATACTTGAAACTGCTTGAAATGTATGTTATATGGCATATATGCCATAACAGAGAGAAAAGAAGATCCCTATATTTGAGTGATTGAAAACAGCGTTTTCTGAAAAATGACTTTTAATGATAACAGGTTATCAAATAGTTGGTGATTATATTTCTGTCGATATATTAGTCGAGTTAGTTTTCCTTTCATTTGTCCTCCTGTAGAAAGCTGTCTCATACCATCATGTTCATTCTTTATAGGATGCTCATTGAATGCGGTGAACAAGTGCCATAATTAGTATACTGAGTATTGTACTACATACAAATATGTAATTTACCACAGCTGTAAGGTGCTGGAAATGCATGAAAATACACCTTGAACTGATTCAAAAAGTGCTTGAATTCGACTTTGGATAGGAACTCTGTACTTAACTTTGCTCTCTTTGAGAAATACAGAAGAGATGTCTCCTATTTCAATGATGAGTTTCTACATCACACTTGTCAGTTGCAGTTTGGAACCAGACTGGCTTCCAAACCGGTGGTAATGTCACGAGTCACGAGTGCTTGTGTGGATATCTTAAACAGATTTAAAGTGAGCACAGAGGATTGTTCTCCTTCAGCTGATGCGTGTAAAAAATCCCTCTAGTGTCAAACTCACATAACCCGCAGAAATCAAATGTACAATGAAGCACAAACATCTAAGTAAAGTAACAAGCACAACACATGTTTGAATGTAGGGGGACTTATTAAACATATTTTGCTTGTATACATTTGAAAACTACAGAACTAAAGGAGTCTGACAAGATTTTTTTTTATCACACAGTTCTCTCACATCTAGGCAAAAGGATGTCTTTAAATTTCCAGATGCCTTTTTGGCAGCATGGTATAGTTTATGGGATACTGACCAGTGCATGGTCCTGCTAATTGTGCACAAGAAAAACCGATGCCCTTTTCAGGAGAATCATATGGCAGCTGGAGAAAACATTGTGTCCCACACTGACAGCAAGCCACATTGTGAGGGTTTCCAGTCAAACTGTTGCAATAAGCTGCCCATTAATGAAGCAGCTCTGTTTTCTCCGCTCATGCCAGATGCTGAGTGTGCGACCCCGTTTGCAGATTGCATCTCTCTGCTTTCTTGTTTCTTCATCCAGCTCCCCGTCCCAGCTCACCATCACATTCTGTCCACGTCTCTGGCAAAGCAATGTGGGCGTCACTCTACAGCTTGGCCAGAGGCCTGGAAGCAGATTCTGGCTGTTCAGTATGAGTCCTGGGACCACAGTGGACAACCTCATAACCTCCAGGCACACTCAGCACTTACATGCATAGTGGTGGAAGAAGTATTCAGATCCTTTTCTTAAGTAGAAAAAGAAATACCAGAATATGAAAAATAAAAGTTAACATTGCCTTATCCAATGCCTCATCATGTGAGCAGCACTTTAATGTTGCAGCTGATTTCAATGATTTACTATAATTGATTTATAACAAGGCGACATATGCTGAACTGAAATTAGCAGGGGAAAAAAATAGTCAAATACACTAGTAAAGCGCAGATTCAGATTTACAATTGTAACAAGATATGACTTCTTCCAAACACACACACACACACACACACACGCGCGCGCGCACACGCTCACACACACTGCATAACTCTTCAGATATTACATAGCGAGAATCAGACAGTCCAATGATCTTAACAGAAGTATGATCCAACTGTAGAATCTGCGTTCAAGGCCCATTTCCGTAAGACTTAAACCACTTAGTTAAGCTCTGTATGTAATTAGAGGTTAAAAAAAAGGGGTGGGGGGGTGGGCCTTCAGTTGTTCATCACCTTATCTCAAAGTATGATTTATAATGCAAAATCCTGGTGATTGTAATGAGTATACTGCAGTTATTCCAAACATTGGTAACAGGGCATTTAAGGTCCAGTGCACTGTGCCACTCTGTTCTGCAGTGTAATCTGTAACAATTTCTCCATGGGGCGAAAGCATGAGGGAACATTAGAGCAGTGGAAGTATTCAGATCATTTATAAGGCTAAAAGTAGCAGTACTACACAACATAAATACTAGTAGGACGTAAGCAGAAATACTTATGTTATACAGGATGTTTTATTATACTACTTGTTGTTCATACTGATGCATTAACACGTAAGCATTTCAGTGTTGTAGTTGGTCTAGATGGCGATAGTCTTAACTATTTCAAGAACTAAACATGAAAGTTCATTTGTGACCTAAGAAATACTAGCTTGACAAAACAGTCTCAATAAACTTACCATGGAGCTTTCAACCATATCCCACTGTGTTCATCAGCAGATGGAGTTAGGACTTTTGAGTGGGGATGGGTTTGTCACAGATGGGCAATAAAATCTATTACAATGGATGCTATTTTAAAGTCTGTATCTGTGGAGTAGAAGTAGAAATTGGAGGACATTAAAGTACAGCATAGTTAATAAAAGCAGTAACAGTATCTCAAAACTGCACTTAATGACAGTTTTTATGTAAATGCACTTATTTATATATTCAACCACAGCAGTACAGCTGTAACTGCGCATCAGGGAGAAACAATCCAGCTGCACATTAAATATAAAATATCAATGCGAACTAGATGAAGTTCAAACACACTCCCACTCAGATTTTAGCTGCAGTGCTCTGAGTTCCTCCGTGGCCGCTGGTGATTTCTCCATGTGAGGAAGGCATGGAGAAACATTAAATTCAGAAGCTACGGCTCGTTGCAACACAACTCAAGAGAGCAGGCAGAAACAGAGTCAGTAATGGGCTACGGTCAAGACATTCTGTCTGGACAGCAGATGGTTTCCCAATTAAGGGGAGACTCAGAATGCTTTCCACATCTAGATAATACAATGACAACTGCCCGCATTGCTTACAAAATGTCTGTCCCTGAACTGCTGTAATAAAACAGACTATGAGTAAGAAGTAATTTAGGGTTATGTCCTAAGAATGACATCTTAGGGGAAGACTTGACAAGGTGGATTTGCCTGTTTTTACATCCGTTGCTTCAAACTGAACCATACCATAAAATATGAATTAATCATTGTAATGAAATAAACAAGAATGCAAATATGATTATGTCAGTGTTTATTTTTATGCAATCCTCTCATATTAATAGTATATGAAATTTACATTTAACCCTACATTTTAGCAATTTGACACTCATGTTTTCAGTGATATAAATGTGCCACTTTTTATAGAATAAGTTTGAGGTATTGGGGGAACCATCATACACTTTGATGGACAAGGGTAAATATGATGACCCATTGAGCTACAGTAAGTGGGTCAATGTTCAGGCAGCAGCCACAGCTCTGCTGCCACCTGCTGCCTGGTTGAGGTCCCGTCACCTGCACAGTCTTGATCCAGTTTTTTTAAGGCAAACTACAACTTTAGATTTTCTCAAGAAGCAGCCCTAATGGCACTGTATACGATGAACAATTGCAATAAATTGGACAATGTGAAATAAATAGATTAACACCTACACTTTATCCCAACAACGTACACCTTTATGTACCAATGAATCTTAACTTACAGACTAAGCGCCATGTTGTCGATGACGTACGTGCCACGTTTGTTTTGTTCTTTGTTTTACTCTTGTATAGTATGTTTTTTTTGAAGCAATCATGCACTGTGCCCAATACAAATTTCCCTACGGGGACAATAAAGTTTAACTTGGACTTGACTTGAATTAAGTTAAATACCTAGAACAAAATAGATAGTCCGGTCTATTTGATGTATATAGACCGGAACCACATATTTGTGACACACATAAAACACAAAATAAACAGTCAAAAACCTCAAGAAGAGCAACAAAGGAGGGATCCCTCTTCAAGGATGATCATGCAAACAATGTAATGATTGATAATTTCAAATAAGAAGAAGAAGAAGAATTACTTTATTTATCCCGCACGGGAAATTTAATTTTTTCACTCTTATTATTATACATGTTACACACACAGGCCCGAAATACACACACATGCACAAACAGGGCCTGGCACTGGCACCTCTCCAGCCACCACTCCAGACATGGTCCATACAGGGACTTGGACCAGCGACCCTACGGTTCACAGCCAAGTCACCTATGGACTGAGCTACTGCCGTAATTCCGATTTTTTCTTTTTCTTTGGGATTTTCCAGAATAAACAACTAATTGAGAAAATAATGGATAATGAAATGAATTGTTGGTGGCAGCCCTATAGGCAGAAATAACAACATTACATTAACAATGTAGAGAAAGAGATTGACAATATTAGGTAAATAAGGTGCAAAGAAACTCTACATGAATAATATCGAGTGAGCATCCACTAGGTGGCACTTTTGCCACAACTATAAGTGAGGCATGGTAACTGCAGCTACTGAAGTGATTGGTGATTACATCCAAATGGTTTGTTTCTATGTGCAGAACATCTAAATATGAATATGGACAAAATATTGCAACAAAGACAAACAATTTCATTTACTTGCTCTACATTTCAGATTGAATTATAGCCACATTTTATAATCACTGTGACAGATTAATGTGGATGACTCTATTTAGATACAGGCTTAGTTTATCTTCATTTCAGCAAATGCACTCTGCTCAGTGGCTCACGCAGAGCCTTCAATCCTATCCACTTACATTGGATCAATAACACTATTCCATTTATACAGCTATGACATCATATGGAGGCTTAGAAAAGCAACGCTGTGAGTGTTATTCTTGTCAAATTCCTGGCAACTTTGGATAAAACAACAGTAAATTATTGAATTCTGACTCATATGCTTCAGACAGAGTCTCCAAAAGCTTTTCATTAGTACTTTTATGCATGGTAAAAGAATATCCCAAGGTGGATTTCAAAGCTTTTTGTAAGGATTTTGATAAAGCTGTGATGCGGGTGGCGATGAAGGATGGAGCATGGCCTTTAGAGATTCAACCCCAGAGACAGGATGCACACAGAGCCATTGTCTCATCAGGCTTAGTATTCAGCTCACTTTGCTCTATCACCACGGCCAAGGCTTAAATCAATTCAATATGGTGGCTGGTGTGGGGACAGCTAAGCAGTGGGTGCAGCTCACATACAAATACACCCAACATTGGTCTAGACACATAGGATACAGTAGAGTAGTAGACTTTTGCCCCTTGCTGCAATGTTACCGTGCTAGCTGTGCTTCTCCAGTGATGCACTGTCACATAATCCTTCTTCAGTTGAAAAGACATTTGGTGAATGTGTAACTAGCTCAGCATGACTGATAGGAGTGAAACCACAGCATTCAAAGTGAAGCACAAGAGATGTGCAAGCCCAGGCTGAATTATTGTGTACAGTAGAATTATGAGTCTGTACATGCAGATTCATAGTGAAATGCCTATTAATAAGAAGTGACCCGTGACACAAACTTGATCACTGGTTAAGTGATGGCTGAGTGATACAGGGGAGAGCGAGGGTGAATGAAAGCCCCCAAGTCTGACCTTGATATGAGATACAGGGCTGCAGTCCCAGACAGTGAGGCATGTCTGATGCTCAAGTTGTCCTGATACCGGTTGGCGCTCACCTCGTGTATATATATATATATAAATATATATATATATATATATATATATATATATATATATATATATATATATATATATATATATATGTGTGTGTGTGTGGGGGGGTGTGTGGGGGTCTGTGAGATTATTTATGTGGGCTGCTGGCCAGAGAGAGAAAGAGTACTGTAATCATCATCTGTTGCCATATGAATCATGCTGTAGCACAGGAGGTAAGATTGTGCCATGGCTCTTCTTTCCATCTGATCTGCTCCAGGCTGCTGGCCGATCCCAGGACAGGATGAAGCTAGTCAAGTCAGGCTTTTATAGAGATACTTTCAAGCATTTCTCAACCATTCAACAGACATATATGACACTGGCTAGAAGACAAACTAATCAAGACTCATTAAAGATTTAAAAGTTTTTTAAAATTGATGACTGGTTCTTTGATGTTCACCACAAGAAAGCACACACTACTTCAATATATACTGTATGTAAGAATCCTCCCATTTCAACAGCAAATATCCTCTGAAGTCTAAAATGTTTAAATTGACACTTAAGCGATGCGAGAACAGATAAGAACAACAGAATAAACACCAAAGACAAACTGATTGAGCAACTTTTTCTTTATTAATGTTTGAAGCAGAATAAACATATCAAAGACAGAACCCATAGTAAACAGGCTTTCAAATGCTGGTCCTCTGTACTGCTGCGCTATGATTGGTCCTGGATGCCAATGTTCCAGGTAAGAAACAAACTGGTTGTTCACGGCCAGACAGTTGATCTGGTTTGGTTTGTTGTTTTTGGCAGATTTTCTGTTGCTGTGAACAAGATGTCCCCTGTTGTCTGTATGGTGAAGTATTGCTGCCCTTCAGGGAAGGCAGTAGGTTGTATAGTTATCTCCTGATTGGGCAAAATCACTACCCTGAAACCACACAACCTACTACCTCACCCCGTCCGAACATCAGAAAGGTCGCACAGATTGGCATATAAACACTGTACTTTTGTTTTTACAGTAGCCATCCATTTTCACATTAAATAACATACTTAAATGGAACTTGCACTAAAGCAACATACAATGACAACGACTTAGTTAAGTTTTAATGTCTAAAACGCTAACATTACAAGCAGTCAGAACAGTTTGAGGATAGCCAGAGAGGTTTGACAAAAAAAAGAAATCCTGTGATGATCATAGAAAAAGAAATAGAAATAAGAGCTAAGGAAAGAGAATGACAACTGGACGAAAGCAGGTTTGTGTAAAAGTTAACACAATGTCTAATAAGATATAAATACATTACATTTGTGTTTGTTTGGTACACAGACAACCAGCAAAACATATTATATAACTTCTGATAAAAAATATTTCTTATTGACCGTAAAGTGCAACCATGAAAAAGCATGGGAAAACAACTCAATGACCTACAACTATCAAATGCTGTAAATGAGTTATATTCTTAGCAGCCAGAAGGTAAACGTGCACATCCCAGTGTTGATCCAGATCCGTAAAAACAAAAAAAGCTCCAACAATGGCATCTGATGACATTACAGCCACTTCAGGAAAGACAGTAAGTTGTATAGTTATCTGACAGGAAGGGTATGACCCTAAAACTATACAACCTACTACCTCACCCCAAAGGACAGTCTTTTAAAAACAAAGCCATTTCAGGTCCCCGTTCATTCAGGTAATCCGCTTTGACACACTTCGATGAATACAAAACAGCAGTTATGATTCACTGAAACACAAATACACATGCCACTCTCCTCTGGGACACCTCACAGGCGTGTCTCTGTGTTCAGAATACAATGTGATGACTGGGTTCACCCGGTTCATGGCTCAAATTCAAATGATTCAACAAGGTAGATACGCCCGCAACAAATTGTATGGCCAAGATTTTTTCATATTCAAATGTGAGCAGCAAATTACTTAAAGGGTACTGTGACATCCAAAAATAAGGATTTTATGGAAAATCGCCTCAAAACAATTAAAATGTTTGTTCATTAAAGATATTTTAGTCTGCATACAATAGGCTTAAAATCAATGCTGATGCAAATGAGGCTCTTACCACTCTACAGCATTTCTACAGCATTACTTGTCAAAAGAGGTCAAGTACTGATTAGAGAGATAATATATATTTATATGTATAAACCAGTAGGTCTACTATTTGCTTTTTAACTGTGAAATACCTTTAAATACACTTATACTATAGTAAAACTTTTAAAGTTTTATCTTTTCAGGCCTCTTAAGGTGCAATGATTCAATTTAACAATATTTGTTTCCCTCAGTGTGTCCAGAGAGGAGAGTGTTAACAATAGTGACCGGTGTTGACAGTGGGCGAGCTCAAGCTAGCTCATATCCTGGCCCACATGTGCGGAGCAGAGAGCCGCAGCTGCTTCCGCTGTTAATGTTTCTCACCTGCTCTGCAACATGTAGCGAAGGTGGGGGACGGTGTCGGGGATGAGGTTTCAGCAGCATGTCAGGTGGCCTTTGTCTAAAAAATCCCTGACCGATCTGCAACAAAGGTAGAGGAGAAAAACTACAATTAGATTTGCCTTCTGGGAGACCAATTGCAAACACCCCCAGTGGCTGACGGTCTTTACAAGAGTGTTTTGGATACTCGGGTGAAAATATATTGTCTGGGTTTCCTTGCAATTTGTGTATATGATTGTGTGTATTTACTACTTGCATGTATGGAATGAAACCACACAATCCTGCAAGTTTAACTACCACACAATCTGCTGAAACACAGTCATATCAGGGTAATATTTGTCAGCACATAGCTCTACAATAATATTATTCTGTCTGTGAAGGCACAAATGTACAGCACAACATAATTCAGATTGGTATGTCTTGAGCTGAGAGGCCCCATTGTGTCTGCTCAGTGGTGAGTCTGAGGCTTTTTGCATTATTCAACGCTGCTGTACTTACACCATAGCACTGGATGAATGGTTTGTAAGTATGCACAAGCACACATCCTTAAAGGGTAACAGACACACATGAGGAGCACACAGACACTTTGCAGACGGAAGAAAAGATACAGTATGGCAGCCTACAGTACGCGCACACACAAATGTACACACATAAAGTTATGACAGAAAAAAATGACAAAAAGGGACTGAGAGAGACTTTTTCTTATAAAAGATTTAATTGAAAGTCAACTATGTTCAACAAGAAAATAAAGAAACCAATTAAATGTTTGTGAAATTGAAAAAGGCAGGAAGCAATAGATTAATGTCTTGCAGAAAACCCAAACAAATTAATTTGCACATTTTCGAACCTTTTCGTCATATTCAAACCAAACAATGTTAAGTCTTTATTCTTGATTTTAAGTGTTTAACTACATATAGATTACTGTCTGCTCTGCAAAGAGCATATCACCATACCTTTCACAGTCTATTCTCACTGTGCAGCGCTGCAAAACGCTCAGTGGTGTGGGGGCTAGACTTCATAAGGTAAGGTCAAGGCACACTGTCCCCTCAGTCCGCTGACTGGACATACTTCAATCTAATATAGTAGATGGCTCTGGGGCCCTGACCAACAATGTGCAATGTCCAGGAAAGCTATTGCTTTCAAGTGAAGCTAGTTGCCAACATCCAATGACAAGGAAAAATTCACACTCACACCCACAGACATACTGGAGCGGACCAATTTGCAATGGAAGCACACACACACACACACACACACACACACACACACACACACACACACACACACACACACACACACACACACACACACACACACACACACACACACACACACACACACACACACACACACACACACACTTATGCAATATAATCTAAACACCTCCCTTTACGAAGAGCTTGTCCACCTGAAAATTCAGCCTTCTTAAAAGGGTCCAGTCTCAGCAAGCACTTCACTTGAAAGCACAGCGTCTGTAACTGATATCCTGCTCTGGCCTTGCACCTCCATTAGGTGTTTAGAAGGGCTGGGGTGCAAAGTCCTGCTTTCTACACCTAACCTCACCACCACAAAAACACGTGCTCACACTGTGGAACATGCACACATAAACAAATACATTTACACACATTCACACACACACACACACACACACACACGCACACACACACACACACACACACACACACACACACACACACACACACACACACACACACACACACACACACACACACACACACACAAGAAACAGTTTTAAAATATACCACATTGACACACAAACATGGAAAATATCTTTTAGAGGGAAAAGGCAAAACATGATATTAATTAACCTCAAATTTTGTGTTCACAGCAAATGTACACAGTGCTTAAAAAGATACTTTAATTTGATCACATTTCAGTGCTACAGTACCAATCAATCGGAAGCGGAGTTTACTGCAGTGATGGTGAGATGGAGTGCTGTAACCTTGTAAACTGATCTTTGGGGTTCTGGTGGTTTGTGGTCAGTCGGTATGGCGAGAAATTTGGAAAAGGAAGCTACATATGTATTTACACAATATGCTTCCTCAATCTTCATTATTTTCTGACGGTTTTACTCATTCACCATGGTATGGTTAAAAACATCATGATCAAGTTATTTGTTTAGTTTGTGTGCGGCTACACAATATATTGTATAGATTCTGTGTTTAAGGTCAGTGGGGTTTTACGCATATATAACATTTATTTAATTGAATCTTTATTTAACCATGATCGATCAGAATATCTCTTTCGTGACAGAGTCCTGGCCAAAATGAAACCACAGTTTACATTTCAAATAATGTTATTGTCCAAATCCACTGACCTTCTGGGCAGGTGCAGGACAACCCCGGGCTTTTTATCAAACCTCAATACTTTTAAGGTAGACAGAAATGTGTCTGTAGCATAGAGTATTGTAGAAAATTGGCATAAAAATGGCTGCTTGGATTCTTTGTCTTGTTCTAGCATCACATTTACTAACTTATAACGTTGCCAAATTTAGACTATTTTATTTGAGGCATTGAATACGCTGAAGGTATTCTAAGGTACTGGTAACAAAACACAGATTTTAAATGTATATACGGAAACGATTCAAATAATATCCAGTATAAAACGTCTGCTCACTGTAGCTCATTCTTCATCTTTACTTGGGCCTTTTGGCACCACAAGATTATATGAGTGCATGATTGAGTTGCAAGTATGCTATGCACAGTATATGTGCTCATTAGTTCTTGTGTTTATACAACCGTGGCTTCCCTTCTATCATGGAAGTAGTCAGGAATACTTAAGCCGCATTACGAATGCATGGTACGGCTCTACTCTACTCAACTTGCTTTTTTTGGTTTTCCATTTGCAAAAGTTGTGGACCTGGTACCTGGTACTTTTTCGATACCCCCTTCTTCGAGGTTCCAAGTGAGCTGAGACGATACTAGAAGGTGGAGTTAAAACACTGCAGACCACTGATTGGTCAGATAGACCCGTCACTGGTGTGACATGGCACATACTGCACAAACCTACCATTTTTAAAAAGCCAGGCAACCGTTAATTGCGCCACTATTTTTTTATTCACTTTGCCTAGATTAAAAAAGGATGGCAGCCTTCAAAACTACTATGCACACTACTATGCACACTACTATGCACACTACGCCGCACACTACGCCGCACACTACGCCGCACACTACGCCGCACACTACGCCGCACACTACGCCGCACACTACGCCGCACACACTATATATAAGCCCTGCAACAACTGAAGTGGTGACATGAAGAACCTAGACATGGTGGAACATGGGCTTCTGTGACCCACCACAGACCCCTCTGGGTAGCACAGCAGGCATTACCCATCTATTTATACCAGGGTCTGGGGGGAGGCAGCAAGAGGAGGGGGAGGACAGGAGTGGGGGAAGAGGAGAGGCTGCATGGGCAGGTCCTGTTACACATGCTTGGGGGGATGGCTGGGGCAAGCCACAGGGGGATTCTGCTCAAAGTCAGACAGGCTGACCTCCCCGTCACCTCTGCATGAGGCCGATATTGAGCTTGTAAACCTTGTGTGAGTGTGTGTGAGGAAAATGAAAGAAGAGAGAGTTTATGGGTATACATGAAGGTGTTCGAATGCACATTATGTGCTTATGAGTCTGTGTGTGTGGAGCTATGGGTATGCATTAACGCATGTGTACTATATGCATGCTGTTTGTGTGTGTGGCTCAATATATGTACACATACTGTATGTGAGTGTGTATGTACTCACGCCTATGTGCATAATATGCGTGTCCGCCTGTCAGGCTGTGAGACAAACCGGCCCCAGTGACTTACCCGGCTATCCACCCTTCCATCCCCCAGCACAGCCATAAACATGCCAGGTGAAGGGCTGGATTAAGCAGAGTTAGCTGATCCCAGTGCAGCCCCCCAGCCCCATCTTTAGAGGTAAAAAACAACCCCAATCATTGTAATGACAGGGCACGCAGCAGGGGTCGCCCAGACCACTCAGTCCAACCTTACCAGCTGCTTCTCATCTCTCACACACAGTATACAGTCACATGTACATAGAGGAACATACACATACTTACATGCACATGTGTGCAAACATTTTCCCACAATGCACTATGAACTAATTGCCTGGGTCCAGACCTTTGAATATGCCAACCCCAGATGACAATTCTTTCTGATAGACAAGGCAAATGCACTAATAGATTTACATCAAATATTGTCAATTTTTGTTCATGTAAAGATTGACAGCCTCAGTCTTTGTGACTTCATGCTAATGAAAGGTGGTGACATGTACATCGTCATGTGGCTGCTGGTGACCTATAGGGCCCCTGTCTATTAGGAGAAGTCTTTAGTCCTAACATGTCTGCATGCCCAGCTCTGCTCTGGCCTGCCTGCAGGGCCCCATTCAGCTTGGGCAGTGCCCCATCAAGCTGCATCTGTTGCCAGCTATATTTAGAGGGTGGGAGAAATACCTTTCTCCCTGGATATAAACTTTAGCTGACAGTCAGAGGGCCAGAGCAGGCAGACAGGGATCTGTACAGTTTGTAACCTTGAAGAGCTTATTACCCTCAGGCTACAGCTGGCTGTAGTCAGACTCACTACAGTGGGTAGCAGTCACAGCTAAAAGTTGAGGCTGTAAATACAGCACAGTTAACCACAGTTAGCATCAAAAAGCTTGATTTGGCAGCAGTTATTTCTGCCAGTGCCTATAGTTCCAGGACTGCTGCCAACGTGAAGGAGAATATATACCAATGTACCCTGATAGACATTTAATACTTCTCCCTCTGTGAGTTATACAATAATAATGAATACACTTCCGTGGATTCAAATCCCTTTCAAATAGTCCTACATATCTGTCTATAAGCATTTGTGTGTGTGGCAGTGCCAGCAAGGCAGCAAGTATGTGATATGTGACCATGTTGCAAGGCCATCTGCTCTATATAACCATAAACAAACGCAGGCAGGCCAGTTTCACAGTATCATCTCCAAGCGGTCTAGGCCGGCTAAATGTATTCATGCTTTGGTCTCTGGGTAGATGCTGGAGAGATATGCCCTAGAAACAGACCACGGTTATGCAATAGCATTCATAATTCATTCCACAAACACAATATGGAGGCCACTCTGTCCCATATGCAAACACATGGCCAGATTAAGGACTGGAGAGCCAAAGGGGACAGAATGCATTCTGAACTGTTAGTAAAGCCATTGACTGTATGTTTATGTCAATGAGAGCTTGTCTGTAACAGGCCTAAATAGGCCAGGTCTTACTGCTGGAGGGACCTCAGCTATATTTGCAACTAGAGTCTAAATCAGTTACACGCCAACAGAGATACACATTGTTACATTAAGGGTCTTTTTACAGGCATCACTTCAAGCCATAAACAGATATAGTACCCATATATACACTCGTGCTGTTTTTCAGTGTATTCTGTCTATATGTTCTGCCTCACTGACAACACCGTTTTCCTACATTTGTAAGATACACATGTTGACGTCTTCTACATTCCTGAAAGGAAATCACCGAATGTTTTATGAGGTTGGCACACTTTTCACTTTACCTGTCAAGTTCCAAGAAAAAGACATCTAAATCACAAATGTATCCCTGGTGCTTCCAGGAGCTAAGAGAGTACTGCAGGGATGGAAAGTTAGCACTAGCATTGCCCTGGGTTCCAGTGACAAAAAGTAAATGGGATTTTTTTTTATTGGATTTTGGATTATTGCTTAGCAAGTTTACGATACTTACATTTTTTTTTTTTTTATGACCGTTGAAGCGTTAATGCAATCACCAGAAGTAAAAAGCTATTGTTAGGCTATGAACAAACTACACCACCCACTAGCTTGATTTCACTTGTATGGTGTGACGACGTTTGTGGTCTCATTTAGCCTCTTGATAGCAAAAACCTTTTCAAAAACATGAAAAACGTGGAGTTACATATTTTATCTCATAGAACAAAACGTTAAAAAATATATTGAATCAATTATTTTATTTTTATGGAAGTCATATGATGAAAATCCCAAGCGACAAAAATAATTCCTGAAACATTAGCCCTCTTTCCACCAATCTTCATGGTACGAGCTACAACACCAGATGATTTTGTATGGCTTTGTCAGGTAAGTTTAGTAAGTTTAGGAATGAGCTGATCAAAAGAAAAGCAGCAGCAGCAGGCACCTACTGAAAGCTTGATATAGTATCTGTGGTATCGAGGTCAGTTGAGAGGAGGGTGATTTTAATAACATCTGCACATGTAATCAAATGCCTGGCACATACAGGATTCCAGAGCCGCAGGCAGCGACTGTATCTAGAGACTGCAGGGTGGGGCCTTGGGGTTACTGAGTGCATTTGATACAGGCACGGGTGGGGTTGAAGCTAGAGCTAGCTCAGGCTATATTGCACTATAAGCGGGCTGGTTGTGTCACTATGGGGGCCAGGCTGCTTAGGACTCTGGGTGGTGTGGAGGAGAGAGGGAGGATTGATGGAGGGTGGAAAGGGGGTCATGCAGTGGTGGACCCTGCCAGCACATTTGCCCCATAGAAAAGAACCATTTATGGCATCCACCCAAGGTCAGCCGTTTGAGAAGAAGAACTGGGAAGGGTCCAGAGGGGACGCTGCTTGTTTTTATGCAGTCACTCAGCAACAAATAAAACAACTCTTTCCATCAGAAAAAAAAAACATATTAAGTGTTTGATCATTATACAATGGAGCACCTCTTTTCTCCAATTCCTACACTTCTCTCTGCTTATTTTTATTTGCTCCTCAACCCAGCATCCTGTTGCAACCACTTTTTCTCCCCCACTTTATTCTGTCCCTATCCTGCTACCTGACTACTTTGGCGGCAATACACAAAATGGTGGTTGGGAGCTGAGAACTGGAAGGCAAAGAGTGGAAGCCATTTTCTAACAGATCCAGGCCTCAGCACAGAAAGAGTCATGACTTCCTATGGTTTTGGATAATTAAGATTACACCTCTTTTCTGTGCATGATCGCAGAAGATTATGTTATGATTTGTTTTTAATCTCCTGCGCTTACAAGCCATTGGGACTACTTGGCCTTTCAAATGGGAAAAGGCACAACAAACAGTAATTGAATCTAATGCAGGGCCACATTATAATAAGTCTCAGAAAGACAAAGAAAACAGATGTAGACAGAGCAGTCCAAGCCATGCATATAACAAATGGAACGTATACAGCATCTAATTACAGCCTTCATCTCATTAAATGAAAACCAAGACAATACAACCCCTTTTCAATACATCATTCAATAACAACATATTCAATTTACAAAAGATTATGGTACTTACAAAATTGCTGCAATCGGCAGTGTGTATGCCAGTGATTTCACTTGTTGGCCAAATTGTTTGCGCCATCTTACTGCCTACAAGAGGGAGATAGAGAGAGAAAGACAGACAGAGAGTGAGAATTATTGGAAGGGAGAAAAAAAATTTAGCAAGAGAAACAGAGAGGAAGATAAAACAATAGGGAGAAGCAGAAGCAGATAGGGCGATACGTTTGAGTGCAAGCAGCAGCAGCAGCAGCAGCAGCAGCAGCAACAGCAGAGGCGGCGGTGGCGGGCTGTAGGGCTCCTCTCTGTAGCTTGTTTACTAATAAGCTCGCCCCACGGGCTTGCCTGGCCAAGGAAACTCATTAGTGGAACATGTAACACACCGCACCCTCTCTGCTGGCCTGTACACTGGCCAGCTCTCACTGCCGCATACTCACCCAACACCAACACACAAGCTCCACCGTGGCCTTGGCCTTGCCCAGTAGCACCCACTCGCTGCATACGTGCACACCCATTGGCATGCTGTATTACTGAAAGCCTACAGTGTGATGTGCGTGGGTGAAGTGGCGTGTACACGTGTACTTGTGAGCATAATAAGCGATTTTCTTCACATGTAGCACAGTATGTTCATGTTCACACATGAGGGCACGCACAGACTGCACCGCATTAATGTACCAGGGAGCTTTTTATATGTGCCTGTGTTAGCCTATGCATACGTAGGTGTGTGTTGCCACAACCATTGTGTGGAGGTGAAATAGGACAAAGGAAAAGGTTTTTAGTCACCATTAGTCAAATCTTATCTTGCAGAAAAACAAAGAGGGCAACAAAGATAAAAAGACGTTAGAGTTGTCCTCTAACAGACCAAGGAGGACACTGCCAATTAAAGGCCTTCACTCAGTGTGGTGGCGGCTGCTGAAGGGTGATAATTCTGTACAAGGACGCTAATTGCAGTGCAGGACATGGCCTCTGCGGGGAAGGGTCTTTTATATATTGTTTCTAGCGTTTGTAATTACAGTGCAGTGCCTTGGACTGCTGCCAGCACATGTTTATAGGCTCATGAGTAACCCAACTCCTCCAGCCCAAGGAGGGAGATTCATGCCCAAGCTGTGCACTCACTGCCCTCAGTGCACTCTGTAAGTGTGTGTGTTGTTTGTGTGTATATGCATGCTGATGACTCATGAAGCCTGGGCGGGTATGTGCAGAGGGGATAGTCTACAGTATATTAGGCGAACACATGGATTGCTGCAAGTACAGAATTACAAGAAAATACTATCTATATATATATGTATATATATATATATATATATATATATATATATATATATATATATATAAAATAACAAAATATTTTCTTTTGATAATCAAAACTGAAGTTCTAAGTCTACTCTGATAGATAGGGTGACTTGTGTGGTCTTTGATTCTAAATCCTGAAGTTTTTGGTCACTCTACCATTACAAAGCAGTGTAAACAAGGAAACCTGAATATATAAACATGACTGGAGTGCTGAATTACACAGTAGAAATCAATACTACAGTCGCAGAAATTGCAGTCCAAACAGTAAAAGAAAATGTAGGTAACAATCAAAGCACATAGTTTATTCAGTGTAAATATTTCTGGATCAAAGTTAGAAACACAAAGACAGCTCCAGCTGGTGTATTTGTTTTTATCTCTAAATGTAGAATTCATAATTCATCTCAGTACTGACGAGCAGTACAAAAGTGATGAAGTGGAGGTGAGGTGAGGGAAGGGATTTACAGTATTTTGATAGGCAGAGAGTTGCAGGCGAGGCCTTTCAACACTTCCAACTCTACCTCCAACTTGGAACAATTTTGCTGATTCTGCAATTTTTCTCTGACTAAATTGCCTTGGCGACAGCCGAGGCCAAAAGCTTAAGAAATATATGAGCGTTGGAAAAGAAAAGTTGAGTGGGCGCAGCTCAGTGTTATCTGGAATATCGCTTTGTCTGGCAGGTACATAAAACAAGTATCTGTCCTGACAATGTGTGCAGAGAGACACTTACACGTGATGCTGTAGAGGGTCTCTAAAACGCATATTGAATACATTGAGTGGTCGGAGGCAAAGAAAACATTGTGTTTTATTTAAATAATTCTAAATATTAACCTGATTGGGTAGCTAAAATACCTCTGCCTGTCAAACCTTTGAAAAAACTCCCTTAATAAAGTAGTTTAAATACTTAGCAATCAACAGCTTGCCTCTGGTGGTACAGCAATTGTGTAAGAAAATTGTCCTTGTGTAAATAAACTGAGGAAAAAGAACACCTTGACCTCAGCCAAAGGGCCCATAATGTAAAGGTGAAAGGTGCACAGGTCTCTTTCACATTTGGAGGAAAAGAGGGGGAGGTACAGGGCAAGAAAATATACCCCCCCCCCCTCCCCAAAAAGAAAACAAAAAAAAAACGTATCCCCCAGTCCAATATTATGTCATTATGACTATGCTCGGTCTCTGTGGAGTTGCTGTGGTATTTTGGATAAATTACATGTGACACTCCCAGCTGACTATACTGATTAACACAGGGAGAATAAAATGGTCCCCCAATCCTCAGTAGTCGACAGGGTAATGGACTAATGGCTTCCATGTATGGCGGGAGAAGCGAGGAAAAGCAGGTTTAGACACTCTGGTGTGTATGTGTATGAGCGCATGAGCATATGTGTGTGTTTGTGTGTGTGTGTGTGTGTGTGTGTGTGTGTGTGTGTGTGTGTGTGTGTGTGTGCACGTGTGTTTGTGTAATTACTTTGTTTATTGAACCTTAAAATCTGTGCTTTTGTGCAATAGTTTTTTGAACTTGCATACACAAGACCAACCTCAAAAATGTACAGTATACTGTATGTGTGTGTGTGGGGGTCTCTGGCCTCTTTGTCCAGCCTCTATCCTACTCTCTTTTCGGGCCTAGCCTGCTTTCTACTGTACTACACTGCTGATTCTGTATGAGTGCGCCACAGCCTGTAGTGGCCACTGTAGATCCACTCATCTGCTCTCCCACATTCGCAGTACAGGAGGACAACAGGGAGCCTGGCCAGCTACCACAGAGACCTAACCTGACTATGCTGTCTTTCACCTCGAGGAGATTTCAACAGCTTTTTTCTTGATTGACAACTGCTTAAGTAAAGCCTGAAGCAGACGTTACTATAATGGACACAAGCAATGTAGTTTATAAGCAATTGTTTTAGAGGTCTATGCAGAATGCACTTTGACCTTCTATTAAGTGAGACGCTGCCAAAGTGGGAGATTTAAATCTAGCTCTATTTCCACGAGCATTGACCTGCGTGTTGTAACCTGCTGCATAGTGTTTTCGCGCCACTGCTTATAGTGTGTCAGTAAAAATACTGGACCTAAATCTAAGGCAGGGCTGCAAAGTTGTCATATCTGTACCCCATATAATCATATTTTTAATCTGCATAATATTTTCCATGTCCTTCACTTCATGAATAATTAAATGCAGTGAGTATTAATTTATTTTAACTTGAAAAATGAGGAATTGGAAAATGTGGGTGCTTTTTTTTTAAGAGTCCCACGATGAATGTCTACATTTCTGGCATTGTGATTTATGAAGCAATAATGATCACAAAAAACAGTGATCGGAAAATGTATTTACTGTCTTAAAAATACTTTTACATCAAATATATTTATATATTTTATATATTGTTTGTGTGTGTGTATATACACACACACACACACACACACACACACACACAAACAATCTAATTTAAAATACCATATATTTAACAATGCATACAAATTGTATCATTGTTGATCAAATAGAGAAAATAAAAGCACAATATATCGGTGAATATAAGACTACATACATGCATTTTTAGTCCAGGCAGCCCAGGCAGTATTGTCTGTCAATCAAATCCCTAACCCTGACAGTCCTCCACAGAGCTCACACACAGTATAACTTTCATTATGCTGAGCTTCTCAGTTTTATTGTACTAAAACAGCACACTGAAACCATTTTAGCAGGAGAAATAAAAGAGGCTTCATAATTATTGCAAAAAAAAAAAACACATTTACAGTGAGTGCTCACTTGGCCCTCATTCACCACTCCAGTCTGAATTTCATATTAGCCAGGAGGAAATTGGATGGAATTCACAACATCACAGCTAGCTCATAAATTAGACAAAATCAACTAATAGCAATTTATTTACATAACAAATGAAGCAGTCTATTGGTGGCTTACTGCTGTATTGTATTGTGAGTGACTCATTTTCACTGTGTTGCAGAGTAATACACTGAGCACTGGCACATGATCTGAACCTCACAGTCAACACACAAAGAGTCCGGTTTGGGGACATAGAATAGTCTTTACAGTGCTGCTACACCACACACGACAATTAAATGGTGTTCAAAAAGTTATCTAGAGCTCAAAAACATCTTTCATTTCTATTTAGATTACACAACTAAACCCTTGAATTGTCATATTCTTATTTTCTAATCCCATGTCTTAATGCACGAAATACGATTTTTAATATTATGCCTGACTCAGACATGTGGCAATGCCTCAGGCTGTCTCGGATTCTATTTTAATATAATAATATATACAAAAATATTGCAATAATGTCAATGTTTTAACAAAACATCTAGTGATTTAGCAAAAAAGTGGATGTCACATGCATGAGCAAGACACACACGCACGCACACACACACACACAAACACACACACACACACACACACACACACACACACACACACACACACACACACACACACACACACACACACACACACACACACACACACACACACACACACACACACACACACACACACACACACACTCTAGTATATTTTCCTCTATATAGACATATTCTTACCTAAAGTAGTAGTTGTCTTGCAAAATAAGTTGTCTTGCAAGTATTCATTTTGCAACACTTAATAATTTTCTCTCTAAATACAGCATAATATTTAAATGTGAGACTCAAATGCATTCTAAATCAAATACAAATAAACACAGCTCATTATAGGTAAACCATTAACATGGAAATCTTTTCTAAAAGCCTGCATCCAAATAAGAATAATTTGTTAAAATTACTGAACACTGTACAATAATTCTATATAGTATATAATCAATTTCCAGAGTATTTGTTTTGGTATTTTTCAGTCATTTCAAAAGTTATGAGGTATTTTCAGTTGGACTGTTGCATCTTTACAAAAAACATACAACACTCAGCACTAACCTGTATATTAATGAGAAAATGATTGAATTAGAATTCAATTTCATAAAAAAAATCTAAAATGTCTCATCCAAGTTCAAGGCCACAGTCAAGTTCAAGTTTGAGAATGAATGTTGAACTTGATGTTCTAAACTGTGGTCTGCAGTTCTCTTTAATTCTGTCTTTTTAGTACACCTGAAAGACGGGACTGTATTTAAATAAAACAGGCTATATTAAAAAATGTAATATATAGTAAATACATTGACAACTAAAATCTTTTAAAAAGGCACTTTTGATTGTTGCACAGGTTTAACAAAATGAACACTTTGAACACACCATTTCATCAAGCCTAAGAATACACTCTGAAAGGGCAAAAAACTGAGCAAAATATAGAAATATGTTCATTATGGTTTGAAAATATTAATATCTGACATCCCGTACAAAGAAAATTATAAAATTTTACATATACATATGTATATTTGATCCTGTACTTGCGTGTGTGTGTGTGTGTGTATATGTGTGTGTGTGTGTGTGTGTGTGTGTGTGTGTGTGTGTCCCACTGTTGGCTGTATTTGCTGTGTTTCTGCAGTAAAGCTGAAGTTTGCTTCAGTGCACAGAATGCCTCATTGTGTGCTGTACTAGGCTGCTGGATTGGTCAGGTATATTTTTACAGAGAGCGAAAAATACTGCAAACCCTCACCACCCTGCCATCTGTCTCACAACATGCAACCTTCCACTGGACTCCTGCCATCCACTGCCAAAAAGGCCTTAGGGGTGGAGTAGTGTGATACCCTGCCAGCCAAAACCATGTGTCCACTGCTAGTTAAGCAGAGCTTATATCCATATGAATGAACATAATCATGTATGGAAAACCTGAACCTAAATTGTGAATCACCTGAAAGCTTTAGGTAACCGTGTTCGCTTTGCCCTTCAAAAATGTCCCCTTTCATACAAACATAAGCAGACACTAGAAAACCAAAGCACAAAAAAATTGAAGACTGTCATGAATCGTATATCGTAACATCGTATATGTCAGTTAAAAAAAACAAAAACAGTATACTGTATATATATATATATATATATATATCCGAAAACAGTGATACTTATGTATTTGGTTCCCCTTACAGGCAATACTTCATATTAAATGTTATGAATACACCCAGGGATTGTAAATTGCCATAGAAATGTCTCATTGACTAACATAACCTGATTTTGCCATTCATTTGATACAGTTAAAGTATCTGATAAAGGAGTTAAAGTAAATTAACATTTTTGTCCAAAGTAACTTATCTTAAGTGAAGTTTATCGTTTCACAACCATAATGAGGGAAAGTTTATTGCTCATTCAGGTTTGACCTTTCTTCAAATGAAGACAAGCGATTGTTGTCATATGCATCAATGTAATTACAAAAGTATTTTGAGACGAGCCTTTGTTTACACTTGCCAAAAAATGTTATGGTGCAAAGCATAAATCCTGTGTTCAAGGAAAAAATCAATCAGGAAATGATGTAATCAACATTACAATTAGGTGTGTATAGGCAAATACCTTGCAAATGGCGAAGGGATGGACTACTTTCTGTGTATTCTTTATTCTGTCTTTTTAAACAAAATACAAGTTGGCAAATACTATCCGCAAAACTTCATATTAAAGAAATGTATTCTCATTGAAATTTAGTTGACAGTCAGGCTTTTGAGAACATTAAACTGATCAAACCGATCAGTACACCACGTAGTTCTCTTAATACACTACACACTAAGCCCGGACCACATCACTCATATGAAATACCTCCACAACCGTGGCCTTCCGCTCATCAACTGATTACCACGATGTAGGATTATCCCGCAGCAATCAATTAGTTAGTCACTTTATTACAACTAGGTTCGCTCTTATGCCTGCGATTGTATATATTCCTAAACAACATGAGCATGTAGGATTTTACACACGGATAAACTTTCATCAAAACCTCACAAGCTTACACGTGTTAAAAATGATATTACTCACCGATTTTCAAAGCAAAGATGTATGTCCGGTCCGGATGTGAAATTCGTCATCTTTTCCCGCTTTGATCCACATCTCTGTCAAGAAGAGGAGAAAGCCATAAGCTCCTGTTTGGTGGTTATTGCTAGACTCAGTGATTTCCCTCGGACTGTCTCATTCACAGCCATGCCTCAGCCCCAGCTCCTGCCTGAGCCTTAATCTCAGCTACAGCCACACTCCCTCTTACAGCCACGGTCTGAGCCCCAAGTTCAGGGCTGCGCGGCTCGCCTGCCACTAGCTGGGTCCAGGCCTGGTGAGGCCTGAAACAATAGGAGGCCATGAGGCTGTCTGCAAGGCTCCAGCTAAGCTCGTCTGCTAGTGAACAAGTCTTTGAATGAGGAATGTTAGCAAACAGACAAACAGCATGTCTGATGCATGCAAATAGCACAACCAGTCCAGTCACAGCCTTGGCCAGGCACATGAATAATTCAGCAGTCTATATGCTGCTCTCCCACATTACTCCCTCCCTCTTCTCGAATGTAATGCCTTCACTAGAATAAGTGTGGCAAAGTATCCAAATCTCTGCTTTACCAGCAGCCTTGATCATAAAAATCTGTTTTAATAATTCATACAAACATGCAATAATAGAGCAAAGTGGCCATGTGAGACACCACATGCAGGGCTACTTCTGACATTTTGCTGAAACAACTAGAAATTTGGCAATTACTAGATTTTTTTCTATTATTGCCTTTTAATGTCTTTTGTTTGCAGTTGGCACCTGTCCCAGAAAGAGCTCCATCTCAGCACACTACTCATTCGCCTGTTAGGAGAGTGAGTCGGTGTGAAAGAGAGAGAACAAGGGGGAGCAAGAGACAGAATGAGAGAGAGAGAAGACATGGGAAGGAAATAAAAGGGGAGACAGAGAGTAAAGATAAAGGAGGTGCGGTACATGCCAGTCGCTGAAGAAGGACATGTCTTTAAAACACAGATGTGTGCCGTGCCGGGCACATTCTCTGCTTGTCATCCATAGTGGTCATCCAGACAAGAGCCAACCTCAAACAGGTTACCCGTCAGAAATGGCGCCCGACACTCCAGGTGGAACAAGGCCCGTCACATGGCAAACACCACCCTGACACATTTCCATCCATCCAGAAAGAAACTAAACAAATACCACAAGAAACCCATCAGCAGAGAACAAAATAGTAAACAGACAAAATAAAATAAAAAAGAACGGAAGAAACAGCGCCCAAATCCAAAGTGATGCAAAAATCAATGAGCCAAAAGTGAGAAATGACCACTAAAAAACAACTTGTTGCCAGGTTTTGCAGAGCTGCTGTGCAGCTAGTTGGAGGCAGAGGGTTAAAATCCAGCTAGTAGTGAGTGAAAAAAAAGCTCCGTCTATGGAAGGGCGGGCTGTGGGGAGGCCCTGACTGTAGAAATAGCAGCAGACTTTTTTTCTTTTTTTCCCCTCGCAGAGCTTAAGTCTCCCCCTTGCGTGTGGCTGGAGCAGAAAGAGGGGAGCAAGCAAAACAGGGAAAGAAAAAGGAGAGAGGGAGCGAGAGAGTGAGTGAGAGAGAGAGAGAGAGAGAGAGAGAGAGAGAGAGAGAAAGAGAGAGAGGAGGAGGAGACAGCGAGCACACAGTGAAGAGGAAAAATGCTCCACTGATGATGAAATAGGAGGTGAGGCAGAGCGCGCGAACCAGTTACTTTTTCATCACATGTCCAACACGGCAAGGAACTGTATTTGCACCGGAGACGGGGGAGAAGGAGGGAGGGAGGGAGCATAAGATGGGTGGGAGAAGGAGACACAGAAGGAAAGAGAGAGAGAGAGAGGCGCAGAGTGGGAGGGTGGAAAGCACTAAATGTGGGAGGGGTGGAGGAGGAAGAATGACACAGAAATCCACTCCTCCAGCAGTGCGCAGACGCAGTCCACACACACACACGCCATACTGGGATACACTATACAGTACCTCAGCTACTATATCAACTAGTTCAAAGAAAAGCGAGGAAAAAGAGAACACACAGTCATTCAGAATGGACTGCCTTGCTGAAGGGTCCTTGAAATATGCAACACTTTTGAGAGCTGGTTGAATTATTAACCTTATCTCTTACTGTAGTGGGGCTCTTGTCGTTGGAACAGTCTTAGAGTCCTAGGAGCACACTCTGAAAGGAGCACACTCTCTGAGCGTATTAACTCTTTAGCGTGCCACAATGACTGGTGTGAATGCACTAATAGACCAGACGCGCGCACACACACACACACACACACACACACACACACACACACACACACACACACACACACACACACACACACACACACACACACACACACACACACACACACACACACACACACACACACACACACACACACACACACACACACACAGGAAAAAGATAAAGATTGCACAGTGTTTATTTCAGTAACATGTGGCAAAAAAACGCAGGGCTAGGACCCTCCTCCTTGTCCCGGCTCTGTCACAAAGCGAGCAGAGCGCTGCAGCTGAACCCTTGCAGCTAGTTTGGCACAAAGTCAAAAGGCTGATAAGCATTTTTGGGTGAGACTTTGCTGTTTTTCCTCGAGGAAAAACAGCTGCCACTTGCGCGGTAAAATACATACAATAGTTCGGAGAAAAATGTCAGAACCCCCCCCCCCCAGAGATGCTTATTCATCTTGTTTAAAAAAGAGGAGGGATAAAACAGAAAATAAGATTTTAAAGTGTTCGTCCTAACTGAATCAATGCACTGATTTACACCAAGACTAAGCAAGAGGGAGAGACCCAAACAGCATGGCGGTTTCTACCATCTTAGATTGTATTGATTATTCTTTGCTGTAACGTCTGTCTCTCTCACACACACACACACACACACGCTAGTTCTCTTTCTCTCCCTTTCTGTCCCTCCCTCCCTCCCTCTTTCTGCCTCTGTTCTGCCACCTTCTCTACTCAGCAATCAGCATTGGGCTTTTTCCATTTGTGGCAGATTACTGTAACGCTATTGTACAACAACTTCCTGCCTCTTTTGGCTCTGGTTCTAAAAACGGCAAAAGCAGAGCTGGTGGCTTCTACTTTTTCCTCTCTGCCTTGAACTACAGGAGCTCTAAAAGAAAAGAAAAGGAGGAAGGAGATATATGAAGTGTATCTGTTACTGAGGAACTATTTTGAGTGCATTTCTGCTTTATAAACTGCTGAGAGTTAAAGAGGGCAAGAGGGGACTACATGCCTAGCAGAGACAATGAGAGAAAAAAAAGGTGGGGGTTACATTTTTCTTACTTTTACTCTGTGAAAACATTCTGTTGGTTCTGGAGGTCACTGCATTATTAGTAAGCTCACACAGATCTTTCTAACATGGCTGCTACTGCTTCAGGCTGCACAGTTTGTGAAGGCTGCTTTCATAGCACAGCCACCACCCCGTTTCTTGACGGCTCTCTTCCTCACTACAGCAGCACAGAGAATGGATGCTCCATAAAAACTATTCTCCCCTCTGCACTTCTCTTTGCTCCACAGGTTTCAAAAAAATGTAGGTGGCCAAAGTCATAAGGTGTGCAGATAGTTAGGAAAATGATAACATTATTTACACTATAACTTGGTGCAGAACAGCCAAGACTGCAATTCATTTGTTCTCTGTTCTCCTTGCCTCCATGAGATACAAGCTTGGTTCAGGCATCTACATTGGCCTTAGCTATAGAATCGTATTAGGAGTGCAGCTCTACGTCACATCTCACCATGAATTTTAACCAATTGAGAAACCCATGACATCATTATTGCCTTAATGTATGAAATTGTGTATGTGTATATGTGGAATAAAGTTGATCATAAAACAGAATATGTTACAGGTCCCAGCCTTATAAGTAGCTGTTTTTGGAAAGGCACACATTGTGTGCACTCGGTGTGCAATAAAGCACTTTGCATGGCGTAAAGTTCATTTGAGGACACAGTTTTGGTTTTGGTCACCTGCCAGCTCTTACCACAGCGCTCCTCGGCATTGCTTCTCTGTTGCATTTCAAAATAATTGATCTTTGAATTTTACAGTCATAATTTACAATATTCAAGCAACTAAGACAGACTTTTTAAAAATGATTAAATACATCTGTTTTCAATGAAATACAGTGTGCAAACCTTTTACTTCTTTTTACTGCTATGAATATTTTTCCCATCAATTAAGATGAACATTTTTAGAATCTTAACAATGACAACATTTCAACTGCTTTTTGATTTACATACTTTTAAGTGGAGAGAAGCAGCAACTTTTCATCTGCAGTACACGGCTGCAACATCTGTGTGATACAGAATCCGTCAATCAGGCAGTTTAAAAATACGATATGAAACAAAATGGCAGACGGCGCCATGTTATGGACTCTGGCCGACATAATTTTACTCAAACAAAAAAAAACTTGCTGTGTTAATAGCAAATCGTTTTGTTGATTTTGTAAAAAGCGTAAGATGACTGACATTTTTTAATATAAAATTGTCTAGATTTTTTATAAAATCAAAAGCTTAAAGCACACAAAAATCAAATAAAGAATATTACATATTACAAAATTATAAATATGGTTAACATGGTTAAACGATACAAATTAAAAGTAATTTAAATGTTGTGCACGTGTCCAACTTCTGTACAAATAATAATTAAATGTATTATCCCGAAATGATCATATGAGTATCACAGCCTCAAACAGTTAGACTGCGGTGATCTGTTGCAGTTAGGAAAACACACTAAACACATATTTAAGTTCTAAAAGGCACTGTTTTCTATACATGTGTGTGGCTTTCTAGAGCTGGAGGAATAAGAAATTACAGTGGGCAGGGGATAGGCAAAGACAAACAATATTTGCACTTAGTCATTTGCAAACATCAAGGACGCATTAGGAGCTTGCGGGGGGGGGGGGGGGGGTCTCTATGCTTGGTCAGCAACCACCACTACATCAACATATTAGACATGATATGTGGCACATAAAAACACGTACATATTCTAATGGACTTTTCCAAGGGGATAAAAGCTAACCACAAATGTATCCCATCTCTACGAGGTAAGACTTAATGCTCTCCATGGGCAGGAGCAGAGTCTATGAGGTGGTCTTGCTTAAGCCCCGCACGTGTCTAAACAACTTCTCTATTACACCCGAGACCTCTGAGGGCACTCCCCATCGAGCGGGGAACAAAGGCCATGACCTCTAGGTCAAAAGCGTTACACGGGAGGCCAAGCGGGCCCATTGAATGCTGCACTGCTGTTTGCTTTAAGAAGGTAAAGATTACTAACACATTAACTAATGCCGTTTAGGGGGTTATCCCTTATGGGACTGAGGTCCCAGGGCAGCACATCACGTCTTATTAACACTACCTGGCCTTTGACCCCACCAGTCACCTCAGACAGCCGACTGTGACCACCACTTTCTACTCTCTGTTTGACAGACACACACACGCACGCACGCACGCACACACACACACACACACACACACACACACACACACACACACACACACACACACACACACACACACACACACACACACACACACACACAATGAAGAGTATCACAAGGTGCAGCACTGGTTAAAAAAAATAATTGTTTACGATTCTGCACAGTATTTGCAGCGATAATGCACTCCTGTTCATGAGACATTTAACTTGGATTAGCAGGCTGCGCATATTCTGCGTATATGAAAATAATCAGAGTAATATTTTCAGGGAGCGAAACATCCTAATGAAACATGATTGATAAAAAAAAGATTTTAAGGCCTCAGACCTTTAAGCACATGTTCAACAGAAGTGCATAAAATGGGGGCATGTGTATTAAAGTTCTCATCACAAAATGGTGGACACGTGGACACAAGACATGCGCAGTGTTGGTGTTATGATCATATTCTGCAAAAACTCACTCTGCCATGCTATTCAAACATTACTTTTGCATCAACGAAAGTGTAAATGTAAAATACCGTGGTGAGCTTATTTAACACCTGTCCATAGAGAGCAAGCCAATAATACCTTATAATAAGACGCGTATCACGCTTGCCATCTTCGAAATGACTGCTTGTGATCCGATAATTAATTTGTGTAAATTGTATCTCCTTAAATGAAATAGCATGTGATAAAGAATTGTATAAAGTCTGAAGAATATCAAGATGAATGTATTTTCCAAAGGTCAGGTCCATGTTTGTGCAGGAAATGTAAAAAATGTATTTAATTATAAAACTTTTTATTTATTTATTACAAATCAGCAGTTATTTGAAAAAGAAAATATGCAACTAATAGTTGAATGAAAACATTTGAAAACAAATCATCTGTGGATTACAAAATTAATACATTTAGTTGGTCTTATAAAATATATATTCATTCTGAATTTGCTATTGGGTTAAAAACTGACAACGAACTGCAGTCGGGTTGTTTTTTCTGTAAGTGTGAATGTAAAATGTTATTATTAATATAATTTTAATTAATATCCAAAAAACACATACTCATTTAATAATGTATGAAACGTGTGAGTTTACTGTTTAAAACCATCTATTTTTACTGTCTTATTTAATTTTGTTTCTGCAAAAACATAATTACACTGTAGCAATTGTAGCACGGTACAACATATGTACATATATATACTCCCCTCAAATAATTTAGTCTACTAAAGCTTTATATATTTCCATTGGCAGAGATACACTTTGCAACTTAATAAAGAATTGTGTGTGCTTCACAAAAAGGTGTTAATACTGATTTTCCAAAGTTTGCTGCTGTCTGAATACTAAAGAGTTCAGCCACTTGCAAACTATATAAACATGTGTTACCTTTTTAAAGATAATATTCTAAGGAAATTACAGGTTTGCATCTCTAATATAACCATCAGCTTTACTGATTTGGATTTTAAATTAATAGAGATCTAATGATTGAAGGGGATATATTTTTCTTTCCTGAACGAATAGAGCTGATTATTTGGCAGCACATTTTAAAATATACATATTTCAAAGTCACTCGATTGCTTGCGAATGCATGAATTGTTGCAATTGTTTCATTGTATTTGAGTGGAATTTAGTTCGATAGACTTTGTGTCCTGCTATACTCTTCTGATCTCAAAGCACACAGCATTAAAACTCCAGTTAGCTTTTGATCTGCTGCCTTTATATCTAACAAATCAAAAAAAATAAAAACAGCAGAAATGTGAAGTCATGGTATGAGCTGTGTTTTGCATCATTTTTTAAGACATTTAGAAATGTAGAAAGATCATTTACACTGCATCTCTTCTTCTTAACAATGAAAAAAAAAAGACAAATAGTTATTTAAAGCAGGAATGAACTCACCTTGCCATTTCTCACAGATTCGCAAATAAGAAGAGGAGGAAGAGAGACACAGGGAGAGAAAGAGCAAGAGAGAGTTTCTTCTGGGAACAAGCTGGGAAATATGGGCCTATTCGATATCAGACCTCAGAGTGGACAACCTATCCAAAGAGGGACGCGCCCTAACTGTAACTAACAACTACTTCTGGCAGCCCTTCAACAGCCAAACATATTGTCCTGGATAAGGGCAGCTTTTGCAAGGCAGCATTGAACTTCAGCTTAGGCAAGAAGTCCACCAAACTCCAGCCTCAGTATTTATTTATTATTAATCTAAATGTTGATGATGTAAAGTTTTTCAGATATATATCAAGCTGTAAACTATAATACCTTCAAGATTTTGAAGATCAGACTTTACACATGTCATAGTGAGGATTAGAGAAAAGCCATCTGAGACAAAAATGGGGAAAATCAGTTAGTTCAGATTTTTTTAAATTATTATTAAATAAGATCTATCCTATTATTAGGTATTGCATATTACGGTGTTACAAGACCAAAATTAACCCCTTATACAACAAATACTGATCTAACCTCTCTGTTAAAGTCTGAAAATCTCAATTTTCAGTTGATAAATTTTACTATTGAAGAAGTGCAAAGTATTTTGCATTGATATGTGAATTTAGATTAAATATAATAAAGAATAATTTGATATAGAAACATACTGACATTGTCTTCATGTTAATCAAATAACTCATTTAAATTGTGTTACTCTTTATCAATTCTAATACCCATGTTTTTATTATGGTCATTACAAGATAATATATAATTTCAGCAACGTCAATTTTATTTATTTTTATTTAACCTATATTTTTCCTGATAAGACCATTGAGCTCAATGATCTATTTTACAAGTATGACCTGGCCAAAACAGAAGCAAATAATGGGTATTAAGTGGTGTCACCAACTGTTAAAACACTGATATAAGGCACTACATTAATTGAGCTACCGGGACAAATTCTCAAAAGTCAATGGCGTGAAGTAATAAAAAAGCAAATTCTCCTTTTCAGTCCACTGTGCCTGTGCTTCTCTCGCTTTGCTGTTTTTGCCCTGAGGGCTGCTTATACCTACTTTAAACAGCCTTGGCCATTTTGTTTTATTCTTCCTCAACACTAAGCCAGGAGTGCACAGGCCGGGCATTTTTAGGGGCTACTGCAAAACGCCTGCGTCTGCGCTGCAGGGCTGCAATGAGGCCAACAGCTAAGTCAAAGGCACTCACTGGTTCACTGTCTCAACAAACACTTTATAAGCACTGTTTGGTTTTCTTACGTACACCCTCTCTCTAGCATCCTTGCATGGACTGAGAACAGAAAAACATGCACGTAAAATGCTTCATCTATTTTAGCCAATGAGCCTTCAGAACCTGCACTTCTCTGTTCTGATTACCACAGTAAAGTTAGCTCCCAAAAATAGTCAGAAAGATACTCCCAATTCAGCATTTTATTTATTGAGCTTGATAACCTTCTCACTTAGATTCCGTAAATTCCACTTAGACGGACAGACTTTATCTGCATAATTGTATTAGCAGAACAATATTGATTTAAAACAGCACTTCATAGAACAGCTGTGGAAACAGTAGCTATAATACTCTGTATGCTATTTCTGCAAATTTAGTGGCTCTTCCAATTCAGTAAATTATCATTTCTAAGAGGAGGAAAAGACATTGCACCAAATTGGTTTTCTTTTCAATTTTAAGCAAAACTGTAAATCTGAATATAATTGTAAAATGTAATATTTTATTATATCTATTACATCTAACCTGTCTTTTGCTTCGTGTGCTTGACCATATTAGTGTATATTAGTGTAGTGTATGTAGGCATTGGAAGTAATGGTCATCTGAGGACATAGTGAAAAGAAACATTACTGTAAATATGACCCTTTTAGGTACAGTACATACTGGTTGTTACATACTTTTTGAAATAATCAACAGTCAGTGTCTTTGAGTGTACAAATGACTTCATATGGATACAGTGACTTGTTCTTTTACTGTATGTTGTGTTTGTGTCATCTGAGGATATGCACAAAGGAGTGGTTTGTGTAAACCTGAATCCTAAGGGTAAGGCGTTTTTATGTATCCTGTGTGTTAACTACTGGTAGGTCTTTGCGCTTCATAAAGCTTTTTTTCTGCATTACAGTTGTTTATTCCTACAGAGTATACTAGATACTACTGGGTACAGAAAAGGAATAGGCAGTTTAAAATATCTAAATATTTTGAGTTGTTTGTTCTCTCTTATGTAAAAATGTGAATTTTTTTTTTTTTGCCTGTAAATATTTCAGGTTTTTAATGTCATTTGAGTTGCGTTTCATGTGAAGTGTGTGATGAAAATAATTTAAGTATAATTATTCCTATTATAACAAACAGCCTTGCTCCTTGTGATAATGGCTATAGACACATACAATTTCTTAGAGGGTTAACATTACCGTTTATTATTACTAAATTCTTATTTTCTTCTTTTTTTTTCAGTGTGCTTGTGTGTACATCATATGCACTCCTTATGCTAAACAGTCCTGACTAGATAATGTGTAATAACTCTCTGACCTGCCCATCATCATCATCATCAGGGTAAAGGTGTGGACAAGCAGGAAACTGCGATATGACAGCAGCTGACCTCTCACACCAGCTTTGAGAGGCAGAGGGTCAGGCAGAGGACATGGCAGTGGAGAGAGAAGTCAATCTTATCCTTCCGTTCCGCCACAGGCCTGTGTGCATCGACAGCAAGATGAGCTACAGGGCTTTCCAAAATCCACACTTGTTTGGCCGGGAGCAAGGCATCAGGGCCGTGTGTATTTCAAAGGAAATGCTGAGGAAAGCGTTTTTTGAGGCAGCAACCGTGCACTTGACAGTGTGTATTAGCCTGCCTCTGTGTCTTTGCTCCGTCCCCACCCTTAGTCAATATCCCTAAACAGCAATATATCCCTCAACACCAATACCTGTCATCTTTAGTAGCCAAAGTGGCATGACGCCCATTAGTCTCACAACGGTCTTCTCATCTTGATATGGTTCTCATGCGTACATTTTTTTTTTGTTGTCATTAGCTCTTTACATTACGGATGCCTCCAGCACTGCTAAGCAGTCTAGGGAGGTTAAAAGGCAAGAGACACCAAAATGAGAGGGAGTGGAAAGCATCAGCTCTAGAACTGCTGTCAATTGAGCCTGTGCTTCTGTAATGGGGGTGGGATGGGGTAGGGGTGATAACCTGGCACAAAACCAACCACTAATGCCCCTTAAATGTCAGAGACTGCAGCAGAAAGGCGGGGAGAGAAAAAACGAGAACACATTCATATTTCAGTATGGTAGATGCTATAATGCGTTGGTGCCTCACACTGAGTGCACACAAGGACACCAGGAGAGAGAAAAAGAGAAGGCAGCTGTGAAAAAGGGGAAATGAAAAATGAAAAAAAAAAGACTTTGCAGCAGCGATGGAAGCGGCCCCATCTGATGGTTGTCTCTATTCGCCAAAGTTGAGAATGGATCTCTCTCTCTCTCTCTCTCTCTCTCTCTCTCTCTCTCTCTCTCTTCTCTCCTCTCTCTCTCTCTCTCTCTCTCTCTCTCTCTCTCTCTTTCTCTCTCTCTCTCTTTCTCTCTCTCTCCACAGACGAAAATCTGTTGGGGTGGGGGTCGGAGGGACGGGGTTAAGTCTGGTGTTGGGGGTGGGGTTGGATTGCTGGAGAGAGTGATCTTTTTTTCCAGCGGGGTGAAAGGCGGATGGTCATGTGTGCAGAGCTCATGACAAAAGGCCCTTTTATGTGCAGCGTATGCAGATAGAGGAGGCTCCTTTGTGCACAGATGGAGATCCCATGCCTGGGTCTGCCTGCGGCGGAGAGGGAAGGGAGGGAGGAGAAGAGAGAAGAGTGTTGGTGAAGGGAAGGGAGGAAAGGGAGGGCAGGGAGGGGTGTCTCTGGCACTGAGTGCCATCACTGTGTCTGGTGGGGGGAGGGGGTATGGAAACGGAGAACCAAGCCGTCCTGGTCCTGCCAGGTTACATTAGGGAGGAGGGGCCACAGGGCTTGAGGATATCGAAACTGGTAAACCCTTAGTGGGAACACAGAGAGTTTCGCATCTACTGTGTAAAAAGTGGACCAGGGTCAAATATAATTTGAAAATAATCTGTAGTGTTTTAACCAGCTTGGGTTATGGTTTGTCATGTACAGTGCCAGAGAGTTTATACAATAACAGGAAAAACTGTCAAACTTATCTGTTACGAATTATGGATTATTGGGTTAGAGAAGCTTAACCTGCTTTTTAATGCCAACAAAAACACTACTATTGTGCTTTTGACTATGGCTGGCCAGTGGGTATGGTTAAAAATATGATACTAATACCAATACACTTGGTAGTGCTTTATCTAATACTTGTTTTCCTACTTAATTCAATATCCATCATGTGAATGGAAGCATCTCAGCATGCTGAACTGCCAAGTCCGTCAAATACACTGCAGTCAACTTCACCACACCACAGTCTGTATGGGTTGAAGCTGCTGTGGCGGAGAGCCAATCACACTTCGCATTAAATCTAAGAAAGCTTGCAATGATTGGCTGCAAGAAGAACCATACAAATAGTCTTTTTTTTGGGGTACAAAAAGGACCAAATGCAGGTATAGTCTAACTGGAGAGGTTTTGATTCAACTTACTACTGGGTTATTGTGGTTGATAGCCTACCTTAAAGGAATCAAGTACCGATACCCAGCCCTACTTTAGCCAGCTTTAAGGTAATGCTGATAGTCCTGATGTGGATGATCAAGTTGAAAACATGACATACCATGTCAAGTTCAGCTTCAGCCAAATTTATTCCCCCACAGATGACTCTGCCACTCTCTGCTACTCTTTTATATTGGTGCTGTTGACGTTTGTACAGTCTCTGTATGCCTGTTATCTATTAATCTTAGGCTAAGACTGTGATGTCAGCTGAATGTTGAAAGTGTCTCTTCTCTCCTGGTGCCACTTTTGCCCTGAGAGACAAGGTGACTCCCACTGACATCCCATCTGCTAAGAAGACGTCACATCCTTTAAGCAGCCTCCTTCCACTGACCAGGACATCTTAACACTACAGCCAGACACTTTCCTATCCTGCCAGAGCACCAAATTATATGGCCCTTTTCACCCGTGCACAGATGGACAACAGCCCCCACACTGAGAGTAATGTTAACCCCATCACATAAAGCCGAAACTGCTAATACACTTGCACTGACCTGAGAGTTGCTTACATTCAAATGTAGGAAAGCGGAAGACATTAGAAGTGCAGAGTTTGCTTAAAGAGATCTGCCCAGGGATGCATTAAAGTAACCTGACTCTCGCCAGATGAATTTCATTCTGCTTTGCTTCAGCCTTGACTCCGCCTAGCTCCACTCAACCATCTGGGATGGCTCCGTATGAAAGTGATTTCAGTTGGTCGAGCCAATCAGGACCGCCGAGCGATGGTTTTATAGATGTGACGTAGCGGAGAAGCAACTGTTGGGATTCAGACAACAATGGCGGCTCACATCGTGGAAGCAGGCGTCAACATCGATGCTGCTATTTCATCCGTGTTGTCCAATCTATCGAATATTTCTTCTTTAAAAGAACACCAGAGAACGGCTCTGAAGGCTTTTGTTGGTGGAAACGATGTTTTCGCCCTTCTCCCAACCTGGTTTGGCTTTTCCCTGCGTCGCTCTCATCAGCGTCCCGGGTTGGTTTCGAAGAAGCACGTCAATAAAGATGACGGACAAGTGGTTTATCCAATCATATGCAAGGATTTTTGATAAGGCCCAGCCTCCTGAAATCACTTTCCTATGGAGCGATCCCAGATGTATGAAAGAAGCAAGGCGGAACAAAATTCATCTGGTGAGAGTCAGGTTAGCTTTAAACAACATTCTTCATAGCTAATAAAGCAAGTTATTGTTAGCTAGCTAGTGAGGTTATTATGTCATTATAGTAAGCTTGCTAGCAAAAGAGGGGGCATGAGTAGTTTTCCCACTATAATATAGTTTTGTTGCCTTCAAATGAAACTCATGAGTTTGTGTTTTTTGATATCGGTGGTCAAGTACAAGGTGTTCAAGGTTAAACTAGCAGAAATAGTAATTGTAAATGACTTTGTTTAGTGTTTTTCCATGCTAGGTCAAGGAACACAAAAACAGAAGGGGACAAATAACACATTAACTAGCAATTCTTGATGTCAGTATGTGCTGAGGCCTGGAAATTAACTTTTGGGATCACCATCCCATACCTGTCAACACTCCTGATCTTCCAATTTTCAACCCTTTCTTCTGCTGTGCCCCCAATTGGTCATTTCTCCCCCTAAAACTCTAATTTCATATAGGTATACAAATAAAATGGGTGGTTCTCCTGTGTTTCTGTGTGTGTGATATATGTTGCCCAATCAGATTGGAGGACAGTATAAGCTCATTCACACATTACCATGAACATTACGCTTAATTTCATGGAACCTGACAACCCAGTCTGTAACATGTGTCATCAAACCAGACTGGTTTTCTGCGCTCACTTAGCTATGCCCTCCGCTCCAACACTGGATGAAACTTAAAGGTTACAATGAAACGCTCACTTGAGTGATTTTGATGTTATTATTTTTGGTTTCAGTGGCACGGAGGTCCGTGGATAACCCCTTTAGACAATGACCTTATTTGGACACACACACATACACACACAGACCTCACACTTGTGATGTAAACCTGACATGTTGACTTTTGATGATCACTTTTTTGTATGTTTTTACTTTCTTTTTTTAGATGTGAGCTATACATTTAAGACCAATTAAATTTGGCATTTGCAGATATCCCAGTAAATCTCTTTCACATCCTAATGTTGGCAGGTATGCCATCCTAATAGGAAACTAGAGTTTACAAACTCATTCGTTCTTTTCTTGACATAAACTTGTTTACTAGTCACTGCAGGGCTATATTTTAAAATAGCTTTAATAAATGAGTTGGCATATTACAACTTTAACTCTTTAAATTTGTACACCATGCTTTCAGAGATAAGACTGTGCAGTGCAGGTTTTATTTGGCATGATCTAGTATCAGTATCTATCAATCATCTTCCTACTGCTTCTTGTTGCCCCAGTCAATGTCTGTCGGACATTACGACATTTACTCAACTTGTCTAACGTTCAGACCGATTCAAATTTATGATTTGATTAATTACAGATTGGTACAGTTTCACCCAGCTTATTGTTTTGATAGCCAAACTGTCAAAACCAAAATAATTCAGTTTGGCAAGTTGTACAGCCACACCCAATAAAAGGAGCTAACGCCAGCTAACTGTATGGTCACATTACCTGCCCAGAGAGAGACAAAATACTGTATCTCACTATGCTTGATGAACAAAGTCAATATTTAGCAAACAAAGGAGAGCATGAACACCAGTGAATAAACATCTCACATTCAACAGGTGGTCAGAGAGGTTTTCAAAAGGAATTACCATGTTGTTTTGTTTTGCCAGTTATGTAAATAAACAGTAGGTTATTCAAATCATGACCCTTAAAATGTTATCAAGCAGGGTTTTAAGATTTTAACTGTAATGCCCTTGTGAAGTTCCGATATTTGATGTTTAAGTTATTATAACTTAAAAAATACATATTGTCAAGTCTGAACCAATAGAGTTAAGACTTAACTCAGTCTCAGGTTGTTTTAACTTAACAACCTAAGACTGGACTAATGACTCGCTCTCTCTTTCTCTCTCTCTCTCACACACACACACACACACACACACACACACACACACACACACACACACACACACACACACACACACACACACACACACACACACACACACACACACACACACACACACACACACACACACACACACACACACACACACACACAAAAGCAAACTTGATATCTAACCCAACAAGGTAGGCTTAAGCTTATTAAAGTGATTAGGTGTTTGTGTCTGAGTGCTGTCTTGGTTTGCTGGCTCTGGTCTAAATCATGCCCAGCCTGCCTTCAGTCTGCCTGCCGGGACGCCAGGAATGAAAGAATGGCACTAACCCTTCTCTCCTCTATCTGATCCCCTGTTGCTACCCTAGATGCCAACAAACGTATTTCTGCCCCTAATCAAGGGGCGAGGGAGGGAGTCAGGGAGGCATGCTTGTTTGCGATAGAAAGTAAGGCAACAGGGCATAAATTCACAAATGTAAAGTATTAGGACTACTTTTTCTTGAATAAAATGTCATCATTTCAGTCCTTTAAAAATATCTAATTGAACTATCTTCTCCATATAGTTGTCATCTCATGACTTAAGTGCATTTTCTAAATGAAGTCAGTATATATGATGATATCTTCTCCTCCTGGATATATTTGATCAGAGTATTTCTTAAAGAAAGCGGATGGTATAGCGCTAATATATTGTACAGTCAATCAAGACTGGTGACACTCAAGGGAAATTTCATAGAATCAAAGAATGGGTGAAACACACAAAGACGAGGGAATGATGAAGAGGAGAACTCTCTTTGGCATTTTCGATATCCGCTTGTCTCTATTGACCTGTAAAATCTTCAAGACTGGAACAAATGCAAATAGCGCTGACTTGCTCGCAAAAAAAAAAAAAAATCCTGAAGGCTTTTCAAATGAACTCACTCTCACAATGGTGGGGTGCCCAGAGCAGGGTGAATATGCGGTCTGGGCTCTGAAAGGCACAATGTGGGAGAGCCAAACAGGGAGCTGTGAAGTGAAGGCTCAGGACCCTCCAGGCTGCCTGCCTCTGTTGAGCTGAGCTTCAGCTGCTTCCACAGCACAAAGCTGACCACCACTGCTACAGCCCTCTGCTTGCCAGTGCCTGGCTAACACTGCACTACAGTTCTGAGCTCAGAACTAAATTCAAAAATGGAAATCTAAATAAGCAATTAAAAATACTAATAATTTTAACTTTAACTAGAATTACCCCCTTGCAGTTGTCTGCCAACCAGTCAAGATGCCAGTCCAGACTTAAATTATATATGCAAGGAAGACTTTGAAGGAATTTAATAAAAGTTGAGTGCATTTTTGGGTGAAATGTCAATGCTTCACACACAACGGAATTTCGTTTGTATACATGAAAATGTGTGTGAATGACAATAAAGTTTGTCTAAGTCTAAGTCTAATTTTCAAAACTGCAGCACAGAAGATCTATATAATCACCACAATTTCAAGATTAGTGTTAGTGTAAGTTATTGAAAGTAGTGTCAGTTAGTATAAGTTAGTGTCACCAATCCAGTATCCGACCAAATGTCCTCCCTTCTGAACCTGAGTTATGGTGTTGAATAATGGAAAAATAATGTTTTCGTCAGACATTATGATATCACAGAGAAGTTGACCTTTGGATATAAAATGTCTCAAATTAGCATGGAACGTCCTGACAAAAATGCAGTGACCTTGACCATTGACTTCCAAAGTCTAATAAGATCATCCATGAGTCCAAGTGGACATTTGTGCCAAATTTGAAGAAAATTCCTCCAACGGCTTGTGAGATATCGACAGACACACAGATGGTTGGACGAACAACATGAGAACATGAAAACTAATGTGGAAAGAGCCGTGATACACAGAGGCACAACCCCTCTAAAAATTGCAAACTGTAAATGTAGGGTGTTCAAGGCTAGTGAGCTTTAAATGTAAAACAGGGAAGCACTGAACAAGAACAAGTGAGCTTAGTCTTTCTCTAAAGTAAAGTTAGATAAATTAAGTGGATAAAGTCACTTTATAAACTTAAACAAGTCAAAGTTTATCTTTATATAACCAGCCCCAGTTTATCTTTAAACAGTAAAGCAGGTCTTCAAACTATAAAGGTTTGTCCGGTGGTTACTTGTCAAATCTGACAGCTGAGAGGTAAAAGGTTTGATTTCACAGTTAATATCAATCATCAACCATGAGCAAGACATTGGAGCTGCTTTCTGCTTACTCAGTCAAAAGAGGAAAGCGTCCTCTAGATATCACCCAAATTCCAACAAACATGGACTTATTCCTTTCTCCATTTCATTAGTATACAACATTGCACCTGTCACCATTACTGTAAAACCAAGTATTTCGGTAATGTTATTTGGATCAGAGGAATTTTTTTGTATTTATATTATAACAAAACAATGGTTTAATCACATAATCTTGAAATACATTCTAGCTAAAATAAAACACTATTGGTATTATATAAGCATTATTACCACCAACCATGTTACACTGCTTTAGTCATTAGCACTTCTCCAATTTTAATTATGTTAAGCTTAAACTTTAATACAAATTACTACAGTACATTTTATTAGAATTTTTGAACAAACTTATCTAATTCTTCCTGAGCAGTTTTATCCTGTTTTTCAAGTGTAGCATCTTCAATCTACGTAAATCTTGCTATAACTTAACTGTAGTTACATAAAAAGAGATTGCATTTGTTGATGTACAGTACGTTTAAACAGCACTTCACTTTGCAGCCCCATTTCCATGTCTACGACTGAGGAATGTTTTGGTAATATCGCTTTAAGAAAAGGCTGAGCCTACAGCTGTGAGAGCTCTCTGCTTTGTTGCTTCTCTTATTTCTACTTTCAAACTTTATTTTCAGCCCCTGCAAAGATTTTCAGAGCCGCTCTCTGGACGTTGGCAGGCAATTTCACCAGCAGCCAAACTTCCCAGCATGCCTTTCGGCTGGGCTGGCTTTGTTCACAAAGTTAACTGTGAAGTTGCTCTGCTCAACATGAGATACAGCACAGACCCTACTTTGCTTTTACCCGTGCAGAATTACATGAGAAACCTAATATACCACCAGAGGAATTACTTTTTCATATGCATACTGTGTAAACAATGCATAATTTTGCAAGTCTTTCATTATACCAGTGTTGAAATTTCTTTCAGGGAATCTTTTACATCTTTTGATGTATGACTATAATTTGAAAGCTGTGGTTGAAAAACCTAACCAACTTCCAAACAGTGGTTATTACTGACATATTATGTTTTATATCAAATGTTTTCTTTCATCATCTCTCCAAATACTTGAATTAAACCACTGGAATTAAAGACATGTCTTCAATCACAATGCTCTCAATCCACTTTCTGAAACAGATGCATCATCAAAGCTGCTCAATAGCTCAAAATGGGACCTATGATGCAAAACTAAATTACATTTAATCCCAACACCATGAAAACTCTTTGCTCCAAAGTGGATAGTACATGTCGACTGGATGACATGCAAGGGACAGTACATGCTGCCTGCAGCATCTGGTGGACACCTGTAAGACTGCAAGTCACTGGAGTGAATAAGAGAGGCCTTTGTGATTCTGCTAAGTCACCAAAAACCCGGGCCAGAGTATACTGACCCTCAGTGCTCCAGCCAGTTCCACAACCTTCAGCATAGCAGCCATGAGGAATATTTAATCTGAGCATTCAATCACAAAATCAAAGGCAACATAAATAACAATGAACAATTTGCGTATGGTAATAAAAATATCAACACCAATCTGGTCAGCCAGACAAGATGTCTGTGGGGTGGCCAGCAAATCAAGTTCTTTCAACATTTTTCGGTCATTTCAAAGGTCACTGACACAGCAAGAACCAGAGAAATTTCAAACTTTCTGACAATAAAAGTATTATCACCAGAACTCCTTCTGTAAGTTACACAGGTCTTATAAACAGTCAACCATCTCACATGGAAGGTTAGACATCTTAATTAGCAGTTTGTAATGTAGAACTTATGTAAAAAGTGGACAAAATTAAATTAACATCTGTGAAATATAATCCAGTCAGAATATCTCTGCAATAACTTCTACCCTTGTGAAACACAACCTATAATTTGTATTGATATTTTTTAATTTGATGTAATATTATCATTATCATTAGTCTTCTTTGTATTGGAACTAAGGTTGTCACGATACTAGAATTTCAAAGTCGATATCGATACACAGGAAAATACTCAATACCATTTTCGATTCCAGGGGGAGAAAATGAAGAAGAAAATGAAGGGTGAATTTTTAAAATAAAGATTACAACTATACAAACAACATCAATAACAACACTGTTGAAAGTTTGTCTGAGGAAAAGTGAAAATAAAAAAGAAAACACGACTGTAGGGTGTATAAATGACAAATATGGTCAAATTATCGTATTGCTTTATTGTGTTGTATAGCTGTATAGAGATAAACAAAATTTCCTGTTCATCATCTATGTTTCTGGTGACTTGGCACCATATTTTCTCAGCTGATAAATAGAGTTGGTAGAGCAGCTGCCACTGTTTCTGTCTCGTTGCTGGTTGACTTTTCAGACACACATAATTGTGTCATCAAGACAGATTATTAGTTAGCTGCTTCGCTCTGCTGTTAGCGTTACTGTTTATTATTAGTTTAATAATAACTTAACAGTCGTAACTGTTTAAAACTTCAATGTTGTCAAAACAGGAACTTTATTGACTCTAAATCCACCATAAAGACTGGGGTGACGGTCTTTAAGACACTTTGCCAGCTTTGTTATGCTACTTGTTTACATCATAAGCCTTTTGTCAGCCTCGTATGCTAAATAGTTCCAAACGACACTTTGCTTTGTTTATTTTCTACTACAACCTCAAGCGGCAGCATTAGCTGTGTTCAGTCAGCTCAGTGTTGTTAACTTGATGAACCAGCGTTCATGTGCTCAGAGTGACGAGCTTTAACTTCTGTTTTGTTTTGTCTGCAGCAGTGCTGGGTAATGTTACGCATTAACTGGAGGAGGTGGAGGCGGCACTGTCGACGGCAAAAGTATCGATCCGATAGTAAGTATCTAATTCAATACCAATTTTTAGTATCCATTTTTTTGTCAACCCTAATTGGAACTATGTTAAACTGTATAATCTATAATAATAATAATAATAATAATAATAATAATAATTATTATTATTATTATTATTATTATAATAACAAAAATTAATAAGCTCTTTGACATACTCAAAAAAAATGTACCTTACAAAAACTATTATTTATGCATGTTATTATTGTAATGGCCTTCTGTACATATGAAGTACTCACAATAACTGCTTCAGGGCCTTTGTTTTCTCTTCAATCATGAATCTGCAGTGTAAACAGAAAGAAACACCATTGTCAGCATCTGTGAAAAAATATAAAATTGTGTTTGATGACAAAATCTTAAGCTATTAAAGACAAAGAAATTGGTTCAACATGTGTTTTAGCTCAAGCACTTCAGACTCCAGTGCGAGCCGGGAGCTCCTTCATTTATGAGAGCTAATCACTAGAAGTGAACCAGATCACAAAGGGACAGTCACTGACACCAGGGCAATTACGGTGTACAGGTCTAATCCCTTACACAGCACTTAAGACAATTTTAAAGGCCACCGGGGCACACTGCAGAGCTCTCTTAACTGTTAGGGTGCAGTTTGGTCCATTTTACAGCCACTGGGGCACATGCCTGATTGTTAAGACCAGGGAAAGTAATCCCTGGAGTCAGGCCACTAAACCTGCTCTGTCCCTGTAACCATGGCAGCAGACAGGTAGTGTCTGGGTCACAGGGCAAACATGGCAAGGCTTCAGCACTGGCCACTGGGTTAATAAAAAACTAGCTTGGTGTGAACACACACATGCGGGTAAACGCATGTGTGCATTCAAGCAAATGTGAATGTTCATGCATGCACATAAACACACACTTAAAAAAATGCACACACAAATACAGGTTCAGGTGAAAGTTGACCTGAGAACTGATACTACCACAGAGTGGTACTGGATTTCAGTTAAGCAACAGTGGCAATGGATATTCAAGATGGCTAAAACACAATAACTATGTATTAACACAAGGAATTACAGTGAATGGTGAATAGGGTCCAGCAATTTTTTTTAAATACTAAATTTAAAACATTTTGGAAGTAATTCATTACTTTTTTAATTTACACTTAGGCTCATACATATATTTATACATCAACAGAGGGGTCGATGGATGGAAGATATAAGCCACCTAAAAGCTGACTTTTCATTCACAGGATGGTTTTTGCCTCCAGAGCAGTCTACATGTCTCAGGATTTTAAAAAAATATTATGGTAAAAATCCATCTCAAAGAATAGAGAATACTGCTATCCCAGATCATTTGAAAGAATGGTAGTTGTTATTATTCTTCTTCACAAAATGTCCAAACGATGGTCTGGTGTATCTTGCCCTTTTGAAAGAAACACATGATCTCCCCTGGCCTTTTCTCCATTTACCAGCTTTCCCTCTCTCTTTTCAGTTGCTATGAGACACTCCAGCTGAAGCCAAGGCTTCCACAATTCATTACTGGAGGAACAAAAGCCAAAGCACTGGACAAAGCAGGGCAGACCAACTCAAACCAGCTCCCACTTAACACACACATCACACCTCTCAGTGTTCTGCTGACATACAAATGGCTAGTTCAAGATCTCTTCTTTTTCCCTTTTTTATTTATGTTTTACAATACCAGAGAGGTAGATGAAGAAAATGCTCAAGATACGCAGTAAGAAGTCAACAGGATGAAGATTTGCCACATTTAGAGATGGTTGACATTTACTACATCCTTCACAAGACATGATCAAAAACATTTTGAAAGGACTGCTGGCAATTAAGTATTTCATTATGATAGAAAAATAATGTTCAACATGTGTTTCTTGGTGCTCACAAATTTTTCAGGATTCTTTATTTTTTTTTTTGCCAAAGTCTGAATAGGCTACAATGCACCATCAGCGCAACATCACCTGTCTCTGGCTTTCCATCAGCTCTGCCTAACCAAATCATGAAATATCTCTTTTCCCTCCAACCAATCAGATCTCAATCTCTGGCTGTTCTCATGCAAAGAAAGAGAGGGGAAGGCCAATGAGAAATGGCCCTCCTCCTTCCCCTTGTATCCTACACACACGACAATCACCGTCTGAGAAATGCCAACGAACGGCAATCAGTCACTGTAATTAGGCTGGCTGCCATTACCAAGCCTTCATAATTCAGGCTGGAGCTGGAGGACATACTGTAGGTAGTGAGAGCCCAGCTGCAGGCTGCCAGAGCCCACCCCTGTCTCACCCAAACCTCAACACAGGCCATTCCCTCTCCCTCTGATGGGGGTGGGGGGACCGGCAGAATTATTAGGGGGGCTGGCTGGCCGAAAATCTGCCCCCCCCCCCCCCCCCCCCTCTCCCTCCCTTCTTCCTTGTCGACATCCCAAAACCGCTCCTACTTACACTTTATTTTGCGCTGCACTGCAGAGTTTTGTTCTACAAACTGCATGGACGCAATAGCAGAAACCTTGTACTGAGAAAATGGATTTCAAAGAGAGGAAGAATCGTAATCTAAACACATTAAGTTCCTCTATAAAAAAGTGGCCTAGTGTCATTTTCCCCATTCAATTTTATTTGAAGGAGCTAAGCCTGCAGTTGGGTATTGTTCGAGCTGTTTCTAGGTGTAGGGAACACTGGATTTACAGTGCAGACATGGCCCGGTCTTCTCTCTGTGGAATTCATGGCTAAACAGGAAGCTATGGCAGTATTCTGCAGATATTTATTTTATTTGCTTAAAGGCCGCGGTTGACTTAGAAACTGGCTTTGCCTGTTGTAAAGGACCTGAAGTTTTCTTGGCAGCGAATTGAAGAACTGCAAGTTCAGCCAAAATAGACAATAAAGCAGAATGGAGAAACATGCCAAATTGCTGGGGCAATTCATTCTAGAGGCTCATTTTTTCCAAAATGATTCACACTGGAAAGAAAAGCATTTCCCTGTCCTTAGATGAACTTAGTGTGCTCTCTGTCTGCGTTTACAAGGAAGCAATGATGGGGGGGGACGGGGGGACGGGACGTGTGCCCTCTCAATCACACATGTACGCGTGTGAGCGGACACATACATGACCACACAGCCATCATTGCAGAACTTTGCTCAATGTGGAATTACAGTAGGTCATGCACATACGAGCAGCTAAACACAGAATCACATATAAACATGCACTACTACTGTACTCTGTAATGTACAACTAACTGTTTGTACCATAACTACAGGACAAACAGTGTTTTATAGCATGAACTCGGTTTTTAGTGCAGCAGCAATAGCACAGTTGAGGAATGAGGGAGGACTACAGGCAAGTTTTGCATCAGTCAGCAGTGTCCTGAGGCTGGTTTATTGGCTTGTCTGACTCTGCTGCCTGACGGTGTTCACCTGTTCCTTCTTCCCACTGCAGGATGACATTCAACAGCCTGCTGCAGCACCCAAAGAACAGGAAGCTCAAATTTATTCATCATTAATAAATCATCTTTTTTATAACACCCACAAAGACTGCCTTCAAAAAGTAGATGTTATAAAGTAATAATACACTGAAATGATTACATACATATCAATAAATGTCATAAAATAATAAAATCGGTTTACAACCAAAAATACAAAATGGGCATAAAAACAAATGCAGCCATCTTCTCTATTTCACTATCAGATAATATCTCAAGTTTGTGATGGAGAAGTAGGCTCACTTTGTAAATATCCACTCATTAAGTCTCACAGTAAAATTAGATATTGCTCTAAGCAAACATTAAGCATTGGGTTACACAGAAAAGATAAAAGCCTTTTGTATGGCTTTGCCAGGAGCTTTTATGCACTCATAACTATGCTGCTACTAATGACAGTAAATATTTGTGCAGCTGCTTCGCCGTACATCAGTGATATGCAACAGATAAAATATTAGATCAAAAGAATTATCAGTGAAAAAGGAGGAGATCAAGGGCAGAGTACAAGCATTCACCACAATCTCTTGCATAAGAATGATAATGTTGCTAGTAATTCTGACCATGCATATTAGATTATGCTCAAAAATATTTAATAGCAGCTGTTATATAATTAATGATTCACCTAATGTTCATCCTCCACACAACTGCTGAGCTCTACAAGCAATTAAGAAGTGCAAAACAGAATGCAGCAGCATTAAGATACACACACACACACACACACACACACACACACACACACACACACACACATCTGGACAGAGGCATGAATGTGTTTGAAAGACGGTAGGGAGGTTGGAAGTGAGAATAAGCAGGCTGTGTCATATAATATAACCACTAATGTTGTTGCAGAAAACAGGAAATCCTTGATTTACACAAAATGTAGTAAATACATAAAGATCTGGACAGAAATCTGTCAAATCCCTTCAGAATCACAAGTTAAGTGACTAATTTAAATGGTAACATCGATAGTGAGCATTTTAACAACTGCTAAAATTGTGTTTGGCAACAAGGGTTCCATACAAGTGTATGACACAAAGCAGAAGTTTATTTCAACTTTTTAAAAGAAGGTTTCCTAAATGTTGTTCCAGACATTGCTATTCTGCAACTGTAAATACAGAGAAGCAGGGGGGGGGGGGGGTGGGGGGTAAGCTCAGAAAATGTCCCTCTGAGGAACAACAAGGGCTTCAATGTCATCATTATCAGTTCTAATGTGTAGGAAAATAGGACTCAAACGCAGTAAGGTTAGAGCAATCATCAGCGACCGGTATAAATATAACATCTACTAGAGAACCACAGAAATAGGCAAAATAACATCTGATACAGAAAGATTCAAGCTGCAAGAAGTTGCAGTTTTATTTTATAGCTCCACAACTCATGTTTGAGTCAAGTTTACTCGTACCTCCCTGTAAATATAGCCTACATAATGAACTTTCTTTTATTGTACCAACTGATCCACACTAGATATTGCATCTTGCGCTACTGAAGTGTTACCAGAACACACATTAAAGTAACTTTTATGTGTACTGTGCGCTTTATTTTGACAATTATTACCTTGATGTTTTGTGTTTTCAATAATGTCTTATTGGGTGCTCTTCCTCTATAAATCTGACCCAACAGTCTCATTTAAATTCAATAAATTATATTTCTGTCGAGTCTTTGGCCCAGACCTCTCAGAGGGAGTTTTAAACTTTTAAAGCTGCACCTCTGCCTCACGTCTTTATGCTGCATGAAAATTCTGCTAAACTAATATACTAAACTACTTGCCTGTCTCCTTTACACTGAAGCGTTGCTTGTCATATTTTCCACTATCACAGCAAAAGTGCATCTCTATTTCAGGATTTTAACCAAATTTGTGCTGCATGGATTTTATCCCTCTGTGCATTAATTTTGATGATGTTTGCTCACCAGCTGCTTAAATTCACCGGACAGTAACACTGTTCAGTATGAGACATGACCCCTACCAACATGAGGCACTGTGTAGAAATACAGAAATACACTAAAAAGAGAAGAGGACAACATGAATAAAATATACTACAGCATCAGTACGAAACAGCTTAAAATACTAGTATGAAATTATAAAACCCCACATAATAGATAAATATAAAAATATATAAATACTAGTATTATAATCTAGATTATTTCCAGAGATACACGTTGGGCTTTTATTTAAAAGTAATTCGACACTAGAAAAAAACTACCAAGACAAAGTCAAAGTTAACTCACTAAAGTACAAGTAGAATTTTAATGCATTTTCCAAAGACAGGTGCTATTGTGCAATACATATTTAAGCCTATATCATATACATATAGTTCTTTTTTTTTTTCTTTAATATTTTCAGATTAAGCCACAACATGTCAAACACAGGTCGTAGGACAAAGCCGGGCGGTTGCAGTGGACTCACCATTAATACCGCACCATGTGCTAGCTGCTTGTCAGCTGCAAGTCTCCTCCTAGCGCGTCCGCAGTGCAACAGGCATGAGTGGAAACCGAGAAAAAAAGCGACATATTAAGGCATTCTCTCCGGCTGCAGCTGCTGCTTGTTCTTTTGGTGCTTCAGGAGGAGAGCAGTTGTGCGTGTCACCGCCGCTCTGCGTGCAATTCAAATAGCCTAGAAAGTGATCCTCAGCCGAGTTATAATCTACGAGGTGGTCCGACGACTGTCGTGAGGACAGGATTATACACATCCCGGCGAAAGCTTTTCATCTGTTTCATCCGCTGCGCAGGCTTGTCCCCAATATCAACGCACGGCTGCATGGCGAATCTGACTGTGCGTAAAGGCTGGACTGCAAGTTGTCATCACAGCCAGCAGAGGTTTTTGACTAGTAAAGTTTGGTAATAGTTTCTGTGAAGAAGTCCTGCAGTGGCTTTTTCTGCAGGAGAACAATGGCTGCAGAGTTTGAGGTTCACAGTCACGGTGCCTGCACATTGCGTGGCATAAGCAATCATTTGGCCTACATTCTGGCTGCAGGACGAATGAAAGTTATTGTTTGATGCCAGATGAATGATCAAGTGAAGCAGTTAGGAACTGACCTACAGGGCATCTTAGGAGCAGTTTTGTAGAATATTCTCTGTGAGGTGGGAGTGAAGTTCATTTACTTGACATTTAGGGATTACATATTGTCATTATCATATTTGATCAACAGGACCCACTCAAAATGTAGGGTATTTCTGTAACTTCGGAAATGTTCATCTTGGCCAGGACTATATCTTAACACATGCTTTAAATGATTGGACTACATTGGTTTGGTTAAGAGAAATGAAAAAGTCATAAAGGTAAAGTTGTAAAACAAAAGTTTTTGGTAATAGAAAATCACCTCATGAACTAATGCACTTTGGTAAAGGATTACTGATTTCCAAACACTGCACTTCAATGAAGTGTAGACAAATAAAATATGGATTATCGTAAACACCAGTTTTCTTATTTAAACCCTTCTAATTCCCACTGTATGTGGTATGCCCTATTTTGAACATAAATAATATTTCAGAAATACTGGAATAATCTTCTTTGTCAAGCCAGTACAATCTCAGCAATCAAGCACCAAGCATTGTCTGGTTATTGTGCACTTCAGCAGTCAAGTTTGTCACTCTGCAATCTGTCAGACAGAGCGGCCTTACGGGTGTTTTAATGGTGACTTGAGCTATCACTCAGAATAACTCTCACTGTATCTGAAATTGCACCTGTTGCATGAACTGTTCTAAAATACCAGACCCGACAGACAGTAAACACAGGCTGCACCGACTTTATCTTGAGCACACAGCTTTTACCCAGCAACATGTTTTGCTCTAAAGCCAGGCCACTTAGTCTGCTTGATAGCATCTATTAATACGAGCACCATCTCCCACATTAAGGTGACTCATGTTTCTGTGGGGCCTCACTGAAACATATGATCATTTGTGATCAATGCACTGCAGTAGCCCAAGCAACACAAACGTGTTGACCCCATGCAGCATAGAGACAGGGGTAATGAGATTAGCCTTGCATGATTATGACTGACTGTTGTTCGTGACGTGTCCTCTCCAGACTGTGCGTGCAAAGCTTGGGGGCTCTGCAGTTCAAGTGACAAAATCACTGCAGTTAGGAGAGCGAGGATTACTGGGCGGGGTGACTGGGTTCACAGAGCAGCAAGCTCAGGGCAAGCGTTAGGCACCATGACGTTGTGCCAAAGGAAAGGACATAAAATGTTAGGGGTTTCTCACTGTTTCCACAAAGAACCTCCTGCATCTTTTGTACATTTGGTAAGTATTATTTTATTACACTGGGATAACTCAGCTCAGATTTAAGGCCATGTTGTAAATGATATTTCAGTTTTTGCGGTACAGATTTTAAAGATTGTGTCTTAACTGATCATGTTAATCACTGATTACATTGTTTTGATGTTTGCCTAATCTATTTCTTCTTCCGTTAGGATGTCCTGCATGTCCTGGAATGCCAGATAAGGGGATACAACTTGTTGCTCTCAGTGAAGGTTGTGATTATGGGTACATAAATATAGCCAGTGGGCTAACTTGTTAACAGGGCGGTGTGTCTACCACTTACTCAAGTGCAGCATGTCATGTGGCTGCAACGCATTCTGGTCTACTGAAGTTTTTGAAGCTTTGCCTTGTACTGTATTTGATTTGGCAGTGTGTGGGCATCAAAAGAAAATAACAGTTTAAAAAAGAAACTCTTATTCTTTAATTCAGAAAAAAACTAATGTTAAGTGTTGTTTTCAATAAAACTCTGGTAGCAAACTTTATTTTTTATTTTTATTTTTTTTTGGATGTGTTTGCAGTGCAAAGTATTTTACAAAGTGAGGTGGTTCAGTATATGTATGGACCACAGACACTTGAACTCAACACCCGTCTGGCTGCTCCAGACACAGAAGCAAGGACAGTCAACAACTATGACTATGCTTGTCAAATCAAATCACCTCGATATTAACTGTTCAGGAGGGACCTCTGCTCAGCACTGGATCAGAGCAGTCATACCAGATTAAGTTGTATTTAGCTTTGTGTCATCAGTGGGCAAAATTGTCAGGCCTTTCTGAGGGGGTGCACTAGAGCTTTGATTATCTGCCCAAACCCAACTGTGCCTAACGCGGCCTGAATTGTAATTTCTCAAAGTTACCTTGGAATTGAATCGGGTCGGGTTTGCGCAAATTTCCTGGATATCTATTAAACTTACACACAGATAAATTAGACATAGAAACATTAAAATTCTTCTTCCCTGTTGCTATACTCTGTTTCAGACAATGAATCTCTTATGCCTCTTGAACAAGAGTCCAGACACAACATTCTTGCAAATGCAAAACCACTTGATATTTAGATTAAGGATTACGACTTACTTGTCACACTGCTTCTTCTAGAATTCAATGGAGGTTCGCCGTCATCCATAAGCATGGGAATTCCAGCTCTGGGGTAAAGCTATGAGGTCGCCTGAAGCTGTGCTGAGATGTTTTGCTTGAATGCTCCTTGACCTCAGACTGTCTGGAGGCTCTTCACACACTAAGCCATGCTTATTGGTAAACAGGATGCTTTGCTGAGGTCCACCACGCTCAGTCTCTGAATAAGATCACTGTGCACAAAGGGACCATTCTGGTGTTTGGACCCAATTTCTATTCTCTATACTTTATATTTGTAGTAGAGGCTTTCATTTGCTTTGGATTGAGAAAATTGGAATACTTTTTTGCATAAAGCATGCATTAATCAGTAAATTGAGCACTGAGAAAAGTCAGTGAATGACTAGAAGGTAAGCCTTGATGTTTTTCATAGCACTCAGACCACCAACCTCACTGACAATACACCCCATAAAGTACTGCATGAAATCAAACAAGATTGTAAACCAAAACTGGCACCAGACCTCAGACTCTTGGCTGTCGCTTACTTTCTCACATTCTCCCTGTGCTAGTCTGTTAACTTTCAGTACCTCCTTAGGAAAACATGTTCATTAAATTCTCAGCAGGAGTCCCTACACAGGCTTCACCCTGTCATTGACAGATGCATGAATGACTCAATATGCGTCTGGATTTGTAACCTGCGAGGGCTTAAAGAAAAGCCTGGGAGACAATGGCTACTGAGGCAAAGTTGCAGAGCCTTCAGTCTAAACAAAATCTCATTGTTCCTATTTTCCACAGTTAGGGGGTTAGGCATACCCTTGCCCACCCCCACCCCATAACGATCACAGAACCCCAGTCCGCTGTCCCACCCCGGTCCCTGTATTACACCAGCTCTGAGTGCTGTTAGTGTGGCCAGTAATTAAACAGGGCTGCCTCTCAGTTTCTGCAGCTCCATGGGGGGAGTCCCTCTATGAAATGCACTCCTCATTCTGAGTCCAGACGGCAGCTGATGAGGGATTATCTACTGGCAGAGGCATGGCATACTCCCCACCATAATCTTCAATTAGTTCACGGTGATGTGTTTGGTGGACCTGCAACTACCTTTCCCACGGCATCTTTAAAAACACCACTAATGTATTAAAATATACTCTTTCTATTTTATTCTGACAGAATACAAGTAAGACCAACACTTATAACTTTTTGGTTTAAAGTCAGTGTATTACCAAATAGTGTTTCCATCATAATCATACTTGACTTTCTATTTAACCATTTAAGACTGGCCAGGATTAAGTTCAAGTTCATTTTCTCTTTTTGCAACTTATCACAAGACAAAGAAGAAGGTATTGGAAGAAATACAATCTGTTACATGGGCCACAATGTGGACATTTTGTATCGTGGTGTGATGGTTAGGGTGGAAAGAGTGTTTTGTACCAGTTGCCTCAAACAGCCCTAACTGCCCGACAAGACTGATAAACAGCTTCTACCATAGAGTTGTAACACTACAGACCTCTAAACCCCTTAGAGAATCTCTGGAAAATCCTTAGCAACAAAGTAATGTCTAAGAAACCCAGTACAGTTACCGAACTGTGGAAGAGACTCCAACCAGAGCAGTGTGAGAAACTAGTGATGTCCTGTGGGCACAGATGTGCTAAACTCATTCAAAGCAAGGGCCTCTACACTTCCTATTCATTTTTAATCCTATAGCCCAAAGAAAATATTGTTTAAATCTTCTCTTCTGAAACAGTGGCTACTGTTCTCTAATTTTGCTCACTGCTTTTCTCACAAATGAAATTTTTTGTTGAAGTGCCTTGGTTATTTAAAAAAAAACATGCTAGTACAGTAGGAGTATAGCCCGAGGCGGATATTCTATCAAATTCTGAACAATAAAAAATAACAATATTTTAGAATAAATTAAGTTTTAATAATTTGTTCTCTAATTTTTGTATCTTCAGTGTATACAAATTGATATTTATATTGTGTATACTGTTAACTGTTATTGTATAGTATATACATATGTATGTAGATATGTTTCTATTCATATTCCTGTACAAAAAAATGTCATTGTCTTGTGCAATGACAATAAAGATTATTCTATTCAATAGATGTATCCAATCAAGAACAAAAAAATATAGCACATGAAAAATACATCGCCTTCTGACCAGTCTCAGCTAATATGACTCAAGTTACCTTGCAACAAGCTCGACACAGAGGTAAAGCCTTATAAGAGGTATGCTTTACAGTCATCAGTGCTCTGTTCCTTTAAGTCTTGGTTCATTTACAGTTTGAACAACTGAGAACTCAGAAGACGTGTCTCAAATTACAAAAAAAAGGAAATCCATTAATTACTTTGACTGATAGATTTTTCCAAAAGCTCAGGTTACAGTTTTAAAACACAGTTCAGCGACTGGATTAAATACAATACTTACGCACATACATAGTTCAAGGGCAGCACCTTTTCTTTACTATAAATACACTGTTAATACATTATATTCTAAAAAGATCAAATATGATCAAATCTAATGCATACATTTTAAACATATTTGCAGCAAATTGGGAATCATATTGGAGATGTAACTATGAAATTATTGTGCTATTTCCCTACCTAATCAGCTAGTAGAATTATTCTCCACTCTTTATCCACTTCTCCCATCTTAATACTCTAAGTATTCTGCAATATCCCAAAACATTTCCATTTCAATAATGTATCTTTCAACAGGCATCTCAAGTTATGGGGGCATGTACTGTATGTCAAAGTGAAACGCTTGGTCTGTAATGATGAAAAATGAACAGCAGTGTTTGGAGAGAAACACAATATTTTGTTGAACTGGTTCTCACTGTTTTAAAATCACTTGAGATTATGTTGGAAAGTATTGGCTTTTATACTTAATGTCAGTCATAACGGTCTAATGCAAAGAGGCTGTTAAACTCTGACGAAATATGGTATCTTTTGGTTCGTAAAAATAAAACGATGGAAATCAATAACTCCATCTTGTCAGCGCAAAGGTTATCTGATCCGCCCATCAAACAGCCAAGAGACAGCCAGATAGCTTGGAGCAGGAGGTTGTGAAATGAACCCTCCAGCCACTTCCCCCTCTCTGGATGATCAGCTTGTTTTCCATGGGAAGTCACTAACAAAATGTCTGAAAAACCTGGAAATGGTCTCGCATATGAAAAGGCAAATCCTAAGCCCTTTGAAAATGGAGGCTTAACCAAACCCGAATCATCAAAAAAATCCAATCGGAGCACTATAAGAATACAGAACATAAGTATGATTTCTTGTTAAATGCTGCACCACTGCACTGATGTAGCCTTGTATAAACGTTATTCTTATTATATTATTCTAACATGAGGAATTTTTGATACAATCACAGATTTTCGAAAATCACAATTGCAAGGCTTTACGCTAAATGAAAACTACCATTTCAATGTGTTCTCATGAACGTTGTTCGTAGCAAATACTATGTTAAGTTATGCACAGAAATTTGTACCAAATAACACGCTGATGGTCCATGGCCGATTTAGCCAACAAAAGGTGATGGTTAGGGTTAGGCATATAAAACACATTGTTAGGAGGGAAAAAATAGCTATAACAGACTGGAAGTTGACTGTGAAAAATTGCCAAACTGGAAGTGCAACAACGCACAAAAAACAACGATTTTAGCCAACAAAAGGTGACATTTAGGGTTAGGCATGAAAAACACTGATTAGAAAAAAGGCAGTGGACTGGTTTTTGTACCTTGGCTCCCCACTGACTCGCTGTCTTACACTACGTCACATGCTTTAACTATGGGGAATACACCCACAGTACAATTGGGAATACACTCAAATTACTGTGCATTACTGCATTACTTTTAAAGTCTTATAAATATATTATCTGACGATCAGAAGATGGTTTTATCATTACTCTGTAACCCCTACACTATATTTCTATTTGACTTCAGGCAGCATATCTAAATTGAACAAAAACTTCACAGTAGCAGTATGTCAATTGTTCAACCCTGATGGTTTGATGATATAAATGTTGGTTGTAGCTCACAGTATCAGGACACAATTAAACACTCTAATACGTCTAATATTACTACAAAAAAGTGTGGAATAGCCTTCCAAGTAGTCAACAGTTTGCCTATGCCCACTCCATGCCTGCTGATTGCGAATATTTTATATGTTTTATCTTTAATCATAAACGTGCAATATGGGACAACTTCGTGACCATTTCAGTGGAGTCCTTATGTACATTTATTGTCTCTCTGTCTTCTGCATTTTAATGTGCAGAGGCCAATATTCTCAAATATGTTTACTAAAAAATCCCTGTCATACATGACACAGCACAAGGCATTACCAAACCAATGCAGATAACAGCTTGTGAAGTATTCTAAATTGCATTAACACGTCTTGTCTTCAAAAAAATACCCCAGGTAAAGATCACATACATAGCGTCAAATTTTGTCAAGTCAACAAAATAGATCACAACTAACTATTGGCAAGCTTCAGTGCAAGCGATTCAACTGGTTGTTTAGCCAAAAGTGTACAGTAGATCCTGTTACATTATTATAGGAGGTGTAAAAACCGCAGCAACACCAACAGGGTGAGTCACATTCGTGTGGAGAAGGGTCATCTCAGGTAAAGTGATCACGTGGACTCCCTTGGCACTTCAGGTCTGGCACTTTATCCTATTATTGTTGAGAAAAGCTGTCCCGCATGCTGTGTTCTACAAGAAAGTCAGCCTGACACTGACACAAGGCCAGAAATGCCAGGGCACAAACAAGGCATGGGACTCCCCTCACTTTACCTGTGACCTGCTTTTTAAGGACAAATCAGCCATGCTGCCAAGTGTTTTAGTAGATGTGTGTATATGTGGATCTTGTTTGTTTTCCCCGGAGTGCAGTGATAGGCTTAGATAGGCTGGCAGACATGCCTTAACAAGATGTGGGGCAGGCCTTGATAACAAACTCAGATGAGCTGCCTATCTTCAGTCATGGGCCTCCATGAACTCGCTCACCCGAGCCAGTGCAAATGAAAAAAAGTTGGCTGCAGATTCAAATATCAAAATTTAGCTGGGATCTTGTTTGGAACTTTATTTATACAAAAACATACAACATGAATTTTGTTGTGGCTCTTGCACATGTACATTTGCGTTTTGCATTCACTGTTGCATTCATTATCTGCATGTATTTCTTTGTGCACTGTGTCTGCATGTGTCTGCAAGTGCACAAGTGATCTTTGCATGTGGCAGCTAATGTTTATCTCATGCAGCATGGCCCTGTTGTTTGTCCGGGCATTGCCGCATCTGAACCCTGTCAGTGCTCAAGGATCATCTCCATTTGAGGGTTTTATCCCTTCGGCTGACCCAGAGATCTTTGCCGTTTCAGACTCAGTCTGTTGGGCCATCCCCATAGCCCTGCTGCGGTTATCTTACTCAACACGGCATGTGTTATTCATCACATGTTGTCATGAGCTGTCAAAAGCAGCCATGACAAATGCTGCTTCTCTGTTTATGATAGAATCATGTTGGCCTCACACTTCAAACCACCATTATCATCCATAGTTGACTGCTCTGCACTTGCAAAATCTGTTTTGTGGGCATACGGTGCCATAATTCAAAGACAGGAGGACATTTCATTTGCAAAGTCAATTTAATACAACATTCTTCATGTCAGTGCTGTGAAAAAAGCTGAGAAAACAACAGGAAAGACATTAGTATAATTAATGGTCAGACTGGCCAATATACTATTTTCCCTTACAGTAAGTGACCTGAATGAACTTACAGCATGCTGCAGTCAGCACTGATATCTGCACAATACAATTACTGTATATATCTGTCTATAACCCCCCTCCCATTCTCTCACAGATGACAAACATGCATTGTCCTTGTCCAGGGCCAGAACAATCACTTCCTTTGTGGTGGAATGCTCGAGGGTTCAGCAAGGTCAAGGATCTTTAAGAACTACAGGACTGTAAAAAAAAAATGCAAAGAAATGCGATTTTCCTTTCCACATAAGCATTTTTCACACTCATTCACAAGAAGGCTATTTATAGAAGCATTCAGACTTTATGTTACTGTAAACCCATTACCACTAGTTGAAATGAAGCTTCCTACTTGTGTACCTCTATTTTGTTTTTGCATCTAAAAATCTCAGACAAAAGCCTATTTTGGCTGCTGCATGAAGACAGTTCTGTCCCTCCCTGCGTCACTCCTTAATTCTTTCCCTTGACCCCTCCTCCACACAGGCTGAATCAGCACACTGGGGCTGTGGTCGAATAGACTTTTTTGCTTAGGAAGATTCATAACTAAGTGAAATGACCTGAAGTACGGCTTTTACGGCAGCAATATTTGAAACAAGGCACCATTCTGCTTGTCTTGCACTAATTTAGCAATTATTTCCATACAATCATAGTAATTGTTATTTGTGTCCATTCTCAATGTGACAACCATTCTGTTTCACTTCTTTATTTCTTTTAAAAAATTTAAATTTCAACCTTGGTAACCTTGCAGGATGGTAGGGGGCTAGTAACGACGACACAGAGAGACAACTGTTTGTTCAAAATAACAATGGCAGCTCCTAAAGAGGTTAGTGTAGATGCTGCAGTAGCATTGGTTTTATCAGAACTAGAGTATTTTATCATTGAAAGAAAAGAACCAAACTGAAGGGTTTTCTCAATGAAAAGAAAAATTATTTGACCTTCTCCAAATTGACTTTGGCAAGAAATTGATAGACAAATGGTTCATCCAATCACATGCCAGGTATGTTGTGAAAGTGTCTGCCCTTTTTCAAACAGTTTCCAATGATGCCTTCTCAGATGGTTGTAACTGGCTGTGTAACAAACCATCTGACAAGTCAGGTTATCTGAGATGGTTCTATGTAACAAACAATCTGGCGCGTCAGGTTACCATGACAGACCCATGCCAATAACATCTGCTGTTGCATAATTATGCAGCTTAGTGTATGTGCAGCCAGATTCTTTTAGCACCGCAATTGATTATTCTTAAGTCCTCATGAATTCTCCTTCACATCTTTCCTTGACCTTATGATGTTGTCCAACAAGGTCAATGAAAAGTGGCTAGGAGAAGACATGGGATATCTATGACTATTCGACCGCAGCCTGGGCCACACTGTTTTGCTTCACAATGGCATGAGCAAAAATTTGCTTTGGTGAGCCGGCCAATGCATCACCAACAGAGTGCTGTCTGCCCCAATGACAGAGCCAGAAGGGCGGGAAATGAATTTGAAACAGCCGAGGTGGCTCAAGTTAAAGAATCACTGAAAAGAAAAAAAAAGAAAAAAGTTATTCTCAACTGAGATTTAAGGGGAAACAGGCATAATAAATCAAAAAGAGCTCATGGAGCTTCTTTGTAATGTTGTTTTGGCTCTTGTTCTCGTTTTAACATTTAAAAGACATCTGTATTCACTTTAGCTGTGTAAAGACCACAGAGTATTTGTCATGATGAAATACATGGTGAAAGAGTAAATTCTAATCCTGCGTGATAACTAAACATAAAGCAAAGGAAGGAGATCAGTGTAAATTGGCACACATGTGAATATTACTCGCTAAACTTCTATCTGACCCTCATGATTAGAAGGGAGCTTGAGCAGCAGAGTTTACATGTGCAGTGAGTGGCGGAGTCGAGCAGTTTATGGCTCTGGGGTCTGCTCTGTTAAATGTGTGAATTGGTGTGGACGCAGCAAAGATTGATTGTATACGGGTAGAAAATCTGGTGCACACTCCCTCAGTATAATTTACTGGGTCACTGGCTCTCTTTCTATCTTACTCAAAATCTTTGAAGCATTTAGGAAAAGATAATCTCATTAGCAGCACTATATTTTCTGGTAGTTTGCATCAGGATGCCTGCTGACAAATGCAGAAATACCAGATGGAGAAATATTTTACAACAAGAGAGTAATAAATAAAATCCAGTGAAAGAAAATAGTCTACCATATTAAAGGATAATTACAGTCTAATGCAATTTAGGGTAATATTTTTTGTAGATTTGGCCATCATTTCAAGCAATAACTTCGTACTCATCATCTTATTTGGAGAAATCTTGGAACTTTGCGAGATATACAGGGAAGGTGCTGGGGCAACGAACAGGAAACTGCAAAACTAGGGTAACAAATTGCGATACATATATATTTTTAAACTCTTTTAGACGGCAAGATGGTTACTGGGTTGAACCCTATTTTCAACAAATGTGACAAAAAGACTAAAACCAACTCCCAATACTTTCTGACTTCCTTTCATCTTTTTTTTCCAAACATACTTTTTTTTAAAAATAAAAAAAATAAAAACTGGGCAATATAGTTTTTGGCTAGGTTAGTGTATTCGTGGGGGGGGGGGGGGGGGGCACTTTTATAATCTGTGGCTTCAGTGCACCAGTAAATATTTATGGCATTAGGATGGTATGGGATAGACAAAATACTACAGTGTCCATGTCAATCATAATGAATGAATAGTGATTAGAAAGATTTAATTTGGAACCACCAGACTTTTTATTCATTAACAGTGAGAAGAAGACATTTGTCCATGGAAAGAAAACACTCTTTGTCTTTAAAGGTTGAGCAAGTAAAAGTCCTAAAAGCTCATTTTCCTCAGCGGTTGTGACCAACAGACTGGTTACCGATGAGGTCCCTAAACTAATGCTACAAAATGCTGCTTTGAAATATTTCAAAAAAAGTTTCCTCCACACAATCATGGACATGAACGACATTTCCTCACAGGGGAATAATCATGCTGCTCAGTACATTTGTGATTACTATTCAGTTTGTGTAAGTAGCGCACACCACTATACATTCCAGGTTTTTACCGTCAATCCACGCACTACGAGAGGAGACAGTTTGGACGCCTCATTCCGGTCGAGATCAGCCTGAGATTGCACAATTAACACAGTATTTACATAATGTTTGATGTTTAAGTGCTTTGTGTAACATGCTAAAACAGAACCCAGCGCTATAATGCACTTTGACTCAGAGCAGTGGGCACAATGTCTATCTTTGATCAAGCTCTTTTTGAATCTTAATAGGGGTACTGTTACTGTACACTGATATGCCTGGTGGGACTGGGAGCGTGGGGTGTCCGAGCCAGACACTGTTTCAATCACACGGCAAGGCTGGAATCGGAGGAGATGTGTTCCTCTGAATCTAAAAAGTGGTGTACAATCACACACACACACACACGCACGCACGCACGCACACACACACACACACACACACACACACACACACACGCACACTCACACACACAAACACACACACAATCCAGTTGGCAATCCAATCCACTGTAGTATTGGCTGTAGTCAGGAAGTGCTAATGAAGTTATTAATGATATTCATGTGTGCAGTGGCGTGCAAGCAGGGACTGGGCCTCCATTGGCCAGCTGGTAGATCTGTCTCAAGTTTAGTTCATGGTGATTAATAAAGTGATGAAGAAAAAAAGAGAAAGAGACTTTCACTCTGAGCTTTGTCAAGTAAAAATGAGCAGAGAGATACAGCAGACAAGCACACGATGATGCAGGCAGACACTGAAGAAAAATGACCACTTTGACAATGAGGGAAATGCTGCATATGATTAGATTAGGGGTAAATCTCCTGAAGCACACTTTTATTGCACTAGGCTGTTTGGAAACTAGCAATGCAGACACACTTTCTAATACAGGATAACAACAGATACAAAATATAACGTATCTCTACGGTGATAGACACAGGCTGGTCTTGTCCACAGTTTTAGAACACTCTATTATCGCAGTGATTCTGAGTCATGAGTAACTCCTGCAAAGATGGCAACAATTAAGATGGCGGAAGGACTGGGGGGACAGTTAGACCCCAGCTCTATGCGGGCCAGATCCACTGGCTCCACTACTAGGAGCTGTTGAAAGTAAGGACCTCCTTCCCACTACTGCCTCAATGCTTATCCAACAACTCCCTCTGCTGGATGTCTACATTGCTCAGAGTTGAAGACCAGTTCAGTTTAATCAGACTTCTAATAGGTTGTATGCAGAGAGAGACTGTGAGTCTAACATCAGCCACTTTTTTGAGCATATTTTTAGATCTTTTTATAATCTTAAAGACTGTAAAATATATAATAATTTTTTCTCAATGCATTTCCTTTGCATGTTTTTATTTTGACAGAAAATGGACTTTGTGTGTAGACATTGTGTATAATTTTGTGCTGCACACTTTGTCTCCATCTACTGGGAACACTCTGCCGTCACTTTGTTTTCCAATATTTTTCCAGCGTCTTTCAGTGGCAGCAGATGCAGACATTTTACAATACCAAGACACCAGAAGGTAAGAAGTTGGGTCACTTGGTGAAAACACAGTTGCTCCAGATGTTGGCAATATTTAGGAATATTGCCCTTGGCAGCATATTTGACAGAAAAGTTATTTGTAAATGACTCCATGTAGCGTCACATACAGATTACAAACCAAAGAAGACTTTCTTGAACAGAATGTTTCAGACAGTTCACCTACAGATTAAATATATGTAGAGACATTGTGATCATAATATAGTGAGCTGATTCTTTGACATATTGCCCTAATTTATTATATACCACACACAGATGGGCAGTGATTCCCAAAGACATCATCATTCAGATGGCTTCCTGATGACAGCGGTCAAGTCCGAGTTTCATACAGGAGTGCCAGGATACAACCACCCATTAACCACCATGTATCCCTCAATATATTTAATCGCTTGGTTATGAATGATTTATCTGTCCGACAGCATGCGGCGCCAGCACTGTGCACGTTTGGGAGCCATTATTCTGTTTAAGCTAAATGAAGATAAAGGAAAGACAAATTTATTGCCCCCATGCACCACTGGTCGAAAAAGAGGAATTGCATTGTCCACATATACTATCTGCCACTTTCTGTGTGTCTGTGTCTCTGCCAGCAAGCCTTTGCTACATATTCCACTAGATTCCAGTAAGTGGTGTCAGACAGCTTTCCTGGGCTTAACGGGAAATCTGTCTTTGGGGTGCAAGATTATAACCTCTGCAAACCGCTAGTCAATGGAAAAGTCCTAATCCACTCTTAGGCCAACCACTCCTGTGTGTAATATTGGCTCATATAGAGGTGGCCGATTTGACCAAAAATAAATAAATTCTGTGAAGAATAAAATAAATACTCAGAATAACAGCATGTGGGGAACGGAAGAACATTTCGGTCTCTGTTTTCTTACAGTCACTTTTGGTTATGTAAGGACTGAACTTGGAGATGAGAAAATGCTGCTATAAAGATCTGGGCCCATTTTGTCCCCTCTGATTCGTCTAACACTGCAAACTCTGAGATACTGCAGCTTTTAGATTTGTTCGTTAACTAATTACAAATTACAATGTGGTTGGGGAATTCTTTGGAGTCATGCTAACATCTTCCACATGAATACCTTTTACATTACAGTACAATTCCACACATACAACAGCCTCTCATCAGAAGCTGATAATGACTTTTACTCTTGCACTTGGACTAATTGTTATACGTCAGTCCAAACAAAAGAGAGGTTCTTTTAAGTCTCTGAGGGAATGCATGTTGTAAAAAAAAGTGTTGGACCGCAACAAAATAAAACCAAATGGGAAGCCTTTCATGTGTCTGCAGCTTCAGTTAATAGCTGAGTTTACGCTATGACTGAAAATATCATTGTCATGCTGCCGGCGGCTGAGGTAATGGCTCTGGCCTCAGTGTGGAGGATGGCTCCCCTTCAGTGTCTGCCAGCCGTTGTTGTCATTTTCCCCCAAAATCCTGACACCAGACAGAAAGAGGAACTTAGGACGACATGAAGAAGACATGCAGAGGCAGACGAAGAGGAGGAAGAAAGGCGGATCCCCTTAGAGCGGCCACAGTCTAAATCCAATGGAACGCTTAAATGCCCTTTGACCTCCGTTGTCAAACAACCCAGAATGCTTTCTGTTTGCAGTTCCATTGGAGTTGAGCTTGCCGGCAGGGAGTTCTTGGTTTGGCAGTGCTGGCTGTCACTCTTCTGTCTCCACGGAAATGTCTTCTTCCTCTACGCGCCAAGGGGAAGCTTGAGGGCAGACACTCAGACCGACAGACAGACAAACCGCAGGCAGCCCAGCGCTCTGGAGTTGAAATAGCAGTCACTTCTCACAGGAAGTCGTTGCTCACTGGGATGCTTCACTGCTCAGACACAACAAAGTGGGCTTTTACAGACCAAAACACACAGGAAGAAAAGTGTGGGGTTAAGCAGAGGCCAGGAGCAGGATGAGAGTTGAAATAGAGTGTGTGTTGACTGTACATGCAAATAGTGTGGGATTTGTGTCCTTGAAGTAGCTTGGAAAAAGATGAAGTTGAAGTAAACAATCTTAATAGACAAATGGCCTCAGATAGTGTATTCATAAGGAGTTAATTTCTATTTTGGAAAAAAAAAAGGTTCATACAAGTCTCAAAGCGGTCTGGTTGCCCTTTGCAACACATGTATTGGTATGCGAACTGAAAGCCGGTAAGTTGTCAGCGTCTTTCCACGAGTGTCATCAGGACAACGACTCATGCATTTATTGTTCATGACAATTTAAGTGATTCTCACTGTGACCCGTCTGACCAAGGACAATTTAACTTTCTCTAGTATTTCCTCTCTTCTGGTTGCCTCCTGTTACACTGTCCGGCCTAAGCACTACAAGAACCTCCCTGACCCAATTTAGATGTCAGATTACTATTGTGGAGTCAAACATGCAAACAAGCAGTGTGTGGCTGTGTAACAGATCCATCCAAACATTCCTTTGTGTATGTGAGGCCCCTGCAAGGTTCAGCATGTAGCTGACACAACAAAGAGAACCTGTGTTTGTCAAGCGGCCCGAAGCCAGGCCCAACCCGAGGCTGCCAGAGAAGCCCGGGACACTCTGAACCCACCTGAGGTTGGATGTCCCGCTCATAGACACAATAATGAAAAAGATGCTATGAAAAGTAATGTGTGCTAAGAGTAAATGTTTTTTTTTAATTTATCTGAGAAGGTTTAATCTTTATGTGCCCACAAGACTGAGATGGCAATCAACATTTAAGTTAATCAATTAAATTAAAGCCTGGAAGATGGGGATAATGATAAGAATTTGATGTATATCAAGACCTTTCTTTCGTTCTTTCTTTTACTCCATTTGAAATTTTAAATGTTAAGACACCATGTTACCAGAAATGTAGATGTGATTATAATTTGATGATTCATGAGTAATACAGGTAACAAGCAAAAAATATTACTCATAATGTACTTACTGATATGTTCTGCATTAACTCTTCTTACTTTTCTACCTCAAACCTTATTTACAGCAGACAGTTGCAAAACGCTGTGCTTACCACAGTAACTACAGCCACGACTGACGTGGCTCATACACAACACTTAGTAGCTTATTCCGGAGCTTTCAAGCACATCTCATGGTCATCCTTGGATGGACAGTTAGCCACATGATATCAGGGATTACTGTCTCGCTCACATCTCACCTATTAACACAAGACCAGAGTTCTACAATTCTATACCTAGGTGATGACAAGTGAGCAAACTCCATCTGCTAAGGAAGACTCAGGTGTAATTGAAAAGCTCCGGAAAAGCACTAAAAGCATTTTCAAGATTTCTTGGTTATTTTAGTTTTGTAGTGTTACAATTCTTTATTGTTACAATGAAATACATTTTAAAGAAAAGTATTGTATTGCGTAATTAATAAAAGTTACTATATCAAAATGTACAAGCTATTTCATGTGCTTTAAATCCGCAGGGAGAAATATAATCATTGAGTAACACAAAATCTTGGCATGTGCCACAATGCGATTTGAAGGATGATTGGTCAAGCTAATTGCTGCCCTATATCAACAGCAAACCTAGCTTGAATATCATTTCACATCGACCCTCCTGAAAAAGTGCAGCACCGTAAGGAAACATTTTTCTGCCATTTCTTTATACCGCGGTCTATCAGGCCGGTATTATTAGGCCTCCCTGTACAGCTGCCAAGCCATCAGTGAGCAGGAGTGAACACCACAGATGGCCTTTACATATTACATACCCAGTGTTAGATGTCGGGATGGTATATGAAAAGACACACTGACAGTGCCAAAACAGGAAAACCACATTCCTATATCCAAACATATCAGGCCATTGGTATAGAAACCTCGATCTGCCAAACGCAATGCTGAAGATAAACAGCAAGGATGGATTGAGGGGAATGGTATATGCAGAGACGGAGCAGAATGAAAATTGCCAAACACTTGGAAAAAAAAGTTTTCAGAATTTAGCTGATGCACTCATCCAGAGGGATTTATGTTGAGTTCATCAGTGGAATAATGAAATTCTGAGAAAACGGCTAAGCAATAGTAGGGCCTTCTCTTTTTTTAATCCAATCCGACTGAATAATTGCACATGTAATGTATGATGTGATTTAAGACAATAAAATATATTGCTCTTTTTAAAAAATGCCTTTTGTTCATTTCGTAAAGACAGTCTGGAGTTCATTGTTTATCCATGTTTTTAGGAACCTCTATAACCAGAGCCGAGTGAAAGCGAGGACAACAATCTCCCATGAGTAATTTTGTAAACTTGGCGTTCCAGCTTCGTCCCGACAACCAGAGGTGATTCTAGAGTCAGTTGGAGCCCTAGGCAAAAATTCACAGGGGGGCCCCTCAAACTAGAGTATATCACCATTATAGGTTTGTTTAAACTGAATCATGTATATCACTTAAAAATACAAATAAAAAATAAAAAAATAAATAAAAATACGTATAGGTGGAGTCAGATGGGGCCCCCTGAAGGAGGCCAGGCCTCCTACTGTCATTGCAAACTTTGTGTATTGGCACTACTGTAGTTTTTGAGTTTGCCAGCCCTCAGGGGCCCCCTACTGGCCTGGGGCCCCAAGCCTGCCTTGCCTGCTGGCAAGCAGCGCCCCTGCCAACAGCAGGTTCGTCTTTGTGAATGTCATTGTTAATGAAAGGAAATAGTGCACAACTAAAATCTCTGTGACCCTGACTGGAATGCCAAAACATTTCCAGTTGCCTGAGGAAAAAACACAGGGGAAAATGTATCAGGTGCTTTTTTGAGATATTAGTTAATTTCTCAATGAACTTGGCCCCTGTTTTCTGAGTGCGACCTGAGGCCAAGCCTTCCCGGTTTGTGTGTGTCTTCACAAAAGCAAGCCTCAGTGTGTGCTTGAATGGCAAGGGGACGGAAACGAACACTGTTTGAGCTAGGTGCAGTGCAAACACAGACAGTGCATGGGTCATTGTGTGAGACAGAGAAGAGAACGAAAGACCCACTTGCACTGCAAACACTCCCAGCTGTTCAGAGTGAGATTTGCATGTGTGTGTGTACACGTGCACATGTCTATGCCTTTTGCCCGTCCATAGCTGCGGTCAGATACAACTATGGGGCCACACCTTCTGTCAATGCTCTCTGTTTAACTTTCACAGGTATGTAAACTCCAACTCCAAAGCATGCACTTGATGTATCCGCAAAGTTTACCCAAAAGGGAAGGAAAGTTAATACCTAATTCAGTTTTGCAATGTTATCTCATCCATATTCCTGGCTATTGAGGCAAAACACACTCGGAACATATATATAGTATCATTAGCTCCCAGCCAATGAGACCAATATGCCCTAGAATCAATGATGCAAGGTGGTTATTTATAGAGAACTATTGGCCATGTTGGAGCGCTAAGAGCCCTAAATTTCTTTAAAAAAAACCCAAACTTACTGTTTTATGTCATTTATGCTCTATTAATGCCTTATTTCAAAGTCAAGCTGACATTTAAAAAACAAAAGAACACTTATCCAGTTGAAGTTTTGCTTCTGCACATTGGGGACATGTCCTGATATCAATATTTCAGATTAAAGTGTCAAATTGACGAGGACTCTTTCTGTTCTCAGACTTTTTTCTCATATCCTTGGACTTATTAGAGGCCAACAGAGAGTCTTGCATGGAGGCTACTCGGTCTACTGCACACAGGGTTTGGGACCTTTGCTACAGACACATGCCATATGTCTGTCAGATTTTATTATAAATGTAAATGCCTGGGTTCCATTCTCTGACCAAGGAGACTGAATGCGGTCTATGTATTTTGTTTTATTGTAAGATCAGTCTTTTTCATTTTTTTTCTTCGTAACTAAATTCATTGTTTCTGCATTTAGTGATCTCTGTCACTCTGGGCTCAAAGAGCAGTAATGTACTCCCAATGCACTCTACCGTCTACCACATCCAGGATATTTACATTAAACGGTGTGTTAGTAAAGCCTGCAGGATTATCAGAGACCCCAGCCACCTGAACCACAAACTTTTTGGGCATCTGCTGTCTGGCAACTTCCAGGCCCGGACCAACAGGCAACTAGGCTTATGAACAATTGACACTTACCAACAAGCCTCACTCACACAAACACACTCACGTTAGTTTTCATTGCAATGATTGCTGCAATGTCAAGGAGACAAAATTAATAATTTAACTCTCTTATAATTGTAATTATAAGACAGTAAATATAATAATCGAGGCATTGCATTAAGGAAACCTGAATCTCATGAATCTCGAAATACAACACAAATGCCGTTTCTAATTACTACTGACAAGCCCATCTTCGAACTGATTTAAATTCAAGCACCTGCATACAAATAATTTTCTTCAGAGCAGTCAGGCCAGTCAAATCGGTCTGGAGAATGAAATGGCAGCACTGATGCTCTTAGACTTCTAGACATCGCATAGGGATTAAGAAGGCGAGCAGTATGTGGCTGTACATATTATGGTGTGTATTATCTCCAAGTTGTTTTCCATTTTATATATCAAAGTCTGGATGTGGGTACATATTTGATCTCTGGAATTGATTTAACTCCAGTTCAATCCCCCAGACAGTGTCAACTCACTATTCTGGTTTTTCAGTGGATTGTTTCTGACATTGGGGAAGGAAAAGCTAATAAGATGAATTAAAACATTCTACTAAATCATGAATTCAACAATAGATTACAAATGATTTATGAATTGGCATGAATTGAAGTGTGCAGACATATTTTTCCCAAATGTACTATATTGTACTTCGGGCTGATTAGAAAATATTAGTCTGTAAATCACAAGTGTTTGAGCAGAAGACATAACATCGGAAAAAACAGAGCATCAATTATGAAGTGTCGCTGATGATGATACTAGGGTCTGTTCTGGCATAATTCATTCCTGATGAACTATTACATTTAGTAAATATTAAGTGTATAACATACAACCAACTACAGTCACACTCATATACTCATGAGCCAGGTCTAGACACATGGCACAGTAGCATCATATCCTAATCTCACTCATTCTCAGGCCTCTCCAACTTGAAACTGGACTCTTTTTTTCCCCTCTAAGCCATTTCATTCATTTTACTGAGTGTGATCTTGAATAGAGGCTACAGCTTTGGCTTGGTGTCCCAGACTGTCAGATTTGGGTAAATTGATCCTGCCTCCCTGTTCTGTCTCGGAGCACTGGTCTGATCAGGAAAACACCCATGACAGTTTGGCTAGATGCCTTGCTAAGAAGTGAGCCCTATTTAAAATAGCAACATTGAAAATTAGTGTTTGGAGGTTTTAACCTAAGAAAAAAAAACACTGCTCTCCCTTTGAGTTTCAGTTCAAACTTTATACAAACTCCCAAAGTGGTATCGGACACTAGTGAGGCCAACCCTCAGAAAACCTGCTTTCCATTGGGAGCATGGCGCAGCATTTCAGCCTAAGCTAATCAGCCAGTAAGACGTCTGTTTGGATCCGTATGTATCCTAGCCTGGCAGTTCTGCTTGCATGTGTGTGCGCACACATGCGCGCAAATGAGCTACCAAGGACCTGATATATCAGCGAACATGGTGAGTAACTAATCAGACCACACCCTGCTTCCCTATCCACAGCTGTGACTGGACAAGAAAGAGGAAAAGGTCAAACCCATCGGTCAGGATGGGAGGACTGGTAGAGTTGGTTTAACCTCTGACATCTGACATCCAATCTAAAAGGTCACTTTCTCTAAGCGTACCTCTGTGAATCGTCTTCCTCGGGGGCTGCTTTCTTTCACTGTGTCATGTTCTCTGACTAAAGGCCTGTCTACACGAAAACGTGTCAGCACAACTTTAGTATTGTTTTGGCTGACCAACCACATGCAGCCGGCATTATCTGAGCTTGAAAACGGTATTTTTTGTAACCAGGTCCCAGAGTTGGAAGATTTGAGAAGTAGCGAGACAGTGACCGCCTGTGAGTGCTTTGGGACGGGGAAGGGGCTCACAGAGGACAGTAACTGCAGAGTGATTTGTGCATCAGAGTCTCCGAAACACCACGAAAGTCTCCAATAACATCAGAAACAGTCGACAGATTTCTCTATAGGATGGATGAAGATTTGGGAAGTGGCCAGATTTGGCAAGAACGTCTCTGGTGTTTGTATTATGATTATACACAACAGCGGCTCTCCCTCTCTTCTTCTACTTGTTGGTGTATTTCTGTGGCAGTTACAGCGCCAAATCCAGGCCTGGTATGTGTATTACAGCGTTTTTAGCTGGTTTCATGTGGACGCAGATATTTCTTGAGCCGAGTACGTGTGGATGGAAAACTTTTTAAGAACGACAGGGGAAAAAAGGTCATTTTCGATCATGCGGATGTACCCTAAATCTGAGCCCAGCTAATTGACGGAAGTGTTGAGCTCAAGAAGAATAGTGAGTTAAAGGGAGATGGCCGATGGAGAGGGAGACTTTGCGAGTGTATAATACCCGTTTCCCCCTTCTTGCCTGGGGCCCAGTGTAGATGTGGTGGACCCAGCCCCAGACGCCACTCCATGGTTTGGCATGCTCTGCATTTCAGCCCTCTCACTGTTTCCAGCTGAACCAGCTCCCATGCAAACACATGGGCAACCAGTGGGACTTCTTATTTAGTTGTCGGTCAAGAGTACTTAATAATATTCAAAAAGACAGTGCGACATATCATCCATGTTTGCCAGAGTGTGACCCCCCCTTCTTCCCAACATTTTCCACTCTACGGTTTAGGAAGAGTGCATGCAGATGAAAAGGAACAGATACACAATGGTGCAATCTCAAAGTTTGGCTGACAGTTGTTAAAATAATAGAGCAGACTGAGCAGGAGGGTAAGTACGGAGCAAGGAAGACAGTGGCCGCCTTTCAGGAGACTGTAAGAAAGAAATATTTCAAATACAATGGCCTGTAATGTGGCATAAAGCACAAGCAGTGATGTGGCGTATGACTTACTCAGATTGATATGTCCTCGCTGACCCAAATAGTCTCATCCCTGCCTCAGCTTTTTGAAGTTAAATAAACAGTGTGTCACAAGATCTTCCACATACCACCCAAGTGCTACAGCGTGTGGAAGAGTCTCCCTGTGTGTCTGCAGTGCTTGTGTCTATGGTTTGATTTGTGAGTACACAAACTTACATACTAACTGTATGTATGGAGACGGATAATGTGTGTTAGCGTGCACAGGAATGTGTGCGCCACCAACGAGCGAGCGTGGATGTGCGCGACATGTCTGTAATGACAATGGCGGGTGACAAATAACGCTGACGCACACTGTCCCGAGACTTGATCCTGCTTTAATAAAATAGTGTCAGCTCTTTGAACATTTTAATTAAACTAAACAGGGCCATCCCCACCCAGGCCTCGACGATGAGCTATGTACATTTGAAGACAAACAAGACCATCTGTTACGGGGTAGACATCAAATACATGTCTTTTTTATGTCACCCTGGGCCCGCATGTTGACTTTCATTATTTCTTAAAATCCATCTGGAATTTTGATGGGCATGTTTTGAAGGAAAAGGCCTTGAAACCACAATGCAGGGATGTCTTCAAACAAAGGTCTCTGCGGTTTTGTCTGTTTCTCGTGGTCAACAACAGCCCAACAGTCTCTGTGCTAAGATAGCTCATGTCTGTAATTTTAGTTTATGATATCATTATTACAACACTTTAGCCATTTCTCATAGTTTCTTGGAAATATAGTGAATTGATGGTTTATGTATTCTTTGAAGAAATAGGACTAAGACCATAAAATGTATAGAGAAGATAATGGGGTACCTTAGATTTCTGACAATAGCCAGGCAGAGGAGGAACTTATCCAGATGAGTGTTGCTTACTACAGAAAAAAAAATAGTTTTTATTTAAGTTGTGTCAATAACAGAAGAAGGGGTGAGGTAAAAATCTAAGATCAGAATGGCCTTGTCAAAACAACATCACTTTTATTATGTTCTTCGTGTATCTTCATATTAGATTTTCTCCTCACTAAATCTAAACTTTAATGGCATTTTGATTAAAAAAACAGTAATAAGTAGACAGTAGTTAAATGTCACTTATAGTACATAGAATATTTTGCCAGGTGTTAATTTGTCTGTGGACAGATTTTGTCACCGCAAAACTTTACAGCTGTATAGTTCAGATCAAAATATAGGCCACGTTTGAAAATTGGGTGATATGAGCAAGTCGGGGTAAGAGCTAAACAATAAGCTTCTGAAATAATCACTGGAAGCTTCTGTTCCTGGTGCATAAATGCCCACACACCATCTCTCTTAAAGGGGTCACCAACACACATGGCTGTTGAAAAATGATGAGCTGTCCACTGCAGCAGTGGTCAGCAGCTCCGCAGTGCTACTCTCTGCTAGGTTTACAGAATGTAATCAATATTTTCCTTAATGATTATTTCACAAAGACGCAACTCACTGTTAATCAGAATGTTTTTTTCCTTATGAATACACACACACTGGATCGGCACATGACTAACACACATAGGGTTGAGGGACTTCATTCTCTGCTCAGGACGTCATTATTCCACTATATCTTTACGTAGCAAATATATGTGTTGGCTGCTATTAATGCTCTGAATGTTGATTCCAGTTACTTTAATTTCACTGTAAAATGCCTGCATTAATGCATTTTGAAAAAAATCTTCTTTAGAGGAAATCTTTCACGATTCTGCAGAGCACCCACAGTATTTCATTTGATTTTAAAAGGACTGTCATGCAGGAGTCCCACTGCAGAGGAGGTTTTCACTGTCAGATCATGTCAGCAGTCTTTTTGCCACCAGAGGGAGTCTTCTTAGTCAAATAATATCTCCCAAAGGAGTTGACTCTTTATTCTGAACATCTGCTCAAAATTCACATCATCCTCACTCAAGCCCATGTAATGGGGATATTGATGTTTTGTTTATGCTGTTTTGTTCATGCACTGCACTGTTAATCAAAGTGACTGACTGACAGAATTTCACCAACACATATTTATCATGATGCCAATTCATTATTATTTGTCATTATTAGTCATGCAACTGTAATTTTTATTCATGCAGCTGGAAAGCCATTCCTCCTCTGTTTGACTTTATGGGGCTTACTGTTGTGGTGGAGCCCATCCGAGGAGCCCACATTAGTGGGGCAAAGCCCAATGTTGCAAGGGACAAGCACCAGCCTAGCCTGGACCACAGGCCTATAAAAGGCCATTTCACTTCGTTCATTTTAGTTTTCTGTACAACAACTACACGTGTTGAGCTCAGGCTCAGAAGCCCGTCCCATTCTCTGCATATCCATGCTGGAGGAGGAGGAGGAGGCGTGTAGCCCTTTTGTTACCTGTATTAGAGTACCTGGCTGTTGCAAGTTAGTAACATGGACTGCGTTTAAGGTGTCTTCAGTGAATAGAAACAACGAGCGATGTACAAAAGCTTTAAACAAAACAAGATCCACGGGGTTTGCAGGGCACTGCGAAATGCTAAGTGCCACTCGTTTTTTTTCTACCTGCATGGCGCAGAAAATGGGAATCGTTAATTAGGCTCTACCGTGAAAGTAAGGACGAATAGAAGGCACTTCCTCCAAGAACTCATTCACCTTTCAAGTCCGACCCTCTCTCAAGTTTCATTTTGGATCTCTCAACCACCATTCAGGTCGTCATCAGCATCTCACCTGTACTGCTGGGTCATGGATTTCACACAGACGAAGATTTCAAAAGCGCTTCATCTTCATGTCGCGGAAAATAGGCGGTATACGTGCATCTGGAAGGGTTAGGAAACCTGCCAATGTGAACGGAACGCGTGACCACTATTACATTGCATGGCCTCTGGACGAAGTGTTAACGATCATGCACAAACCCCTCCGAAAACGGAGTCTCTACGTGTTGCTGAGTTTTGGCATCATATACCTCAGACTCGGGTGAGTTTTCATTACCTGTGATTACATGCGCAGAGTGTTTTCTTTTCACATGAGCAAACCTGAAAACCAAATTCATTGCGACACTCTGACTATTAAACTATATACAGTAAAGCTTCGATTGCCCTCTGACCTCAGACTAAAGCATGATGTGAAAAAAATAGTTTTCAGCAAGTATTTTTTTTTAAATAATGATAATATTAATGATATCCAAACGCCCGCACCTGGGGACTGTGTCGCGCGTAAAAGTGTCAGATTTGGTGCCAACAGACAACAGAATCGATTCGTGTTCGCTATCAAATAACTGTTTAGTTCACCTCATGAGACCCATGCTCCATTTGTCGCGCAAGATAATTTGAGCCAGTGTAATTGCTCCAGATCCAGCTCACCCTGCATACCTTCATTAATAGCGGCAGACTGAGTTGTATTTCCACATTCCATTGGCCAGATGGAGTTTTTACCTGTTTTGCAATACCTCACCTTGGTGCATAAACACAGAAGGGCTTCTTATCCATTCTGTCGCTGTGCCTACTGCAGTGTCTCTCGAGCGTGATCGTGTTAGGACTCCCAGGTAGACAGCTATAGACTCGTGAAAATAAGTTTTTCCTAATTGTGTTCATACCGTGCATGCATGGCTCGACGGATGTTAGGCCTTCTCTACTTACGAAAGGTTGAGGGAAATAAAACACCCTGAAACTTAGGCTATAGCCTTCTTACACTTACTCTAACTTATTTTTAATTTAAATAATAACTTATAGTAACAAGTTACACGGTTATTATGCAACACTGCCTAGTTGACAAATTATGATCAGTGAAGGAATAAACCCACCAAGTAAATGTATGGTATTTTTTTCTGATACTTTTGCAGATAATGCATCAACATTACTGGCAACTTTTATGCGCCACTACATTTGCTTTCTTGAATAACTGTAACTGATTACGTGCATACAACATGAAGGCTCTAACACTGATTCCATAGTATTTTCGGAGATTCCTAGAGCCACAATGAACCAACAAAAAGTGTTAGCCCTCCCTGTGAGAACCGCATGTGGAGTGAAGCGTGCAAATGACTTCAAGTTCCACAGACGCTCATATCACATGACAGAAGCTCCCTATGGAGGAAAAGTCACCCATCTCCGTGTTTAGTGAGCCCGAGCAGTTAGCTCATTCCTTCCATCCTTTTACTAAATCTTTCATGGTACCCTCTTCATTTACAATGACTGGAGCCTGCAGGTGTTGAGTGAGAGGCACGATGCTGAGGCGATAAAAGCCTTCCACTCACTAAGCTCTATAGGACTAAATCTCCCAAACTATTTTATTTCTCTGCTCAGATCCAATCTCAGGCAATTTTTTTCAATACCTCACCTTTGGCAATCCTACAATCTAAGGGACCTTATTTTTCAAATGAACATTTGAATATTATAGGGTGACGGCCAACAAATACCATCGGAGTGCAACAGACAGACAGACAGAGCCGGATATTATAGACGTCTATAGGAAATAACATTTCCACGGGAAATAATAAGGTTTGCGGAACTCATATTTGAGTACCACTGAAATGCTTCATTTTATATTTCTGGGGAAATATTATAGGATAACTTGTTACAAGAGGACATAATACTGTATAGGTTCCAGGAATATCATAACCATATTATAGACATATCAGAAGAGGTAAGGATATTTATTTTCATCAGGATAATAACGCTTTATGCTTACTCTCACACACACCCATGCAGAAATATGCATATATGTCGTATTATTGCGTTAATATGACACCCACTTGTTGAATCAAAATGACTCATCCTGCCAAAGAAATGTGCAGATGTTTTTTTGCACGTGAAACGCTGATGATGTGTGTGAGGTTCAAGCAGCCGGCGTCTATGTTTGTTTATTTTTGGGCTGGATGGTGGGGTGGGTGTGGAGGGGTGTGTGGGGGGTGTGATGCTGAATGAAACCTCCTGCACGTCCAACGGGGATCGGATCAGTGTCACCCTATTGTCCCGTTGTGGCAAAGTGGGCGGATAGCAGTGTCTCTCCCTGCCCAATGGCAGGCACGACTCTCATGAGAGTGGAGAGAGGCACTTTTCTGCCATGCGAAATCCCTAAAACCATCATCATTCCGGCTCGGGAACCCACAGTACTGTGTAACAGCCTCTGCCGCTGAGAGATGACAGAGCCAATCTCAGCGCACACACGGCCTTGGGAGCTTGGAGCTGCGTAGAGCCACCGCACCATAGACACGGAGACGCACGGCACCACTTTTTGATTTTGTGCGAAAGGGACCTAAAACCGGGAATTAAAGGAGTTTTTTCATCCTGTCCGCGCCGTCTCACTCTATCCGAACGTGGCTATTTGCTCAATGTCATCATGATCATCTTCTCGTCGCGCAGTGTACTGCTGTCAGTCTATTATCCACAGATCTTCCTGATCCTGACGAGTGGCAGCTACCTGTAAGTTTGCGCCAATTACCGGGGTCCTTAATTAACTTCAGAGAGTGCGCGTGCTCATCCTCAGCAACACAAAGACGCGTGTGTTTGATTGTGCTCCCGTGCAGCTTTCCTACCGGACAACGGACTCTATTGCCTTTATCCTAATCATTAAACGCCGGTTCTGAGATTTATTTCTTTAGTTCACTACGTCCACAGATTGGAGATTCATTTGAACTTGTTTATATTGTGTCATCAGGCTGTAACGGCACAGGGAGCAGGCGTAGCAAAAATGCAACTGAAGCAGTAAATGTGATTTAATACTAGGATGTTTTTTCATCAGTAGAGAATGCTCATTAGTGGAAACCTTACCGGGGGAAATGATCCACGTGGGAATAAACTAATTAGATGAAAACCTGAACGCGCTAATGTGCCGTCTGCAGGCTGATGAGCATGTCTTGTGATTAAACAATGATGACTTGTATCTAGCTGTCTTATTGCAAATATTTTACAATATTTTACCAAACATTTTGGTAACTGCAACATGGATTCATTTTGGCCACAGAGTGGCAGAGATGTTCAAGACAATTGGATGCTGAGAGTCTGCCTTTTTTCCTGTGAGGAGAATTTAAGACAATATGGGTATGCGAGTATACCGTTAACCTGTCAGAGCGTGTGAAAGATTGTCTCTGAGCATTACCTCACCTCTGGTTCATTCTCAGTATTTCGATGTTATCATTTGAACCCACATCTTAGAATATCTGCCTGCAACATGCACGTGATTGACACTATAATGCGCTGCGGCTTTAAATTAAACGAGAATTACTCTTGCAGGAGAACACTGGCTTTCTTAAAGCTTCCAAAATAAATTACTCACCAATGCTCCCTCGCTCCTTTCTCTGCTGCCCGGAGACCCCAAACCTGATGCTGAAATAGATGCGGTTTTTGGTTTGCTGTTAAGTGGGCTACACTGCTAAGTATAGTAATGGCTTGCGCATTAAAAGTACAAACTATTGTTTGTTTAGATTATTTAAGTATGTTTTCTGCTGAGTATTAACCACAACATACGCAATGACGACAACATTTCTATATGGATTCAAAATATAGCCATGCCCCTTTCGCAGTGTCTTGGCTTGTTGAACTATTAAATGTGTAGCGTTGTGGGTGGTAAATGAGCCTTCAGCAAAAGGATCTGACCATGTAGAGCATTCTGGCTATTGAACATTTCGCACTCCACTATTGAGGAATTTCACACTTAGTGTTTCAATGGCAATAATCTGAGCATTTTCACTCTGCTTTATTAATATTACACTGGCCGAACCAGTGTGTGACTTGCATATAGTTAAAAACAGATGCTAAAAGTTTTAAAAATATAAATATATAAAATATAGTGTCACTGATCATCTTATTTGTAAATGAGCTGATAAAAGAGGAAATTCCTATTCAGCATTAAAATAACAGTTAATTTCCTGCTCTTGGAAAAAGAAGAGCATTTATCCACTTGACTTAACTAAGTTGTGTCTCAGGCATTTTTGAGAGTGCATTCCTCGGTAGAAGGTGCATGCCTGGGAGCTGAATAGTATGTCAGTTAGGTTCAAAGTGTTCCATGTGATGGAGTAGGTGGCTGTGAGCATGCTGTATGCCATGACGTAGACTACAGATTCTCTTAAGGCCAAACTACCCTGTGATGGAATCTGTATGCTCATCACTGCTCACACTGGTACTGGTTTGTTTTTTTCAGTCATGTTTTTCCAAAGAAATGAATTGATCGTCAGGTGAAACTGGCAGAGGCATCTGTTTCTCTGAAATTTATGTTTGATGTTTAGGGTGATGTATTTTTTGTTCACATCACACATTTTGTTATTCATATAACAGACAGTAAGCTATGTTTTTGTTTAAAGGCTCTCAAATTGTTAAGGAAAGGGATTAGTGTCACCTGTAGGTGTCAGGGCCAAAATCAGACATCAAATCTTGAAATAACATACAGTATAACACTTTTTTTTTTTTTTTCAAAGGTTTGCATATCATTTTGGAATTGCAATTTACAGGATCTGTGCAAGGCCCAAACTTGGCAACAATTCATGTCACCTGTTGCTTAGTAATTAACAACAAAAGCTCCTTCATCTCTTCATCACAGCTGCGTAGGACGCCGGTGACCAATGAAACACTGCACGCTTTGCATCCATTTATACATTAGATCATTACTGTAATACCTGATAGTTATACTCTAAGTTATACTTTAGAGTGGCTGTTGGCAGTCTATCTGATAGTAGATCTGTGACCGTGGGTGAGCTGTCCCCAAGCTGCTGGCGTACACACAGAGCATATGCTAAGCAAACAGAATCGCATTTGTGCACTTTGATGATTTCAGGGATTTAAAAGCTTAGCTCTGGAATTCTTCGTTTGGTGTTTAGGTTGCCGGTGGTAGATTGTGATTCTATGAATTAGCAGGTGAATGACATGAGAAAGAGCCAAGTGGGAGAGTTATCAGGAGTTCTGTTTGCCAGGAAACATATATATACGGTGTATATATATAGTATATATTTATGAGCTGTTGTATTAGCTTTAAAGCGCACTGAAGGTGCACTGAAGCCTCAAAAGTATTTTATTGCCTTTGGATTTACATAAATAAACCGGCTCCATTCACCCGTAACGTTCATTATGCAAGACAGTGAAGTTCTCCTGTTGCACATTAGCTATACTTGATTTAATGAACCAGACCTTTTCCTTTGTACAGACTACATGTCATTGTTGCCACGAACAACCACAAATACAGAAGGGGGTCACGCAGGGTCAGAACAGTTCAAGCCCGTTTAACAGCAGGGAGAGTGAAGAGGGTTCGAAAGAAGTAGCGGTCCGACTGTTAACTGCAGACACTCAATGCACCTGATGAATTTCTGTTGTTCATTTTGAGTTGTTTCATATTTTAAGTGATAGCCTTCAGTTAACAGTGTGGTGATGCAGATGTTCTGTCGAGAACCACAAGTTATGCTCTTTGTCTCATTAGCATCTTGCTTCTGTTTATTTCTCTCTCATTTATTTTGAAATTCACATCTTAGCGTGTTTATGTAACTGAAGCAAATCTTAGTTCAGTTAGCTTTTGTGTTCACTTTTAGAGCAGGGTTTGCAAAATCAACAGTATACACAATGGCCCTTTCCCTTTACTGTTGTGCGTTCCCCTGACTGCACGGAGAAGACCAAGAGAATGTGCGTAGCCCTCAGTCTAGAAACAGATACTCGTATCGCTGCAGTCAGGGTTTATTTGAACTCATGTGTTTGAAATTGAGATTTATGTGTTTCTGTCTTTGTGGAGAAACTCAAGCAACCAGCGGGGAAAGAGAGCATGATTGTCCGACAGCGATTTATAATCAACGATCATATCTTTGGTTTTAGTCAGGGTTCTCCTACCGAGATCACTGTGAACCAGAATCCACAGAAATCATTGTCTCTGCTTTCAGTGTCTCTCCCCCTCGCCCGCTCTTTCTCTTCATTCTGCTTTTCGCTGACACACAACTTGCCTGCGTTAGTTTGCCCTGTTTGTGGTGAGGCCTTTGGAGGTCGACGTCATACTTCAAAGCTGGTGTTTGCCTCTGCACTCTTTTATGGCTCCCCCATCCCTGACATGTTTGAAAAGTATGTATCTACATGGTTTCAAGGGCTATAAACAGAGTTGTGGAGAAAGTCAGCGCTTTGTTTAGCTGTAATCTGCTTTGGCTTTCTCAGCGGTTGCAAAGCCATCCTTAACATATGTTTTTATATTATCACATCGAGTGATCAGATGTGTTGACGTCTCCCTGAGGATTTGTGTCATTTACTTATACAGCACATTAATACTCTACGAATTAAGGCAACTGGTGTTGAAAGCCACCATATTTTCCGTTTCAAACCAATCTTAGGATGTGGCTAAAATAAAAACAGTCTCTTGTGAAATTTATAGGCAGCACTTTACACCCTGAATAACTTTCACACACATAATCACACAAATCATAAAGAATAATATTTTATATTGTGACGTTTGGCTTTAAATCAAACCCTGCATCTGCATCCCAAGACACTGAGCAAGTGTATATACTGTATTCGCCAAATAGTCAAGACTGGCAACTATTCATGCCACTATGTTACTTAACAATTAACACAAAAACCCCAACTCATTACTCAAACTCCCACCATCCAAACCAATGTGGAGTGGCGTTGTCAGTAGTCAAATAAATATCTTGTTTTCTCTCTCTGGGCTCTTTTACCAAGTTTCCCTGTACTTTATGTTTTTTTAAGTTTAAGATTGATTGAGTTGAGTTGATTTACCTCTAATCCATTAAATAGCAATACTTTAATGCAGTACAGCTTTCACTTCACTACGGAACGTGTATCAATCACTGGCTGAATTGAATCCTGTTCTGGAGAGTCTCACATAAATTAGTCACTCTGACCATCCTCTGGAATTTCTAACTGAATCTGTGTTTGTGTGTGTCTGTGTCCGTTCATGTGTGTGTGTGTATGAACGCATGTGTGCGTGCGTGGTGGTGCGTTTCTCTTACTTTGCAGGGCCCTGTCCTCGGTTGTGGCTCTGGGTGCCAACATCATCTGCAACAAGATTCCCGGGCTGGCACCTCGCCAGCGGGCCATCTGCCAGAGCCGCCCGGACGCCATCATTGTTGTGGGTGAAGGTGCCCAGATGGGCATCAATGAGTGTCAGTACCAGTTCCGATATGGACGCTGGAACTGTTCGGCGCTAGGAGAAAGGACAGTCTTCGGTCAGGAGCTGCGAGTAGGTCAGTCTGGGTTCTATCACAAAAGGGAAAGGTCACATTTTACACTTGTCTGTGTATTTCTGTGTGTTTCTATATGGCTTTCCTTGTGATAACCTTTTTGAGCTTTAGCTGCCAGAGTGCGGATATTTTTTGCATTCCATTTGGTGACAAACATTTTTTTAGTTAGGATTGTATTTGGGTTTATGTACATTCAGAGCTATATTCTTTTTGGACATGGTCTTGTTAAGGCAGCTTCAAGTTAAAAAGTGCCCCGGTTACTATGTGTTAGGATTTTATAATTCAATTAAACACAGCTCTGTGTAGGAATGACACAAAATACGCTGGAATAGTTAAAGATAGAAGGAAGGGCCACACAAATAGGTGGACCCGCTTTTATTGATATTAGACTAATTTGCAGTAACCAAAAAAAAGAATCTACAAAGCTACATGCGTCTAAAATGATATAAAAGATATTACATGCAATGATGCAGCCATAAAGATGGCACCTTAGTCTTCAGTTTAAGCGAAATACTGTTTCAGTGACGCACTGGAAAAAATCGACACCAGCATGTACTCTATATGAGACGCTGTGTTTAGTATGGAATCATATTTTTCTAACTTTGAACCTGATTAAGGTGAATTTTAGGGGAATATCAAGGTTCATGAGGTTAATGTTTGGAATGTTGTGTGAGGGATAAGGTGATTGATTTAGAGAAAGGAATGTTATCAGTGATAGATCTTCTCAAGTGCTTGTGCCTTGTTCACAGTGTATCATTAAATGAATAATTGAACACCGATACTATCACAAATGGTGTGTGTATGTAGGACGCAAAGCAGAGGATAGAGAACTTTTATAGCTGCGTGTGATTAGTGATTGTCATTTGGTAATGATAATGAAGCTGACAATAATAATAAAAGTGAGTGCAGTACGTCCTGTATTATTATTATTATTTTCTTCTTGAAGCAGGAATATAAGTTACAAAATACTCATTTCAAGCCATCATATTGTCTCAGTTTTAAGAAAGAGTACAAGAGAAGTATCAAAAATGCGGTACCACCCCGACCCTCTGAGCCCCATGGAATATGGCTCTTCCCAAGCCAAACCCAAGCTGCACACATCACACAGTCAAAACTCAAACCAGCAACACACAGTCTCTTTGACTCTCTATTGTATAACCATTTGCGTTGGCATTGCTCGAGAGGACTTCATACACTGCTGATTCCAGCCCATCTTAGTTGTCCTCTTTTCAATTGACATGTTGTATTTCTCCAGCATGCTCTGGTTTCTGTTGATGTAGAATCTGCAGCGAGACTGTTGGTTAGCAGCATGCCGACCATTGCTGGCTATGCCAAAGTTTTGGAAAAGCTACCGAAAGGCACTGAAGCCCTAATGGGGAAAACGTATGGTTGAAAAATGATATCGCAAATGAGGAGACAACTAATGGTGTTATTGCAAAGAACGCTTGTCGAACCAAAATAGATGGACACATCTGTTGTTAATCGGGCTAAATTGGTTGTGTCCATGCCTGGCTATGCATATACATGAAGAAAAAGACCTTCAGCAGACAAACATTTACATTTACGATGCTTTTGTTTGAGAGACTTGGCTCTCCGCAAACCTCTTCTGCATCACTTTTGTTTTACAGGGACTTTTATATATTTCCTTTCATTTAGAAGATGCTTTGTTGCCATTACATTGCGGTTGGGCTGTGCATTTAATCCAGTGGCTCTGTTAACAATCACTCCTCTTAAGGAGTAGCTGAATTAGCTCCAGCTCCCTCTCCAAAAGCATTTTTTCTTTGTTGTGAATGTGGTGCTTTCTTTTGTAATGGACCTCATGTTGTTTTCCTCCCCTTTTCTCCTCCTTTTAGCCTGTTCTTTTATGCCCTTTTGCAGGGCATAGAGATTTAGGAACGATATTAAGCACTGGTTCATCAGAAGCATCTGTGTGTCTAATAGTTTTGTAGCACTGAGGTTTGTGTTTTTACGTATTATATTGTTTAACTAAAGCATTGAATAGCAGCTCTAATTCTCTAATGGGGATGTGGTAGCATCTCATGTTTGTGTATTTGATGTACACACTTATGGGGGCTCTTCTACTTTTGTCAGTGATGCAACATCTACAACCCATAGTGGTGTCATCTGAATTTCCTGCTTGCTTTGTTTGGTTTCCATAGTGGATCTGCACAAATAAATGCTTCATGCGCCCGCGCTGAGCACATGACTGTTGGTGTCCAGTTCTGGTTGGAGAGTGATGACTACCGGGGCTTGCCATGATTGTCCAATAATGATGGGACTTGGTGGCCTTTTCAATAAAGTATTCCAACGATGACGTCTTCTTTTAGGCCAATGTGGAAATTGATTTCGCTCATGGTTCCCATGACAGACTTGCAAAGACATTGATTTAGGTTTTTGTTGAATAAAGATAATAACCAGCAAACAAAAGACAGATTTTTGTTCTACATGATAATCACCACAAATCTGCAATTCTGTTGTCACATTTAAATCACACATGCAGGCAATATAAAGTAAATATAAAGCTAAAATGTAGATTCTTGTGAAATGTTTTTATGTTGTATTTGTTAAAAGAAAGAACACATCTGGCGGAACTTACAAACTGTAATGTTCTATTGCCTCATCTGTGTGTCATTGGCACCCTATAATCTCACTCTGTAGCTCTGTTCTTGATCATTTGTGAGAACAGTAACAGGGATGCAGATTCTTCCTCTGTCCTTCGAGTGAGTAGATTTATTCCTTCACTCCACAGGGGCAAAAGGGAGATCATTTTGCATCATTTTTGTCTCTTGACAGCTTTGGCATATTATGTGGAACCCATGGCTGTACTGAGGCGCACACAGCAGCTCTTTGTCCATCGGGTTGGTAAACTGTCTAAACAGAGGCTTAAGCATTGGTTTTGTGATTAGGAAGTGGGTTCATGGTTTTCAAAGTTAACACTAGCCCTAAAGAGCTTAGGTGCTAAAATTATGAGTAACAGTAGCAGTAACTGTAAAAATGATAAGTTCAAGTACAGTCTTTACATTTTTGTGAATCATTTCTGTCAATAAATACACTGGAAAGTGACAAATTGAAAAAAACAACACACACCCAATCCCTCACAAATATTTTTTAATAAATGTGTATTTAAAAAAAAAAAGAAGTTCCAGTGAACAATACATTAACTCACTGACTGGAGCATTCATTGCACAGAAATTAAAGTGTGAAGTATCGAATTGACTTGAACTGAGTTGAGAAATCCTTTCCCCACAGGGTGTTAGATCATTCGGGAGACATGAATTATGACAAATCTCTTTTAAGCGTCTTTTCAGCTTGCGCAGGTATGTTAATGTTACCTGATGACTGAAATATGAGGTTTATTGTTTGATATTGCACATTTAATTAAGTAGTAATTAAGTAGTAAGTAGTAAAAGTAGATTAATGATCTGATGGTTGATTACAACAGCAACAGACTTTAAGACTTGACAGCATAGTTGGAAGGACAACACACAGACTGTGCTCAGCACTTAAAAGAGACGTGTGGGTATAAGAGAAATGATGCACTAATAAAACCAAGCTGGTATCAGCTGTGCCACCCACATTCACCATCTTTGCTTACCAGAAATAATAGTGTGTTGGCTATTCCAGTTGACCTTCTACAATGATCGACAGTCAGGTTTGTGTCAAACAGTACATTCTTCCCCCATACCGATCTGGTTATGTGGCTGGTGGTAGTGTCCTCTGATGTGCCCAGATACGTTCTATACGATCGTATTAACCATATGTTTTTGTGTCACAGCAGGGGTGTAGCGATTGAGAGTGATTGTGAACTTAGTATTGATGTATATCATCCTGGAGTAATATACAGACTTTTAATTTGCAGTTCCTTAAATGATGGCTGTATTAGCCTTTAGAGCATCATAGAGAGTTTCACACATCCACAGTTTCCCTGCTTTACTATTAATTGAGGATTAAGCCTTTTCTTCAGTATATCAGAATAATTGTGTTAGCATGAAGACACATAATTGTTAAAGTTGAACTCTGTGGCTGTTCTCCCTATACTTTTTTTTATTCATTTATTCATTTATTTCTCTTTTATTTTTGGGCAGTTTTCAGAGGACAGATATGAAATGTGGTGAGAGAGAGGGGGAGACATGCAGCAAAGGGCGGCAGGTCGGGGTCGAAACCCGCGGCCGATGCGTAGAGGACCTTCAGTCTCTTTACATGGGGCGACTGCTCTAACCACTGAGCCCCCAGCCCAACCCAGTTTTCCCTATACCAACCAAGCCATGAGATAGACTGCTGGATACATGTGTGTGTCGCGTCTTGAGGCAGCGGGATGAAGCTCTCCACTACTGTAGGTGGGAAGGCAGTTGGTTGGGATCTGACAGTGCTCGTTCAGTTTAGCAGTGTCCCACTAGGTCATCGTGGAAGACCACAGAAGCCACAGCTACTGCAGAACTCCACTGCCAAAAGTGGGCGATGTAACGTTTTCTCTCAACACCTTACTGCCTAGCTGCCATCAGCTCGCACACGACATTCTCAGTTGTGATAGTTTCCAGTGTTTGTTGCATGAGATTGACGATGTAACTAGGTTTTCTGACCATGTCTGTATATATTATGGAATTCTTTAGCATGGCATATGAAATCATGGAATACACCCCTTCAACAAAATGTTCCAATCCCTTCTCCGAATCTGCAAATTCCCACATCATCATAATCAAGTACAGGGGAAAAGCTATTCCCGTTCTGCTCCCATTTAAGTTTTTCATTCAAATCCCCCCAAATTATGAACACTAAACCTTTCCCCCCGCTCTGTGATCCAGTCTTAGTTTTGGACTGGAGGGAGGAGATGTCGACATTTTTTCAAGAACTAAAGATCAGCCGACCGCAAGTCTAATGCATTCTCTCTGTGCTGCCTGCTCTTGGAGGCAGTCCCTCTGTTCTGGAGCTTCTCCATAATATTACATTTGCTTTCCAAGAGAGCACACATTAATAGTTGGGTTATTGAGCATTACAAAGCTAGAGATATCTTCATTCGACAAAGGTAATTTAGTATCAAGGCTTGCCATTTGATATGAATTTCACTCTTCTAGTGTAAACAGAAAAAAAAGTGTATTCAGTTGAGAAGATAACTTCTGCTGGCTCTGTCACTGTCGCGTGACACCCTGCTGAACACAAGACTTGAGGGTAGATGGATTGATGGAAAAATGAAAGCATCCCCTTTCTTGTTGCAGCTCTATCCCTCACCAGTGTCTCTGTTTTGCAATGAGCATTGGCTCCATTATTATGCTCTAACTGACAAATTGAAGAACAACACCATAAACTCGCAGTGAGATTTGAAACTGGCAATTTTAGTGTGTCTCTGTTTCCTCTGCAAAAGCAAATATAGCAGTCTTCTCCTTGTGCCCTATGGTGTTGGCATGACTTAGTACTTTCAGTCTGTAAAAATGTGGAATGAATTATCCTGTGCTAACAGAAATGGGTGTTATTGAGGAGCTTGTTGCAGTCTAATAAGAAGTAATAATGAAATTAGAGACAAATCCATCAGCGAGTCAGGGGGAAAGGAGAGGGTTTCAGGATTTGAATGGCCAGCGTGGTCAATCCTCCAATCATAATACTTGGCCTGGTTTCTGGATGAATCATTCTATTTTAAATATTTCTGTCAAGACTGATCCCAGGGCTGTGATTTGTTGATGCCTTTGTATTATGCGTGTTTAAGTGTGTCCACCCACGCGTGAAGTGCATCGAAAGCCCCATGTGGTTTCTGTTACACATCTTACATAATAAGTTGAAATGTCTTATAGATCCAACCAGTGATCTTTGCCCCGTACCTCAACTTTTACACACAAACAGTATCATATGACCATGCTTTATTTTCCCGACACATTATTCCAATGCACAACCGCGGTGATTAAGGTTTTATCAATCAATTCAATTACTGCTGAATATTCATACTTTTTCCTCCTTTAACATTATGTTTTGACCTAACTTAAGTCTCATCTTGTGTACCATCAGACATTCCTTTGGTTAACTACCTGAAATAGAGATGCCCTTCACTTAAAAGACCTGCTTATGAACACCTTACAGCTCTGTTCAAATGGCAGTGCACTTGATGTCGGCGATTAGGGCTTGAAAATGGACACCTTTCAACGGCTACACTCAGCATCAAAGGCCAACACTGGCCCTCTTGTCATAAAATGGCCTGCTCTGGTTACTCTCTGTTTGACTTTCCAGCCCGTTTGTCACCGTCCTGATTCATGCTTTTCATCTGAAAGAGGTTTCTTGTTGTCCCTGCAGTGAAATATTACAAAAGTTCAATCATTCTGCCTCTGGCCCATTGCACAATAATAGATCCAGCACTTGAGCAGGTGAGCCTTTTGCTACATAGAGAATACTGCAGTTTTTTAGCAGTGTCATAAACCATAGTTTGTAGTTATTGTAGATTGATATGCATTGTTTTATCAATGTTACTTTGAAACAAAAGGGCTTTTCATAAAAGTGAAGTGACCTACATCCTACCTCTCTGCCTTCCCCTCCCTCTCTCTCTCTTTCATTTTCCTCAGATAGGTACTGAGTTATTGCCTCAAATGCGTCATGAATAGAAACTCAGGATGAGAAACTTGATAAGAAATGTCTATCTGAGTAGTTACCAAATCAAATGTGATAAAATTTGGAGGCTTCAGCTGAAGGGAGGTTGGAGAACCTCTTTTATAGTATAACCTCCCAGCCAGTCACTCCCTCCCTCCTCAATCGTTCACTCATCTCTCCTTGAAGCCCAGAATTTGGTGAAGGCAGTAAGCGATCCACCTGCCAGGGCTGCAGGGGCCAAACCAGCGTCTAGTCAGATAAAGGACATTTAAGTCAGCAGGTTCATTGAAAACCACTTGTGTGGAAAGAACTCCCGGACAGGCACATACTTGATTGGGAGCTGGAGATGCAGGACTCCTTTGAGCTGAGCTCCTTCTCAGAGGAGGGGAAAGGTCACTACAGGCAGATAGAGCCAGACATAACTCAGGGTTGAGGTCAGTTTATGTATCCCCAGTTCAAACAATGGAGAAGGATAAGTGCAAAGAGGATGTGGTTGATAGATGTTTTTAGATTTTGGTTTAGTGTTTTGCATTCCACATTAAAAAAAAGTAGAAGAATTTGTGTAAGATTTTTTGAAGGTTTTGTCTTTTTATGTTTGGATGAAGTGTGTCAAAGACAATAGATGCACAGGATTTTGGTTTTATGTCTTAGACTATTCTAAACAACAGAAAATCTGTGCATAGTGCATTTATTTTAGATTGTGAGGTTCTTAAATCAAAAGGACTGGTCAATCAGATGTCTCTTACTGAAGTTAGTTCTTTGGCATTTCCCACCACTTTAACTCATGTTGTAACAGAAGACAATGGCCCAAAGAGTCACAATGATTTGATACATTTCATTCAAGTTGAATGTAAAAACATTACAGCGGCAGTCGTAGTTAATAATCATGACCCTTATCTTTTATTTATTGTTGAAGGCCTAAAATAGCTACTCATTTGCTTTTTTCCCCACATATCCTGCATTTATCCTCTCATGTGCTGCACTACACACTCCTGGTTTGAGGACAACAAAATACTTGCAAATTATAAATGCATTGGCGGAGCTCCTTCCCCTTCTCGGAATCAGTTGATGGTCATTTGTGGTGAAATCATATCCCCGCAGAATGCAAGTACAACATCAGGGTCCAACCTAAGGCTAATAATGAACGGACGAGAAAATCTATTCAAATGACCATGTGGTTCCATTTGTGCTTTGTTTCCTCATTTTGACAAAGTAAAAGGAAATGCAAGTTGAAATATTAATTTCGACCATCTGAACTTCTTCAACAAACTCCTTTTAAATCATGTGATGCCTTCTTAAAAACATATATCAACTACAGGATAAACATTCTTTCCTTGAAAGCAAATAAGTCAGACGTACAATGTAACTGTCTAGCCACCTAAGTTGTCCACGTGCTTGATTGAAATTTTAAAGAAGAAAGAACAAGTCCATAAACTCAACATATTTCTTTGTTTTTCATATTTTAAAGGCATCATTATCATCAGGGAGAGAGGCTTCACAGTTAAATTCCTCCTCAAAAAAACTAAGACATTAGCATGTCTTACATATGAGCTTAGTGAGTTGGCTAGGAGTGTTATACCCAGGACTAGTGTAATAAAGACAGTCAAAAACTCATTCTTCAAAACTGGGCTTTTTCAACAGCACACAATTGGGTGCTTTGACACTGGTGAACTCTCCTAAAGTACCATCAATCATCTCACTGCCGCCGAGGTTTTTCCCTTTGTGGGATTAGTTCCTTGTTGGTTGTATAGCCTTCAGGCACATTGTGGTTATCAACTCAGATATGTAATCATTCACCCGATTCTGTTATCCCGCAGGCTATAGACTAAAAAAAAAATATTTGTCATTGTCATAAAAGGATGTTATATCGTGCCTGCTATCGTAAAAAAAATAAAGCTAAAATATCTCTAGTACATCGTAGTGCTGAGCTACCAGCCAAACTGCAGATTCACTCCCAGGCAGCCAAGTGCTTTGCGGATAACAGCGTGGAAATGATGCGTGCATTGTGTTATGGTGGAACGGTGGTGGATAAAAGGCCTATTTTTCAGCCCATCATCATGTGGGTAGCCGTAATCCTCTGCCCTTCCCTGTGTGAGTCCAGAGAAACAGAGCAGTCGTATATGTGTGTGTGTGTCCTAATGTGTAGGATGTTTCCCCTAACTTTTATCAGATAGGGGAGTGTGATGTGTTGTTGTTCTATGATGTGTGGGTTGTGGTCATCATGGCTTGGTAAAGGTCATCTCTTACTCTTTTTCTCCAAATTTTTCGCCTCACATCCCCTGCCCACAACATGTGTCTGTATCTAGGGTGGGGCCTCTCGTCCTACGCGACCAAACAGCGCTATCATCGCCAGGCCCCTTGTTCATTCATCAGCTCTGTCTCTGTCTCAGACTGTGTGGGTGTGTCGGGAGCTGGGGTCCCTCTCCTTTCCCTCACCCCTCTCTTACTCACTCACTCTCTCTCTCTCTCTCTCCTGCCCACCCACTGTCTGTCTGCTGACGTGGCCCGAGGTCGTTCTGGGCCCTAGCCCTCGGGCCCCTGTGTATGTGTGTATATGTGTGTGTGTTACTCGCCCCTCTTGCAGCGCTGTGTTATCGGTGGGATCTGCGTCTGTCTGTGTCTGCCAGTGCTGCTAGACGCAGGAGGAAACAGGATGCAAGAGGATCAACTGTAATCTCACAGTGCGCTTTGTTCCACACAATCCCAAGCCGATCACTGTATTCTCTACACACAGGGCCGCCACTGGACATTTACATGTGCCAACAATCACACCGCTACTGGCCCACTTAGGTGAGAGCTCAGAGGGAGTGAGAGTTAGTGGGTTTGGGGAAAAGAGAGGATGGACAGGATGTGAAGCTTTATTTGAGGGTTTGATGAATATAAACGAATATGGAAATGTTAGGTTTGGAGGTTTCTTTTGTAATGACAAAGGAAACATGACTGATTATAGTGATGGTGATAATGATATCTTCAATGATATGATGTGGGAGTTATGTTCCTACTGAAGATGAAACAAAGTCAAATGGTATCAAAATTGAGGAAAATCCTCAACATTGTCCTCAAATGAACTTGATTATTACTGTGTACAGCGCATACAGTCCTACATTTCCAGATTTGAGCAGGTAAGGTCCTCATTTAGTCTCATTATTAGGATGAAAGGGTGGGAAGAAGGATTTGTGCCTGTTTTAGCAAGTCTCGGTATTCAGTCAAAAAGCTTTATCTCCACCTCAGGGAGATCAGGGAAGAAAAAGGATGCATATGAAATGTTTTCTGCCAGCCAAATTTTCTATGCCTGGGAGGCAGCTTACTTAGATTCTCAGCATTTAATACCGGCAACGTTAAATACCCTCATAATTGTTTTAGCTTTAGTGCTTAAAGCCCTCCTTATTATACAGTATGAATCAAACTCGGGACCCTACAGTAAGCGGCTGTGCCAAAGCGTGTCACTTCCCCAGCTCCATGATGTGAGTACACGGAGAATGTGGAGCCTAGTTCTGGTAAAACAATATTATTTTATTGTACAGGAACACGGCTGTGCTAATTCCTCAAGCTGCAAACCTCACAGACCACAACTTTGTCTATAATTTGCTGGGAGCATATGTTCATAGCAACGGTACATAACGCGGAACGGAAAACAGTAGTAGAGAGTGCATTAGTCAGTTCAGTGATTGGTATACAAAGCAAGGGGTTTTCCTCTAACTTTCTTCCCCTTCCATGGGGCCCTGGAGACACGGTTCCAGCGCCAGCAAGGCATTGGTTAGAGCTTGTTTTCAGTGTTTTGGGTGTCATAACTTTATTATATATGTGCAGTCTGTTCATAGAGTATGCAGGAACCTATACAATCAGTGCCCAAAAGAATTTCATATTCTATTTGATTCACTCTACTCCTGAAATTTTATTGGTGTCTTTCATATTGTGAATTTATTTCGCTATATAACGTTTTAGCTTTTTTAAATGAAGAGTCTGGAATTTCTTGGCTTAAGGATTTTCACTTTATGAGTGGAATTGCGGCAAAGAGGAGAGAGAAGGGGTAATAAGTAGAAAAACCTTAAACAGGATTTAGTTTAAAGTCAGTGAATCTACATGCAGCTCCAGAAACAGTAATTTTAACTACTTTGGTTATCTCCCTATCCACCTTAAAATATAGTGGGCTGGTAATTGATGCAAAGTGGTGGTGAGTTTTGAGAATTTTCAACTGCTATGTCCCCTATATTAAAAAAAAAGGTTTCTTGTCCTGTTTTTAATATACTGTCAGTCAACATCTCCAACAGTGTAGAGACCCCTGGCCACCAGCAGGTGACACTTTTCCCTTTGTTCACTGTAGTGTCATTTGTCTGTGACAGGATGTCCTTGTGCTTAATGGATATGAAGCTCTAAAACTCCAGTGTATTGTTGTGTTGTTGAGATTTCATTTCTTATGCAATCCAATCCTCCTCTGTCCCCGGGGTGTGAGTGCATGTCCGGGATGAGGGGGCCTTTAAAAAGCTTTCCCCTTCACTGCTCCACCAACAGGCTTGGCTTGTGTTAAGAGGCCATTCAACTGCACTGCTGGGCTCTGCCGGTCTGTGTGTGTTTGTGCATGTGTGTGTTTTCCTGTTGCTTGGCAAGACCCATTCCAGCCTAAACTACTTCTCTGCAGCCCTTTTCATCTGCTGAATTCCTCCCTCATCCTTTTACTATATATCCGGTCGCCCTCACCTTTGTGGCAATTAAGTTGTGTCTGTGCTGCGGTGCTCTTACAGCATGCTTCACTACCGCTCACATGGGCCACAGACCTTTGTATGATCTTCTGCAACGTTAACTGCTAGAATCAGAATCAAGTTCTATGCACACAGACATTGAATTTGAAACTGGTTGTCAGTAGCTTTTTCAGTGCCAGAATCTAGACATTAACATACGGCTAACAAGATTTAAAAAAAGCTAAACAAGCAAAGCATGTACAGTAGCTTCTCTGTACAGGTGAATTTAGTCATGGCAACCAAAAAAAATACAAAATGGTATTCAGAAAGTAAGGTATAAGATGTAACATGGTGGGATCAGTTTAGATTTCAGGCCTTTATCATATGATGTAAAGGCGTATAATACAATTGACCTTTGGTTGTTTTTTGGACTGAGCAGCGGCCTCCACAGCCCCATGTGCAAATCCCCTCAGTATATCTTTTCCCTTTTCTCTTGTCAACAACATAACCTAACCATGGTCTGTAAGTGGTGAAGAAAGCGAGGCCCTTTGAGGTCAGCTGCAGTGTTACTACGTACATGAGCTAGCCTATACACTAGCACTGCCTGCATACATGAAGTGTCGTCGGTTGTAAATCTCCTATGCTGTGTCATGTGAAATTTGTCTAGTGGTGTGCCTGCCTCCGGCTCTAAACACAGATTGCCGTTTAAGCGGCGAGCCACTACATCCAGGGATTTCTTTTTGTGTCCCAGTTTCGGCAGATGGTCAAAAGACGCGACAAGCACTGCAGCAAGGGCCGGTGTCCAAAGTGATGTGGTTAGTCAATGTGAAGGCCAAGGCATACTGAGTCAGTAACTTACATTATATCTCTGGTTTTAGTCCCTGACACAGGGGTTTAACAGGATACTTTATACTTGTTTATGAATGCTTGTACCTGTTCTGAGTGAACCAAGGCTGATCTTCTTTCCTACTTTCTTGGATAGTGTAGCAGACACTTGCCACTAAACTCCATTAGACATCTGGTTTAATATTCCCCCATTCTTCTCTCCTGGATGTTTCCAAGTTCATTGAGGTTTTTCTGGTCACTCCAATGTTCCACTGGCAGCTAGCGAGGCTATCCCAGGGTGGTTCCTCCTGGAGGGCTGTCAGGACTCTGGGGCCAGCCTCTGTAGGGCTTTCAGCTGCTGTTATGGGTGCTTTTTCTCCTCAGCATTTAAACAACCGCATGGCTGTTCAGCAAAGCAGGGCCTTCGTTTCCTGAGGGCTCAGGAGTAAAATGATGTTTCGCACACAACATCCAACACAAGACAGAGGGCATTGTTATATGAAGCGTCCTTGGTTGTGGTTATATTATTCTGTTTGTCTTGTTTTTGTGATCTCAGAACTTTGGGGTCTTTAATTTCAGTTCACATTTGGGCCCCAAAATACAATTGCTATTCATCATGCATTTTACTTAATTTGTAACAATAAAATAAGTGACAAACATTTCAAACATTTGTATCAAGCCAAGTGAAACTTTTTAAACCCACCAACGGAAATTAAGTTGCAGATTAGGTATACAAACACATTCATCATAACAATCATGATCACATAATGCGACAATCTAGACAGACCACAGGGACAAACAGTTCAAATGAATGAAGACAGAAGGCATAAAACAGCGAAATGCCAAATAAAACTGCAACAAAGTAGAGTGAATAACTTTATATTATTGACTTAAAGAATTGTCACACATAATGAATTAAATAGGCAAGAGGGAGATTTATTGCTCCATAAACAAGGATATTTATACCCAGCATAAAACATATTTTAGAAATCCGATTTCTGATGTCTTTTTTGGTTCATTGCACAAAGAAAAAAGGGTCTTGATCGCCACAGCTCCATGGCTTGTGTAATTGGCTTTCATTATGGCCAGGCAGTCTTGGCAGTGCCAGACCCACCAGGGGGTGACAACCAGTACAAGCCCCATCATCATCATTTTCCCCATGAGCAGCACAACTCAATGGGCCCAGAAATGGGCATGCATCTATGGCTCAGGGAACCACCCTTTCTCTGGAAACTGCCTTTATCCTGTTTTAAACATTACAGTGACGCTCTGTTTATGCGTCTATGTGCAAATGTGTTTTTAACAGTGTATGTGTGTGAGGGTGGAGGGTAATGTGAGTGTGTTGTGTATTTTTATTATGTGGCTGGTCACTGAGTATTTGCGTGCATATGTATGCGTGTGAATGCACGTACATTATGGTTGCTCGCCTCCATCTGTACATGTGTGTGAGGTGGGGGCAGCAGAATGTTACCACAAGCTGGTGGGGCACAGCTCTGCTGCTAACCAAAGAAGCAAGTGGTTGTGAGTCAGTCCCCACCAGGCAAACCTGTGGCCGTGGTATTAGCTCTGCTGCACTCGTGCCAAGATAGGAAATTAACAGTGGCTTTGGGTGAAAACGTCTGTGAGAGTTCAGAAAAGGCCCCTGAGACTAGAATAAGAGGTGCAAAAAAATCTTGGAGGAGGAAGAGGAAATTAAATAAAAAAACAGCTGTAAATGACTGCATATAAGCAGCTTACTTAATGCCTGAAAGCTCCGTAAAATTAGCCAATAGGCAAATATAAAACCCAACAGATAAGTAGATTTTACTATTCTGCTTTATGCAAAGCAGTCATGCCAAAGCTAGACTCAAGCTAACCCTAGGTGCCTTGGCTGTACTGTCTGGGCACATTAAATTAAGTAAAATAAGCAAAGATTTTATGTCTAGTAACTTCTAAACATTTTTAAAGTTTATTTGGTTAAGCAAAATGACACAGGCCATACTGAGGTATGTTTGTGTTTTATTTCTATATAATTTCCACTTTATTGTTGTACGTCGCTGATGCAGATGTAAACATTTCCTCTATTTGCTAATTTTAGGTCATTTTTTCTGTTTTTGGTGGACTTGTGTGTTTGTATGTCTGGAGTATCTGACAGTTTATTTACTGAATGCACTGAATGTTTACAACATGTATTTCTTCATTTGGTATTTCACCAGGTTGCAGCTCCCTTTTGCACAAAGTTTTGCATATTTGTTTAAACTCCTCAATTTGAAATCATGTAGTAAATCGGTCACATCTGACATGTTTGATCATGTTACTGCCAAAAAGTCCAGTACAGTGCAGTACAATTTTACTGGTTCACCAAAAACTCATAATGCATCAAAATGATTATAGTTCTTCTTACTAAATGTTACTAGACATTACATATACATAAATCAGTCTCTAATGAAGTTCTGACCACATAGGATTTGATATATCCTTTTCTCTTAACACACAAATCTTCTGCAGTGCATATTGGCATTGAGTCGCAAAGTCCAGAACACTGGAGTTGCGGTTTAGATCTGACGTAATACTGTACAGTGAAGTTTGTTGCCAAACTGATCTTTCAAGCTTCCTGGCTGTTGGCTGTTTCTATGAAAGCCATTGAGGAAATGACAACTCAGCAAGGAGATTTTGGCTTTGTGAAGTACATAAAAAAATGCATTTTACCTAGAGAGATTCAAATAACTGCAACTGAGTACATTACACAACATACATTAAAAGACTTAAAACATTCCTCTCTGCTCTGCGGTTAGCCTTGTTCCTGCTGCTCGGCCGCTTCCAGATTACTTCCAGTTGAAGGGAGACTGGGGTTGTAATAGCCCACAGTCTGTTTTAGACCAGGGGAGCCCTTTTAAGCCAGCCCTCTGTTGCCATTAGGAGAATAGTGGAGGACTGAGATATTTAGAAAGAGATAGGAGTGGTATGACGTGGTTATTGTTGTCGACCTTTTGGCTAAATATGTATTGTAGTCTTTTGTTTCCCTTTTCATTTTAAAGGGATAGTTCAGATTTGATGGGCTTATATGAGGTACTTATCCAAAGCAATGTACTGCTGTGGACGGGGGCAGCAGCTAAACATATTTTTTTTATTTTATTTGTTTGTGTTATTGTACGGCTTTGTTGTTTAAAAGGGCTAGTACGGATTCACCAGTCACGTAATAACACAAATAACAGTTTCCTGCCGTAAAGGGCTGTCTGACAGCAGGGGTAGGTGAAAATATAAAACATTTGATTAAAAAAAGTCTGCTGAAATGATTAGTTGATCAAGAGAAATTAATCAACAGATTTTGACTAATTAATGTCATAGGTTATTTAAGGAAAAATGTCAAACATATGCTATTTTCACCGTCTCAAAGGTGAGGATTTGCACTTTTATATAATTCTAATTGAATATGTTTGCGATATAGACTTGTTCCAAGAAACCAGGCAATTTGAAGACATAGCATTGGGCATACTGGGGGTTTTCTGAATGGCGCTTTTCACTATTTTTGACATTTAATATATTCAACAATTCATCAATTAATTGAAAAATGAATCAGCCTATTAATCAATAACCATCATATTAAAGAATTACACCTATAAATTACCATTAGTTGCAGCAGAAATTTGACCTAACGGTTGAAACAATCAGATACTTGTATCAATTCATAAACCTTCAATTGGATCATCACGTGATCACATCACAGCGTAATGTACCTAACGTAGTGTAGAGTAACGTAATGTAGAGTAACGTAATGTAAATGGGATGTATAGACACAGCAGTACTTAACTATAACACACAGCACAGGTATAAAAAAAAATATCCTGTTTAGCTGCTGATCTTATCCTGTACAGTCTTGGTACAGTACCATCTGGCTCTTGCTCCCCAGAGTGTCTCCTTTCTTGTCAGTCAACAGTGTGAGTGAGGCAGCCAGACCTGCAGACCCCAGCTGTTTGCAGTGTGGGCAGCAGTACAAGGTGCTCCTGTAGAGGAATTCAGCACTTTGGACAGCACCTAGACCAGCTCTCCTCACACTGGAATTCCAACACTGCACTCTCGCAGGCTGGGCCCAAGGACTTTGCGGTCGGAAATGTGACCACATTTCTACCAAGGTGCAGGAGGGAAGCTGTTTAGGAGAGGGAAGGAAAAGATGGTAGCTTATCAAGACGATGGAGCAGGCTTGGACTTTCTGTGCTGTTTATCAAGGTCTCTCAAGGTATCTCTGCTGCAACTCATAACGTGACTTGAGTGGCATGTTGAAAGTTTGATCTGATGAAGGTAACCGGGGTCAGTGTTAGCCCACATAATTTAGACTTATACTGTTTACAATTGTATGAAAGCATGCTAAATTATCACTAAAATAACTTGAGATGCAGTTGTAGGTACTTTAGGTTAATGGATCAAAAGTGTGACTATCAAATGAAATATTTGAAAAAGAAAATTAATAAAGAAAAATTAATAAAAATGAATAACTTTAATATATTAAAAACTTCACGCGGAGAACCAATTAAATGTAGGGCCTTGACTCACATTCAGATTATGAGATTGAGTGTTCTCAATAAACTTATCGTTAATCAAGTAAATATTAGTTATCACCAATAATTATCAAAGATAATAATAAAAATGACTCTAGTTAAACGAGAGTTCCTCGGGGCACCACCGTCATAGAGGGAGTGACAACTAATATAAAAGTCTCATTAAATATATTAAACTACTAATTAAGGGTTGAACACCGATAAATGTAATAGTTTAATCAGTTGAAGGATTTAAAAGTTATTTTCTTAGTAGAGGCTGATTCATCTTTGTGTGATATTAAATAAACAGACATTTGGTAAACACAAACATTTATTAACAAATTAATAAATGCAACAAACAAAACACAATAAACTAACTAAAGCTAACAGCAAAAGTGTGTGTGTGTGTGTGTGTGTGTGTGTGTGTGTGTGTGTGTGTGTGTGTGTGTGTGTGTGTGTGTGTGTGTGTGTGTGTGTGTGTGTGTGTGTGTGTGTGTGTGTGTGTGTGTGTGAAAAGCCAGCAGTCTGAAAACCTCAGAAGTTATAATCAGGTTATAACAAAGTTACAATTCTATCTAGCCGTTCATACAGTCCTATAACATGTAGTAATGCCCAGTTGGTGATTAGTTACCAGTCCATGAGATGGGAAAGATACGTTGCGTTGCTTGCTAGTCTTTTCCCCTTTGTCTGAGCAAAGCGGAGGCCTTCTCATAATCAAACTGAAAGTTCACGTTAATCCAGAAATGAACAATCATCTTTGGGGTGCCGGTTGCACCTACACAGTTTTGAGCTGATGTATAAAATATATTTGGGTTAAAGGTTCACAAAACAAAGGTAGCATGTAATATGCTTACATGGGCTTTTAATGATTGTGGTGGGTGCATTATGCAACATGTGTTCTTGGTTTTGTAATTTGTATAGTAAAGGTGAAAGAAGTTCAACATTTTCATTGTGGCAGTGGTATCACTGTATTTGTAAGAAATAGATCTCTTTTCTCTCTTTTAGGCAGTCGGGAAGCAGCGTTCACCTACGCCATCACAGCGGCAGGGGTGGCCCACGCCATCACAGCAGCTTGCAGCCAGGGCAACCTGAGTCAGTGCGGCTGCGACCGGGAGAAGCAGGGGTATTACAATCAGGAGGAAGGCTGGAAGTGGGGAGGCTGCTCGGCGGACATCAAGTATGGAATCGAGTTTTCTCGCCGCTTCGTGGATGCCCGTGAGATTAAAAAGACCCCACGCCGCCTGATGAACTTGCATAACAATGAGGCAGGGAGAAAGGTAAAGAGATTTTTTTCATAATCCCAGATTTTTTCCCCAGAAGTCCTTCAGAGAGAGCCAATGTCATGCTGAATGAAAGGAAATGAAGGATATTATGAAAATGAGCAACTCCATCTTTTAAGAAATAATGATGACCTGATTCAAATTATTCTAATACTGTATATTACAACTAGTTTTGGCCATCATTCCTATCAGTAAAACTGTACATACCAAGTTAACTGCTGAGGATGTAATGGCATTTCCTAAAAAGAAGTCAGATGGGGCAAGAAACATAGCTAGTTATGAGACCCCAACGGTCCGTAAAAAACCTCCATCAGAGTTTATAGACCGACTTTCTCTTACCCACTGTACTAGATTTTCCTTTGCAATGAGGGATGTATTATTTTGGGTGTGCTCACTTTTATTTTCATCTCCAAATCTAATGGTTTAGATAATCTGCCAAAACTGTTTAAGTTTGTTTACAGCTTGGCAGATTGTTTTATTGCTTGTGTTTCTTGACTCTGCGTTGTTGTACCAATTTTTCTGTGCTCCCTGATCTCAGCAATTCTTGTAACAATAAGCGATAGAAATTATGGCCAATGTGACAAAAATCAGACCCAAGATGTAATGAAGGGGAATTATCCTTTAAGAAGTCCTTGAAGAGTACTCGAGTGACATGAAATAATCTTCTTTCAAAGACAAATAACATTTTATGATCCTATACTTGACAAACTAGATGTGTACATGCGCGTGTTAATATGTTCCTTTGCAGAAAAGCAAACAGTCCCAGATAAAGAGCTCACACAGTCATGTGACAAAAGACTGATTGACCAAGTTGCTGACTATGGATGGATCGCCCAATTATCCTTTCAGCAGCTTGCTTTGCTTCAGCCAATTATTGACATAGCTTTCCCTTCTAAGAGGGTGTTTTTTCTGAGTGTGTTGGCAAATTTCATTATGGACATGTTTGTTTGCTATTAGTTTGACCAGAACAGTCACCCAGTCATGGAGGAAAGAGTGTGGTAAATGAGACTGAGAGGCAAATAAAAGAGAGGAGATTATATTATGTTGACAAAGGGATCTAATTAATAACTCAAGTTTTATTGTGTCCACTGGGAAAATGGGGCCGGTCCAATGGTTGCCAAATGGAGGACTGCCACCCTCTCTTTCCAGCTCATTTTGTGGAATTATGAAGTGTAAAGTCAGGAACAGGATATTATTGCAGTTCTCTGCACAATACCAAAACATGTCACTGCCATTTGACCGCGTCTATTCAGGATGTGTAAGCAGGCCAACAATGCCGGTGTTAACACAGCAGATGATATGGTCTGTGCTGAATGCCAGGGTGCTGGCATGTTGGACTGTCAGGGTTGAAGTTGGCACTGGAGCTGTCTGCACTCTGGGGCTCGGAAACTCGGATTCTAGGAGGATGTGCAAAAGTCAGATTTCCGCTTTGCTGAGACAGTAAGAAGCCAAAATCCCTCTTAGACTGGAAGAGGTTATTGAGGATACAGAGGTCTGAGCCTCTGAAACTTTAATCTTGCTGATAGTCCATACATTTGATTCATCCATCCAATTGTGTTAGTTTATGGGTAATTCTTAGCTAGCTCACCATTATTGGTAACTGTTACTGCTTCAGTGCACAAGTTTTAGATTTTTTTCGAATCCCTGGCAAACAGCTCATGGGGACTCAAGCGGAGTATAGACCATGATTACATGTACCTGTAAAATGATTGTCATTAGATTTGGCCAACAGAGACACGTAGAAAGTGTAGAATGACCTCTGCTGGTTATTGATTAAGACATTTTTTTTGCGTACATTTTGCTGTTTTTTTTTGAGGAATTGTATACTGTATACTACGTAAATTGTATAGATCTTGTTTGTTTTCCCTGCTAACTGCAGGGGGATCATGAGCCAGCATGTGGAGATTAAATTTGTAGTAAAAATATCCAGTATCTTCAAGACAAATGAGCTAAAATAATTATCCTGATGAGGAAACGGTTCCTACAATGGGATCTAGCTGACATTGTGTTTTCTAATAACTAATAAGAAGAATCATTGAAACAGAAAACAATTACAACAGATTCCGTGACTTAACCGAATGTACACCCAGTGAATCACCAGATCTCTTTTATCTTGCATCTGGGCTATGTGTTTGACAAGTGATCTTTAGATGGGAATATTGGACTAATTAGTAGCAGATCTGAGGCTTTGATGGACACAATTTAAGTAAATGTTTCCATGCATCCGTCAGACTCCTTATGCCAGGCATTCCTTGTGGTTTTTGTGCTATACATTTTTGGAAATCCTCATTCTGAATCAACATGCGAGGCAAGATTGACAGCTGACCCCGGCTTTTTATAAAGTCGGCGGCGCTCATGTTTTTTCAATCAAATATCCAAAAATGTTCCACATTTTGGGACTGTGACCACATGAGTCAGTGGACAGCACAACGATACTGAACAACTCTTGTGTACATTTTGTAAGTGTCTGATAGAAATGATGACTTGTGCTTCTGGCGAGGCAAGGTGCCAGGAAAAGCTGCACTGGAAAAATGCCCTGCCAACCAAACTTACATCTTATACTACAAAGTCACACGCTTTGTTCAAGCAATGAATCCTAATTTGGTTAAAGGAGTCATGTTAGGATTATTACAGACGTGTTAATATGACCCATTCAAACTCCAACCCCTTTTCCTCTGTTCCTTTGATTTGAGAAAAGTTCAGCGGAAAATGAAGGGAACAGGGTTTTTTTGGGTTTTTTTGAGGTTTTTTCGTTTCTTAGTCACACGGGGCAAAGGATTGACACTTAAATATTGACGACAGCGCACAATATTTCCCATATGCCACAGGATTAGGCCTCAAGGAGAAGACATTCTTCCCTGTGTGTACCATATGTTGGACATAACCTCAAAGAGAAATTCCAAGTCTGAGTGAGGGAATAACCTTAAAAAAAATCTACATTATTGCATTTAAAATTACTCTTTGACTAAAAGCATCTGAATATATAACTGTGATCCACTTTCATGCATATGGTAACATTGCTTTCTTGTGTTTATCACAATGTTTTTAAGCAGTCAAATAAACCTCAAGTCTCTTGTCCAGCTGTAAACGATTAATTGAGTTTGTCTTTGTTTTGTACAGTATGTGAAACAATTAATGACAATAATCTGGATTCAAGATGATTAATAGGATTACGAAAGCTGTTTATTTTTTAGTGATGGGCTAACATTAACAAACACATTCTGAAAACCTCTTTCGCGTCTGGTATGTATCAGATAAGCTTTTCGAATGTTCTAGTGCTCATGACTCCCTAACTTTTCCCCCTCATACTTCCCATGCACTCGCTGTTATGGTGGGGTACTGCTCATGGTGCTTTGCGTGGTGTCGCAGTCGCTCAAAACAGTAACTGGGATAACCAATGAATGAGCAGGAATCATTGTCTCGAATGACAACAAAGAGTCGAGACAGCCTGACAGCTACTCACTTTACGAGATCAAATGAACCGTTGTCTCAAACTGTCCTAAATGAAAGACATTTTCAAGTGTCTCTAAGAATAAGCTTGCTAAAGCACAACTTTACAACTAGTGACTAAATGACTAAAGTAGTAACTAAGAGGGTGCAGCTCTATTAAATAGATTATTTTCTTTTTGTAATTCAAATGTATACATTATTACTGGCAATGCATTGAAGAGAAGTTTTGTGTTCTGGGCTGTCGCATGAGCTGTTGAATGTGCATGTAGTATAATGGAATGTCACAGAGAAACTGATGGCATATTTTGCATGTATCAAAACTTGAAAGGTTTGAAGGATTCGATACGTTTTACATGTATCAACTCGAAGGAGCTTATTCTGTTAAAAAGAATTGGTTCACCCATCACTATTATTTTTCTGTCATTGATGTGGTTTAAGGAAGGTAGACAAAATTACAGGATGGGATATTACCAGTAAGTGCAATTTTGCCTCCCTCATGGCTTGCAAATGCATGTCATCCATGACAAATTCAGATGTGCTTGGGTTTATTTACTTAACAGATATGTGTCACTCTGCATGTACCTGCATGTGGCATAAACGCACTGAACCTACAGTATAAGCCACTAGCACAATTACCACTTACTAAAAGCATGAATGCAGATAGGAAATGTCAAATTGCCAACACAGTGTCTACCAAAAATTTAAAAAACATCTCACTGTCCAGTTTATCTGCCATATTTTGCATTTATTTGTACTTACATAGTGGCTGGGTAAGACTTAATAAACCCAATTAATAAACCCAATGTTTGGTCAATGTTTATGGAATTAATGCAGAAATAAATAATAGAGTGCTCTCAACAGTTCTTACACCAAAAGAGAAAATAATAGAATAGAAATACTTTATTGATCCCAAGCTGGGAAAATAGTGATGTTAACATGAATTTCATCTAGGAAAATGACAGCATGGTCAGAAAAATAATAACAAAAATGAAATTACGTTGGTTCACCATGATATTTCTTCCTGTTACCTCTAGTGACTTATAGTCATGCAGATAGTTGTTGTCTAAAGTTTTACAACTGTTTTGTTTTCTCTATTACTTTCCAGGTACTAGAAGAAAGGATGAAGTTAGAGTGCAAGTGCCACGGTGTGTCAGGCTCCTGCACCACCAAGACCTGTTGGACCACACTTCCCAAGTTTCGAGAGATTGGCTACGTACTTAAGGACAAGTACAACGAAGCAGTGCATGTGGAGGTAGTCCGGGCTAGCCGACTGCGCCAGCCTACCCACCTCAAGGTGAAGCAGACTCAGGGCTATCGTAAGCCAATGGAGACAGACCTTGTCTACATCGAGAGGTCACCCAACTACTGCGAGGAGGACGCAGCCACGGGGAGCGTGGGTACCCAGGGACGCCTGTGCAACCGCACCTCGCCACATACAGACGGCTGCGACCTTATGTGCTGTGGACGGGGCTACAACACACACCAGTACACCAAAGTGTGGCAGTGCAATTGTAAGTTCCAATGGTGCTGCTTTGTCAAGTGCAACACGTGCAGTGAGAGGACGGAGGTGTTTACCTGCAAATAAGGACGCATGGAACTCAGTGCCAGGATGTGAGGCGCCAAGGACTAACTGAATGAGGAAGACACGAACGAGCAAGATAAAAGTGTGATCTGGACCAGTGACAGATTTTGAAATAAAGTAATGGAATTTACACTATCAGCTCTTCATGGCATCGTTTTGCACAGCAGAATCTATCTAATTTCTTTCAGAAAGTAAATGCTAAATATCAATAGGTAATACCCCAGAACTTTACTGTCGCATAGAGATTGTGCTCATGTACTGATGTATTTACAGTGAAGCTGGGACTACAGGTAATGAATGAAGCCCTGGTGGGAACTGTGTTTTGCACTCTGGGATTTGTAATTGTTAAATTAACAAGAGACTTGTGCATGGAGAGGAAACACAGTAACCTGGGAGTTGATCAAAATGACAGCAGCTGATGAGGGGTGACTGGCAGAGATCTGTCAAGTCTTTGATCGAAAACCTTTAAGAGTTTTGTCGTATTTTCACTAAAGGGGAGCAAAAGTGAATCTTGACATTGATGACCCCCCAAATTGTCTGGGGCTTATGTTGGAAGTCTGTAGAAATGAAGAACATTTTGTAATTATGGTGCGTTGGGGTGCGCCAAGATCGGAGTGGAGAACTCTGTTAAACCCTCTGCTGCCAACTGGAATACGGTGGAGTATGTTAGTTTTCCAGTCACACTGGAACTGTCTGTTCTGAACACTGAAAATAAATTGTTTATTTATGTTATAGTATCTTAAAACGAAGCACTAACGGGTAGAGATGTCTTTTTTGTACTAAGTGTAAAGAAAAATACTTTTTAGAAACTCTGACTGAATATGTGTGTCTATTAGAAAATGACCCCCCCCCCCCATCCCTAAAACGGCTCATCTTTCCTTTTAAAAAGAAAGAAAGAAGGTTTCACTCCTAGAACTACTCTGTGTTGAGAACAAAACATCTTTACAGTGTGTTTCACATTCAAACACCTTTTACTGTAGCATGTTTGTTCAATTCATAGACAGTAGCAAGAAAACTCATTTAACTGCAGAAATCCTTCCTCAATTCATTAAACATGAAGCTGATATGTTGCTGGATGTGTTGTCGAGTGCTGCACTGATATTTTCTATTCAGATACAACTTATGAGAATTAAATAAACTCCCATGTGACTCAGTTTGGCAGTTCATTGCATAAACATCAGTCGGAGTTGAGCTTGCAGTCTGCTCATAGTTTAAAGAGAGACACTGATTAATATGTGTTCCAGAAGTCTGTAACGCTCTTGTCAGTGGTGTGATAATTAGTTGCAACTACACACCTATGGATATAATAGCAGCAAATGAAACCTGCAGAGGAGGAGATTATTATTATTTAGCCTAATATGCCCCTGAACAAGAGCTTATAGTTTAAGTATTTTTTTTCACTTAACATAACACGAACTTGGATGTGATTCTTGTTCTCATTAGAGCTGTAGAAGAATGTTGCTCCTGACTAGATTAGCTCTGTTCTGCAACAATGTTAAAGGACAATTCCACATTATTACAACTTTGATGTTTAGGAGATACAACAATGTTGTACAGATCCATAAAGACTGATAAAGACAAGGATTGCATCCAAAATGTAGGTTAGAATAAATGTACAGTTAGTCAAATGCCATTTCCCACTGCATGTGACAGCTCAGCTCAACTCAGCTCTACTCAACTCTCTGTTTTTTTGGTTTTCCATTAGCAAACGTTGTGGGTTGTACCTGGTACTTGTTTTGGTACCACCCCAGTCGTGGTTCCAAGCAAGCTGGGGCGATACTAAAAGGTGGCGTTAAAACACTGTGGACCACTGATCGACATTAAAAAAACATCCTGCACAAACACAGCCTTTTTACATAACCAAGCTACCGTCAGTATGCCAAACTAGGATGTACACAGTACGTACACTACTCTGTCGATTCCTTTGTTTATTTGCCATTGAAAGGATTGTGTCATGGCAGTTTCATGCGGCGACACTATGACGATCGGCTGAGAATCCCGCCTCCTGGTATTATCTGCAGTGGAAAACCAAAAGACAAAGCAGAAGCAGAGCCATTTCGTACAGTAGAAATACAGAGGAAGTACGGCAAAACTTGAACCAGTTTGTTAACTGTTCGCGCCTTTAATCTTACAAATAACTTAAGCCAACCTCCTTTTTAGCTGTCTCAGCATTCCCAGACAATTGCTATTGACTTACTAAGTACAAGGTTATGATAATTAATGAGGGTCAAAACTCTAAAAAATTAGTAAGGTGCTCCAAGTATTTCCTGATAAACAATAGTACCTCTGTGCCGGGTCTCTGCTGTCTGCTCCAGAAACTCAGTGCACCCCGATGTTGTTCGCCAAGATATTATTGCAGTATTTATTCATGCTAGTCATTATTGTAAATTTGAAATTTGGAAAGAGTATAGTTAACTGTTTCACCGTGCTAAGCTAACTTAAACTGATTCCCTCCTGGCTCTAGCTCCACACTTGACACACAGACATGAGAGCAGTATAGATCTTCTCATTTTACTGTCAGGATTAAAGTGAAAAAGAGAACTTCTGAAAAAGTCAAATAACTCCTTTTATACATGCAGTGTGAAAGAGGCTAAATGAACCATACATTGACACAAGGTTTTGGGCTGAGAATGTGCAGTGCTTTGTGGCACTTAATGTTATAACCACTTTTTGTTTGTTGACATATTCATGCTGTTGTCGTCTATTCAGCTTTATTCTATAATACCATACGTTTCAAGGTCATGTGAGGTTCAAGGACTATACAGGCCAGTTTATCTCTTGGTTTACATATTAATTTATAGGTTTAGAATATATAATATCTTTTGCACATTAACAATAACCATACATTTTAGAGATTTACAGACTTATATAGCCTAGTCTTGCACTTTGCATGATTAGTATTTTGTATGTGCATCAGTCTTAACTTATTTTATTCCAGCAGAGGGACTACTCAGATGGATCACACAGTTGTCATGTAAATAGATTTGCATATTTACTCAATTAAAGTAACTTATTAATATAACAGCATGTAGCCTTATTCTGACATGTATATGTTCTTCTGAAACAGATAAAAATAACTCCAAATGGAGATATAAAAAACATGTTTCTTTTGACAAGGATGCAAATACATTTCCACACATAATAAAGTTGACGTGTCTTTAATTTAATGATGAGTTGTATTAAGAAACATACAAGAAAGCCCAGAGTACAGAATCCCTATTCTTCATTTTGCTGTTTAATGTATGTTCGTACAAGAATGTTCCCACTCAGTGTTCGGTTGCCCATATCGACTGTTCCAATATCCAAAGCTATTATTTTCATAAATGCTCTCCCTGTGAAGAAAAACACACAGGTTTGAAGCCAAATTTGAGTCTGTTATTCAAACATTCCAACCACGCTTAATATAGTAACTGGCAAATGCATTAGGAAGCATAAATCATTAAAAATCAGAAATAAATAAATCCAGCAGTGTGCTGACTTGCTGACATTATTTTGTACATAGCACATTTTCATAATATGCTGTGGTCTTCTGTCTTGGTTGTGGCACGCACGGAACAGAAGTCAATTATCTCTCCCAGCATGGAAACAAGCATCTTCTCCATGTTTGTCTTAAGCAAAAATGTGATCAGAAACACAAAAAGAGAAAGAAAAACAAGCAAGAAAGATTGTGTTTTTCCATTTAAAATAAAAAGAAATGCTCCCCACAAAAATTAAATCCCTTGTTGCACCCTGCAAAATGTGATTATTCATCAAGTTGGAATTGTTTTTTGTTTAAGGATTAAAAGAACGTTTACTGTTTTCAATCTCTTCAAAGTAATTGGGACTTCTGACTTGGGTGGTCAACCCATCTGTGGCACTTTACATGTTTATTTTCTATTGTTGTTGGAATGGCAGGTGATATTACCAATATACTCTCAAGGCATGATGCGGTATCATTCATGATACTTTGAGGATAAACTGAATGAGGATTTAGGACGGACAGAATAACTGGCTCAACACTCAAGTCTCTCCTAATGCTTTCTGTGTTGGCAGAGCAGTTCGGAGTCACTAAATGCGAAGAGGACCTTCATGCAAATGACCTGAAGTGAATAGGAAGTGGTTCAGTGTGCCTCTTGTTTTTAGACACACAAACAAGAGTGTAGTTCTTTTATGAGGGTGTTTTTGAGATGGATGGGATGGCTTGATGAAACAAGGAGGTGCATGTGTAGCCGGAAACTGCGAGTGAATAGAGTGGCTATTTAGGAGAGGAGCTAATTGAGAGTGGTTTGGAGAAAGACTGGGTACACTATATAAGTAGGAGCAGCTGTCGAACCAAGTTAGGGACTATGTGCAAAGCATGGTAAAAAGATTTGGTAACACAGTTTTCAGCCTATGAATCATTTCATGACAGTTAATTCATCATTTTTATTTCGTGAGGTAGTGAGGGATAATGGACATCATTCATAAATGACAATTTTGGACATGACCACTGTCACCATCCAGCTCTTTCTATGAAGTGGCTCTGTGAAAGAGAGCCATGCTATTTCATTCATTTGCTGGACGCTCCCACTTGTCCTCCTGTATGTGAAAAGCATTGTAGGTGGGCAGCAGAGCAGAACTAAGATGTGTTTTGTTAGTTGTCTGAAGCCCTGGGGACCGGAACCGCATAAGCTCCCCATACTATGCCCTGGATTGGGAAAAATAAATCCATTTGTTTCTGACAAACATTTTGTCATTAAAAATATGAGATAGAAAAACAGAGTCTGCTGTGTCTGTCTTCTTCTAAAGCAGCTATTGTTTGGGTGTCAGGATCATTAGTTCATTGGGATATATTCTGAAAGCTAATGCTTCTGGTCTAATTCACACTGAGAGAGATGCACCCACTTTTCCAATTCAGGGCCCAGTTGAGAGGAAAGACAGTCGCAAGGTAACATGGCCACTGACATCATTGGACAGGATGTTGATTACGTCCGGCCAAGGCCATGCATATATGCAAATTTATTGTATGATCCTGCTATTCACTGGGAAACCAGGATAGCTTCTATTGACTGCAAAGAGCATGTCACAGAGTCCGTTTCGTTCACACTGATTAGAGAGAACAGGAAAGACAGATGACAGAACTAAACTATTATTTTGATTATTATTATTTGAGCTAAAAAAGTAGCTCAGAACAGATCAATCTTCCAGAGTGATTTCCTCTTGTTTGGCTGAGGGAACCTTTTACTATCTGCTGAAAAAACGGAATTTATAATGACTGTCTTGGTAATTGCATGACTCACAGCCAAAGGCGCTTAAAACAACTTTTAATTTAGATCTTTTTGAATGTTTTGAGCAACATTCCTTTAAGTCATTTTTTTAAATGTTCTTCCCTGTTTTTTGAAGTGACAGAAGGCCTCCCAAATTCCTTTGAATTAGCTCCAACATTCTGCCTCCTCTTGTAATTTGTAACTTTGGCAAACATGAACGTTCAGATCAGAAGCTTGGCCTCTCAGAGATAAGATACATCTGCAAGAGCGGGGGAAGAGAATGCAAGGGTGGCAAAAAAAATGCCCAAATGAAGGGATTGAATTAAAAATCAGAGAGTCAGAGGTCTTGTTAACTGGTGTTTGAAACTAGCCAGATACCAAGTGTGAAGAAAAGAATTGTTGTCTTCCAGACGCCGCACTTCCATTACAGACTTCTCCTGAGTTGAGGAAAGGGGTGTTTAACAGTCCCATGGGTGATGGATTATTCTGGGGCAATCCTTTACGTCTTGTTTGTTATTTCAGGATGTGAAGACTTTGGTTAAGGTGATACAACATTAAAAAAAAAAAACATTGAAGTACTACTGTACTGAAAGCATCTCTTAGCAGCCCCTGTGAACAGAAATGTGATCAGTCTTTGTACCATAATAATGCTCATTTAAAATGTTAAAACATCTGAACAAAGCAGAAGATCACACAATACAGTTTAACCTTGCCCTCAACACAGCCTGCAGTAATTAAGAATGTATAGTCTCGCTCTCTTTTTCGTTTCATGTGATCACTTGGTGTTTTTCTGTGTTCCTTTAACTTTGTTTTGACTGCTTGTCTTAGTGAAAGACCATCATTTGGAGGTTTCACATCATCTGTTTGATATTAGTGGTGAGGAACACATGGCCATTCAAAGGCAGAGCCTGATGTGACATCATAGACCACAAGGCAAAGTGGGGATCGTCAAGACCCCAGACTGAGGACTCTGAACGCTACCTGACTGCCTCCATTCATCTGCAACTGTACTGTATGTCCAAATAATGGGCCAGTGCGGGCCTCTGTTTCTGATGCGTGCCTGGTGTTTTTGCAGAACTCTGCGTTGTCTCTTCTGCACAGACATTAGATGCCTGAGAGGCCTTTTTCAAAATATCTTTAATTTCATATCAACATAGCATGCAGAGCACAATGAACTAAACTGAAATCAGCTGTCAAACTTAATAGCGAAGACTGTGCATGGTGATTAAATGAAAAGAAAAAAAAGAAGCAAGAAGCAACAGAGTTTTGATTGAAGAGGTTTGATGTGACAAAGACAAAAACAACTTCTCTACTATGGCTCTGAATGAAGAGGTTAAATGCTGTCTGTCAGAGACACTGTAAATACCTTCAGATTCACAGATATTAAAATGAAAGTACTGACTATATATATAAGCAGACAAGACATTAGCCTGGGGAGTAATGACGCCCAATTTGGCGTGCACACCTGTTTATGTTGGACTGGGGTAGTAAGCGGTGCTTGTAAAATATGAGCGAGGTTAATACTTATGCGGTGACGCCCTCAGGCCTCACAGCTACAGTAAGGACAGCATCAGCAGTCTGAGATGATGGGATGGGTTTAACCCCAGGCACTGCTGTATTTGTGTCTGTGTTCATGCGTGTGCAAAGCTCATTCTATAGATTTAAAGCATTTAGCACTAAGCATTTATTTGTCTTCTCCCCTCACCTTGAGTTTCTGTCAGATTGCAACTTCTGCGTCTGAGTGTGCCTATGAGAGACAGACACATCCCCATGGGAAGTGGGTTTCTGTGTGGAGAGATTTGGCGGAGGGAGCTCGAGGACAGCCCACACGCGCTTTTGTACTGCTCAGTGTCCAGTGGTTGGCCTGGCCACGGCTTCTCCTTGAGGTTATTTTTCTCCCAACGTTTTGTTTTCATGAAGTGAGGTCGGGGTTCTAAAAGCAGACTCCACCGAGGGAAAAAATACAAGACCCTTAAGGGCCCTTTTCTTAGCACTTCACCCCTCACCCTATGTGAGACGAAACAGAAGCCAAATGTTCTGGAAGAAGACAATTTTCACAAAGAAGATGCGTTTTCCATGGCCTATTGATTTTAACATACAGTGAGGTACAGTATTTCCAAGGATACAGCATGGATTTGTACAGCTAATTGCCCAGCAGCTCAGTTTTCTAAATCAGGATTATTTTTCTTCAACAAATTGAATTTGGCATTTGATTTGAATGCTGCAAACAATAAACCGAACAAACAAAAATAGACTCAGTCCAAACCAGACTTAGAAAGGCTCCAAGTGCTGTACTCTAAACGATCTGTTCTGATAAAACAACATGAACACGATACACAGCTGAGACCACAGAATTTGAAACTGTACACTGAAAGGCAGACTTAGTGAGTTTTCTACACTTAAGCAACAAATTGTAACACCAGCAACACGTCGATACCTCTTTTGTTAAAGAGCGACACTTGTGAGGCAGGTCCTGAGAAAAGTCCAGGAATAGCCAACCCCCGTACACAGCCAGTGCCAGTGAGATTCAGCGCCAGTGTATCATCCTTCCTTGTCTAGCCTGCAGAAAGAGCAGTGGTGGAGGTGAAGAGGTTCCATGATGTGGGTCATAGCCTACATGGAAAGTTCTTCTGAATCCTGCTTTTCCATGGGGATGGAAGGTCACCGGAACAACACACAAACAGCTCCAACTCAACATGTAGCTAAGTGTGCTGCAAGAAGTGTGCTGCAAGAAATTATCTTGCTACTTTTAATGGCTTTTTCAGCTGTGTCAAACCTAACAAGTACTTGCTTACAGATTGTAAGCAATTGTGGCAGGTAATGAAGAGCAGCATGTTGACAAAGTTTGCTTAACACAAGTGAACTTGTCCATCTCCTCCTCAGAGAGTTGATGGCTAACTAAGTCTGTCAGCAGAGTGCACCGCATGGAAAGCAACATCAGAGGAACTGGTTGCCCAGCGCTTGTATATTTCTGTCTCCATCTGTGTCACCGGCTGGAAGTGGGCTAGTGTACATGCCTTTGAATATGTAGGGCATTGGACACCAGCTCCATGTGGTTTGGGAGAAGTTAAAGGCTGGTTGGGGCTTTAATCCACCAAACCCTCCTCCCAGTTTTTCCCCTTTTTCCTCGTCTCTGTGGGCCTGTTTCCCCCCACCGGTTCCCCATGTACCACACAGACCCGTCAGCACCATAGCTCCAGATGCCCCCCCCCCCCCCCCCCCCCCCATTGCCTCCACACCAACTGGGCCTTGCCTCGCCACAGTCCTGACGTCCTAATGGCTGATGGATGCACCGAGGTCACACTGATGATCTAGAGAAGTCCTTTGGTCCATCATTGAGCCTTTGATCAACATACTTAACCCTTTCTTCCTAAGAACCCCCCTCAGTGGATGAGAATGTGGGGAGATTGAGTTACACAGTGCTGGGGAGCGTGCAGGCTGACATCCCTTTGGTAACACATGTCTTTGTTTAAGGCATAGCTCTGGCACTGACAATCCTCTTCCAAACTCCTCTCCCGCTTTTAATATCCCACCAGAGATACCAGTGAGAAGATCTATAGCGGAGATTCAGCCTGTACCCTGTGAGAAAACCTTAGCAGTTACTTCCAAATCACCCTTCTAGCACAGCTCGTCAACCATGTGACATTTTGGAAAATACACTTGTTTGCTTTCTTGTTGAGTTAGATGAAAAGATTGATGCCACTCTCATATCTGTGTGTTAAAAACAAGGTTACAGCCAGCAGCCAGTTAGCTTAGCTTAGCACAAAGACTCGCCTAGCTCTGTCTGAAGGTAGCAAAATCTACCTGCCAGCATCTAAATCTGTAATGGTCACCAATCAAAACTCTGCACTTAAGTGAATAAGTTATGCTTTACTTCCATAATCGCAAATTATTATATAAAATGTTGTATTGACCATCTAAAGAAAGAAGATACCTGTCACTTTTGCTGTGCAAAGGGCTAAAACAATGCATTTCCTCCAGTATTCAAATTAACTCCAATCAATGGAATTTACTTTTAAATTATTTTCAAATGTTTTAAAAGCTTTTACATCTATACAAAGCTTGAACAATGCGTAAGCAGTGCATGGGAAAAGTACATTTGAGGCATGTTCCTTTCAGCAATGTGATTAATCATTTTATTTGTAGTGCAGGTGTCAGCTTGTTGAGCATGAACCTCACTAGCACCATGACAACCCAATGTTTTTTGGATGCAAAACACAGTGTGCCACCACACAGTAGTTGCATTCATTATTGCTTCTAAAAAACAAGGTACAGGTTTTGCTTAAAGCCAGAGCTAGGTGTTTAGAAGTATTTAAAGTTCATCTCTACATAATTTCAAAGCTTCTATTTTAACCAATTAATGTCTGTATATAACACGACTACGAAGTGCCATATGTATGTTGTACAGTAAATCATCTATTTCATAAGAGCATTACAGAGTGAAATAGCCCATTATATGGTAGATTATATGGTGGTAATCAGATCTTTCATTTGAGTTCTGTAAACACAACGAATCAAATTTATGCTCTCCCATCAGCAAAAAAAAAAATCCTTGTTTTATGTTTTGAAGGATTAGTAAAATCAATTCCTTACTTTGAATTTGCTCAAAGATGATTTTCATTAGCCATTCACAACATATGAAATGAAAAACTTATCCAGTTTGTCATTTCAGGATCACCTTACCAGTATTGTTGTATCAATTAGCGGGCTTGGGCAGAAAGCAGAGGAAAAATGAATGTGTTTCTAATTCTGAGTATCATGGTTTCTGCATATGGACCTGTAGATCAGCCCTCCAAAGAAAACTTCTACCCTTACATTTCTCTGTTTTATTGAGCTGACTTGCAATAAAATGTAATCCACAAATACATAAACGCATTAGACCTCAATGGGAAGTGCTATTAGGCCTGTCTTAAAGCAACAGTAAAAATCTGTTTTTAACTTCTACAGTAACACCTCTCATCACTTTAGTCATTTTAGAATACTGCTTGCTCTACGTGGAGTCAAAGTGATAGGGCACTCCTGTCCTGTCTTGTCCCCACCATCTGCTTGGCTTTCTGTGGACTTTTCCCATGTGCGCAGGTTCGTCAGGCAACAGCAGCTGTCAGACGGTGGTTGATGGCAGGGTGTGGTGCCTGACCAGCGGGTCGGACCAGACACTTGTGCTGTTGTACTCAGCCATGGGCAGAGACTTGACCCCAAAGCCTGCCTCAGACAACTGGTTGACGTGCTGTGGTTGTCGGGGTCCATGACAGCATGGATGAAAATCGACAGAAGGGATGACCTGGACTTCCTGGGTGTGTATTGTCGCATCAGGATTGGCCTATTCTGATTCTGAGAAGATGTCGGGGCTTCTTTTACATGTATATTCATCTTCCTTTGATTGAGCTTATATAAGCTGGCTAAGTAACTTCACAGCTAAACAAACTGTGATTTGTGACCCACAGTAATCCTGTTCTTGGGTCATATTCCTTATTTTCTCTTTCCTTTAATATGCTACTCTAAGTTCCCTCAGAGAGATCTTTAGATCTGGCTGAAGATAAATAGCGAGCACAGCTTGAAGCAGAGTTGGTTTGAGAGGAATATGAGTGATGACTGTCACTATGGCAACTACCTCATGTTTTCAGTTTGAAGCTGACATCTCAATAGGTCCTGTTTTGTCCTGATATGTGGGGGTAGTAAATGTTATAAATGTACGAGGTGAGTTATTAGGAAGTCTGTTAATTACAGGGGTGGGACAAGGTATAAATCTTAGAGATTAGAGGCTGGATGTATAAGCGAAACAATCTGCAAGTTCAACACTTGGTACTTTAAGAGGCCATGTGATAGCAGTGCTGGATAGCCGCAATATAAAGACATGGCATGGAAGACTCAATTATCAAAGTCAAGCTCAGCGTGTATGGAATTGAATCTGATGAATGGAGATTCATAAAATGGGTAGGGGGTGGCCGTATGCAGTGAAAAAACCAGTGCAGACTATTCCATGTTTTCCATTTTTCTTTTTTAAACATTTAAACTTAACATACTAATATAATGGAACACAAGCTTGGTTTTCAGCACTGCATTATACAATTTTAGATTGTCAAGCTAGTACTAGCAGCTATCGCAATAAGTTGCTTATTAAAGCATGTAAATCACTGCAGTCATGCACTGCACAACCATAACTTAAAGAGTAACAATCTTATTTCATAATGCTGCCAATACAGAGCTTATTTAGTGGATTGAATTTTGCCCTACTGTGCCTGATCGGAATTGACAGCTTTTTTTTAATTGACATGGTCAAATAACATGTTTTACTTATAAGTCTCATTAATTCAGTCATGACAGGCCACAAACTCAGTGACAAGGCCCCATGTACCCAATCCCAATAAGTTCCACTGTGCAATGTATACAGATTTTACAGCTGGGATAAAGAGAGCACTGGTATCGCATTGGTATTTAGAGAGATAGATACCTTGAGCTGAGGTAACCAAGAAGTTTCTTGGCCTGTTTGATATCTTTTTAGCAATATCAGCAATTAAAGTCAAACTGAAGTCACTACTTTTTGTAGTCAAAAATGTTTTTAAATGTATTATTATTTTTTTCTATCGGAAGGATGAATAAGGTGATTTACAGAGCATATATATGATGTCAAACACAAATAAATGCAATTTAATTTCAGTTGGAGTTTGTAAGTACAACACTGTTATTTACCTCTGTCAAGGAGGTCATATTCTCCGCTCAGTCTATTTCTTTGTTTGTCAGTGGAAAAAGTACTGGCCAGGTTTCATGAAACTTGGTGGAAGGGTGTCGCACAAGGAAGAACCCATTCAGTTTTGGATCTGAATCATGGAGCCGATACATCAAACTTTTTTTCTGATTTGGGAAAAGTCACACTGTATTAACATTGTGAGATATGGCATGCCTCGGTGGAGGTCTGCACTCTCCAAGTGCCCTTCTAGTTACCAATGTGAACCAATATATGGCCAAAATCATAAAAAACAAGACTCACCTCTAGTTGGATGTGACAAATTGATGTCTGGTTATATGGAATGGCTTGCAGATCTGAAGTGTCAAATGGATCACAAAAGATGTATAAGCAAATGAAAAAAGAGGTACACAACCACAAACAAACATTTCTACTAGGTGAGAGCAGGCGAGCCTGGGTATTGAGAATAGGCAGGAGGGAGGCTGATGGCTGGATAGACAGATCTAGAGGTTGGAGCATTCATGCACAATAGGCCATGAGAGGCTCCTTTCTCCTCTGTGGCAGGCCCTTTCACAGGTTCCTCCTCCCCAGCCCTGAAAAGGACCCCACATGCATCCCCACTGCCCTGTCAGTCCACTTTCCTTTCCCATCATTTCCCAACAGCTGTTTCTGGGTGGCGTTTTGTCATTATTTGTACTCATTTACGGCCCCCTGCCTGCAAAGAGCTTGGTTTTGTTAGGGTTGTTGTGGTAGCGTGCTCACATTTGGTTTCAAATATGTTGCATGTAAGTTATTTGATGGTTTGGCTGTTGACAAGCACTGGTTAAACTAATTTAAATGCTCATAGAAAAAAACACAAGCCTCCAATGCAAGTGAACACATTAATACATTTTTCAAAAGTGACGTATTCTCTTCAGCACTGCTGTTCCGATATTGCAGGAATGGTTTCCTTTAACCATAATATAATGTTGCTGGCACAAAATGTTTGAAGGAGATATTTCCTAATTATGACTGGGGAACATAATCTGTGATCAGATATCAAATGAAACCAACAGGGCATGTTTTCGTGTGGAGAGCAAAACTCGGCTCTGCAATTTTGGCGAAGCAATGAGATGTCTCAGACACTCACTGACACTCGCTCTGACTCGAAAAGACAAGGCATGATCTACCACAGTAGCTCTGACATTTTCTGGGTTTTGGATAAACAGGTGCAACACCGCGACCCTCATGGAAACAATCTTATGTCTAGAATCAACCCACTATCACCCTCAATCCACATAAAGACCTTGTGGATTGTGCAAGAGGACAGTGGTGGATATATCACGTGAAAAAGTGATATGGCAAACTTATGGTTCTGTGCCAGAAGAGCTATAGGGGAGCCACATGTGGTCAAAGTGGTGAAGGGAGGCCTCACAGTGTTGGCAGCCACGTGTGCTAGAGTCCACCAGTTGCTGCTTCCACTTATCTGTTTGATGCAATATGCAGATTTAAGGATCTACCTACTTACTTTCTAACCAGACTGCTATATACGTTCAGTACGCAGGCTAGTTTTTACATCAGTTCAGGGCTGATTTTAAAGTGGAAACAATTTTCACCCACCTAGTGTTGCCAAGTTGTATTGTTGGTGCCACTGTTGCAAAGACAACCAGATAGGGATCGCTTTCGGTTTTTCTCAGAACTAACGTTACCAACAACACAGGACACTGTATTTGCACAAAACTGCACAACAGAGACGATAACAACATATTTTCTGTCTGTTGATTTTCATATGAACAATACATCAATCTAGTGAGGCTGCCTATTTGAACATGAGCTATATTATTTGAGTTATTTATTTGTTGCTTATATGCTGAGGATGCCTTTTGTTATTGGTTTTAGGGAGGTTTTGTTACTTACTGATCGAGCTTAGTAGAAATAATGTTTTTTTTTTTATCACTCTCCCTCTTCCATTCAAAGGGCTTCTTTTCATAAGATGTATAGGGCTTTTATCGTGAAAGGCAGGTATAAAGTAGCGAAGCTGTCGTGCACTGCTGTTGACAGTGTGGAAGGCAAAACTGTTTGCCGTCCTGGTTCAGATCATGGTTCAGACTATAAAGCTTCTGTGTTATTATTTAAGTACTTTCATAAGTACAGACGGGCAGCACGGTGGTGTGGGTTCTTGGTTTGAATCCCGACTGGGCCCCGTCTGTGTGGAGTTTGCATTTTCTTCCCGTGTCTGCGTGGGTTTTCTCCGGATTCTCCGGCTTCCTCCAATAGTCCAAAGACATGCAGGTGTAAGGTCAATTGATTACTCTAAATTGCCCGTAGGTGTGAGTGTGAATGGTTGTCTGTCTCTGATTCTCTATATGTGCCCTGTGATAGACTGGCGTCCTGTCCAGGGTGTACCCCGCCTCACGCCCGATATCAGCTGGGATTGAGTCCAGCCCCCCCGTGACCCCGATAGGGACAAGTGGTTGAAGATGGAAGGATGGATAAGTACTTGAAAACTGAAGCGTTTTCCTCTTACTTTGTGCTGTAAAGCAAGTTGTCATTTTCCCAGGAGCCCGTACCCAGTGGCTGACAAAATTGCATAGTGAAAGCAAGGCTTATAGGGAACCAATCTAAACGGCAGTGTTGTTTGTGCGCGCAACATTGTGCAATCAACATTTACTTCATTATGATAAGTTAAAACAGAAAAGTTATCTGTTGTCACTTTTAATCTATAATAATAATAATAATAATAATGTCAAATTTCCCAACAATCATGTGTGAGACAAAAACTGAACTATTAACTATGCCTTCTGAACTGGCTAAATAAGAATTACACATGTCACAACTTAACTATTTATTTGAAGATCCTTCAGTCGGCTTGCATTTTATATTTGGACACCGTTTGTGGCCTATGGAATGCTTTTAGCGGTCATTTTAACTAGTCTCTGCATAAACACGTGGAATTTGTTACACGGATTTCAGTTATCAAAGCTGTACAGCAGTTTTCTTTGCACATTTTTCATATTTTCATTGCTTTGTTGTTGACTTTGTTTCAAGCTGTGTTTTGTGAATGAGGGTTCTGTTATGGCCTCCAGTGTGATCAGTTATCTTAATATTTTGTGACTTACAAGTGTTTTTCATCACAGTGGGAAATGAGCTGTAAAAGTATAGAGGAAAAAGCTTGGAAGTTGTGTGTTTGCTTGGAGCACACTGAGCATACAGATGAGCGGAGAATTGGATAATGTTGCAAGAGTGACTTGAGAAGTTTATATGGACATTTTTTCCACCGTGAAAAGTGGTCAGTATTGAAATCCATTGTAGCTGGCGTGAAGTCAAACTGGCCATGGACTGAAAATAAAAGGAGAAAGATGTGTTAACCATTGACTTCTTACACATATGAATTCTGAAACCTTTCCGAATTACGTTGTACGTTTTTACTGATGCAGTGACAATAAAGGAACTCTATTCTATATGATGCAGCAATCAATACTCATGAATACAGTTTCAGTGTCTAGTATTTCTGCCATCAGTTACATTAATTCAGTCACAGGCTGCTGACTCACTTATCAGGTCCTTGACAATGTTTGGCCACATGTTACCCACATTGGTGATCGCGATAAGTTTGGCACAATGAGATATAAAAATTTTAAAAAATATTTTAAGAAAGAATTCAGTTTATAATGTGGTAATGGCAGATACCCTGAGTTGAGGGAATCCAAAGTGTCATTAGAAAACAAAAAGTAGGATCATTCTAAATGAATGCGTTTATTTCACAAATACGCCAGAATTAGAAATCAAAGAGATCTTTCTTCAGTAACAAACACTATTAAAACATCAGACCAGAACCCAAACGATCATTACCATGGCGATAACTCATTCATTCAAGTAGCAGCCGACAACTCAAACAAAATACCTTCCAAGTTTCATTTCCATCATTATAATAGGAAGGTCATGTTTTGGCAGAATCAGGGCCATAGGATTTCCCTGCCTGTGTATGCAAGTGGCGATGCCAGTCATGAGGCCTGGGTCACAACAGCCATTCTAGTCAGCGGTCACCATGGTCCAGTTGTTAATGATTGAGTGTGTTCCTTGTGCTGACACTAAGTGGTGAGTCAGGTCAAACGGCCATTCAGTGGAATTCCGTCTCGGACATTCCAATGCTGCTGTTCCCTCAGGTTCACATCACGGAGGGTGCAAGGGAAAAAAGGTCGAACAATGTGATCTGGAATCTGGGAGGGAGTTTGCCACCGCCTGTTCACGGCTCCTGAGATATGAGTTAAACATGCGGAATGTTAATCTGTCAATGTGTGGTCATGGTGCGTTTTTGTAAGCGGTTGTGATTTGAATCACGAGGCCCTGTGGTTTTGCCCAGGCCCTCTCCGCCTATCAGGCGCAATTAGAGGTAACCAGTTCTGACACCCTGATGGCCATGAGAGACATCCCTCGCCCGCCAACAAAGCCACATGTCACACACGGCCATCTTGTTTTCTCCCAGCAGGCCTCTGGAATGTAGTTCATCCCTTCAGCCTGCTCAATAAGACCATTCTACAAATTCAGGGTTGGTGGCTATTGAATCTTAACTCTTCAGGGGGATGCAAAAAAGCTCTCAGCATGTGAAACTATGTAGAACGAATGCATTTTAGCACCCTTTATCTGCCCCTCAATAGACTGTCTTCATTGATACAGGCATTCTGAAGCCTGTCTTGGTGAACTTGTCTCTAAAATGAAACGGTGAAACAGCAGGAAAGACATATGTGATAATCAACTCAAGCTCTGTTAATGCTAATGATACTCCTGCATGGGAAGCATAAATAAGATCACAGAAATAGTCGATGTTGAAAATTGTTTGCATGAAGTGCATCTGAGCCCCCAAACCCTGACTGTACCAGTCATAACCTTCTTTGGTTTCTCGTTTGAAGGAAGTGAAAAATGCATTTTTTAATCTCAGTATGCAGGGATAGATCCATGCCATGTTGGAAAAACATTTGCACCACAGCTCTGGTTTGTGGCTGGCTATTGTACAGGGAGTGGTATTTCACTTATGAAGTGATTCCGTTACAGCTGTCCCTTCAACCATCCCCCCTCTGCACGCACTCCCATTCAACCACACACACACACAAACACACACACACACACACACACACACACACACACACACACACACACACACACACACACACACACACACACACACACACACACACACACACACACACACACACACACACACACACACACACACACACACACACACACACACACACACACACACACACACACACTCACACACACACACACAGAGGCAGAACCATTTAAACACAGTTCTCCATAAACACGTACAAATCAGTTCCAACGGGTGCTCCAGCAAAACTCAGACATGGACCCAGACCCACAGCACTCAAAAACAGGTTATTTTAGAAATTACATGATATGCCAAGTTGCACATCTGCAGTCAGATCCTGCCAAGCTGCCATGTGAAATAGGATCTAACCCTGGTCTGCTTGATTCCAATGAATGACATCCTTACGCTCCTATCTGTTGAATAATGCATTTCACTTAAGTCCTCATATAGGGGGGCTCCCTGGCTGGTTGGGGGGAAACAAATCTTGAAAGGATTTTTGTATTTACTTTCTTTGGCGAGGCTCTGAATTGGTATGGGAGGCAGTTGTGGCTTTTGTGGTCATGTGTTTATTGTTTATGCTTTGTATTTATCCTTAATTAATGCTGCGCTGATGAGTGCTGTCAGAGACACCAGTGAACAACGGTCGGGTCTCACGCAATATGCGGATGATTTCCTCCCCACATTCAAGGCCTTGAAGAGGAGCAAAAAGCTTCCTCCGGCTTGTTTCTTTGAGCCAGAGCAGGAAGACAGATGCTCTAGAAAAACACACAACAAACCAAAGACTGTCAATCTGTGTTCCCACTACTCCTCAAGTGCATATCTTTTTTGGAAGCCCTCTTTTTGTTTTCAGCATGTGCTTGGGGAGAAAGGAAGTTCAAAGATGTGTTTTTCGGCATCACAATAGTTACGCACGTTTTCCCCAGATGAAAGCTCGTGATCCAGATGCAGATCAGCTAAGGGGGTCACTGCAAGGTCTCTCTGACCCCCCTCCATGCGGCTATACTCCATCCAACCAATCTCTGTCATAGGATTATTGTTTTCAAATGATTTGCTCACTGACAAATGATGTGTGACTAATTTTATAATAATGCAACTTGTCTTCTCTGAGAAATGGAATCCTGGGATTCCATACAGTTGGAAGTTGAGTGAACATTCTGTGTGAAATTAAAAGTGACTGACACTGATGTTGATTAATGTTACGCTTTAGACATTAACACTTGGATTTGATAACAGTCTCTCTTATTTAAAATAGCCTACTTTGTGTCACAATATAACATATTCAAATACAATTTAAATTAAATAAAATTAAAAAATTAAAATTTTGTTGCTTGATTGAATATTCAAAACTCAATGTTTGGTTAAAAGCTTTCTCAACCATATCTTAACCTATCACTGCCTTCTTGGTTGGGTGTCAATTTAGTATATTTCACCACAGGGACATGTACAGACATTTGGAAGGGCTATTACTCTAACCTGATAAAAGAGCACTAATGATTCGACAGTCAAAGCACCAGATCCCTGTATTTCTACAGAACGCAGACATAATGTAATGGTAGTAACTGAACAGTTATGTGGCCTGCCACCTATACGTTAGCTAGCTAGCTGAAACTCTTTCATATGATAGTATAATATAAGGCAATATTTCTTGACATGATGCAAACGTGACAAGCTGAATATTGTTCTTTATCCTGGCCTTGTGCATGCTTCTGTTTCACCACAGATGAAGGTGAAGAACCTTTATACTCAAAAATGTACCAAAAAAAAACAGTAAAGTTGGAAGTCGTAAGATCAGAAAAATGAATTTGCTTAGTAAGAGACTAAAACGTGTCATAGAGCTGAGGTGACTTGCAATCATTTTCAGACTGATAATTCTAGGTGGGCTTTTGTCTCTAGAAATACACTTTACTTTACACACCATTATATCCATTTTAAATATAGTAATGTTGATCAGTGAAGCTTTTAAGACAAGAACATCAAATGGTTGTCCATCTTGCATTACTATGTATAATACACCACCTAAACAAATCCAATCCAATCTGACAACACATTAGCAAGATACAGCATAAAACAGACTCACTCCTTGCACATTTGTTGGTATATACTACTACTATAGGAAACAATATGTTGTACATAATCCATGGCACAGCTTGTCTCTATAAAGCACACTACTGTTTACAGTCCTGTCTAATGCACATTTGATTCCCAGTCTTTGTTTCCTCCAGGATTTTCTGGAATAAAAGCTCCTCTATAGTTTAGTTTACAATAAAGACGTCAAAGACCCGTGTGGCTTGCTAACTCAAGCATGGGGTACTGTTTGTTGGAGATGTTGAACCTAAATATAGGCTACTCTTCTCTATTTTGGTTGAAGCGCTTAACATATCAGGGCTGCTCTCCCCTATAGGGGAAAATACGGCTACACTTCATTTTGCCTGGGGTCAGGATCTCCCTTAGGGAGAGAGTGGACAACTTTCTCAACCCGCCATATCGGTGGGGCTATCCCGACATGTATAATCTGTAATGTACAGCTGCCTTTTACTACATACAACTGTTCTACCACTGAGGCCTGACAGTGCCAAGGCCTGTGGCGGCTTGGGCGGTGCAGGCCTCAGAAGTTTGTTTTTGTCTCGAAGACTCCAACATCACATCTCACCACCTGAGTGCCTGACTTCATGATTCATTAGTGTGTGGTGGGAGAGTTGAGGAAGAGGGTGGATCACTTCACTTTGGATTACATGGATCTTTGTTTGACATGTATTGTGTCACAGGAAGTTATGATGAGTTTTGAGCACAATATGAAAATCAGCTTTGCTGTAATTTATTCTGATCTAATCCTCTTTTACAGTTTAATGTACTGTATAGTAAAAGCCAATAGCGGGCAATCATATACCTCAAAACGATTTTAGAAAAATAAAGACAGCAAGCAGATGTTGAAGTCATAACATTCATAAAATCATATGGGAGAACACACACAAAGTAAAACAACAATCAATCAATCAAAATCAATCATTCAAGCACAGTTAGAACTCAATACTGGCAACAAAAGCACAATAATCAGACTAAGCATTATAATCTGTCATCTATTTCTAATTTGTTGAGACATCGGAGCGTCTTACATTATATTTGGCGATTTACTTGCCAAATTGAAGTCTACTTTAAGGCGGGATCGGACCTTTGCTGGGCCATGTTGACAGACTGATTCTTTATTGACACGTAGTGAGAGACAGAGCCTGGAAACCAATCAGCTCTACTCAGGGCATATCAGGCCAAAGTAGACCAGGCTAGAGATCCAATCTCAGATGAGAAAAAGTTTAAATTGTTGGCCCAAATGCTAAGCTTCAAAGACTGTAGGATTATTAAAAAATAGGTTTCTTCCCACTGAAATCCCCCAGAACACGGTTTCATCTACATGTTTATGCAGCATGCTTTCATTTTCATTACCATAGTATCCAGTGAAGACATATAGCTGCAGCATGTTGACGAGACAATAAACCAGTTTTTATTTGCATGTGGAGGAAAGTGCATCTTTCATCACTACTTCCACAGTGCCCAAGGCTGCTTCCTTCTCCGCGGTGTGGCCAGCACCCATCCAGCCACACAGGAAGCATCTTCCACTGCTCCCCCCTCTCCCTCCTTTCTCTCTCGCTCTTCTCTTCACTCGCCCGTGGTGGAAACTATTAACAGGGCAGGGTTCCATGGAGCAGTGTGGCGAGGTTATCGTTCACACAGCTTTCCCGCTCCCTTTCCTTCTGTCTGTCTGTATGTCTCTCCCTCTCAGTACAGCAATCCTCAACACACAGCCCAATATAGCGGGGGAGACTCGCTGCCCTCTGTTTTTAAACCTCCACGGCCGCAGGGTAACGATTTTTCCTGATACGTACGTGGTGAAAATGCGTAAGACTTGACCTTTTTTTTCATGGGCCTCGGTGTGTCACAGGCAGGGGTGACATGGAAAGGAAAATGTGATGGCCGGCCGACTGCAAAACAGTTTTGTGAAGTGTCAACAGAAGAATAATGTGAAGATGTGAATAGGCAGTTCAGAGTTTAAAGGTATAGTTAAACCTTTTTGGAAATATGCCTGTTACTTTTTCTTTCTGAGACTTACTTGTGTGCATGAGGTTATATTTATCTGTGTATATTTCCATCTCTCCCATACAACTTGAAATTTGGCCTGGTTTATTGTAATGTACCTGCTTACATACTTTGTACTGTAGTGCAGTCTGTCCTCTCACTTCTAATCTCTCAGCCAGCCTCCTCGTCCTCCTTTCCTCCTACTCCCAGGCTGCTGAAAAGCTGTCATTGATAAGAAGACTGTGAGGGGGTGAGAGGTGCTCGGGCCCCATGAGCTCGTGTAGCAGCTTCACTGAAAGACTTCCATTTAAACACACACACCTGTTAACAAACAGCAACAATGGACTGCATGGCTGCCAGCTCAGTGAGTTCCATAGCCTGACCTCACTCCCACCCCTCGGCCCCCTGGCGGATATTAAAGAGCCTCTATTTACCCATACTGGCACACAGCTCACTGGCCCCTAAGAGGCTGGCCTGCCCAGGGTGTCCTCAAGCCACTATTGTCCAGTGATGGAAAACTAGGCAGATGGATGGCACGGAATGCTGAGGTAAAATGAATGCTGGATGGGTGTTTTGTTTTAGATCCATCAGAATTGTTGCAGAAGATGTGAAAAAAACCCAACCTTCATCACTTGAGCTAAATGCTGTCCTGCTCGTCACCATAAAAAGATGTTGTAGTATATGGAATGAACTTTGTGTTAATCTTACTGCTCTGTTGCCTAAACTGGTGTCTAAACTGTGTCATATCTGTGTTGAATATGCTGACGTTTTGTGGCAACATTTAGTTTTCCATCCGCCAAGTGTTTCCAAGTAGATAGGAATATGAGCAGGTTATTTCAGGAAAAGTGAAATTATGTGATTACAGTTGGAGAGGCGGGGTTTGACACGAGTTAGTGATTTAGCAGGTAAACAGAGTAAAAATATGACATATGGTCTATCTAAGGCTGGACATATATACTAAAGTGCATAAGATATGAGTGTGTTTGGTTATATTCCTTTTTCAACAAGTCCTCCCAATTATCTGACAAAATAGGTTTGTCTTTGCCCTCCAAAACAACGCACACAAGTACCTCTATTCCCAGGATGACATACTTCCAAAATACATTGAACTAGGGCTGCCCCCGACTAGTGGCTGTCATTTAGAACGATTAGTCGACTAATCGACGCATATATATATATCCCCTTCCCCCCAAGTATAGCCTCAGTGACTGAATAACATAATTCCACATAATTAATAATTCATTATTTTACAAGTGCGCACAGTCAGCGCTATAAGTCTGAAGCCTCCGGCAAGTTATTTCAGATTCTAATTCTGAATGTGTTAGAAAAAATCTGCAAGGAGACTGTCGGAACGGGCCACCATGGGCAGGTGGCTAGGCTAACGTTACTTACATGTTTAGGTGGTAGGTCATGTTTGTCGTGGACGAGGGATAGGTGAAGTTTTTCTTGCAAAGTTTGAATGTGACCTTCTTGGGGTCATCCTTGTTCTGTTCAAAGTGATTCCATATTTTAGACGTCTTTCCCGACATGATTGTCTATTAATTATTCTATTAGTCTATTACTGTCTAACAGGGATGTACAGCCCAGGGACCTGCCGTTTAAAAAAATAAATAAACCACTTACAGCGAGTTAGTGAGTGTCACGACTTCCTTTATCTGGCGCTTCAAATTAAAAGCCCTCCAGCCTTTTAGGCCAGTCAAATAGATTTTCACTTAATTTTGACAAGACACAGCTCCAAATGTTTTGTTTTGTTTCCTGCGACCAATCGACCAATGACATTTTTGGTCTGCTAATGATTGCTTGGTCGTCTATTTGGGGGCAGCCCTTATTTGACCATTACAAAATCGGTCCAAATGTTTTTTCTAATCTTGCACCACTAAAGCTTTGGTTAGGTTTAGGCATAACAGAGACAGGAAGCAAAAAGATGTATAACATGTCTAAGTCATAAGCTATGTTGACCCAGCCAGCCCTGACCACCTCTACAAGATCTTTTGCAGTTTTATACCAATGTCACATCACACTACATCTGCCTTTGTATACAACTCTCAGAGCTACATAATATACAGTAAACAGTTCATTTTTGGGTACATATGAGCAATGTTGTTTTTCTTGTGTGGATAGTCACACTATTAATCACAACTTGTTGAAGGTCTTACTCTTAGTATCATTTACAATTCTGCTAGTTCTGCAACTAAGTATTTTAATTTTTATTGTTTTCATTATCAATTCAATTTATAGAATGAACTGCTTGGTCATAGATTTCAAAGGTTATGGCTGTAGTTTGTGTTTCCATATCCCGTTAAGCTCAACTGAAGAAGTCTTATCAAATTTGGTTGCTTCCATTCAGCTCCTTAAGTGTGATACTTCAACATTTGGAAACATGGCTCATTTTGCTCATTCAACGAGAAAAAACTGATTTTTTTTTTCATTTTCCTATCCTTTTGATCAAGTTTTGGCCCCTTAGATTCCCTTGGAACCTATTGAGGGCACCCCAGGTCATGGACCCTTGGTTTGGACTATAACAATATGCCTGTTTTGTCCCATTTTATGATGATAAAAAACAAGATAAAAGCTTGATAATCGATTTGAACGATAATCAAATCAGCTGATCCCATCCACAAAGACTCAACTGACCTTTCTAATTAGGATATTTAATACGTTATTTGAGGATAAAGAAATGTGTCATGATTGAGACCAAAAGGTTTTGCACTGTGAACATCCTTAGACATAAAGCCAGCAGGGACCAGCCACTGCCGATGGCCACCATTCTTCAGATGGGGCTGCTCTTCAGTTCGACTGTGACCACTCCTTTTGTGTTCACTGAGGGGGGCCAGCCATTCAACCCTAGGAGACGGATAATAGCCTCACTTGCCTGCTCCCCCTCCACTCCCCACCACTGCTCCATCCTCCCATAAAATTCCCCACTTTAATTGCGTTCCCTGGAAGCCAGTAGGAGAAGAGGAGGAAGAACTTGGAGGGAGGAGGGAAAAGAAAGAACTCTATAGTGGGGAGCCTGTATTCATCCCTGGCCTATGCATTGCAAACAACAAAATACGAACCACAGTCTAGAAAGAAAGAGGCACAACGGTCAAAAGCAGTGGAGGACTGGCCCACCAGTCTCCAATTCAGTGGGCCCTGGCTTCTTTAATAACTGATCGAGTTCACAATTAAACCCTGCTCGCTGGTAATACAAGTCTCCTTAGAGGCTCAATTGCCATTGGTGGGAGACAGGGCTACTGTTGTGTCCCGGGGATTAAAGCAGGCAGGGGAATCAAAAGCCATTTTACAATACAGTAATCAGCATGTTTTCCCTCTGAAAGGCCCTCTGCTCCCCCATTTAGAAAACACAGAGAATTACCTCCTTTCTGCTCTCCACAAAACCTATTCAGCCACCCGCTTTATTATATGGATTAATCCTATGTGTTGTTGGGAGCCCTGGGGCTCTGTGAAGCAGGGGGGCGGAGGTGAAGAAGTGTCCACTCCAGACAGGTTGGTGAGGGTGGGGAAACCCATGACCTGGCCAAGGACACATTCCTCAGCTGTCCCTCTTTTACCCAACCTGCAGTTTGCCCCCTGAGTGCAGATGAACTGCAGCTTCGAAAGTCGGAGACTCTCCCTCAATTGGATGTACGAAGTAAAAAGATTGAACTGAAGGCCACTGTGACTGATGAGAAGTTATATATTTGGACATGGTTTGATGTTTGGGTTCCTCCACGATTAACAGAAATTCAGGAATTCAGGATCCATGTTCACAGGGAAATTTAGTTATTGAAAATACAATATAAAATAATAGAACGAATAGACGAAAAAGAGCAAGGCAAACAACAAAACTATACTCATGAACGGTTTTCAGTCAAGCTTGACTTTTAACAAAGCAAACTGAAAAATACTTTGATCAATGAAACCATTCCATTTTCCACACTTAAAAAAATCGGAATTTTCCCAGTGATTCATTTGCAGATGGAAAATAAAGTAATTCAAGGAGCTGCTAAAGATATCGGTTGTTCTGCGCGAGCACTCTAGAAAGACATTTGATTGCAAGATGCTCAGAGGCAGAATACCACATTAAGTGTTCATATTGAGAAAGAAAGTAAACTTGTATGTCACTGATTATCAATGAAGAACTGACTTAACTGTATTTTAATTATGTGTGCCAGTATTCTTTACTTTTTTTTTTTTTTTTGATGGGTTAGCATCATACTAGTGGTGCTGGTATTGTAATGCAGTGTTTAAAAGGTAGAACTGGATGAACATGTTGTCTTTGTCACAAACAAAGTGACTAGATTATTAAATATGACAAGAGATAAGTCAACAAAAGACCATCGTGACTAAGTCAAACTTAAATACCTAAAATAGAATCAGAAGTCACTGTGGCAAATTTTTTTTGACCAAATCCAAATATCATGGTTAAAATTAACACTGCAGTTGAATGACAAATTATGATACGTATCAAAGTGAAAGCCTTAGTAAGGACATTTGGTATGGTGTAGTATGAAATTCATTATCAGGAATTGCATGATGTGAGACCAAAGAAGAAAAAAATATTTTCATAATCAAAATGTTGACTGATGTAGAAACTCCATGCTGACTAAAACAAGAAACATCTGGAGGAGAAGGGAAACTAGACAGATGTCTTGCCGGAGTGAAACAACAATGCCATTTTTTCTTAATAATGCTATCAAAGGATCTATTATATGGCCTGTTTTTCCGTTGTCTGGGCATAATGTATTGTGAAAGGCACGATCCATGTATTACAATGGGGAGAGGAAGTATTCGATGTCGCTCTCCTTCAGCTTCCCGGTCCAAACCACATACATCTGATTCAGTTTATCCTGCGTCATCCCCAGCCATTCACTACATTGATCTCCACGAGAATAAAAAAACCTGCAGCATGTCAGGATTTAACATTTCTGACTGCAATGCAAATCAAGAAATCAAGCGTTGAGTGTTACTGAAGAGATGGGGTGTTTGTAAGTGCACACCAAGGATGGAAAAGTCTTTAAATGACAAACAAACTAACATCTGTCAGCTGAAACACTGTTGTTCTCTGTCACTAATGTAATGTTACAGCACTGAACTTTTGTTAGCATAATGGTCCCTAACTTAATAGTCCACATCTGCAAAACCCTGGACAACTTCCATGTACAGTAGAGCAGGCGATGTGCAAACATTCTTTCAGAATAATTTCACATAACTTCACAAAACTCAGTCCCCAACAATACATGCACACTACTCCACAAGTATGTTTGCTTTGGGCTGCTCTGTTTGGTAATCAAACGTTTTAATATTTTTATTGGTTTAATGACCCAATCATCAATCCGAAAGAGTGGCTCCACAACACATGAATGAAAACAAAAGATTGGAATCGACCATCATTCGAACCCTATTGCACACAGAAAGTCAATATTGAACGATTGAGCCATTTTGATATCCATTTTTAATAACAATGTTTTATTTTCGCTTTCTAAAATATGTGCTTGTGGCAGCTATGGTATGGTTAGGGTTAGGGAAAGATCGTGGTTATGGCAAGTAACTTATTGGGACTTTGACTGGACGCAAACTTCAATCCCCTGCATGAAAGTTGGACACGCTGCCTATCCACCACTACGACCGCTAAGACAATTATGATGCTGATTCACATTACATTTGACTAGCTTTTCTCAGATAATGCATTATGGTAAAATATTGTGCAATTGCTTCTGGTCTGCATCTATTTTGTCATATTGTGTTAAAACACTGACCAAGGCACTGAAGCAGCAAAGCTGTATGCACAATACTAATTCTCAAATGTTAATATTATACTAATGTCTTAAGCCCTAATCTGCACCACTGGAGGCCATTATCAGTGTGTTGAAACAGCCCATTAAAGACATTGCGATGACATCAGTCTCACCCACCCACTGCATCGCTGTATGTTATCTTCTTCATCTTAAAACATCACTTTGCAGAAAAGAGAATGTAGCACAGTAAAGTACAAATCCATCTGACGCGTGGGGAGAATAGCCTAAGACAAACTTTTATCAATCTGAAGACGCTCCCCTACATTCCTGACCGGCCCCTCCACTGCTTTCTGTTGCAAGAACCTTAGTCATGGCCTCTGTGTTTAAATCAGAAATGAAAAATTCCATGCAATAAATCAGAGGACTTCTTGAAGTGCTTTTAGGCAATGGCGAGATGACATAAGATGGTACTGTATCTCCAGGCCTGTTCTGTGTGTGGCACACCATGTATCATGACTTCACAGACATCTCACGCCTCTCTTTTCTCCATGTTAGGCTGATTCTTTCATAAGGAACACAGTGGTAAATCCTCGGCTGAGTTTAAGAGCATGCTATTCGAAAGAGAGAAAGAGGGATGGATAGAGATGGTCAGAGGGGAGAGAGGGGAAGAGACGAGAGTGGGAGGGATGGAGGGAATAAGTAGGAGAAGAAGAGAAAGTGAGTTTGGCAGATTTCCACAGAAACCATTAAACATGATGTGCATGGTCATGTTTGTGTATGCAGGTGTATTTGTATTTGCTTGTGTGCTATTATCTTTTATTTTTCCAGGTAACCACTCAGTCCGCCTGGCTGGAGGTACAATGCACTTAAAAGTGGTCGCTGTGGTCTCATAAGTCTTCCTCCTGTTGGGCGAGTTTGGTCAGTACTGTATACCTGAAGACGTCAACACATCCCTATCTGCTTTTAACTGTGACGCAACTTGTCCATCATAAATATATCTTTAGTGGTTTTATCAGCTCCAGTGAGTCGATGAAATATATATACAGTATATATATATACAAGAGATTATATGTAAAGAAGATGCCGACATGGACTTTGCCATCACTGTTATGCATTATGATAGGTGAGGAGAATAATACCTGTGATGGAAGACGATTCTCCATGCATCCATCCATCTTCAACCGCTTGTCCCTAGCGGGGTTGCCGGGGGCTAGAGATGATCCCAGCTGACCTTAGGCGTGTTTCCATTAGCCCAATAGAGTGGCCTCCCGAAGAGTTTCAATCCACACCCTCTCAAATGCCCTTTCACACGCCGTGTTTCCATTACGTTTTCATTTACGAGACTCAGGAGGTGACGTGTCACTCTGAATGGGTTTGGTTCGCTGGTGAACAGCTGATCAGTGTTACAGCGGTGCGGGCTCTTCCTCTAAGTGAGAAATACAGAATAGTTGTAGTTTGATTTAAGTTGGCCCGTATGATCCACAATGTCAACTTATGTACAAGTAACATGGAAGAAAACACTCCACCTTAAAAATTTAAGGTGCTGTAAAAGTGTTTGAATGACAGAAAGGCTGTTCAACGCTGCAGTACGGTGTGTGTGTGTGTGTGTGTATGATGTGTGTGTGTGTGCGTGTGTGTGTGTGTGTGTGTGTGTGTGTCTGTGAATGGGGGGGGGGGGGGGGGGGGCATGGACATGCAGCACAGGACCACAGGTCCATCAGGTCCATCTCGCTGAGAGCTACATCCAATCAGCAATCGGGTATATCTCAGGCTCTCCGACAGGGCCATTTTCTACCTGGTCAAATGGCCTCCTGAGAGACTCACATGCAAATTAGGGGCGTTTTTTTTTTTATAGTGGAAATGCACCTATTGGGCGTGAGGTGGGGTACACCCTGGACAGGGCACATAGAGACAGACAACCATTTACACTCACATTCACACCTACGGGCAATTTAGAGTAATAAATTATCCTAACACATGTGTGTCTTTGGACTGTGGGAGGAAGCCGGAGAACCCTGAGAGTACCCACGCAGACAAGGGGAGAACATGCAACTCCACACAGAATTTAAACCAGGTTCCTCTTGCTGTGAGATGACAGTGCTAACCACCACACCACCGTCCCGCACAGAAGACGATCCTAGATCTATTTAAAAAAAACAGGAACTTTTTGTCCATTTTGACAATTGGTCATGATAACATTTTTCTCACCTATTTTGATGTAAATTACTTGCAGGCATTTGTATTGGCTTTGTCCCCCCAAAAATGTCTACATGTGACGTATTTTCACAGGTTTATTATGTCTATGAGTCGTGATGAGTTTAAGAAAAAGATGATTTTGCCAGATTTTGGATTTTTGTTTCCTTTTCTATTTTCTCTAGACCACATATGCCGTATGGAGTACAAAACATAAAACAGAACAAAAGAGTGGCATAAACATGAATACACAGATCAATTTTGTCATTTTAATCTTTTTTGGAAGTTTGAAACTCTAAGCACATAAAATATTTAAAAAGAATAGGATATTAGAAAAAAAATTGAAAAAAAAACAGAATTTTGAGCAGAACAAACTAGTTGTTAAATTTTGTCTTATTTTGTAAATCATCTTGTGACCTCATATTAATCTATTGACTCTAGGCCCTGACCCCCTAGTTAAGAACCACAGTTGCAGAGATTTGGAAAATCCAAGACCGACATCCATCAAGAAACACAACCATCCTGTAATGAGTGACAAATGACAACCAGCATTGCACAAACAGAGCTACTATACTTCCCTGTTGTTGCATACATACAACCAAGACTACAGGAGCCCCTTGGTGATTTTGTACTAATGTTCTTCAGATAACTTTACACATTCTATATATATTTTCTTTTTTAGAAAAGCAGTTTTAGACCAGTTATCCAATGCTGGCAGCATTTAAAAAACTGCATGGTGTGTACTTTTGTTGCAGTTTGGAAACCAGCAGACATGAATCATATTTTCAGGCTCCTACTTCTCGAACGTGCACGCCTGAATACGGCAGATATATCAACTTCCAAGTTGATCCAGAAATGGATCTGCTATGTTTGGCAGTTAACTAATTCATGCCTCAGTCATTCCACATATCTCTACAGAAGTGGAGAGTATGACCAAAGTCATAACTGACAAACATGTGAACATGATTCAGGTTAACAAATACTGGAAGTTCCCTTTGAGAAAATACATTTTTTGGGGGGATAGTATATCTCAGTTTGAAAATATACAAACATACTCGTTTCATTGGAAACTAGTTAAGGTAGCCGGTTGTGTGTTTCTGTTCAAGTGTAGACATGTCATGAATGCTGATACTGTTCTCAGCCAGAGCACTGGTTAGGTTAAGGACTGTGATTAATATTCTGTAGCTTCACTTGTTAGCATGCATCATCTGGTCCTTAATCATTCTCATACAAATACACACACACACACACACAAACACACACACGTGCACACACACACACACACACACGCCCAGACCCACACAAACTATCCTCCCACTATGCTGCGTGGCCTCAAGTGCTGAAGGGAGATTAGATGCTGGGATAGGCAATGCTCCCCATTACTCTCTTGTTCAGTGGCCCAAAGGTGAAATGAAAAATAGCCCTGTGGTCCTAATCCTCAAGACACTCAACACACTCATATTGTCCTCCCAGGGTGCACTTCTTTTGGCTTCCAGCGCTGCCATGACGACTGGCGGCTATATAACCATTAGTGGATTTGTTGTGAAAGCAGAACTGAGGCACGCATCAGAAATACAGAACATACAATTTATAACCATAACTAGACAAACATGTGGTCCCCTCTTGAACTCTTCTTATGTTTTACCCTGATTACAATGATCACTCTTCTTTTAACATATGCTGTCAAGATGAAAACATATGAGTTTAGCGCAAGAAAAACAGTGCGAGGTGAAGCGAAAATCCCCTCAATTTTGGATCGCAGCGATGAGTGGTGCTAGAAACCAGGCCAATTGCCAAGAAACCATTACTAATCCCTCAGGGCTGTTAGAGTAAGAAGTGTGTGTGTGTGTGTGTGCATGTTATATGAGTGTAAGTATCATCCAGCATGCATGTGACTATGTCAATGCATGTGTGTTTCCCAGCTCATAACCCCTCCATGACCACCCTTGGATCTGAAATAGTCACAACATCTAGTTAAACATTACAAGGGAGCTCAAGGAGCTTCAAACACCTGGCAGGAGTGGAGCAAAGATTGTATGTGTTCTCATGCATGGACAACATTTCCATACAGATATCAATGTGTGTGAGTGCGCGTGTGTGTGTGTGTGGGTGTGTGTGTGTGTGTGTGTGTGTGTGTGTGTGTGTGTGTGTGTGTGTGTGTGTGTGTGCGTGTGTCTGTGTGTGAGGAACTTCGTTGGATGAACCCATCTTGAATTAAAGAAACAATCAAAGAGCACAAATCCAAATAAAAGCCCATTTAAAGCATGAGTTAAAGCTTATTTAAAGCATGAGTAACTAATCAAAATTGTTTATGCATAGTTAATATAATTTATGAGTTCTTTTACAACCGCTGGCATATTTATAGCTAGCACAAAATGTGCCATGACAGCTAATGTGCGAGTAAATACATATATTTCCATCTCTTTTTCCTTACAGCCCAAGTGACAGCCATTAAATGTGTTTTTGAAAGCATGATTGTGTTTACCAATTAAATGTTGGCTGCAGGTCCATGAACTCTGTCCTGCAACTTAGCAAACCCAAATAAAAACAGCCTAACCCTGTGCTGCCAAATGCACAAGGCCACGACAAACCTTTCCCATGCATGTCTGCATGAGAGCCTCCCATGTCCTCACAGAAACCACAGGAAGATGAATGAACACCCACCAGAGTGCACACACACGTACACACACGGCACAAAACAGAAGGAAAAGGGAGTGCCAACATCAAGCTGGTGGGTATAGGTTCAAAGGTCAACACTGGACCGGCTTGTGGTTCAATTTGGCATTCGGGCACTAATTCACAACATGTTTAGATGTTACAGTTGAAAGGCTTCACTGGTCTCTTAAGAAGTGCATAAGTCCATGTTAAGTTCTAGTTTTTAACAAAATACAGATTGTACATTAACGTCATCTGTCCCTGATTAACTAACCATGTTTTGATCATATTCCAGTAAAATTAAGAGCAGGTGGTTAGGTTGTCCTTTGTCTTTTTATTTCCTGAAATGTAACTTCACCATAGTTTTTTTTCCTGCAATAAATCTCCCTTCTCAGTAAGTAAAGTATTACTTTTTTTGTGTGCCAAGAGCATAGCATTTGCTTATTTGCTAATCATATGTTCAAAACAAAATACAGAGTGCATGTTGAGCTCACAAGCTTGACCGCAGGCATGACAAAGACATGAATTTACCCAACATTATAAAATGCGCCTCACAAGAAGTCAAGGCAAGAGCAAACACAAATAAAATGGCGTGCAAGTCCCCCCCCCATGCTTGGAGGGAAGAGCACAAACCAATGCTCTGTGAATGAACCCACTGTAAAAACATCCTCATAAGAATCTGCCAATTGAAACATGAAAGAACAAAATTACAAGGACACCTCTCGCATCTGCCTGGCCCAGCTCAAACTGATCAGCACATCTAGCTCTAATTGAATGAGCTGGACTGGAATACTCTGTTGGCATCAGTTCACTTGCAGGCTAATTGAGCCAAAATGATTTCACACACACACACACACAAACACACTCACACACACACACACACACTCGCACACACCACCAAACCTACAGTGCATATCTCATTAACCATGTCACTAAGTGTACACTTAACTGTCTAAAACCTTTTAGATGTGCCTATTTGTCACAGTGTCCTAATGTTCCAGACACAGGGCTGAGTTATTAATCAAGGCAGGTAGACACAGGTCAGAGAGTACCGTGTGGTCCGACGCTTTAATGCCTGAGACCTTAAACGGTGAGCTGTTTTTCCCACAGAATCTGCGCAGGACCATATAATCAAGTTTCACTTGATAAACAACTTTATCAAGTAATGTTTGTGTTTGTGCACATATGTTTTACTGCACAGTACTGTGCAAAAAAACTAAACAAAAAAAACTGTTACAGCAGACTTAGGAAATAAAACAAATAATAAAAAAAGAATTTACAGCAACTGTAGGAAATCTCAAAGCAAATCCTCAGTCATAAAAGGGAGGTCAAAGCAATAATGAAAAGTCTCCCCATAACAAGCCAGTTTCAAATGTTATTTTAAAAATGATTCAGACTGAGTCAGTCTCATTGCCCAGCACATAACAAGTGGATGCAAGATTTGTTCTTGTGGCATTAGACAATTTGATTTGGTAACTTTTCTTTTCTCACACCCTTTTTGTGTCTGTATGAGACACACTGGGCTTTCAACTGACTTTCATGTAAAACTATCCATGTTAATATTACACAGTCAGAGCAAGTGCCTTAGCGGTTAGGTGATGTACTAACACAAGTCTCTAACTCCGCTTACAGAGGAGGTCAGGGTGGCAGGTTGGGTCATACACACACTGGACTTTCACCAAGGAACTAACGGTTTATGTCCCGTTTGTTTCCTATCCCATGTGAAAGTGAAACTTAATGACATAACTGTATTTCTCCCAAATCATGATCTTTTACTTAACCTAACCAAGTGGTTTTGTTGCCTGAAACTAAGCAGAGACTACTTAGAAGTTGTTAAAGACTTGTTGTGATGAGCTGCTTCAGTGCTTCAGTCAGGAAGGACAGAGTCCCCAGTGAGAGTTGACTGATTTTCCTCATTCGATTGGACTGTATAGCATCGAACATGTGTTGTAATAAACACGCAGGCAGTCTACAAGAAGGGCCTGAGCCGGCTTTACTTCCTAAGGAGGCTCACGTCCTTTATGGCTGCAGATGCTTCAGATGTTTTATCAGTCTGTTGTCGCGAGCACCATCTTCTTTGCTGTGGTGTCCTGGGGTGCGGGCATCAAAGCAAAAGACACGAACACACTGAACAAACTTATAAAGAAGTCAGGGTCTGTTGTATGCTCTAAGCTTGTCACCCTGGAGGAGGTGGTGGAGCACAGGATGCTGGAAAAACTGCTGGTGATCATGGACAATGTCTCTCATCCCCTCCAAGAAACCCTGGACAAGCTTAAGAGCAGCTTCAGCAGCAGACTCATCCAACCTCTCTGCCTTAAAGAACGGCACAGGAGGTCATTCCTACCTGCTGCCATCAGACTCTTCAACGCTTCACAGCAACGCTCAGGAAACACACTCACATAATTTAAATGACATATTACTGAAATCTACCACTGTAATAAAAAATGCAACTTTCTCTCTGTTGCACCTTCAAATCCACATAGTATATTGTAATATAGTGTTTTAAATCTGCGATACTGTACTCTTATTGTAGTTTATATTTTGTATTTTATATTGTATTTTATATTTTGTATTTCTGATTGTATTATCACGATGACCTTTATCTCCCCTCGGAGATAAATAAAGTTATCTATCTATCTATCTATCTATCTATCTATCTATCTATCTATCTATCTATCTATCTATCTATCTATCTATCTATCTATCTATCCATCTAATTAAGGTGACCAGATTTCTGAGACAAAATCTGGGAACATTTTCGTTTCAGAGGCATAAAAACCTCCAAAACATGTAGTGTTTTTGTCTTTGACAAACTAAAACGGGGACACTGCCCTTAACATTTTGAAACAATTTCTCTGACCTTATTTCTCCTAAATTTCAAAGGAATAGATTAACAGTGAGGTTTTTTTCCTCAGATCAAAGTAGCTGAGCTCAAGAACATCGATAAACTCAGCTGTAATAAACAGGTATCAGCCAGACACTGCACCCAAACTAAGGCCTCCTCCTTACATCATATGATTTTCACAAGGTTTGGGGAAGAGTTTGGAAATGGAAAATACCACAGTTCATGTGGAATGACAACTTGCGGTATATGGTTTTAGCAAATATATGGTTTTATGGTGGTTGAATCAGTTTTCCTTTAATGTGGATGGAAAATAGTGAGAATTAATAATCAATGAGTGAAGTATGATAATTATGTGTTAGCGTGTGTATTAGTAATGATTAATGAGAGTGTGATAAGACACAATAAGTATAATCATTTAAGAGTGTGATAGTATGTGCCTCTGCCAGGCTCAAGCTTTCTGCTTTCTGTCAGTCAAGGTCACGAAGACAATGAAATAGCCAGCTTGCACAAACGCACCTGGCAACTAGTTGAGATTAGAGAATTGCCGTTCGCAAACAACAACCATATAAGGAGACAGGAACATCATATAAGGAGGCAGTCGACAGGGAGGATGAGAGTATGTGCTTCTTTCATAGATAATGAAGAAAGCCCTGCCAAACAGATGATACCCCAAAGGGCGGGGGTGGAAGATGGAGGAATCGGGACGGCTGCTTCTGAAATACACATATGCATGCACAAGCAGACACATAAACCACGCCTTTGTAACAAGCATAAATGCTGGGGTAGTTAGAATAGATATCAGAACTTCTTAGCTCTGATCCTGGGTACTGTGTTGCACACAGTTACTCTAGATAGAGAATAGAACACTTCTCCAGACGTCTGTATCTTCCGATGTCCTTCTGCTAATAAATGCCTGCTGGCGCACTAAACTGCCAACGACTCTGCTGACTCCAGGAAGCCTCCTGTAGAATTTGAATTACGCAATATATACTCTGTGAGGTCCCTCTGAACTTACTAAAGTATTGTGTGTAAAATTCCTACAATAGCAAACAACCTGGCATGATATATCTTGATCTTGTTGTACAATATTAGTGTCTTATTGTAAAGGGTCCCTTTCGTGAGATAAATACGTTTTAACTTAAAAATGACAAATGAAAGCCAAAATACCTTACATCTGATTCATCTAACCGAATTAATATATATATATATATATATATATTCAATGTAATAATATTGTCTCTTTCTAGTTATAATTTTAATTTTCTGTTTATGTGGCTTCACTACCTTCGCCAGAGCCAAACTAAACTGGATATAATATGTAGCCTATCTATTTATAACGGAAGACTTTAAACTGTTGGAACATCCTGCTGCTATTGGAATATTATTCTAAAGATTGTTTAGCTTTAAGCATTTTAACCATGCTAACAAAACTGGAGGAAAACGTCATGTAAGAGAATATTCCACTCAGCTCAAGAATATACACAATGAAGAGGTGGGTCTGTCCTGTCCTCCTTTTTCATTTTTCCTATATTCCATTTTCAACTCTTTCAGTCACAGTGAAAACCGGGGACAACAGTAGCCGGTAACAGGTCAATGAAAATGGGGACTGTCCCTGGAAACTGGGGAAATATGGTAACCCAAGTTGTAATCTGCAATTTTTTTCTGTAAATATAGAAAGAAAAGGAAAAGTGGTACATGACTCTCCACATCCAAATAAAATACACATGCAGGTATTAACACACTGAGAAAGCAGAAAATGCTTGCTAGTATTACCACATGACCACAGTTAGCTAGTTACACACAGTATACATTTGCCTCATAAATATCATGCAGGTGCAATTAGTTTATCACAGTTAACACACATGACAAACGAATAAGCTTTACATACAGCTATCCAAGCTAGTAAATGCTTAAGAGATTAACATCGGATTAATAACTCACAATGACTTCCAACATGGTCACCAGAGATATTAACTGAACTGGTGGTGCACATATTTACGCTAGTTACGGAAGCTACACTAACTTCCATAAATAACTGACGTAACACAGACGCTAACACTAAACAACAGAAATCATAGACTTTTGACCGTGAAGTGTCAAAAAGTTTCTGTGTGTAATGAGGAGGGAATGAGAATGGTTGGTTCAGAAACATTGATTCAACGTATCTGGGGTTTGCAGAAGCGTACAATGCCAACGTTTTATTCTGGTGACTGGGTTGTGCTACAAAAGGTGACCATACCTATCCAAAATGGCTCAATTTTGGCAACATATCTCAAATTGTAAAGATTGCATTTCTCACTCACAAGAGAAACCAAAACAGAACCAGATCTTTTAAACTAATCTTCTTAAACCTGTGGCTACACGTGCATGGATGAACGTACGCACACAGCTAACATGTGGGTGTGTAGGAAAAGTGTGTTTGTCCTTGTAAGTGACACTCAGTGGATGTGATGAGAGAGAAATATGGCGCGACTGCAGGTGTGCCTCCTTCTCACCCAGTGAGAGTGGATGCGCCTGACTGCCATGAATTCCAACAACACTCCCGTCTGGGACACACACAGGAGCACTCATTAGTCATTTCCATGATCTGTTGATGGATCTATATTGTTACAGTATAGATTCCTGTTATAGCTTACAACCGAGTGAGTTAGTGATGTAGGCTGGCTTACAATTGGGTGAATTACCCTGTCAGTAAAAAGACATGCATTACTTAATGTGTCACAACTTCAGCCAGGCCTTAGTTTGTCTCCTTCCTGTTTTGCCAAAACTAACCCATGTCTTTACAGACTCTGCCACTCCCCTCTGCTCTGCACTACCTGCGGATTGCATTCACCTGGCCTGTCCCATCCCCCACACTCACCTGCTCCTCATTAGCTAATCAGCCCCTTCAGAGTATATATACCGGTCCATTTCCCCTCAGTTCTCTGCTAGATTGTCTAGCGTGTGTTCGCGTAACGCCCCAGCGATCCGTTGGTCTCTGCCTGCCTGTCTGTCTGTCTGCCTGCCTGCCTGCCTGCCTGCCTGCCTGACTGTCTGTTTCGACTTGACTTTTGGATTTCTGACCTTTTGCATGCTCCCACTGGATTTGTTTGCCACGCTGACTGATTACCTGGTTTGACCACTGCTTCAAATTAATTAATGTTTTTGCACCTGAACTGCTTTATGTGTCGTGCTATTGGGTTCTTGTCTGCCTTTTCGGGAAACCTGACACAATGTTTTTTTGGATGGTAGATGCATATGATGAGTGCTTCAGATTTACGTGACAGAAATAAGGTAAAATGAACTTTGTTGTGGCTTTTATTGCAAATCATGACAATATAGCAGCAAACTCTTGTATACACACAAAGTTGGACTTGTACAGGTGCAATGAGTGCTGCGGTCTGTAGAAATTATTAACAGAAGAGCATTTTGTTACATTACCAAAATAAATATACCTGTAAACTGTACTAGCCCATTTATTGTATTTGACAATGAAAATGATTTTTTGTTCACACTTTCATGCCATACAAAACATGTCATTCACAGTGACTGCAGGCTCATTACAGAGGGTTTCTAATCCTTCAGTGGTAACGGGTGGTCTATTATTTGCATAAGCCAACTGGCCTCAGAGGGAATTACAAACTGGAGCCGGCAGCCCTTTATTGCCGGATTCATGTCAATACCTCCATCTTGTCAGCTTAGCTTCAGACATGCAGACCATTTAAGTGGAAGAGTGAGCCAGTATTAAGGAAGGATTATAGAATCTCAGAGGTTAAACATTGCCTGACCCAGTCCTTTTTCCACCAGGAGGTGGACCGATGGGATGTTTTCTTTTTGTGGTGAACAGTATTAATTCCAGAAACCTTTAGATATAAGTATTGATGAATAAATTCCTAATAATGTAGTCAGTCACATTTCATTTATTAAACTTTGTTAATTATACAGTGAATGATGTGGCCAATGCAGATAATATCACTGAAACAATGTTGACTTAAACAATTTAACCTTAGAGCATTAAATTGCACTGTTCTCTAAGTGTTGATTACTGCATTTTTCTTTTGTCAACAAGTGGCTATTTTTTGGCTTAACCAGAAATTGTCTGCAGTTTTACTTAGTGACTTACTCCTACAAATGAAGAGAAAGGTGAAGCTGAAGAAAGATGAAGAGGCACAACATTTAAAACCGCTTTGCTTTCTGTCATACTTTAGTCAATTAGATTATTTTAAATACTGAGAGACAAAGTATGCTCTTGTAGAAAATAAAAATAAAAACGTCAGTGCACATTTAAACTTAATGTAAATAGCATTGTTGGTGTTTGAAAATGATTTTAAAAAAGAATCTCCAGCAAGATTTAAAACACATTTCAAAATAACCAAGTTACTCCCAATAATAACTGTACTATATATCACCCTTAATTCCAACTTTTCTCTTAAACCACAGACCCCCTTCATCTGTCTCTGCGTCAATCAGTCAGACAGCCAGTCAGACAGGCAGGCAGGCAGGCCTGTGCACTGTCTCCCAGCATGCATGGAGCCAAGAACTGGGCCGAGCAGGGGTGAGTCATGCTGCAGAAGCATGCTACTGGATGTAAAACAGAACAGTTGTTTCCTACTGAGTCAAACCCGCAGCTCTAATTAAGTCATTATGCGGTAATTAGCCTGCGTTTTAGCGGATAGGTAGCATAGCAAGAGTGCAGCAGTAGTAGTCTGCTGGAGATACATTGGCTGGTGATTGTTATTTGATCAGGTTATTGATCCAATTCGTGCCGACTTTGACAGGCAGCACACAACTGGCTAATGCTTGTTTTTTCTTAGACTGCCAGGTTAGGTTACAGTTATTCCAGGTCGTTTTTGATTTTTTTGGTACCGCTGTTACCGTTCATTCAAAATTGAAATTACCATACAAACATAGGAAAAAGTTAAATATTCAACCCTCAATCATTTGTTTGAAATTGTTTGAAATGTTTTAAATTAGATAAGCGCATCAGGCTGTGCCCTGTATTCCAGCAATGGCGGGCCTATCAGTAAAATGTTTTTCTTTTAGCCAAAACAAAATAGATGCTGTGTCTCGAATCACGCAGTGTACTGACATTTTTGCACTGTGTGCCCTATGTACAATCAGTACACTCAATTCCCCCAGTAAGTGCTGTCTCAAATCACATACTGCCGCCCCACACTTACTGGAAATGACAATCGTATTTCTTTTTCTGTTTATTTTCCAAAAACTTTTCCAACAATTCCTCTGACTCAGCAAAAAATCCTTGTGATCCTCTTTTCTGCTACATAGACAAAATGGGGGCGATTTAGGGCATTGAATGTGGATCGAAGAACACAAACATGGTTTGGCACTTTTTTGTGTGTTCGACCGGATTGATGCAGTACACTGCATTTTAGCAACTTTTGGCGTGAACGCACTTCCACCCTCAAACTGGCTTTTTTGAGGGTGGATGTGCGTTCACGCGATTTGGAACACAGCAAGAGAAAACTAGTGAGCTGGGCTCAACAAATTTCATGACACCAGACCATATGAGAAGTTATGTGTGCAAAGATTTTGGATGTGACACCATACAAAGGCAACATGCAGCTGCCTCACAGTATTGTAAACTAGTAGTCTTACTGATGTTGAGTGCATCATGTGCAGATATAGGACGTATTCGGGAAACCTTTCCTAGTACCAAGTAAAAGTACTAGTAAAAATACTGAGGCTTAGCTTAAAAGGTTTGTCATGGTTTGCAAGCAAGTGACAAATCTGAAGATGTTTCAGTGTTATGAATGCTTTACACTGAAATGCGTTATTTGATTTTTCAGGTGTCGTTGAAAATAAAATCACCCAGAAATGATCAACAGAAGGTGATGTCTTTGTACTGTATATGATTACTTCCCTGTTTATGCATTAACAGTTTCTACTGACATTGAGTATGTGTGTAGAATCCAATCCCTGTAATTTCAGCATTGTTTTTACCTAATGATCTTCCCTCTCTGCTTTGGGAAATCCCTAATTGCACCATCAGCAGATAAATCCAACACTCAGACGCCTCCATTTGTGATTATTAAGGCTGGCATGCATCAAAGCCTTGGCTGGAAGGAGATGTTCTAAGCTGTCATGAGTTGTCATAAGCTGCTGTGAGGTGCTATGATGTGGTGTTATGATGAGCCATGACCTCAAGGGTCATTTGTCACCAACCTTAATGCAGTAGCTCTGAGTGAGTGTTGATGGTAAAGGGCTTTAGGGCCTGGAACTGAACCAGGGATGGGCCAGCCAAGGAAGCAGCTGCACGCAGCACATGAGGAGCTGATGGCAGGTAGAGCAGGTGCTTTCGAAGGCTTTTATCAAGCCTTAATGACACAGATTATGATTGGCTGGTAAATATAACTTTATGCTCATTAATAATTTCTGAGAAATTTTAATCCTGATGTGGAAACGGGTGCCAAGGGGAAAGGTGACGAAAGCAAGACAAAGAAAGAGCCAGGAAAACTGATGAGTAATTCAACGTGTGCCTGTGATCTTGTGAGATCAAAGGTGAGACTTTTAAAAAGGGGGTTTTATTGTCCTCATGCTACTTAGGAACAGCTTGATATTATTTTGTATAAGTTTGTAATTATCAGTCTGTGTAGTTTTAAAACTTGATGCCTCATTTCCCTTCTATTAGATGATGGAAGAGAATCAAAGTGTTGTTATGTTATTTCTGCGGTGATCAGTTTCCATCTATGAAAAAAAATGAACAAAAAGCATTATCAGAGGTTTTTCAAAAGCCTCAAAATAAACTGTATTATACTTGATCAGTGCATATTTTGATTTTGCAGCCACATTCTAAAAGAATTTCTCTTTTATGTCATACTTTGAATCTAAACTAGAGTGTGTGTAGTGAGGTGTAAAGTGCATATCATATGCACAGGGACTGACCATAAACCTTTATAGAAGAGTACAAAAATATGTGCAACAATGCCATCCCGGCCTCCACACAATCACAGTAATACTCACACACATCACAGAACAACCACAGATTATAGGCCACTTCTTCAGTAATTACTACTGGCCAGCCTTAAGGCATAATCTTGCAATTTCCTGTATGACGTGCACGGCATACAACTCCATATAGGCACCCAGCTCCACATGGATCCCCACATTCTTTCAAAACTTGGAACACATACTTGTGATTCTCCAGATAAGAGATTAGCCATTACCTTAAGTGTGTGTGTGTTTGTTTGTTTCAAAAACAAACACTGTTTATGTGGGTTAATTTCCTCTTGGCCATGACCACCAAGCATCTGCCTTTCTTGTCGGCAGATGTCATACACTTTGATGCATCACCATGGAGCGCCAGTTGAGCCACATGACCTCAGAGTGAGAGATGCACCTACCACCAGGTCTGTTTATCTCTAACACAAACGTGTTACATAGAAGCCTAGACACCAAGATATTTGATTTTTATTGAAAAGTAAAAATTGCAGGTGAGGCAGAGGCAGAAATATCCTTACTTTTGGAACCTAGTATGGTCAAGTGCCCAAAGTGCTGGATTCTTCAAGGTAAACCCTGCTGACATCAATACACATAATTTCTCCATTTCCTCCAGAACCATTATGGATCTGTTTTCACAGGCTGAGTAGTACTCCTCGTGATGTATTTAGGGGAAATTTGGGCCAGCTTACCTGATGCTGAGATAAAGCCTGACATGATATTTTCTTTATCTATTTTGCTTTTTGTTTTTTCCCTATCTCAGATTGATGAGCGGTGTAGTCAGACCATACTCCAGCGCTGACATAGTGCTGTGGAGAAGTTAAATATTAAAACGTCATGCTTACGGATAAAGTTCTGTTAACATTACTTTGTAAATATAAAGATAAAACGGTGAAGAAATGTGTCCCCCAATGCACCCAAACATCATTGTACTTCTATGATTTGTTGTTACATCAAGGGGAATTTATAACACTAAGCCTTTCATTTATACCAGCTACTAACATACACAGTACCACCAGTTTTTGACACCTATAAGGCACTTCACTCTGGAGATAGGTGGTAGGGCTGGGCCAGGCCAATTGAATGCAGGAGAGACACTGTCTAGCTTTGGTGTCAATTAATTTAGGTTAACATATTAACATGGGCAGAAACTAAACCAAAACACTTTAGGGTTGAGGGTTAATTTTCATTGTCTATCACCATCTCAACAAAGCAGTTCCTTGCTATTCTGCAACTTTTTTGCATTTTCATTTCCTCCTTCCTCCTCTCCCTTTTCCCTTCACGAGCCCATAAGACCCGCCTTTTTGACATTTGGCAACCAATCAATAAAACGCAACTACCTGTGGCCGTGACATCTGCAGACGAATTAGTGGCACAGTGCCATTTTTGAAAGTGCAATGAGCAAAAAAAAGCTTTGTCATCTCCACCAAGCACCTGTTTCCAGTACAGAGCCAGTGGTGCGCAGAGAGAAGCTTTGCCAGTTGACTGCTACTGGATGCCAACAGCGGTATGCTCAAGACAAGGTGGAGCAGTACAGAAGGGGAAGAATTTGGTGGATGTAAGAGAAAAGTGGATGAAAGGGATGAACAGTGTCTTTTAACAGAGGGAGCTCCTATTTGGCTGAAGTACACACATGCAATTTTAGTGTCCTTCTTTATGAACTTGAGTGGTTAAGCCTATGGAGTTACATGCACACGCACACAACAAACTTCCATCAAAATCAGCAGAACACCAGCCTACCGTTTCATGTACAAATGAAAGTGCTGCATTTAGTTGTTATGAGCTGGCTACAATGCCATGGTCTGTAACACAAATCATTTGACTTGTTCCACCAATAGCACATTGTCATCCAGAATGAACATATCTGCAAATCACCCAAAGCTGAGGTACCGGCAGTTGCTGAGCCTAAGACAACTGTGCAGTGATTCCAAACTAAAGATTACAAAAAGAAGAGAAGTCTGTACTGGCATGGGGTAAAAGAAGAAGAGATCAGGCAAAAAAGGATGTAAAGGTGGTCAGATGTGGAATGTCATACATGTTCTTCCATGGTGGTGCCGGATGCTGTCACTCCACAGTTGCTGACATTCTGCAGACCCATCCTCCTCTGATTTCTACCCTGCAGTGAAGACGTAATGGAGTGTGTTCTCCTCAATCCTTATCAGCGCACTGAGGTCCTAGGAGAGGTTGAGGTGTGACCTTTGCCTATTCAAAGAAAACAGTGTGCGCTGTATGGGCTATTTAAAAATAGCCCATACAGCGGGTCATGCACTTGCCTGCTTAATGATTTACTTATTTTAACAGTACAATACCAAATAGGCCATGATATGTGGTTCTATTTTATGGACTCTGAAAGGAATGCGAAGCAGTTGTATTATTCTATAAATGAGTTTTAATAGAGGAATTCTCATTTAAAGATGTGTTTGGCTTTTTTATAGGGTGTTTCATAAAACTTGAGACAAAGAAGAGGACAGACTTAATTGATGAATTAATCAGTAAGAACCAAACATCAAACACTTTATTACCATGCACACATATTACTCTTTATTGCATGTTCTTTGTTGTATCAGGGACTTTTAATATGGTGGAATGAATAGTCATAACATTGCCATGTCATCGGGCTATTTTACCCCTAACAAGATCTGCAACAGTGAAATTTGAAACTGAGCATCTATTACTATTATCCTGTCACTGTCATTTATGTCACAGTCGTTCAGTGAGAGAATTTTAAAGCCAGTAATAAAGTGAGGATGGAAAGTCTGTTGCTGGCACACAATAAGAGCTAGACCCACCACTGACACCTAGTGTTAAAGCAAGCAACTTAGAGATCACGGCACAGGCTGCTCACATCAAGTTTATGGTATATTACAGCAACACAAGACAGTGCCTGTCAGTGATACTTCAAAAAACATAGAGATTCATGTAGGTATGAAAAACACAAACAGAGAGGTAGCAGTTCACTGTATATTTGTGTTTCCCACGCTGAATTGTCAAAACAAACAGCAGGGAGGCTCGAACCAAAATAAGAATTAGGGAAGAGGTGAGTGATGCTGATACAATTGAACGTGGCATTGTTCCCAAAACCACACAAAGACAAATACGCATGACATTATATGGCTTACACACATACACAAATATGCACACACACATACTGTACACACACAGTGAGTCTCTTAAAGCCATAGAGCAAAGAGTGATAATTGTGCGTGTAAATTCCAGGAGCCCTCTCTGCAGCTCTGCTGGCTGGTGTTGAGAGCTGTGTCCTACTGGGCCTGCTGGTAATGGTAACCCACATAAAGCCAGCTGTCACTGCTCCGAGCCCCCCATCATACAGTTTCACTGCAACACTATAGTGTTGGCACAATCCTGTATACTGAAATGTGAAGTTCACATTTGGGTTGGTGTGTGGGCTTGAGCTGAAAAAAATACAGTACAGATGAGCACTTATAGAAATGGGAACTAACTAGTGCAAAAGCACATGTAGATGCAAGTTTTCAGTTTTGACTTACATTTTTATGCAAGTGTAAATCAAAGTAAATAAATAAAATAACAATGGAATGAAATGTGCAAGGAGAAGAAACAAGACCCTAAAGAGGTATATTCGTTACCTTCTTCTTTTCCTCCCAACTCAAGGTCCACCTAATACTTCTTTTGCTTTTTGCTTTCAAAAATATAGTTTCAGATAAGTACATTTATTTGCAAACAAAAAGAAAAAAGCAAAGAAAAAAACAATAACATCTTCAAATTTAAATTTAGAGGTTACTCTTTTCACAGATCGCCTGTCTCATTGTACTGTCAGAATATGGTGACAATTTCAGCAATTGAATGAATCACAAATAACATTCTTTACAGGAAGTTGCCAACTTTAGGCTTTAAGGAGTCAGGATGGATCTATAAACAAGATTGTTCTGTCTTTTAACATAAAACTAATCAATATATATAATTAAGGCAACATTATGTACTGATCACAAATCAGCAGCCAAGAACAACTTCACCAGTTATCAATAGCGAGTCTAAGACAATTCTCAGTCCAACAGGGCATGAGACCAAGACAAGTGCAAGACTTCAAAAAAGTGGACTCAAAACCGAAACCTAGTCTGGTCTCAAGTACCACAGCCCTGTGCTTACCTACTTGAGAGGTAACATGCCCTTGGAAAGGCTACCACTGTCCTGAGTGGTACATCTTCCATCTTTGGAGATGCTTACAACTCACTTGTGGACTAACTTGTTTTTTGTTATTCAAAGCAAAACTGTTGCATCACTACATAAAGCACTGCAAAGAGCCAATAAAAGTGGCAGGTGTTGGACGCACGTTCATGCTTTTCAAATGTTTTTATAAGTCTGCCCATGGTGCAATAACAAATTTTGTTTACGGTGCAGATAAGGCGTAAGGGGTTCCCTCAGTTTATGTTTTATACAGTATCTACAGGATATCTTTATTTAATTATTTATTTGTTTATTTAGGGCAGGTCAGTTAGATAAATCATCATCACACATTCTCTTGGTTTACAATTCACATGACCAAAAGAGAAAGCGGGAGAAGCAAAAGCTTATCTAGCTTATCTAGAAGCTATATCCTCCCGAGTTGTGGCTACATCCGCTCGCATCCTGGCCACATACTCACGGATTTCGGAGATGAGTGCATCCCGACCACAGCACGCCGAGCTGTGGCGTTGTCTGCCCTCACACTGAACTGATCAACGACGATCTTTCTCAGTTTCCGGTGTTGCATGAACATTCCCCATCCACAGGCGAGCATTCCAATTATCATGAACGTGAATATGTACACATCCTCAACATCCTCAAGTTTATCAAGTAACCATTGAAACACTTCTGTGAAATCAGTCAAGATTGATTACTGATTACATTTAGAAGGAAAAATATTGTCCCATATAACTGCAGCCGTTGCCTCTTCTACTCAGGGACCATGCTGCCCTCTCATGCCCGACCATGGCTAAGTTTATGCAGTTAAACCCTTCATAAAAACATGAAAAAGGATGAGTTACACTTACTAACGGGTGGTAGGCAGGCAATGAACATCCGTTCATGCATTCATTTATGTCAATATACATCCACAATAATGAGGTGCCATAAAAGGACCAAGTTGACCTCCTACTTCCTTTAGTGATCCTCCCATGAAGTCCTCCATGAGGTCAGTATGACCACCATAACCAAAGAAAGAGGTTTCCCCTCCATTTTCTCCCATGGGAATTATAGCAGCATGTTATCCTTCTTGCTGAATGTTTGTTCTGGTAGGCATGGTGGTGGTGTGATATCTAAGGTGCAATGAGCCAAGACACATTCCTCCCTTCACCTTACGGATAAATGTTAAGCATGTAGGTCATTTGACTGCTGCTGAACCACACCAAGGCCACACCTCTGGGATGCTGTGCATTTCACTTATCTGTTGCCCTGAATACATGAAGAAAATGGTGCGTGACAAACATCAGGCTGAATTCACATCTGCATCTTAAAGCAGGGTGTCTGGGATGCTGAAAGGAAGAGCACAATTTATTGAACACAGCTCATGTCTGGCTGGGCAGATGGCAATCACATAATGCAACTATTTTAGCATCGGAGTGGCAAGCAGGAATCAGCTGGTTTAGTCTGGGAGGTGACTAAGAGGCACAGAGAAGAGGGATTTGAGAGCTCTGTGGCAACCGGTCCGGTCTAACCTGGTCGGTACCAAGCTGTCAGCACAGAGGCAGATGACAAACACATCAGAGGGCAAGGAAGGAGAGGAGGGCGGTGCTGGTGGTAGTGGTGTGGGGAGGGGGCTCTGATTCCTGTTACATCATCTGTGGCTGACAGTGAGGCAGACTTATCTGTCTGTGGCATTTGTCTCGACTAGCAGTGAGTCACACTTTCTGTTTACCCCAACATGAACCCATCCTAGAAGCTCCTCATTCACCATCCAACAGCCTCCATTCACAAGCCGCATGAGGGCCAGTAGCAGGGTGGCTTCCACCCCGCGGGTTCGCATGCGATGCCAGGAATGTGCTGTGCCCACACCTTGCTAAACCATGACACCTTTCCTGTGGTGTAGGAGCTAGTTCCTTTCAAAAAAGCTCTCAGCTGGAACCAGGAGAGTAAATATAGCCCTTCTACTGTAGCCACTCTTTCTCCGGAGCAGACTTAGGTCAAACAGTGTGAAAATACTGTTCTACTGTTTGTTTTTGCCTGCTGAGGCGCCAGATTTGTAGGATTTGCCACACAGGACAATTGTGAATCCAAGGCTGTTTACACAAGCAGAGGACAGTGATGGGAAGGAAGTTTATTACAGTTTTAAATGACAACTTAACAGACTGACAGATCTGAATCAACCTGATGTGGCAAACCCCAGCCACCTGGTTCTCTATGACTGTTAAAATAAACAAAAGTCTAATATCAGGTCTGCTTAGAGAAAATTTACACAAAGTGTTCTCATGTTGGCAGTGAGGGCTGTAATAGAAGCTTCCGCACATTTACTAATGTATTATTACTAGTGCAGGTTGGTGGAGACGTATCACCTGAGATATTTACTGCCAAGGTCCCCCAGTGGTTTTTGGGTAGGATAATGTTCTCAAGTAAAGACAAACCACTTGCCACCATGAAAGTCAATTTGACAGTATATCCGGGGGCTGATGCTGGTAACTACAAATTTAGAGATTAATTTATACTACTGAAAATAAAGCATTGTTATCATTGCTACACATAATAGAAACATTAAGAAACAATTTGACAAAATCTTAACATAAGGTCTAGCTACATATTTACAGTACTAACATGAGGGTGGTGTCGATCATCTCATCTAACTGTTGGCAAAAGAGTAAATGTGTATTTCATGATTAATAATAAAGTTATTGCCAAGGGACAAAAATAGAATTGAATTCATAGAATTGAATACTGAAATAAAGGTAAAATTTAAATATGTATGGACAACATAAATGGGGCCTTTTAAAATGGAAAATTACAGTGCCCAGGCCACACACCTCAGTCCATTGCATCATTATCAGTCTCCCCTCCTTCCTCGCACCGCCTGCTGCGGCTCATGTGACCCCCCCGTGAGCAAGTTCAACATTAACCAATGATGACAACATCCTCAACTGGTCAGGAAGCCCCATCAGTGGGACACAAACTCAGATTAGTGGCTCATCCCCTGTGAAAAGAGCCCCTGGCACTTTGCCCCGACTTCCAAATCTAAACCAGCAGCGCTCTCATGAGAATGACTGTGCTTGGACCACCGCTACTTTTGCCCCCCTCCTCTACCTCTGCCAGACAACTGCCTCATCCACATTCATTCAAAAAATGTTATTTCAATGAATATATCATGAAAAATAATGAGAACAGTATACAATATGATTTATCAGAGCTGGTGTTTGGAAAATTTCCAAGAATACACAACTCTAGTCTTGGTTCACTGGAAGCTCATATTTTGTAACTAAAATATTTGCAACTGTATCCTCTCACCTATCTACAGCTATCTTCTCCTGCATCTAGCTATCTCAGCCAGGAGAGGAGGAGCAGAAGCCTACGTATATCTGTTTCCAAGTCTAAACAAAGGAAACCAAAGTGCACCTAACGAGACAATGATAGAGCCAATCAAGAAAGCCAGGCTTTGCATTTATTATAAGAAGCCTAACAAAGGCCCTGGACTCATGCCGTGGGGATGAGGCCACACTTCCAGTAGAGCAAGACTAATCATGAATGCAAATAGGCACAATGAAAGCAATGAGAGTGTGAGAGGTGCTGCAATGTCCTTTGGTAAACTTCTGGGAAACAGCACTTGGCACGTCTCAGGGGTTCTACTTATCACTCAAAAGAGAGACTGAAACACACTAGCTGCTGAAACAATGATGTATTCCCACCAAGTAGACAGAGAGGGAGAGGGTAAATCTAACCTAGAGAACGAGAGATTATCAGATAAAGTTTGCAAAAAGGCAGTGTAATCATCTCTGCTAATTTGTTCGCTGCAGTTTGGGGCAACCAGATACACTCATTAGCTAAAGAATAACCTTACAAGCAGAGGGTGCTGTAAAGTTGTATACATCTGAAGGAGAGATGTCACTGGTCTTTGACAAAATGTTTTGAAGGGATGAGCGGGCTGTGAGGAAGAAATCTTTATGTGCTATGTGACAGATTTATTGGGATTGATCATGTTTGAGTTGTGTGGTGAAACCTCCAGAGGGGTATCACTAACCCGAGTCTGGCAGTGCAGTTGATATTGCTTCATCTCATGCAATGTTCTGCATTCTGAGTCTGGCATTCATCATTATTACTGGGGATTGTTGTATATGCATATGCAATAGGATATATTGATAATAAAAGCTTTTGTTGCACAAGTCTTACACAGACACAACAAATTCCACAAAGACACAATAAGTAGTATACAGATGCCACTAAGTGAACCGCTCAAATATACAGCTTATCCAGACACAAGGCAGAGTTCACATACACAAACTGACCAAAAATGTATAATTTACATCCATACATAAAACATATTTGCATCAAGTAGAGTATGTTATTATCTTTGATTATGTGATTTAGAAATTTGTTTACGTTGGAAAAGACCAGATACATCTTTAAGTGGCTGTACCGTCCATAGTTGAAACAATAGTTGGAGATTGAGAGAAGTACGCTATGACTCCTGGCACCAGGCTAAACCATTCAGACCGGAGACTATCTGGAACGCGGAAGAGTGTGCCAGTTCACACCGAAACATAAGCAAATACTCAATGAATGAGCCAGCTTCCAGGAAAAGCCAGAGCCCAGTGGAGATAGCTGCTAATCTGAGCATGAAGCAGAAACCCAAACCGAGAGCGACCACAGGGCAGGCCACCCGAGCAAGACGGCCAAATGCATCAGACACCTTTGGGTGATACAAAACCGCGGGACGAGCAAGAAGCCTGGGAGCAACGGCAAAAGCAGAGCAGCTGTAACCCGCCGTTGAAATAACTGACCACACAGAGAACGTCAGTGAAGAACAACCAGACTACCGCTGACTTTAAGGAGTGGTGGAACTCTATACATTACACTTTAAACATGCAATAGAGAATGTAGCTACAATTGATTCACCCCCTGCCATTGTTGAGCATTTTACTGGTTGACATTCAGGCGGCTTTTCTGTATCAAAAGAATTTGCAGTGGTAAAATAGTCATGGAAACAGACTTATTAAAGGTCTTTTTGCCAAATAAGACAGAGCATTCAGAAAGGAAACCACATCGTATTGTGTAAGAATCTTTGGTGCTACAGTTCATCATTAACATTTTGTCACTGGGTAAAATATGAATTGTTGGGGTTAGTTATTGAATGCCAATCGGGGCCCGTAAATGTCACTGAAAATGTGAAGTTCTTTTGACTGCCTTAGGACAATAGCCTTGAACTGCCACCTTATTGAACAGGGAGATACTAACATTATTACAAAAAACCCCAGCCATGTCTCTGTTGTCGCTGTGGGCCTGTCACCATAGACGGATTACAGCATGGGCAAAGTGGGCGTATGCCTAGGGCCCCAGAGCCAATAGAGGCCCTGGGCATTCAGAGGTTTATTTATTTATTTATTTTTCGGTACAATTAAAAAAAAAATTGGGGGAAAAATCTTCTTTTGAAAATGTACTATGATAATAAAATCATTTGAAAGTTTAAGAAATTATAAGATTAAATCAGTAATGTGTGATGACTCAATGAAGTACATACGTCAAACATACAGTGCAATTTTAAAATGGAGAAGCGGGAACTCAGTGGATCAGCTAAAAGAAATCAAAGTAAAGAAAAAGAAGCCAGAGATGCTATATAATACAGCTATATAATATTTGACTTACAAGTAAATTCACAAAGAGGCACAGCTGGAGACCTCTAACAAAGTTAAAGACAAGAGAGACAATGAAAGCAGCAAACCGCATGAAACATGTAACAATGAAACCGAAGTGAAGTGATGTGCGGTCAGGTTGACCGCTTATGGCCGAAATATGTAAAACATCTCATATTTTCTTTTCCTTTTGTGTAATTTATATAAAAACGATTCTCAATTAAAATAGAGACACTTTTAGAAAAATGGTTAGAAGCCTTTATTGTTTGCATTTTGTTATTTACATCACAGACTGATCATTTAATTGTGATAATATTCAAAGTTATTATTATTATTATTATTGTTTCATAAACACACAGCAAGTATAATGGTACTGTGCTCTTTTCTTCGTGCTTTAGCAATATTGTTGTTGTGGCAACAACACAACAGCAGAGGGTCAGCAGCTGGATTTTGCATGCATGTTCAGTAATATTAGTGGGTGTCTGTGGTTTATTACTTTTGCTGAAATTATTACATTTGCTGGCGTCACAGCGCCTTTGCCTGCATGCGCACTGTTTGCATGTGTTGGCAGGGGGCCTTGGTGAGTTTGTGTCCAGGGCCTGTAGTCACGATAATCCGTCTATGCCTGTCACTTTGTGCCAGGCAGCACTTAATTTTTTGCTCTGACCTTTAATCTTGGAGACATGGGAAGAAAAAGAAGAAAGAAGAATCCCAGAAGCAATCATGATGATCTTCTCTACCCACATTGTTCCACACCTGCCAAAGACACTTTCTGGCCTACCACTGCATCACTTGCTCTTTCTATTGCCACTGATCTTACAAGCAGATTTCCCCTCTCAAAATATGTTCTCATGTTCTGAGTCAATTCTGCACCACCTGCTATCCCACTCTGAAAAGTGATTCTCTCACCTCTGATAGAATAGATGTGGTGAACTACTCCTTGCTCCAGAGTTGTCTCAACTGTGTACAAAAACTGCAGCTCATTTTCCCTTTCTTGATCAAAATATTGGAGATATTCAAGTTTAAAGAGTCCATTGTCTGCACTTCAGAGTTTGTGTAAAGAAATAGTGTTTACTATTCATCAGTGCATTAGTCATAGATATTTCACAGAAGGGAAAGTATTTTAATCATGGAAATGTCATAAACCACTGAGCACTATAAAACGGTCATCCTCTCTGAACAAAAACAGATATAGCCCTATTATATGAGGAACACAAGCAAAAGCTGACTTGACTTGAATAAAGAACATTTTTATGTATGAACAATATACACTTAGCAAGGGGTCTTTTACAGATTCTTTTTCCTTTTTTGCATCCCAAGGTTATCTGCGCATACTTTAAACGTTTATGTGTCTACAATGTGGAACATTAAACAATTTTTATAACATAAAAATATACATCCCAGGAGAAATTGTCTTGCATCCTTGCAGGAAATACAGACCAATTACAAGGCGTATGTGGTACAGCTCATGTGAAAATGATATTTTAAACTTGTTGAACTGCCCCCAAAGTATCTCTTATTATTATATTGTAATGTTGCTTACAAATTTCATGAAAAGAAATGGCTTAAACAGACTTCTTTCTATAATCTCCTTTGGAAACCAAATGATTATGGATATTTAGAGGTCCCTCAATGAACTACTCCCAAAGGAAAGTCGGACAATGGTCAGGGATTCCGTTCACAGAGAAACGGACAATTAAAGAGAAAGCCAAAAGATCCTGTCACACTACAGTAATTCATATTGACAGGAAAACAATAACAGTGTGGTTGTTTCACAAACAAGTGGAAAACACGGACGTGGGCTTTCCCCATATTTTTGTTTGTGGAAAAGCCTGTTTGTCGTCAATATGTCACATTCTTCACCATCAGCAGCACAACACACCACATGGCCTTGACCTAATGTTGTGGGTTTCCTCATAGGAGTAGCCAAGCCTATTTCACAAACACACATTTCACACTAGCATGTGTTGAACTAATACGTTACTGTGAGCAATTTTCGTGGAATGTTAACACAGTTGTTGGAAAATGGCATCTATTAAGTATTAGGATTAATTCCTAAAGATGAGTCTTTGAAGCAAACACACTCTCATGCACATACACACAGAAATGCATCCAAAGATACTGCCACCCACCCACAAGGAAGTAAGCACCACATAAGAAAATAATATGGTAAACAGGAAACATGGGCGTAAGAATGCCAAATGCATTCTGCAGTCAGCTCCAGTCTGTCCTCAACACAGCAGCATCTATTTCTGGTAAGGACTGTGAAAACAGCCAGCAGGCTATCGCTGTTGAGGGAAAAAATGAATCTACTCCTTGTTTTGGAGTGAAATAATATTGTATCATATAGTCAAATAAATGACACGTCCAATCAGTGACAGTAGATATGTAAATGTGATGTTTGTGAGCTCAGTTAAAGCCATAAAGGAGGCCAGTTTTCCACTTTATTGTCTGCAGCTGTCTAGTTGAGTCACTGACACTGTAAATTGGCGAGTGGGCAGCGTTTTTTGCGGGCCTGGCACTCCGCCAGCATTTGGTTCCTGTCATTATCTGTGCTTTGTGTCTCAGTGATGGCCACATGCACGTAATGAATAGGCAACTCTTTTCCATTAAAATAATACCCTCATCAAGTGGGCTCCTGTCAGCAAAGTTGCATTGGTGCCCGACCAAGCTCCCTGCTTCAAGACAGCTCATGGAGCGAGGGCCAAAGGCTGGAATTTTATTTGTTTCGCGGGAATCAACTATTTAGCTATTCAAACAGACTGACGCAGAACGGCTTTCCATGAAAGATGATGAGCAGATAGAAAAGGGGGATTTAGGAAATCCTGGCGTAAATTAATCCGGGACAAACCACAGCTTTGGAAAGTATTGCCTTGTTGCAATGGACTACAAAGGGTGAACTACAAAGAGGAGTGGACTTGAAAGAAGAGGTTAGACGGAGAATGAGGAGGGGGTAGGCGGCAACTTGTGAAGTTTGCCAAAGGAAAGATGCATCCTTTTGAGTCTCAGGGAGATTAGACATTTCTTCAATTGACAAAACACCTTATTAACCTCCGCCTGACCCTTAAGGATTGACCTTTGACTTGTGACCCCGTCGCTGCTGCGCCTTACTCCTGTTGGGAGTCATCAGCATGAGTCTTTTCATGGTTGCAGTTGTGCTAAAATGCCAAAAGAAAGGGAGAATGTGAGGATTGTCTGTGTGTATGTGGGACAGAAGATGGAGGGATGCAACGGAGAGAAAAGTTTAATTAGAGACGCGGCACCTTTGGTAATCCACTCTCACCCTATTCATAAGAAGAGGGTGAGAGGGATGTGCAGGGAGAGATGAGAAGTTTTTAACAAGAGGTCAGAGAAACTTTGGCTTAGAACATGGGCCTTTATCAAATCCACTGACAAATCCATAGATAAGTCCATTCCATTGTTTTCAGGAAGTCCGCTCCCACCGATCCCAAATGCAGCAGGCGGATTTAGGAACATTGCAAGAGCACCAAGCCACTGAGCTGGATGGAGTTTGCGTGTGCGTGTGCGTGTGCGTGTGCGTGTGCGTGTGCGTGTGCGTGCGTGTGCGTGCGTGTATGTGTGTGTGTGTGTGTATGTGTGTGTGTGTGTGTGTGTGTGTGTGTGTGTGTGTGTGTGTGTGTGCGTGTGCGTGTGTTTACGACAAACCGTGTGTGCAAGAGTGCATACACATGTGTATGTGTGTCATTGTGTGCATGGGGGGATGGCAGTGAGGAAGGGGTTGTCACGAAGCTCTGACCAAAAAATTCCATTGATCGCTCATGACTTTCTGGCCACCAAAAGCAATGCAGATGGATGGTGGGCTGCTTTCCCACTGTGACCTCTCCATAGATAATATATATTTTGGAAACTGTCATCCCTCATGGTTTTATTTAACCTTTTTTTGATATTTACATGGCCTGCTGAGTTGTTCTCTATACAGAGTCAGTTTGCTCCTGAAAATGTGAAATTCTCCCCCTTGAATAAACACTAAGCTTTCTTCCCTACAGAGTCACTTTACCACAACCAGAGTCACTGGTATTTGATAAAGAGCTATGGTAAAACACTTGTGGACAGCAACATAAGTCAACAGAAGACTATGAATCAAATATTAAATTCCTACATTTTGACAAAAGCCTATTATTTTTTTCCCCCCATCCTCTTCCTCTCCTTTACCTGTTACTTGTCACAATGTGTCTCCAGCACTATGCTTCCTGTGCTATTCAGCCTAGGGAAATGGGGCATTGGAGTGATGACAAGGAGAAAGAATCACTTGCAAGCACTGAATCTGTCTTAGCACACACTCCTGCACCTATTTAAAGTAGGCCTCTTTCAACTCCGAAACTAGGATGGAGGAGAGAAAACACATTAGCAAAATAGGCAGAAAGCCGAGACACAAAAGGCAAATGATTTATTATAGCTTTCAGCAGAAATACCTGCAGAGGAGTGCAGACCCTCAGGTGCTTTTCTGGCAGAGTGCAGAGGAGGATAAGAGAGTCAGTGCTGAGAGATGCACTGGAATGAGGAGCCAGGGTGTCGTTGCCAGTAGGTGGGTAGAGAAGACGTTGGTATCTCTCCTTGCAGGTGGGGATATCAGGGAGAGCTTCAGCAACTGAATGGTAGGAAAGCATTTCTGTATTTCATGTATTGCTCTTGTCTGTTTCCAATGATAAATATTTTAAACAAAAACACAAAAAAAAACTAAAAACTGACATGTTGTAAAATGTACTTGGAAATTTATTTTAATGTTATATATTTATACAATATTTATTGCATTAGTTTAATTTTGAGTGTAGCCATGGCCTTTACCGCTGTTAAAATATTTGATTAACCTTTATCCAGCAGTTAGAAATAAAGTCAGTGACAACTAAGATATAGTAAACAAGATTGATGGACCCACAGCTGAGTATCTGCTGTGTTCATTTTAATACCAAAGAATGTGAATATTCAATGTAAATATGTGGGTTGTAAAACTCAGTAAAGGTAGGGTGTGCACATCTCTGCAAAAATACTCAGGTGCAATACAAATGTAACCCCAGTCCCATGTAGCTAGAAAATATTTACTGACAAATAATTGGGGTGTTGTAGTATAGGGGGACGGGGCCTGAGTTTGTCTGGTGATGGCGCAACCTGTGATAACTTTGATAGTGATATAAACATAGACGGATTATCATGACTACAGGCCCTGGACACAAACTCACCAAGGCCCCCTGCCAACACATGCAAACAGTGCGCATGCACGCAAAGGCGCTGTGACGCCAGCAAATGTAATAATGTCAGCAAAAGTAATAAACCACAGACACCCACTAATAATACTGGCCATGCATGCAAAATCCAGCTGCTGACCATCCGCTCCGTTGTTGTTGCCACAACAACAATATTGCTAAAGCACAAAGAAAAGAGCACAGTACCATTATACTTGCTGTGTGTTTGTTTTATGAAACAATAATAATAATAATAACTTTGAATATTATCACAATTAAATGATCAGTCTGTGATGTAAATAACAAAATGCAAACAATAAAGGCTTCTAACCATTTTTCTAAAAGTGTCTCTATTTTAATTGAGAATCGTTTTTATATAAATTACACAAAAGGAAAAGAAAATATGAGATGTTTTACATATTTCGGCCATAAGCGGTCAACCTGACCGCACATCACTTCGGTTTCATTGTTACATGTTTCATGCGGTTTGCTGCTTTGATTGTCTCTCTTGTCTCTAACTTTGTTAGAGTCTTCGGCTGTGCCTCTTTGTGAATTTACTTGTAAGTCAATTATTATATAGCTGTATTATATCGCCTGGTTGGCACTATGGGCAAAAAAAATCAGGAGTTCCCCCCCGTGAAACAGCGAGCGGAACAGTTCGGTGCTGAAATAATGCGACTCTGTGTAGCAGGGAAAGCCGAGGAAGACTGTCTGCATCCTGAGAACCTTGCGCACTGGTGTGGGCACCTTTAGTGGGGCGAAGGCAACACCAGAAACTGTGATGTGCTATAACAACACCAAGTACGACGAGGACAACCCGCACAAGATGCGAAAGGGGTAGGCTACTCTGTCGAAGGCGGTACAGAAGACGGCCGGCCAGTGGGGGTCTTTTATAACATCCTTCTCGACCTGGCTGGGATAAATGCCCGCATCTTATTAAAGGAGCACCAGCAGCAGGAGAAGCCCGGGGAAAGCCGCCGCGGCAGTCGGCACTAAATGGGCAGCAGCGGAAGCAACCACCACAGCAGCAGCAGCAGACACGGACACGGAGGCAGTGCCGTTCTAAAGAGCTGCAAACGAAACCGAACCTCAGACACTTGAAATGCCTCAAGCCCGTGCATCATTGAGTCATCACATATTACCTATTTAATCTTATAATTTCTAAAACTTTCAGATGATTTTATTATCATAGTACATTTTCAAAACAACATTCATTCCAATATTTTCTTTTTTGAATTGTACCGAAAAAAAAGAAAAAAAAACCTCTGAATGCCCAGGGCGCTTATTGGCTCTGGGGCCCTGGGCACACGCCCACTTTGCCCATGCGGTAATCCGTCTATGGATATAAAATAAGTTGGCAGTGCCTCCAATAACGTTTAAGAAGTGAACACAACATTTGGTACTTCCCCTTTAAAATAAAAGTTCAATTTAAGCTATTTTATATTTATCCAAAAAATATTCCCTTACAACACAGGATTTGGTTGAAACAACAAAAAATATTTATTACAAAGTTACGAATTGGATTTGCAAGTTAGTTAACTAGTTCATTGTTGACCTTTAAGTTTACATTAACAGTAATTAAAACTGATTACACAGATGAACCCTGATGAAGCCATTGCGAGAATGTAAAATCAAAATGACCAGGGAAACTCAAATGTCCACAGCCCACACTCACACACTCACGCAGGGACTTCCTGGTTGATCCAATACGGAAGAGCCAAACACTGCAGTTTTCTGAGTGGCTACTAGGGTAGTTTGCACAACAGAGCAATTTCTCAATGACCCCCATGTTAAATAGGCTTTTACAGCATAATTAAACCTATTTAAGGCCTGGTACAAAAAAACATTCTAGTCTGTATGTTTAGGTCATATTTCCATGACAACAAAACAATTTTTTTTGTACCAGGCTAGTTTTTATTTTATTGGAGGTTAAAGGTTATGAATAATTAAGGGTGTGGCCTCTTGAATGACAGCTAGCCGCTAGCCCTCACTTCTCCTTGGAGGTATATATTAGCCAGGGGACGTATCAATGCCCTTTTTGGTAAGAGGCAATGAGTCGAGTCTCATCTCTAGTCTGTCACATAAGACTACCATTGCATCAAGTAGAGAGAACGGACCAACAGGTATGCTACGTCCATTTTTTATACAGTCTATGGTCAAAGCTTGTGAGCGTGGAGGCGGGAAACGAATGGCCACTTTACTTAATTTTCACTAGCATAAAAAAAAGGCACTTGCAAAGTGTTAATGGTGTACTCACCAGTCCAGCAACAGTCAGGGATGAAGAAGGGAAAAAGGGAAAAATGCAAGGCGCCGTTTCAGCAGCGAGGTGGAGCGCATGGTGGTGAACCACGCTCAAGTACAGCAGATACAGTCTCCCTCGGACGGTCCAGGGCTCTGCCGGTCGTCACTCTCTCCCTCTTCTGGCAAATGCCCAGTCCTGAATCACAGAATTCCTATCAGTAACTACGCTACAGGCGTATTCATGGCGAAAAACCGACAGTATGTCTTAAACAAATTAGCAAATGCTAACTGCAAAGCTGAATTAACCATGTGAAAGTCTATGAACAGGCTAAGCTAAATGCTAGCAGCCATTAGCAATTCAGCTCGTTTTTGACACATTACAACTACACAACATCACAGAGTACATCAAAACACATGAATTTACCTCTGGCAGCTTCTCAGAGTTCTCACACATTGACCACAGGACAACTCTCCGTCAGTCTTAGAAGTTAGGAGTGTTTTACTTTACAATTTAAAGCTATCCAGCTCAGACTCCGATGAAGCAGACTCTGCTGTCGCTAACCTTGCTGCGGCACGTCGGTGACACAGCACCTCCTACCTGAACAAGGTGAGAACAGGATTGGCTCCACAGACATACAAAGATGAGAGAATAAAAAAGGATGCTTCACTTCCCCACGAACAAACGTGGTCTCCTGGCATTTGTGCTGACAATCATCTCTGAATGATTTTTAAAATAACACCACTTTTTCCTCTGACTTTTAACTGCAAATAAAGGGACTGTTTTTTAACATTTTAACACTTCATGAACTGCTATTTATTAACAACATAAACATATTTCAATGAAATTGAGGACCATAGGGCTACAAAGAATTACTGTTACCTGCAGCGTCATGTAATGATGCTTTACTTCCCTTTGGGGACACAAAGTGACATAGATATTTAATAAAAAATTTGGGTTATAAATATGACATTTAGCTCTAATTGTTAATTCTTCTTTTTTCTCTTCTCAATGTGTTGTTTTTTTTTTTTCTCATCTTTGGATTACAAGTCTGAAATAAATGAATAATACAATACAATACATTTAGCTCAGGAATGATATATCAGAAATATGCATTCTGTTCTCATATGAGAATCGGACATTCCTGTCTCCAAATTCTGATTCACCTTGGCCTGGTCTGTCTTTTGTGATCCAAAACAATGTCTGTGGATCAGTTACTGAGTAATTCTTTTCTCTTTTTAAAAGCCACCACTCTTAATTGAACGTATGAACAAGTGATGCTGGCTTAACAGAACACATTCCTTACAATGTGACAGCGCCAATACTGTTGAGCTGCTTGAAATGGGAAATCACTGTGGACACAAACTGCGTTGATCAACAACTCTTAAGTCATTATAGGGTTAGAAATAAACATTTCAACGTATTTTACTACATTCCAAACAACTCTTTTTTTTTTTTTTTACAGTTCTTGAGGCGGACAACTCAGAGGCCACATTCAAACAGTACTTTTCTGATTTCTTGCAAATTGCATTATGTTCCTAAGAATTTCAGCAGCCAGAAATATGCATGCCTTTTCGAAATAGTTCCGTAGACATGTTTTAAGATCTTACTCTTATATTACATGTTTTATTTGATTTGATCAATGTCTTGATTCTATCAGAAAAGGGAAAAAACACATGCAAGAGATAAAGATCAAATCAAGGAATTGATAAAAATCAAATAAAACATACAAGATTAAATCAAGAAATTACTATGTGAGATAAAACATTAAGAATGAATAAATATATTGAAACATACAGAACTATTTTGAAAAGGCCTGCGTCTTTGTGGCTGTAACATATTTGCATGCAAAAGCTCAAAACTAACTGAACTAAAACTTGGCTCTACTTGCCCACTGATTGGTTGGTGCTTCTGGGTTACACTCAAATACTCAGGTGCTGAGGCTTCTTATGCTTCTCAAGCTAATGATGATGCAGTGAGTCCTGTTGTCAAAGTGTTTTTTGCATTTCTACTTCTGATAAAAGTAAACTAGCTAGCTGAGAGAGAACACGTTCAGAGTCTTTAAATCTCTTTCAAAACTACGTATGCATATCAATTGTTTTCTCCCAGAGCTTCTGCCTTCTCATTCTAAAATGCCTAGACAACGTCCATTTTGTTGCCTTAACCTTAGCTAGTTTAACCTAACCTAACCTGTTTGAATTAACAACATTACCTATGTGTTTTCTGTATTTAAAACAGCGACTGTAGTGGAAAATCACAGTTTGTCGTGCAGTGCTACCCAGGCCCTGTTTAGACGAAGACAATCTAGAAAGAAACGCAAAAGTGGCGTTGCATTCTAACTTTTTATTGCGCGTTTAGATGAGCATCTTTCACCACCCAGAGCTTGTGTATGCGTAGAAACTTCCTTCTACTTCACTCCCTAATAGTGGGGAAGCAGGGTGCCATACAGTGTGACAGGAATCTGCAGCATGGTCTGCAGCCTCCCACCCAGGCAACTTGAATGTCTGACTGATGGAAATAGTCCGACATGTTTGTTGTTTACCTGTACAATGCAAATGTATGTTATGTAAACACGTACACAATGTGAGCCAGCTTGAGCAGATCAGACCACACTTTTGCGTTTTTACCCCTTTACATGAAAACACAACAGTGGAGCGTTTCACTTTTTTGCGTTTTAAGCCCCAAAAATGCAGTCGTCGTCTAAACAAAAGGCACATCTGATAAAATATTTTGTCGTTTTTTAACCCGCTAGTGTTGTCATGTAAACAGGGCCCTGGTCCAATGACAAGTGACACAAAGGCGTCCTGACAAAGCGTCCGTATGTGATGAGTTGGGACGGGAAATGGGTTGTAATTCCACAACTATCACTCACTCAATGCAACCCTGTTTGTTTGTGTAAAGTCAAGGAACACTGGCGCCACTATTCTGTTTGAATCAATTGGCAATTCCATCTTTGCACATTGCTCTGTGGGACAGCTCTTGGATTCTGAGTAAACTGTAAAACAACATCAAACAGTTTTTATAAACCTCTTGCATTCAGACATGTGTCACGGCTGTAAGCTAACTACACAAGGCAGTCCAATGATGGCTGTGTAGACAGATTAACTTTTTTGGAGCCAGCAGAAAACTAGAGGAAACATTCAGGAGATTCGCCTGTTAAAGCTAACATGAGTCAAAGATTAGCTGAGTCGCAAGTTGTAGTTGACATTAGCTCGCTAATATGCCTATCTAGAGACAAGCGCCAGTGTGATAATTATTGACCTATCATAATTCCACTCATTGCAACTTGTTTGTTTGTGTCAAGTCAAGGAACACTAAGGAACACTGGCGCCACTATTCTGTTTCAATCAACTGACAATTCCATGTTTCCACATTGCTCTGTGGGACGGCTCTTGGATTCTGAGTAAAGCATATAAGAACTTTGAAAAGGGTTTTTCGAGATGTCACAGCTGTAAGCCAACTAGGCCTACACCAGGCAGTCCAGTGATGGGCATGAAAACAGCTTAACTTTTTTTGGAGCCAGCCAAAATCTAGAGGAAACATTTCAAATTATATTACACATTGTTCAATGTGGCCTATAAATCTACCCAATGGTGAGTAAGATTTTCCGAGTTCTTCAGTGCCATACATCTGCAGTTCCCTAGTGGCCAGAGATCCTTGCTGGTACTAGATTGCTTCTGCTTGTTTGTGGACATGGGTGAAGACCATATATTGTATAAAATATCACCCATAGCTTTCTGAAAAAGCCAAAATGGAGCTCAGTGTGGGGGGCTCCAGCCATCACTGCCTATGCATAACGTAAGCCTTAATAAAATTATTTCTAATTAAAAAAAAAAATCTCTTGTTCTGTTTCGGTTCAGGTAACTATCTGGCTGGTTTTTGCATTGTGATATAACTCTGATCATGTTGCTGTCACAGTATCAACCACGTCATGAAATGCATTTTTGCTTCTTTTTAAGTGTTAAAATGAATCTAAAATCTGTATATTTGGTGGAAGTAAGACAAGCGTAGTATTAGTTTTTTAATCTTCAGGACTGTCACTTTTTATACTTGATGTTTCACAAAGAAAGCCCTGTGAAACTGGTAAACAAAAGCCCCAGTGCACTGTGGAATCACCATGACTTATTCAACAAACCTGGGTTTTTGTTTGGCTTTTGCCATACTGTCACACATGCCAAGTTACTCATGTGTGACGTCTGGAATTGTGTCTGTGTATTTTCTCAATGTAAACCCTAAACAGGGAAGGTTCAAACACTCCTAGGATGAAAATAAACATGACTTTATTTGCCTGCAATGTGCTGTTCTCTCGTGTAGTAAACAAGCCTCGGGATCTCCCCTCCTATTGTGTAATGCTCATTCATAGGATCCCATCCACTCTAAGTATTCCTTTTTCACACACGTCCTGCTTTAGTTCTAAAAACGTCATTGGCAACTTGAAGGGAAAGCAAATATTGAACTAAAACTTCAAAATAATTTTCCACCTAGGACCACACACACATACACACACGCTCACCAACACATGCATGCATGCGTGCTAAGTGCAAGACTCGCCTCTCTCTCTCTCTCTCTCTCTCTCTCTCTCTCTCTCTCTCTCTCTCTCTCTCTCTCACACACACACACACACACACACACACTCACACCTACACAGTTCTGCTTCCCTTCAAAGCCACATCCTGAATCTCCTTGCTCAGGGGAGAAGATTTACACTGTGGTTGTCCTTCAGGTACACCATAAGAGTTCTCCATTAAAGCCTCTATGCGAACAAACCCCAGATTTTTTTAATTCTTACAGTAAAAATGGATACAGCGGAGAGAAAGGAAAGATGGAAGATGTGCTTTTATGAAATCTTACTAGTAGCTTCACAGAAATTTCAAACGTGCATCTACAGTGCAATGACTAATTTATTTTAGTCAAGAAATAAACATACTGTAATAAACACATGGGAAAAGAAAGGGAACAAAAATGACTCACATCATCAGATTAGCCTATATAGTGTTTTTACACACTTTGTATTCTTTGGCTGGGTCCACTGGGGTCTTAGGTGGAGGTTATAGGGTTGCTTGTAGAGGGCAGCCAAGGCCAGGGCACTGGAGGGGGGGTAAATCCAAGCTCCGAACATGATCCAGGTTAACTAAACTCTTTTGGCCTCTATCATTATGGTTTGAGTCAGCTGTGTAAGCAAAATTTATGAGGTGAAAATGATGGTCCATAACCTTAGTTGGTACCAATGTTTAATGAATTGCTTGTAATGTGTACAGTTTGCAGACAATCTCTAAACCCTATCATCCGCCCGTAGTACTCAGTTTGATTGTGGTTATATCATTTTAAACTTGACGTTTGCAAAAATCTGAACAGCAGCTTTACTGCATCCAGACGAGACGCAAACACACAACAAACTGCAAGTCAAAGCATTCAACTATCACTCAATTTTGCCAGCAGCAACATACACTCAAAGTGATAGGGGGATAGAAAAGGAGAGTAGACAACTGTTGATGCTTTGACCTGAGGTTTGTAGTACATAAGTAAATGCCTGCATGTAGGGTAAGGCTTGACCTACACCAAACATCAAACACCATCCTCTGTGTTATTACACAATATAGAGTAGGTATGGGTCTTTTAAATAGGATGTGCACGTTACATTACCTCGTAAATACAAATTATTGGAGAATGCCTTCATGGAAAAAAATAACACTGGATTTGGGGGGCAGCTCTTTGAACGCAGCACTGTCCATATTTGCAATTCCAAGCTGGTCATTATATTCAATTCATGCCAATGCTGATACAGTTTTACCAATCATTCTGTGACAGCCTATGCAGATGATTGGCTGGCAGTAAACACCACCCACCCATCAAAAAGGCCACCAATCTACGATAAACGATGCTTCAGCTTCCTGTGGCCAGCATAGTGTCAGCTAACACATCATCAGCATTCCTGAAGTCTTGCCCAGTGCAAAGGTCTATTTACAGTGCCATAATAAGACAATTGTTCAAATGGGTTGTACAAAATCTGAAATGAAACATGAGAAGAATGGAATCCAGTCTGATATGCTTGGTTTCAGAGAGGAAGGAATTGCCTGTCTCGCCTTGTTTACCATACTCAGGCAAAATAAATCAGAATTCTGACAAATGTACATTTCTTTCCAATCTACGAGCATATAATGTTTTTGTGTGGTTTCTTGTCATAGGGCACTCTGTCAGATGCAATTATGTACAGCAGACCTTCTTCTCAGAAATAAACAATTCACAATAGAGGTAGCAATACACTCAGGGTTAAATTGTTGCCCTCCGGGCTGCATTGAATGTTGTTTACTTTTCATTAAAACGAATGTCTATACAGCATGTTACAAAAATATGTCTGAGATTTGGCAATTTCACTGACCTTGGATATAACACATGGCCTGACCAATGAGATGCCAACATGTCAGTGTTTCATGCTCAATATCAAAAGCCATGAGTAGATGATTGCATACAGTAAGAACACACACACAAAAAATCCTTTGCAGTGCTTTTCAGTTTTGATGAAAAAACTCCCCATGGCGGTGTTTTGCAGTTCAGTCATGGACTCTTTACTGTAGATTCTTTAATACAGGTCTTAATAAAACAAGACAAGATTAGACTCGCCAGTGCTCTCAAAACATAAACATTTACTATGAAAGCAGCAGACAACAAGGCTTCCAGATGTCATCTTTCTACAAAGCAGAGTTCCAAGGTACTCGATCCAACAGCACATGGCTGGACAAGGCAGAGACAAAAAAGTGTTTTAGTCTGTGGCATTTCTGTCAAGCAGGAGATAAAATCAGTACATTGTCTGATGGAGAGGTATGCATGGCTTTCCTGGAACAGAAAAATGGATATTCCAATGAAAATGTTGGCTAAAATAAAAACCTGCTGCCCATATACCTCTGCTGCTCAAGAACAAAAGGGAAAAGAGGTAACCATGAAAACAGGTATTTGTTACAAGTTGGTAAACCTAAAATGAGCCCTGCAAATCTACATAATCTCCAAATCTCCAAATCTGCACCTTCATGTTTCTACAGAAGCCCAGAAGAGACTAACCAGCAACACACTCGCTCTAGAGTGGGCCTTTTGTATTTTTATGTTACCTGAAGGCCACCTTTCTATACACGCTTGAATAGGTAGGGTAGATTGTAGGGGTATTCAGTTGGTAGCCATCCACAACCTTGTCGCTATTTGCCACTAAATTCTACACACTGCGCCGTTATAGACAGACTTGAGAGAGAATTTTAAAATGTGCTGCCATTCGAGGTCTGATTCCTGTCATGACATATAACATAACACATTTACACTCACATGATTATAAAATCAATAACTTAAACCTGTTCCACTACTAGCTGTTGATGGCAACATTAAAACACCTCCACTCTGCCATGTGGTATACTGTGAGGCATTCAGAGTTAGCAGTGGTTTAAATCTAAGTTCCATGTATTTTCTTGCAAATTCTTCCATAGTATTACCCTGAAATACTTGTGTGCAAATGTCATTCTACTTCCCTATACTGCCTGCCATTACTCAACATCTTTCCATGAGGTTGAATGATTATGGATAGTTTTACAATAGGTAATGCTAAGCCAACCAACATGTCACGTCATTTACAAAACACGATTATGTGCCAAGCAAAAACCATGTTATTGTCTATTTGTGGTCAAAGCGTCGGCTTCCCACGAAACAAGGCTCCAGGGGCCAAATGTTGCTGGATTTGTGGCCAAGGCCACACTGTAGTTTGGCCATTGCATGTGTCATAGATCTGCCCCTTCCCCTGATGGTGGAACAGCGTGTCCAGAGCCGGACTGAAAGGAAAAGCTTCCTGAGGTCAGGGGAGTATAATGCACTAGCTGGCTTTCAAATAAAACTGGTTTGTTTTTCTTTAAAGGAACTTGAGGTTTTGGGGTTTCAGTCCATCACCCCCACACCACCTCCACTCCTCTCTATTTGTTACAATGGAAGCCTTATGATTTGAACACAAGGTGGTGATTGGCAGAGAACTCGTTTCATCGTGACTGGAGCTCTGGTTTGGCCCACCTAAATGTCAGCTGTGTATAGTGCCGTTGTTGGAAAGGCTTTTGACATTAAGAATATCACACAGAATAAACAACACATTGTACATTAGACTGTTAGCAATATCATTTGCAAAGACAACATATTTACGAACAGCCCGTGCAAACATTTATTTGCAGGGTCACGGGTGTGTGGGGTGGGAAGGGGGACATTTTATATTACACAAAAATGGTTCATTTTTGAGACAAAAACACACCTCTCAACATCAATTGAGACAAAATGAGACAGACACGTAAATGGCAGTGTCCATAAACAGTATTGGGAAAAAAAGAAAGAAATTTGAGTCATCTCATTTTATAAGGTCATCCATTAGTAGACGTCTGTTTTATTTTTCTAAGCTATATTAAAGTCAGTGGCTCGCAAAGGAAGAAGTTACAGGGAAGAAGCTGTAAGTTGTTCTCAATTCCCATCAAGAGATTGCGCAAGAGTAAATGCACTCTGTTAACCTGGAGATAGCACACATCCAAAATAGTTAAAGCTCTTTGGGTGTAATAATCAACAATGGTCAGTAATGGCCGGTGGTTTGGAGAGATCTGCTCCTTGTTACACAGCTTTTCCTGTCCACACACATACTGTATAATAAAGACTTCCTTAACAGATTGGAAACCACTCCACTCTCACCAGCACTCTTGACTTCCTATTTCTCCCTCTACCTCCTTTCTCATTCTTGCTTTCTCTCATTTTTGCTTTCTCTCAGCCTTTCTTATTCTCTTTCTCTATCTCGGTCTTTTATTCTACATACTGACCTTCCCAGGCTGGCCTGGGTCTTTATATTTCAGGCTTTGAGGCTACATCTGAAACAAAAGCAAAATTATGGGTCTGGTTTGGCTGGAGGAGAGCGCTGTGACCCCGGCATGTGGTTTTCTTAGGCCAGACCAGAAAGAGGTGAGGTGGGGAGAAGAATTTGTGTGAATCTAGCTGTGTATTTGAAGAAACCCCTAACCACAGCTAATTTGAATGTGTCATTAGCAGGAGGGGGGTGATCTAAACTTGGGCTGGCCAGTGATGGAGTAAAAAATCCACATACTACTAAAGACAACTTGTTTTTCCTTTTTTGTTGAAAGACTTTTTTTTTTGGGGGGGGGGGGGGGGGGCATATATGGGGCCACAGCCTTAGAGTAAGCACACTAGTTATCACCTCGTAAATCTTCTGACCTCCTCATCACTTGTCCATGTCGTAAAGCTGTTGTATCTTGAATCCTCTATGACTTCTGTCATTTATTGTTCTGTGTCATCACCATGCAGTGCGAAAGAATGGGTTGATATTATTCAAATCTTGAATGGTATTAATGTCATACAGACACATATCGTGTCCTTATTCAATCGAAGAATACACATTTTAAAAAGAGGATAATTGCAGGTGTGGCAAACACCTTGGTCATACAAGTCTATACACCAAAGTGCGTGGCATAGTGAGGTGTAGAAATGAAACAGATATAAATGGGGAATGGTATATTTTGAGATCTTATACAGATGGATCACCCTAAAGTAAAACAATCAGTGAAGAAAGCTCACAGTTTCTTCCTGTGTCTCTTAGAGTTTCCTACAGTGGGCCTGCATCGTACTGTGTGGTCTTGAACCCTATTTAGACCTAGTGGGTGACCACTGTACAATTAAGTATGCCATGTTTCACAGCAGCAGCAGAAAGTGGAATTCCTGTCAATGGAGCAGACCTTCTCATGTTTACTGCTCACATATTCTTCTTACCATCCATGGCACTGCACCCAACCTGGCTTATGGTTGATTGTATCATGCAGTATGAATAACACAATTATAAAACCCCATAAGACACTCTGTGTTTATGTAACTGCATACCCTCTAAGGGAAGGACTTGCTACATGTAAGGATGAAAGTTGATGCCCCAGATGGCAATTTCAGAGCTAACAGAGATGTATGTTTCTTGGCTTAAATATGTTTGACACAGCTAATTTAGGGATGAGACAGTTTCATATCAGAGGAATAAATAGGTCAGCATCTCAGATGTTCCTGATATAATAGTCTAGTCAATTGTATGCATGTAATATACATAAATGTCACACACTATCTGACACATTATTTACATTGAAATCAACAAAAATGTCAACATTCAGTATCATTATTCTTCCTTAGCTGTTAGTTATGCCAAGAAACAGCTTAATAATGTCAGAATACCTGTTGAAATGTACATAAGGTAGCTCAAAAGTATTACATGTATGTTTTGCTCCAAAAAAACACAGTGATATATCGGACCATCCAGGGAGAATTTCACCAGGCCTTCACCATAGCAGAGTCCTGAAGTATTGTGGGTTTTTTCCACAATACTTCATACTTTTTTTAATTCACTGGTAGATGACAGCTAAGGTAATCAAAATCATGTCTTTAAGGGATGGGTATGGGGGAAAAAAACAATGGAGAGATCTCACACTATGGTTTTAATCCTCTGAGCCAAACGGTGCCATGGCTCATTCATATTGGTGACAGAGTTGAAGCACTGAAGTGTATTGGAAGGTCTTATACCTTGACTGTCTTGAGAAAACCCAGAAAAAAGCCAGAGCTCTGGAATCACATGTTAAAATCATTACAGTTTAAGACCCATTACCACTGCAACCATGCCCTAACGACAAATCTATACTGTTGCCCACTAAGTGAGGTTGCTGGGAGGCGACAGACCTTTGCATGATCTACTATTGTTTCATCAATGTAGCCTAATTGCACATTCTTGAGATTAGACTGCAGAAGCCTCCATGGCTGGGGCCAACCAAATGAGATGACTTCTCAGAATCCACATTGTGTTCAAACTGTGCTTTCTTGCTCTCCTCTTAAATTACCATATACCACACACAGTTAATTTCAAAACACAGCCGGAATCCATAAATTGTAGAAACCATTGACTGATTGGCAATGACCTCTTTTTCAAATAAAGAGCTCTGTTAAATCTACCTACTTTTGCTCAAGTGGTCATTTGAAAGTGGGAACCTTGGCAGTCTGATGAGGTCACAATATATTTTGCAGCTGATTCCTTTCTTGAAACACATGCTCTTTAGTCCTTGACCCAATATCGTCAAGAAATCTAAATCTCAAATTTATTCCCATGAGTTTAAAACTTATTCTCAGCCTTTCCTCATAACAAATGGATGGCTTCCTGGCAGGTCCATCTGTTGGACAGTAATGACCCAATGGGTGACTGGTGGTCACAGTCGGTACAACCCCTCTTCCCACACTTGGTGTCTAGGCAAGTGGGCACTGGCCAGAACGTGCTCTGGGTAAAGGGCTGTGTGTGGTCCGTGGAGCTCCCACGACAGTCCAGTCTTGTCCAAAAGAAAGTCAATGCCAAATCCACAATGTACGTAAAAACTTAATAACATTCCCACAAATTCAGGAAATCATATTTTGAAGATTATGCAAAATGACATCTACTCTTCTTGAATATATACTGTATTCTGATAGTATTTTCATTGGATTGTACATGTGTCAGTGTCTCCATCAAGTTATAATTTTATTTGTGGACATTTTTTGTGCTACCACAATACAATCATAAACTATTTTAACAATTAGGAAAACAAATGTATCTTAATCCCTAATAGATTCACATTCTAATTTAACTCGAAAAATATTTACTTTCACATTATGATGATTATTAACTCAGTAATTATGATGATAACACAGAACAACGGAGAAGGCTATTATGATGACATTTTCTGGGCTGAATTACTTGTCCCCCTCATGTCTCAGACGAAATGGCAAAGGCTTCTTCTTCATCTTGTGCGTTCCCCAGTAAACAGCGGGTCTGCTCTTAATTGTGGCAGGGAGAACATCGGTAAGACTCATTCTATTTTTCATTTCATCCCACAGACACACCAGAAAACAGCTAGTAGTTTCTGCAAGCTACATTTTCCACGGGAGACAGCCACAAGCTCAAAAAGCAAAGCACAATGTCATCAGCCAGGAATCCAAGAAATACCAGAAGGTCTGAGTTTTATTACAAAAATCATCTGTGAGCACAAACAAATGTGAAGCACAAACATCCCTTTTAATTGAGAAGGCAGATGGTCGCATCACGGGGCGGGACAGCAGTGAGAAACGGCTTCGGAAAACAAAGCATCCGCAGCGACCACGACCCTCCATTTCTGCCGCTCCAACTAGGAGACAGGGTCTGGGGTTGGAACCCACAAGAATGAAACAGAAATCACCATTGTTGCCTCAACGAGACACACAGACAGACCAATTCACAGGAACAAGTTGTATTGGGTTTCCGGGGGAATGTTGTTTATCCACTTCATCATCATTATTGTATGTCTCTTCTGCTGGTTCTTCGATAGCTTTAGAAATGAAGCCACTTCCATCCTGACCTGATATCCCAAATGCATGGAGATACTGGGGGCTGAAGCACAACATTTGCACTGAAAACAGCAAAGACTCTGGACATTTCTTGGTAGACACCATCATTTGAGGAATCCCACTGGCTGATATATGTCAAATAACGTATAAAAATATTTTCTTTTGACTGGGATAATAGTGAAGGATTCTGAGGAAGTAAAGCTCCCCTAAAGATGCCTTTCCTCTCAGACCGATCATAGTAACAAGATCCTCTGTTTAATAGTTTGCTGTAGCAGGGGACTGACTGAGTGGTTTCCATTCCGCTGGGCTGTAACCGATTGTCCCAGTGACCACAACAAAGGGTAAAAAAAAACGGAATGAGGGTGAGGGGATAGAGAATAACTTGGGGCTCATTGGGGCTTGGAGAACCCTGAGATCAATGACTCAATGGCTTCCAGAGTCTCTTCCGGCTTAACTACATTTTAACCATAACCTTATCTGTAGCATCTGCTTTATCCTACCACACAACAAGTCAAGGCCGTGTGATACATAGTTTGTATAACATCATCATACACATAGGATATGGTGTCTAACAACCAGTCTGGTTTCTCTGAACTTTACACTAATAGGTCGGAATTAAGAAGGCTTGATCTATTTAATTCATCCCGACATGAGAGGAAACAGAAAAAGACATCATCACAGCGGTCTACCAACAGTGTAGGCCATATGTCCATTAAGTAGGCATTGCGTTCTGTTTCGTGAAGTAGAGATGTGTGTGTGTGTGTGTGTGTGTGTGTGTGTGTGTGTGTGTGTGTGTGTGTGTGTGTGTGTGTGTGTGTGTGTGTGTGTGTGTGCGCGCGCGTGCGTGTGTGTGTGTGTTCACAAGGGTGACTACTATGTCAACAGACGTATGGTGTACAGTGTCGTTTTGATGAAGTGGCGTTATATGTTCACAGTCCTGCTCTACAGGCATCCATACTGTAGCGGGTAACCATTAACCAAACCTATTTTGTGTGTACGTATGACCTAGTACCAATGCAAGAAACATTTTGATGGATTTCCCCAAGCCTCTGAAGTTGTAAAGGCAGAAAACACCCTGTTGAAAAACAAAATGTGACATATTAATTATCATTGGCAATTGTAAGGTACATGCAGTCACAAAAAGCTCCATGCTGGTGTGCCAGATTCAAAGACCTTCCGCTCATTTATATCACAGATGACCTTTGTCTCATTGCAGTTCCTTGCACGGAACCAAATGGAACGTTGCGCAGGCAGAGATACAATGATGTTATAGGCAAAGCAGGCAAACACATTGTGATTGTCACCAAATTAAAAATGTGCCTTTTGACGTGTTAAGTCCTTTTCCCTATGATGATGCCTCTGAACAATTGGATAATTAATTCTCTGAATCTCTTTTCTTGAAATGTGTGTGTACGCAGACCGAGTGGTTTAGGAACAATGACATACAGATGTTCTCTGGAAGATCGAGCTTTGCCATTACAAACCCATAAATAGTATTTCTATAAAAAAGAAAACGATTTTTTTTTTCTCATCAAGCTCAGGCAAAAACAATTACAGCTTTTACATTGTCCCATAGTGGCTGATTTATTCTTCACTTCCCTTGTCAGACTACGATTGGTACAGACTGAGTATGTTAGCAGTCCCCTTTATGTCTTATTCAAAGCTGTTTCATACATTTGTGTTGTGATTGTAGCAACTCCAAGGCCAGACCTTTTCTTGGATTTTGTAATTAAGGTGTTACCCAATGTATCTCTCGGCTAATAGGGACTCAGCAGTTGACACCTCAGATCAAAACATGCAGTATGTAATGTTTCCCCTTGTGTAAAATTTGCCAAAATCCACTTACAACTCTGTGTGTTTACAGAGCAAATTGTCCTTTCTTCTGATGTGTTCCCTGTCTGGTCAGTGCTCCGAGACACAAAGACATCTGAGAAGGTGCTAGGTGTCCACCGAGGGGTGACAGTTGGATGTGTGTACTCAGCCACAGACAAAACAACCCTTTGGCAGACACAGCAAACTCCCAGCTCGTTTTCACTTACAATGAATGCTCAAACATTTGAGGTCTCAAGGCCGCTTATGTCAGTAAAACCTTTCGTCTGCTGTGAAATCATGGTCATTGTCAGAGTATATAGCTAAAGTCCTCAAGGGTCAAGCCTCACCTCAGTTTTTCAAAGTGCAGACAGCTATGACGTTGGTATGATATGCGACTAAAATTCCCATAAAATCCATTGTACTGGAACTGACATGACAAACATGAAAATGGAAAATCCAATGCATTTACCTCTATGGCTTTAACTTAAAAAAAACAGTTCAGACAAGCTCTTGTATTTTTGTTTTTAGAGAAGCCACTTTTTGAAGTGTTATTGTTATCCCATTACTGGATATTTAAATCTTACAGCTAGTGTCTCATGGAATCCATTTCCTCAATAAACAAAGTGCTTTTTATCCTTCTTAAGAATACCTTTGTTTTAAATGTCACATTAAAGTTGACCAAATATGAAACAAATAAATGTTAAAATCACCCATTTCATTGCAGAAAAGGTCAGTGACTATTTTAGGTGGTCATCACACCACTTTTATATGTGGTTGGGATTGTTTGCCCTCCTTCCCTATGATATGTATCCACTTTAGCTCCATGGACGTCACAGTGTGTTCTGAGTTGCTTGTAACAACAGAGAGACTGCACGCTGAATTTTCATGAGTACAGCCTTGGTGGATATTCCCAAATGTGATTGATCCACTGTGTACTCTGGCAACAGGTTGAGTTCAGTAGTGGTTGTAAATGGTTACGTTTAAAATCTATAAGTTATGGAGGGGCACACTTGTGTGTTTTGTGTTTTCTTTGGGTCAAGGTGGAGCCCCTGTATAATTGGTGGTCTGTCTATCAACCTAAACCTCAAAAGATTTAATTGATTTAAGGGGAGGCAATAATAGGAGTCCCATATCACAAAGACTGTATAGAATTTGTCATGAAATATAGAGTTGTGGAGCCAATCATTTATGATCCTATTTTGGATAAAGGTCCCAGTAGACTTTTTTGTAACATTCACATCAGATCCCCACATTGTTTTTTGTGCAATTCAACACTTTGTCAGGCTTAAATCAGAATATTATAGGCTTTTAATGTTGTACTATTTAGGTCCCGTTGGAATATGTTTATAACTGATGGACATAAATTTCAGTAAATTCAGATTTTATTGCAAAGTCTGTACTGGATAGAAGGCTAGATTCATGAGGGGATTTTTCACTGAACAGTAAAAAAAACATTGGTTGGGTGTTTCTGCCATTGTAATGTAAGGTGGTGACAGTCGTCCAGGGAAATACTTGAAAACTCTCTGGCTGTGCAGTGTTGTGTTGTGTTGTATGTGTCTGCCATCTGTTGGACTTCCATGAAACACCACTTTGCAAATTTCTTTAGAAGCACAGTTAGTGAGCACTTTTTTGACACAGGTGAAAAAAGTGCTTATTAGTGGAGATAGCTAATGGTTTATCCAGATTTATAGCAAGACAAATGGGCCACGTTTGCAATAGACAGGCATCTAGAAAAAAAACTCACATTTAAAAGATGTAAAGTAACCCATTATCTTTGTGAATCTGATATGTACTGCAAAGATGAAAATCTCAGGCAGACAGGAGCAAAACCACAGCACAAGTTGGTAGTGCCCATCTAAATGACACATTTTTGTGTTTATGGTAATGAGGAACAGTGGTTTGTAAAATATAGGAAAAAAGTAAATACCCCCAAATTTATTAAAAGAACTCACTTATATCCTATAACATGTGTTGCGGTGGGAGCCGGGGTAGGACGCCAGGAAAAAGAGGGAGTGGGTGAGTGCAGGAGTCGGCCGAGCACGTGCCTCCTGAGGTCCTCTGGTCTCTGTCTGGGATCAATCCGCCTCACCAACCCCTGGGCTAGACTCCCATCAGCCCCATACCCTGTCTACTCTGGGCCAGACACCACCATGACCACTTGTATTGAGAGGCCTGACCGCCATTGTGCCACAGCAGAGTACACAAACAAACAGACACACACAGGTCTGCTCCGCTGCCATTACGTCGACTCATCAAGCCCACTCGGTTTAGTCATACCATAAGCTTCCAGTGCAAGCAGCTCCCTCTTGGCTTTGGATGGAGAATCTGGCAGAAGATATTTGCTCATTTGTCCCCACACATGTATGTGGTTTGGTAACGCTGCTAGGGACTGCTGCCCCAGCCTTTCTTACTGTCCAGATCCCAAGCCAGCCAGGCCTTTCGTGGGTAATGTCCACCCACACAGTCTGGATATATGGCTTTCTGTTGCTCATATTCAGCTGTTTATGTCCTTATAATCTGTTTTCTGTTGATTTTGGTATGCAGCATGGAAGAGCCAAATACGTAAGCATTGTTTTGTCTTGCAAACTACTCAGAACCAATTTGAATTCTTCAACTAGGATTGCAATTGACAGTCTCTCATATGACACTGATAAAATAGACTACATTATTATAGTATAGATAATGTACTGGTATAGATCTTCTTTTCCATTGCACAAAAAGTGATCGGGAATTCAACTAGTTTTTTCTCCCTTCTTTCTTCTGATTAGCAATTAAAAGATACATGCATGTGTACCTACTCTCCAAACCGAACCGTTTTGAATTTAATTTTTAATCTAAGGTTGGGTTACTCAGTCTTACATTAGCATAAAGTATCATATCAACATCAGCTGAAAGTGTGGTTTATGATTCAGTAGTAAACACACACACACACACACACACACACACACACACACACACAACATTTCTTCACTCTTTTCATGTCGACCACAAGGCTGACCTGCTGGCCTCTATTTCCTCTGAAGAGGATATCCCCCTTCAGTAGAGCCTTAAAATCCATCACGGCAGATGACTTCAGATCCTGATGTATGTGCCTCCTCCACTATTGTCTTTGAAGCGTTGGGGGTCTTTGGCTGGGCCCTGCCACAGTGATGATTATAGTCTCATAGTTAGGCCGTTACTGACGTGCTCAGCTCACCCTTCTGATGCCCCCACCCCCATGTTTGATGGAGAGAGGAGTTCTGGTTCACTGATAAAAATGTAATTAGGAATGTGGTTGCTGGTACTAATGCCCACGGTCTGTAACTACTGCTGCCACCTTGTTCCCCTTCCCAGTTACTCTACAAAAGAGGATTTTCTGAAGTCTTACATCCCCCCTGCTCTCCAGCTCCCAGAATGACAAAAAGACCACAAGTGAAACCCACAGTCAACATGTTTACACACATGCACACAGAGTATCTTGAGTAGAAGCTTATGTACATCCTACAGTAACATTAGGGCATTCTGAGGACAAGCTATCAATAAATGTCTAAATGTCTTGCCTCTCGACAGATATCATTGGGTGCAAAGTAAACTGAATGTTCTAAATGTCACCATGGAAGCAGACGTTCCACAGACCACCATGAACAAAAGTAAACTGGGTAAGATAGTTCTTTTTACATGTCTCTGTTTGTTAGCTAATATTGACATTGTCTGAATTATCAAAATCAAATTTCCTGTCATTGGTTTATGACTTCAGGGTATTCATGATGTTTCCATGACCAAGTGAAATGATATGGAATTACTGATGTGATGGAAACACATTTCACACATTTTAAAAGGATTTCTTCTCATTAGCATATTGGCAAAATAATATTTTAACATATAAATTATCCCCTATATAGCAGACACACAGTAAGCAGTAAATTGCGATCAACACCTATACACTTATACTTGCAGTGTAAATGAGTGATAATATACCTCTGTATGTACATAGACAGATCCAGACTTATTTTGTAAAATAGAGTCATATGCCTACTTTGAGATGGAAAAATTGAACCATTGCGTCACATAAGGGAGAGGGACCAAGCACAGACAAGTACAACAATTATGATGACAGATTCCATTCAGCCAGATGAGGTTTAAAATACTCAATAAGTACTTATACACATTTAATGAACTGCAGCTTTCTAATTTTGGGCTTGCCAAAGGACCATCAACAGGCCACGACAAAGAGAAATAATGGCACAACGAACAAGAACTTAAATTATGGTGTGAGAAGAATTTGTGGAAAACTGGACTGCCATCTTGTTGAGCAAGTACTGTAGCTCTAGCTAACATTAACTACTTCTCTATGGCGAGCTGCTGCCACTAGTGGAAGTAGTCATGAGAACTGATGGTGCCGAACCGATGCATGGTTTTCACATTGTGAAATGAGAATTTTTTCGTAATGAATTACCTTGTTAAATAAAGGTTAAATTAAAAAAGATAAAGATTAAAATTCCAACCTGAAATTCAATGAAAAGCTATCTCTTAACTTCCCCATTTATATAGAGAGAAAGATATTGTCTCTGTTCTCTGTCATTAACTCCCTAAACCCATGAGTGTAACTTCAATACGACATTCAAACACTGCTGAGAAAATACAATAAACAAATACTGTAACTAAAATAGTGTTTATTCCATAGAAAAAAATACATCATCCAATGCAAACAGTAAGAAAGGAAAAAAAGTGAATGTTAAAAAAACAAAGTCTTATAATTTCATGAAAAGAATATTGTTGAATTTAATCATTTTATCCTTTAATGACCTTTCTAAATGCATGCACTTTCAATTGAAAAACCTTCTGGATGTCTCATTTTAACAGCTTTTTAATAACATAAAGTTTCTCCATAGTAAGCTCTATTACGCCAATGCAACGCAGGAGTGCACTTCAGGCTGAGCTTGTCATCAAAACAAAGTGTAGCGTTCTCATCAGAAGCAGCTAGTAGCTTTTCATCTCAGAAACTGTCGAAAGTAATCAAACATAGCATTAAAACATTGACACTGATCTATGCATTGATATACCAAAACCAATGTGTATACAGTGTAGACAATGGATGTCTTAATACATGTGGTGTAATTTGGCATCCCCCCTCAGAACCAGAACTCAGAGACAAAGACATGAACGTTGATTATGTTCTGGCCAGAGTCGCCCTGAGTTGTCAGGTTGCGCATGGATAGTTTCAGTACCGTAGTCAATGGACCAATCAGCGACTTCACCTGGCGAACTACACCTGAAAGAGGTAAAGAAGAACAACAATATCAGTGACAATATGTCCCATAAATCAGCCCAGTTGCCCGAATTAAAGGTTGGCATTGTACACATCAGCAAACCACAGATGCTTTGAATCTCAATGTTTTCCGAACCACTGTTCTCATTCCCTTTGCATCACATACCAATGCTTTGTTGGGACCCCTTGACAGCACTTTTTGTTGCACTGAGTACTGACACTCCACAGTCTTAGTTTGAAACATGGTTAACGTGAGCCTGTGAATGTTCTCATTCGTCCACGTCATCGTTATCCTCAAAGCAATTTCATCAGTTCATGTACGCATCTGACTAGGCTGGGACTGGACCCAGCCTGGTCAGATGCGTACATGAACTGATGAAGCCTCTTGGATGAGAGGTGAAACGTCTTCCTAGACGAACAACCAGTCCAGTTGCTTTTGACTGAAATTGCTTTGCGGATGGCATTTGGTCTAGGCCTATAATATTGACCGGGATCATTTTACATTGAATTCAATTCAATTCAATTCAATTCAATTTTATTTATAGTGCCAAATCATAACAAAAGTTATCTCAGGACACTTTACAAACTAGGTAAAGAGCACACTCTATGACTTATTTATGATAAACATAGACCCAACAATTCCCCCGTAGAGTACGGCGGCAACGAAAACCTTCCCTATTACAGGCAGGAACGTCAGACAGACCCAGCTTTGTGGAGGACGGACATCTGTCTGCACCGGTTGGGGAGGAAGAAAAGGAGAGAGAAAGAGAGAAAAGACAGACAGATGGACAGATGGACAGAGAAAGACAAAGACAGAGACAGACACACTTCCAGTAAGTATAATAATATCTATTGTAATGTGAATATGACTTATATGTTATGGCAGTTAATAAAGCAGAATAGTAGAAACAAGCACAGCTAAGGTTCTAAATTATAATAATAGCAAGAAGCGTCATGCAGGACAACGGCAGCAGGCACCACCACAATCAGCAGAGACCTGCGAGACGACAAAGCACAAACAACTCCGGGGAAGAAGTTGAATTAGTAACATGCATTGATGAGACATGAATGATAAAGAAACAGAGAGGAGAGAAGCTCAGAGTATCTGGAAAAGTATTATCCCCCGGCAGACTAGGCCTATAGCAGCATAATTAAGCAGAACAAAATCAGCTTAAAAATAACAACATTGCTAAGGGCTCGTAAGCCCTAGCTGTAAGCTTTATCAAAAAGGAAAGGTTTGAGTTTACTCTTAAATATGGGGACAGTGTCTGTATTCCGAATAACACTTGGGAGTTGGTTCCACAGGAGAGGAGCTTGGTAGCTGAAGGCTCTGCCTCCCATTCTACTTTTGGAAGTGATTGAAGTCAGTTGAAAACCTGTGTGTCGTAGAGATGCTAAAGAATGCCAAATACTTTTTTATATCAATGTTTCTGTGGTTTGCAGAAACATACAAAGCAAACATTTTTTTAAATTAGACAACAGTATAATTGACTATGGTACAATACATACTCTACTAACCAAAACTGTCTTTGGTTGGTTTCACTGACGATAATATAAATTTGTCAATTTTGTCATTTCTTCTAAAAATGTAATGGTTGATTAACAGCAGCAATGAGCAAAGCTAAAGAAAGTTTGTCTCTGTGCTTGTTCATTCTGATTTACTTTTAATTTCTGTCTCACATGCCTTAGTGGTATCTAGCAAAGCAGATAGTTTTATTTTTAAGTGTGGAGGTTTTAAAATTATGCTGCCACCCCAGTACGGTTAAGGATAATGGAATTTTTTTACATAGTGTTCAGCACATTGAAAAAATACAATTGTTTTTCAACATCAAAGTATCTTTTCAAAAACAATGTCCCAGTCACAGATGCGTTTCACAATTATCAGTCATTCTTCGGTGTCATGCATGTCTTTGTCACGCTTCTTTGGTAGAAAATAGACTCTAACACCAAAATCACTTACTACAACAATGCCACATCTTCAGGTGTGGCATAGTAGTACAGCTTGTACATTTGGATGAGCATTCTAATGAAGTGTAGTGTTAGCAAGCAAAATAAAGTCCAGTGATGTAGGGACTGTTCATGACAACCTGGATTGTATTCCTCCTGCTCCATGGACAACTGAGGCCCTCTATAATGGTAAAATAGATGGGAGAATAAAAACACTGCAACAGAGCATTACTGAATGCCCATGGAATTCATTGGGTGATCTTTTTAAGTGAACATGCGATTACACAGAGAAAAAAATGCCAGTGTTTATACAGGCTGTCAGCAGGCCTTTTCTCTGCAGAGGGCTGGTGACATTTCAGCTCTTGCCTGTTTGAACAGCCATCGCCAGTGCAGTCAGGCAGCACAATCACCATACTGTCCTCCTATCACACCTTCGAACATCCTCTTTCTTTTCTCATTTCTTCACAAGTGAGTCAGTAAAGTGTTTGAGCTTTTAGTATGATGACTCATGGGTTTAACTCAACATGGATAAAAAATTATGACAGTTCACTGTCTCGATCGGTCTGAATTATGAGGCTCCTTTCTGTGGTACTTGAAATAAAGCAGTAAAACCCGTTTGGTCGTTGTTCAGTATGGGGCAGATGATGATCCATTATACGCCAACCACTGCGTCCTTTGAGACACTGGCATTGTATGATGGGAGATCCCACCACCACCCACCACCACCCCCCACCCACTCATTCTCCTCCTTCTCTTCCTCCTCTCTCTTTCCTTCTTGAGGGGCCTGGTGTTTGTGGCACCATCACTGTGGCCCACAAGGGTAAATGAGTCCCATGTGTTTGATGGAGGGGAGCAGTCACAGTCACGCGATACAGCCATGGAGGCATTCCTCAAGGACTCCATCTTTAACTATGTAAAGGGGCAAGCAATAGGAGCTTGAACTGCTGTCTTTCTCTCTCTGTCACTTAATCTTGCTCTGTCGTCCCTCTTGTCCGATCTGTCGGCACACAACAGATTTCAGCAGATTCCAGTGATAAGCATTTGGAGGAGTGTGGAATGGAGCCCAGTTTGACCATGGTTGCCCGCTTGTTTTGGTGTTTTGGGACACTGTTGCGTAGTGACACTAGACAGAGGGGAGTGGGACTGAGATTTTATTGTTTCCAAAGCGTCGGCACCATCAGAAAGAGTTAACCTTTCCTTAAACTTAACAACAGCCGCAACATTGAGAGAATAACTAACATGGATAAAGGGATTTCATTTTGAGTCTGAAAATTATTTTCAGTAAGAATTACAGATGGCAAGTCTGAGTTGACCAATAACAACTCAAAGTGAGTTCAGAAGGTTCATGATTTGTCCATGTACTGAAATCAAACTAAATCGATTCAAAAGCTTCAGTGGTGGGTTGAGCAAGCACACAATGAAGATGAGTAAGAGTTTATGAGCACAAGATGGACCACCGCAAAGACAGATGGTATTCAGTCCACATTAAGGCTTTTTCTTATTTTTTATTGTAGTACGTGTGGCCTATATCTTATGAAAGCTCAACACTCTATAATCAGGGTAAACTGTGGCTAAGTTTTCCACTGAATATCCTAAAAATGATTTAAATCTTACCGCATGAATAACTAATGAAAACTTAACTGAAAATGTATTAAGGACATCTAAATAGTGCAATATGTGGAATGTGTTTGTTTGTCTTGTACATTTATTTGTGGTCTAATTAGCACATGCAGAGGGCACAACTGTGTTCTTAGGAACTGAAATTTTGGTTTAGTTCCCAAAAGTGTCTACAGTTCCTCTGAGCTCATGGTTAGTGATTTGAAACTTAATACAAAACACAGTTCAGTTTTCCTCCTTTCAAATGTTTCAAGGAATGTATGTTAACATGTAAGATGTATCACAGTTACGGTCATGATTAGTGGCGTGTTAAGAACGACCTCAACTGTAGAAACATGTTTTATACAGCTTCTAGCTTTTGTATAGCTTAACGAGAAAAGGGTAACTATGTTATTGCTGTACAATATGGGCCCAATTCTGAACAAAGGAGCTTGATACTAAAGTCAGTGTATGTGACCATGATGACTCCGTGATTCCATAAGCTTCCCATCAAAAGCACAGTGGTATCCTCAATGAGCGGAATGAATCAGCTAACAGCTGGGCCTCAACATACTCACAGTGAACCTGAGGTGAAACCACAACCGCATACTCATCTTTAACATTTCATCCAACCAGACACAAAACAGGTTGACTTTGATTGGCTACCATACCACCTGAGATCCACATAAATAAACATGTGGAGGCTTTCAAACCCCTACAGCTGACAATTTGCCCTGTGACTGGGTTGCAAGGTCATGTAATCTGAGGCCTGAAGCTCTGAAGCAAGAGATCCAGTTGTAGTGCTGGAAAGGTCTGTGGTGTCTTTCCATCTCACTGAGGTATCTGCCACAGGGTGCAAAGGTGACTGTGCTGGCTTGAACAGCCACCATCAAACAAACAGCTGTACAATCTGTCCGCTCTCCAAAACATTCCTCCTCACCATAAAGTAGCCCCTTAAGTAGAAAATAGCCCTAAATAAATGCATGCTAGTAGCAGAGACACTGCCACAAAACAAAGTTAAGCAAATGCCAGGAGGCATTTGTCATCCTTCATGGCCACGAGCGCTGCAATATTGAAGGGTTACATGTAAACAGTACAATTTCGGGGTTTTCTGGTTTCTACAACTCAGCGAGGAAGTGTATGACAAAATCCATAATGAACGGGTTTAACACCAGAGACAAATGAAAAATATGCATTGGCCTCACCACAGTATTGTATAATGACACACTGGTTGTGGCGCTATGCATGCACACTGCAGAGAAACCACTGGAGAATATCCAGGTGGTGTACAAAGTTGCAGTATGCAAAGAGGGTACTGGAGAGCATTCTTCAGCATCGTTATGGCAAGACCTGTGATGTGTTTTGTATCTAACCATGAGGTACAGCTGAGCAATGCTGGCATCAACATAAACACATCAAACGGTGGTTTCTTATTCAATTATTCTATTTTTGCTGGCTGAAACCTTTTCCTCCATAAAGTCCATAAAAGCTAGGCGACTCGCCAAAGAAACTGCTAACTAGCTCCCTTGTTACCCTATTAGCAAAGCAACCAATTTCAGTTTTGATAACCCATCAGCATGGCTAAAATATGATCCATTCAAATTGCAAACCTTACCCACTGTACGATGATTGAGTACACTGCAGGCCTCTTTAGGTGCTTGATCTTGTGTTTACAGCCTGGTCACTGGTCACTGGTACAGAAATGGCCAGTCAGGTCAGGCTGTCCAAACACATCTCTGACCACTCCAAAGAGGGGATGGGAGCCCTGCCCACCCCTGCTCTGAAAGGCCAACATATATGCGGCTTGATATTTTAAGGTCAATTAACAGCGAGTCATACTTACAGATCTCTCAAATGGCCCATGGATCATTGTTGGACAGTATCGCACACTGGGTAGTGACATCATTGAAAAGTAGCCGTAGGGAATAGGTCAGTTCTTTTCTTGGAGTTTCAGTTTTAGCAGTTGTGGGCCAGAGCAGCTGAGATGACATAACACGCACCATTATCTTTACCACAACCTTTGCACTATATTACAAGTGACCTTTCAAAGCTAAGACCCATAACTAAGGAGCAGAAAATAGACTTGACAATGTCGACTAAATGGAAATTATTTCCGATGAAAACCTGCTTTGTTTCCAGTTTAAATCGAGATTGTGTATTGTATTCTCTGTCTATATTATAAATGAAAGTATGCAGCATCTTAATAAGCTGTTTAAGTACTTTGCTATCTATTTTGGTATGTTACCGCACAAGCGCGGATAAAAACAGCATTCATTTTGTGAAAACACCTAGTTACAGCAAAGAGGAATGACGAGTATAAATGAAACAAAGGCATATAAGTTTATCTGAGGAATTATTAAGACAGTTTTATTGCATGTAATATGTATGTTATGTGTAAATACCACTATCTTTTTGACTGTGACATATCGGCAACACTATCTCTTCATCAGTACATTGGCGGTGGAGGACCACCCGAGGCGAGTGTTGTGTGTTTGATTGTGGGGTTGTTGGGCGGAGAAGACCCTGTTTTGATTAGCTGTACTAAGCAGACAAGCAGGGGCAGACAAAAATTCCTCATGGGCTTGGCGCGCTCTAGTGGGCCCACTGCTGCCATGTCATGATTCATCCAATTGACAGCCGCTCAAACGGAGCAAGTTGTCTGCTTATCTCCACTGCTGTCCTCAACTCATCAGCAGCACAGCCACAAGCCAGAGCCACAAGCTCCACTGGCTCTGAAATAGTAATGTCTCACACAGTAGGCTCACATTCCACTAGCCGCTGTGGACGGCTGCACTGACGACCATGACTACCTGCATAGAGACAAACTGTCCACTTCCTCTTCCATTCATCTTACTATTTGCCTCACCGGCTGCCAGTCCTCTGCCAATGGAAATGAAAAAGGTATGTATTCTCTGCACAGGATATAAACCGCAAAGGCATATTTCCACTTCCATTTCAAAAATGAATGGAATTTAGCTGCAACGTCTTAGACTTACAGTTACTTCAGAGGTTGGGTATGATTCATGAAGAGAAGGTACAATACTACATAAATGAGTTATTCAAGCTAAAAGGAATAGACAGCAGTGATTAATGATACAGTAAAATCCTTCCATGACAAATTATAACTTATGAAGAGGAGTCATTTGAACATTCAAGAGATGACTTAACATGTGCTGACTGTTTGATACCACAGTTGGCTACTGATTGTATTGTACATTTGATTCACACACACTGATACTATTCAGCCAGTTGGCTGAGTCATTAAAAGCACAAGTCACATAATTGTATAAATATTGTCTGGAGGTACAGTTATTGATTCACATGTTGTTTTTGATTCACATGTTGTTTTTGTTGTTTTTGTACTTTGCATGGTGCAGAAGAAGAAATTAGATTGATGGGTTGTCACGTATTTTCACCCAAATAAAGATTACAACTTCTACAGTAAGTAACAACTAAATCGAAGCTGAGGGAATCCATGCGTGTTCAGCAAGCCAACCTAAAGCAACACTAGTCTATGACACCCTCAACAGGAGTGGTCAAAGACAATATTGATCCCCACTATGATGTACAGTATGTCAATGGGAGATAATAAACAGGGGAGCCTCTAGCATTTTATCACAGGTGAGAGGCTCAGCCCATGCTTCCAGCAGAGAGCACAGAGTCAGTGTTGTCAAAAGGAGGACCATACACCTGCTGTCTGCTAAAATCAATCATCCCATTAGCAACCCTATTCAAACAACATGTCCCTAATCAAAAGTGCATGACAGCGTTAGCATGAGTAATGCATTCCTCAACTATTTGTGTTTCCAAAAATGTGTATGATGTGTCACAAATGTTGTCTTTGTTGCGAGGATGATATATATCACTTCTGCTGTGTGTCTAGATACCTGCAGGGATTTTGTGTGGTCGCCGCTGTGCTACTGAGGTCGTCATGGGAATCTGTAAGTGTTTGATTAGTTCTGATCATGTTTTACAAGTGCTGAGGGCCTGTTGTGTTTGCACAGATGCGCAAGAGTTGTCTTCCAGATGTGACAGTGCTGGGAACGCCAGTGATGGATGACCATGCAGGAACTAGGAAAGAGTGTGTGTGTGTGTGTGTGTGTGTGTGTGTGTGTGTGTGTGTGTGTGTGTGTGTGTGTGTGTGTGTGTGTGTGCGCGTGCGTGCATGCATGTGTGTGTGTGTGTGTGTGTGCACATATGTCTATACAAACGTGTATTGACGAAAGCATGCCTATGTGTGCAGTCCACTGGTTTTAAAAGAGAGAGTGAGTGAGCTTAACGGAAAAGAGCGTCAAATCTTTCAAGAATCACTTTTTCAAGTTAGCAACAGATTCAGTTTGATTCCTAATTGCCTCTTTTGTCCCTTTCAAAAACATAAGAAGTGGCCAAAATAATGGCCAAAGTTAGTTTGAGTTCACGCACGTTCCTTAGTGGAGCCTCAATGTATGCTACTCTTCACATCCTACCAAGCTGCCATACCACTGTTGGAGACACTAGAGATACTGGAAACTAAGCTTCCTTAAGTGACACGTCAGCGAGCTTCATACAATGGTTACGCAACAGCAGCATCTGTGGGCCAAAGCACCAGCAGCACAACCCACTAAATAAAAGAGGGCCTTCATCACACCGTGGATGCCACACTTCGCAGCAAGCAGTCAGTGACCAAAGGCTCAAGTGTGAAGGGCCTCAATTTGGATATGAGATGGGCAACTGGGGCTAACAAGCACGAGCTGTATCCAATAAGCATCCAACAGTAGAAGTGGCTCCTCACAAACAGGCCTTTCATGTGGTCGTCAGTTAAAGTGCTCTAATGCTCGGCGAGACACAGAGGCCTAGCGTGGGGAAATGGAACAATACATTTAACCACATGAAGCAAAGCACCCAGGATTACTTCTGCACATATTTTCTCTCTCTCTCCCTTTCCACTTTCCTTGAATCACAGTCTCTCACTTTGTCTTTCTCTCTCTGCAGTTTTATTCCCCCTTCCCTTCTCATACTTGCCCTTGCAAAATGAGCACCACTATAAACAGGGAATTTCTCCTTAATCCTCTTTACACACACATACACGCACAAAGACACACATAGTTGATGATATATTACAAAATAAGGCTTATGCAGAATTACTGCACATTCCTACAAAAACAGACTTTTATAAGAGAGAACAATATAATTACAATTGCTTGAACTGTGACTTTTGTAAATGATTGCCTTCATGTCTTTATGTGTGAATTTTGGTACATTTGACACATACACATCTGTTTCTGCATAAGAGAGGAACTCTTGCATTCTTCCACAATCTATCCTGAAACAGTCACACTCTCTCCTCCTCCCTCTCTCCTTTTAGTGCTGTAAAGACAGATGTGCATACTGACGGGCCATCCCTTCATCCATCACTGAGAGAAGAGGAGGGTGCTGTCCTTACACTACCACCCTGCCTGCATCTCAGCGAAAAACTAAAATAAAATCACCTAGACAGTCCCAACAATGCGTCATCGTTGGGCTCACAACACCCTCATCCTTCCACGGCAAAGTCTCAGTTCAACTCTACCACAGGAGTGCAGCAGCTTTGGGTCACCACCAGACTAAAGGATGGGAATGGCTTCTCCCCAAACATGTGTTGTTGTTACACACCACTGGAGATGGTATCTGCTGCTCCTACTTGAACTAGTGCAGAACTCTTTTTGCATGCACAGGTAGTCAACAGGTAGTTATAATGAACTGATTGTTAACTGCAATCACTTGTGCGTGCATGCATGTGAATACACACGTGTAGATTGTGCACTATATTCCTATACATCCAGACCGCCATAACTTATTGTGGAAAGTAATGATCTGGTTGGGATAAGCATAGCCATAGATAAGTGAATTAAATGGTACTTTTGTTTTACCACAAGGCTGTGGAAATTGATGCCAAATATCTGGTGAGACAGAAACAGGCCTTCCTCTGTCTCAAAGAGCCACTCAGAGGACAACTCTCCAAAGACACAGACACCAAGAGCCCCCATGAAGATGATGACAGCTATATGATGCCACAATACTGCAAAGACCATAACAGGCTGTGTCAGATTTACTTATGTCAGGGCCTCCAGACATTCCTTATGGGAAATTTTTGTGCCTTTTGTCCCTTCTAAACTTAATGTGCACATGTGAGTTTGACTTGTAATATATATATATTTATTTCATAGATTTCAAAATGAGAAATTAGTTAAGAAAAACCACACCCTTTGTCGAAAAGAAAATACAATTTCCAGTCACAGAAGCTGTAGGGTTGTAAAGAATGTATGTTAAAGCTGCTATTGTCAAATGTTCATCAAGACTTCACAACACACAAAGCAAAGTAAAATCCCTGTACTCACCCACATACATTCCATTCTCTACCCGCTTGATGATGTCGAAGGCGTTCTCCACGTTGCCCTCCAGAATGTCAAACTTGACGTCGTAAGTGCCTAAGTGATAGGACCCATAAGCCGGCACTGTGGTTCTCAGGAAAACAATCTCTGTTGGAAGATAACAATTAGACACAAAAAGCTTTTGGAGCCTAAACCCTCATAATCACCCTGGGATTGTGCCGTCGATCCAGTGCCAACTCTTGCTTTTCTTTTCTTTTTTTCTTTCCAAGAGAAAGACAATAAAATGGGAGATGGAAAGGTCTGTGTTTATTGTACACTGAGAGGGTCACGAGAAGGTTGAGGCTTTTCAATGCTGTTGTTCAACTGAAGGGCCTTGAGTCCTTTACACCCCAACTCAGAGCTTATGAGAAATGACAAGAGCTTAACTCCCTGTGACGTTGAGCATGAGTGTGTCTGAAACATGCACTGCATGCCAGCCAAATAGATGCTTGTCAGCTGTCACTGTCTGCGAGTGATTACCGTGGTTACTCATATCCAACCAGCATGGCACTTACTCTCTGGTGTGGGCCAGCCAAGCCCAGGCGGCATGGAGAACATCATGGAATAACTAATTTGGAGGTCAGAGGTAGTCATATGGATTCTGACAACTGCAGGGAAATGTATTGGATGAGAGCTAAAAGATTAAGGGAGATAAAATAGAGCTAAAGAAGGGGGGGAAATGCTGAGGATCACATTGACACTAAAAAAAAGCAAAAAACACAACTTATGCTGTCTTCAAATTCGTTACTTCCAAAGATTTTAACATGACTTCCTGTCACAAAATTAAGACTCAAATACGAGCGTTTATGGGTTTGTAAAATGAAGAGAGGGATACACAGAAAAAATCTTAGATGAAGCATTGTGTGAAATCATGAGTTTGCCATTTTGGCATATACACTTATCTGCTTTATTGCAGATAGTTAGATGAGAAGATCAATTAAGAAATTATGAACCTGCAGCCACCAGCTGGTTAGCTTAGTTTAGCATAAAGATTTGAAATAAGGAGAACTAGCTAGCTGTTCAAAAGTGCCTACCAGCATCTGTAAAGCTCATCAATTAACACATGCAAATTGCCGTTTTTACACTTAGATTTTTGTATTTACGACATATTTAGCTCTAGAAGTGAGATAGACCCAACCTGTAGGTGTTTTTTTTTATATTACATTTGGACAGAGCCAGGCGAGCCATTAGGCTCATGGTAAAGCGTATTTCCCAAAATGTCAAACAATTCTTTAAAGACTTGTTTATTCTCCAAGGAGCTTTCTGTTGATGAAACATGAATGCATTTTGTCCCTTTTTACTCTTTTACCGAATGTTTGCATCTCAATTACGACAAAAATTCCATCATTAGTATGGACATAAAAAAGTGAATTGTACTCACCCTCTGGCTTTGTGAACTCTCTGAAGGTAGGCAGGGAGATGAAGGTGTGGGATATTGAGTGCTTGGGGTCCAGAACACAGGCGACATCCTTGGGCTGACAGGATTTTATACAACGAATGGTGTCGGAACGTTCAAGCCTCGCCACTCTAAAGGCAAACAAACATACACATCCGCAAGAAAAGAAAAAGAAAACACAAGCACACACATTGTCTCTGACTGATAATGTCTATAATTCAACCACCATTGGGTCAACTCCAGTAGCCCCAATGCAAATAATATCTGGATTGAGACAGCAGGTACACTGGATAAAGCAGTTAACATAAAAAACAATCAAATTCTATGTGGTTTGAGAGAATAATAAACCAGCAAAGGCAACAGTCATGCCAAAGCCAACCCTTATAGCTTGTAGAGACTGGTGCTGTCATTGGTGCTTTTCTGATGTACGTACTACTTCAAGATGTGTGGTAAATGAATTACTGCACTCACAAAGAATGATCCACAACCTGCTCAGGAAAATATTTGGATTTTCTGAGCATCCCTGGCTTCACATCAGATAATCTCTTGAGGAGGATTTATGGAGAAAGGGAGTGTTCTAAAAGACTCTAAAATGTGAGCAACATGACTAGACAACTCCTCAGCCTCTCCCCGGGGCAGCTCTCATCCTATTATTTAGGGCTTTGTTTATTCCACAGACTAATCAGTGACAGGTCGGAGGGAATGGAGGGCCTCTGCTGGCTCCTAAGGCTAACGCCACCTAAAGTATCGCTATTCACAACCTGTCTGCTACATAAGACTCTGAGAGAGGTTTTTAAGGCACTAACATCCTCATAAATCAAGAGTGTGTCTTTGAAACGATGAGGAACTTGTGATCACGGGGGAGCTATTACAACAAAATAAAAGCCTTGACTTCGACATCCAAAATGTTAAATTTAAGCTGGGTTTTCACAAAGGAGACAAGTCAGTACATGGTTATATTGGGTTATGAAAACAGCTAGGTTGCCATGTATAAGTCTAGTTAATGTGCATGGCAGCCATATAGCCACATTGTGAGTCATGGACCGTGGATCTCTGGCGCTCCTCAGGGGACATATACGCTGCAGCTCAAAGCTCAGGCCCGGCTTGGGTTGCAGGGCTCCTTCCATGGAGAGCGAGGAGAGAAGCCCCTGACAAAAAGTCAAGCCACCACTGGGTAGGGGCTTGTAATTAGCAATTAGCGGGTGTGTCCAAGTTTTGCTTTGGCCCACGCCAAACCCACAAAATGTTCTCCTAGTTTATAATACCACGGCCAAAGCTGCAGAAAGACCAGAGCGGGGCTCAAGAGGACGAGGTGAAAGCTCTGTTGGGGTAGAGAGTAAATTTACGAGAAGATAATGACCCAGGTTGAACTGCCCCCTTACACACAGATGGACGCTTCAAAGCAGGGGCAGCAAGTGGAGCTAATTACACTTCCATGTGTGCATGTTAATGCATGTATAGGTCTGCACTGAAAATACCTATATGCCTGTGAATGTTTATTTGTGCATGTGCGCTTTGTGCTTGAAAACATGCTGTGTTAATGTTAATATGTGTGTGTGTGTGTGTGTGTGTGTGTGTGTGTGTGTGTGTGTGTGTGTGTGTGTGCGTGCGTGCCCCTATGCACAAATGTACGTCTTCTTCATCTCCCCCATGCATCACGTGGCCCAGCCCAGGAGAAAAACCCCAATACTTTCAGACCAGAAAGAAAAACAGACTTTTTGGATGAAAGTCCTCTGGTCAAGCGTAGGGACTTTTATTTTTTTGGTAATTATTATTTATAGTCGGCACATTGATAACGCCCCAACACAAACACTGCAGGGCATCATTCATTCTGTGCGCGGTGATGTTGCTGTACCACAAATTGTTCAGACCACCGGCCAGAGCCCAGAGCCCAGAGCCCCATAACTCAATGTCAAAAGGGAGGAAAAAACCTTATGTGCACCACTATGTTTTTATTTTAAGGATATCCCCACTAGGGACCAAGTGCATCCTTACTGGCTTGACAGCTCAGGACAGGAGGAACCTAGGACATCTGAATTTACAGTTTATTATAAGCCACAGCCCTTGGGCAGCAGCCTCACAGCATGTCAAACTATTTATACTCTCTCCTGCTGGTGCACATTTCCCTCTTTCCCTTTGCCCCTGCATCCCATCGTGTGTCACTTACTCAGCCTTCATTTGGATTATCTGTCTGCTTTGGGGTTTACATCTGCAGTATGCTGTGGAAATCTGTGCATTTCACATTAAGCCTTAGATGTAATGGTAACTAAAGAGATGTGCATGAAAATAACTGCCACAGAAAGACATACTTGCGGTGCAAGGTAAGTGATGTTTGGGAAGTGGGAGTAACAATGCATTAAAAGACCCAGTTTGGCTCATTTTTGACTGGAATTGGGGGCGTGAATGGCCTTATGGACCTAATCAAAAGTGAAATTTGACATATATGCACAAATATATAACTGAAGGGTTTGACTTAGTGTGTTTGTTGGCCGGTTTAAAACCACAGTTCTGATTTGTTCTGGAGTCATCAGGAAACATTATTGACCGATAATAACTAATGACCTTTTAATAAAAATTAAAGTGAGTGTTAGTATGTGTATATTGTATATACTGTAGATTATTGTAGTTATGCACCGTTGACTTTAAATATATGCATTAGAAGAGGTTTGTATCAATGGATTTCCTCTTCACTGAAGCTGCCGGAATAATTGTAATATGAAACTATGTCAGGAAGTCTTCATGCCTCCATCTGTAATTCGGACTCACAGCCCAGCTGCTCCCCCTTTGCTGTATTTGATTAAACCCCACAATGCACCATTATCAAGAACTGTATTTGACTTGAACATGTGTTATTTCTATTTCAATTTTAATAGAAAACTGTTCATCCAACACATAAACCATAAAATACTGCAAAATGTCAGACTTTATCATGCAACCATCATCAAATTTCACTGAGTTATAGGCAGACTTGGGTTGTTACCATTTTACAATTTACCCTGACCTAGAACGCCACCTAGCGGCTATCACAATGCCTTACCTCCAAGTAGATACATTCACTTGGACCTAATTCATACTGCTGAATGATCCATAATTTTATTTTTTTTAAGTTGATTTTGTTAAATACTTTAGTACTAAAATAATGCTTCCCTGATTTTGGGTGTTTTTTTCAAATCCACTCTTAAAAAAGGATGTGTCATCGTTAGCATGAGCTAAGTATTGAACAGTCGAGTCATATTTGTGAAAGCTCCAGAGTCACTGTGTCTATTGGATTGTACTAAATTGATGCATTGAAAATGTGTGTTAAGGAATAGTTTGACATTTTACAAAATTCACTGGAAAATACTCACACTTGATTTCTTGCTGAGAGTTAGAGCCACAATTAGCGGTTTCCAAATATTACGCTGAGCTTAGATAGTCAGCTGCTGGAGGTAGCTCCATATTTAGTGTGCATATATTAGAGTGGGATCTATTTCTAGAATTGTACCACTCACATACATATCAAGTGAAAGGTTTTTAGTTTGTTTTTGTTTTTTTAGTAAAAGTCCACATTGTCAATTTGTATCAGAAAATAGGATAATGCATAAAAGCTGTAGCTATGTGGGTCATAGGGGCCCATAGCGATTTTTTTTTTGCACCAGGGAACCTTTAGGCAGTTAATGAGACCATTAGAAAATACAGTTTGAGGACATTTTACGCAGGCCTGAACCTAATCACATAAATCCTTGAATGAAAGAAACATAAATTACTTTTGGTTATAGAGATGAATACTGGTCTTACAATGATCATGAATTAAAAATCATAATTTATATTGATATTTACTTGGATGTACACAGTGTATTACATGAAGTAGTCACATCCCCATGCTTAGCTATTGACATACTATATAGTTGTCTTGCATGCATTTTGTGTTGAGGAGGATTTGTTTTTCTCGTTTCTCTATGAGACAATGCATGTAAAATGTTTTAAGAGTGTAGTAACTTATGTTTCCCTAAATAACTTCTGTGTTTATTCTAGCAGGGGATTGTAAGGCACTCTGGGCTCCTCCTGGGTAACAAACACCAGCACCTTAGCCAGGTATGTACTGAGCGTGCTGTAGCGACGCAGCCTTAACTCCAGAGAAAGCTCAAAGTCCTGTGGCTTGTTGATGAGCTTTGCCACCGACATCACGCCGCCAGTGGGCACCCGCTCTGTCTTGAAGAAACCTCCCTCGTTGCCAGCGGTGATAACAATCTGGATGTCATCGCCAGCTATGGTGTGGGAGGGGCCCATGCGGAAGATGTTGGTGAAGACAGGGATGTTGATGGGGAAGGTGAGGTAGTAGTAGGTTATTCTCAGGGGCATGGCCAGGCACTCGACAGACTCATTGCAAAGCAAGCGTTCACATCGACTGCAAAGAGAGAAGGGGTGGCAGGGGGGCAGGGCAGGACGAGACAAGACAGAACAAAACAGGCACACAGAGAAGGAGAGAGAGAGAGACCAGGTGTAAATTTAATTTGCCGTGCATGGCATGCAGTAGAAGGAACATCAGTCTCTGCAGCATAATATTTCACAGGCCAGTCATGGTGCCCTCTGCGGGATCATGCAAGAAGTTCTGTTTACTGGTGCCTGCATAGGTCATACACAGCCTCTACTGTAACTGAGCCGTTGAGAAAATATCCATAATGCATTTTATAATTCTAAACAACAGAACATGCTACAGCCAAATATTTTTTGAAGTTATTCCAGCATTGATCATACTGGACATGCAGAACCTTGAATAACATACAGTATGACTAGGAGTTGGTTTAAAAGGCCTGACATCATTTGCTGTTGTACTCAGAGCTCTTGGTAGGATGACCCTTCAGAGTTGACTGTGAGCAACATGGACCTTGCATTGTAAGTGTTTGTATGTGTGTAAGGGTGTTTTTGTCTATTTATTATCATATGTGAACATATGAGCACAGAGGACACATTTTGAAGTTGTGTCTGTGTTCTGTTCAGCAACAATGTGTACAGAATCCAGATACTCACGTCTCTCCAACGCGCCGGTAGTTGTTTGGACAGTCGAAGGACAGGCATCTGAATCCTCCCTGTACATTGAAGCAGCTCTGGTTTACTGTGCATGTGTGTGTTCCTGTCACGCATTCATCAATGTCTGGGAGTGAAAAGAGAAAAAGTGAAAAAATGGGATTTCAAAGGATTCACCAAAATAACTTTTAACAAAATTGACATAGGCTTGCAACCATCATCGGGTAGCTTACCCTGGCAGCCGCGCCCATTGGTTGACAAGGTATAGCCACTGACAGGGCAGGAACAGTGGAAGCTGCCAGGGGTGTTGTGACAGCGATATGAGCAAATATGACCTCCAGTGGGCAGGGCACACTCATCTATATCTAAAAATATAGCAGATAGAAAAAAAAACAGTCAAACCAGAGAGTCAATTTAAGCAACACGTATTTTAATGATTAGTGATTAATCTGTTGCATATGTAATGCAATTTGATAAATAGCATGTGTACACATACAGTAAGATGGCTCTTCATATTAAAAAATAGATTCTAGCTCAAGTACTATAGCAACCAGAACGTACTGAATGCAGATCCAACTTACCTTGGAAAACAGAGAGGAAAAGTTTCATGTATGTTTCAAAATATACAATATATACTACTCTAAGAACCTGTTAAATACTTTCATTTTACCTTCACAAGTCATGCCGTCTATGTCACTGAGCTGGTAGCCACGACGACAGTAGCACTGGTAGGAGCCGTACACGTTTGCACACTCTTGGCTGCATGGATTGCTCTCACACTCGTTCAGATCTACACAGAGAAAAGATGATCACAGACCACTATGAAGTCTGTCCCACTAGTGTACTAACAAGTACACCTTAGTGATCAGAAGAAGAAAGAACATGCACCTGTAGAGAGGCGGATCCAGCCTTTGAAAGAAAGGATACTAATAAGTGCCTAGTGGGTGCTTTATTTTTCAAAGGTGACAACAAATTGTTGGTTTTAATGAAGTTCTGGAACAAGACCACACTTCTCTTTCATCAGTTCAATCACCTGCATCTCACTAACTCATCTAAATCATCTGTTCAGACCTATATAGGCATGTCTAAACCTCAGTTTTCACAACCCTCCCTCTTAAACCCAGTTGTTCTGCTATCTTCAACCCCCGGTAGGGGGCCTCAGTGGCTCAGCGGTTAGCACCATTTCCTCACAGGACGAAGGTCCTGGACTTGAACCCCAGAGGCATAGGGGGATGATGAAGCCGGAAGCTCATGGAGGTGTAGTATAGCCTACAGTGTTCACAACACATACTGTATAAAAAGTTGCAACTCTCCTGATTTAGATATTTGTCTTACCGTCACAATTCCTGCCATCAGTGCCTAGCTTGAAGCCAGTGGTGCAGCTACACTTGTAGGATCCCAGAGTGTTCTCACACTTATGTGCACACAGGCGTCCAGGGTAGTGCCTGCATTCATTAATATCTAAAACACAAAGTCCAAATATGCCTCAGTTAACTGAAAGGATATCAAAATTATCTTATACACGTTTTGAACAGTTGCCTACGAGTAGACAAAAATTATGTATGCTTGTTTACATAAAGATGATTATTATTTTGCTACATGTAAGGACATTAAGTGAGATCGACCAGTTGCTTACCCTCACAAACCCGACTGATGCTGTTGAAGATGTAGCCACTCTCACACTCGCAGCGGTAGGAGCCTATCAGGTTGATACAACCATGACCTGCACAGACCTTTTCAAGGCCCTTACACTCATCAATATCTGCAGAGAGGTATTCAAACAAAAGAGAACACCATGATGTGCACCTCACGTGGGTAAGCAACATGCTTGGTTATCTAGTGAGTTTTTCCGGGCCGTACCAACGCAGCGTGTGCCCTCTTCATTAAGGTGGTATCCTCGACCACAGTTAACAGAGTTCCTCTGGCAGATGTAGGAGCCCATTGTGTTGAGACAGATCTGCCCGCGGTGGCATGGGCCCGTCTGGCTGACACATTCATCAATATCTGACAACACGGACACACAGATGACATTGTTAAATCATGATAAGATTGCTCTGGTCCATCTTTGGTCTAAAGGTGACTCTAGACAAAGGCTATGAAGTAATTACGGTTCTCATGACTTCAGCCAGATCCTAAACATTAATTCACTTACCTGCTCTGTGATTACCTGTCATACTAACTCTCTCTGTCATTGCAGATCAGGCCACTCCCTCCTGCGCTGCAGTAACCCCTTTCCCGCCATTCCCCTCCTCTGACCACCTCCGCCCACGTCCTCACCTGCTCCCAGATTAGCCTTGTCGTATTTACCGGTCCATCTGCACTCTGTCTTTGCCAGACTGTCTACTGTGTTATTCTACTTTTTTCAATTCAATTTAAATTCAATCATGATTACTTAAATTGTATGTATAGTGTTAAACCATGACATAAGTTATCTCAGGACACTATTCATATAGAGCAGGACTAGATACTACCCACACTATTATTTACAGAGGTCCGAGAGAAAAGAAAGATAGAGACAGACCTTACAGACCTTAAACAAAGAGTACATGGTGGCACAATACTCGAAAACTAAGGGAACCACTGACAATCTAAAGCCATACACAACAGGCTACCCAGGGAAGAAAGGCTGTGTTGTCACAGAAGAGAGTTTGAGACTGAATTTCATTTCTTACTTTACCGTGACAAATGTAAAGATTTGTTTTCTTTGAAAAAATTTAATAATATACATCCAGAGTTTCTCCTTCTCTCCAATCCTCAAGAGCTGTCCTATTTGTGTAGGGAGAAAGTTCATTGCGCAGTATTGGCCACAAAGTATGATGAACGTCATGAAAACCTACTAAACCTAAACTAAAAAACATAAATTCTGATAGATTATTTATAGGTAAGTATTACAGTTTGCTGTGTTATTGTTATTCAAGGCCTTTATTATATATTTTTGGATATTATTGTTGATATTTGTACATTGTTTATTTATTGTAAATCATCAATCATCAACCACAATAATAACAATACCAACTATAATAAAAATAATAATAATAACAGAAATATTATAAAATAACTGTAACAGCGGATATAATAGAATAATATAAATATCAGTAGTGACAGCAGTATTAGCAGGATCTGTTCACAGGTTATACAAACAGTATATACATATATATTACAAAATATTTTCCTGCAGTTGGAGTTGTAGTATGGTGCTTACCAATGCAGTTGCCTAGAGCATCCTGGATAAAGCCGGCACCACACTTGACCTTGGGCAGACAACGGAAGGACCCCTGGGTGTTTTGGCACTCAAACTCTGGGCCACAGTTATGGATGAGTGCCTCACATTCATCAATGTCTGAATAAAAAAATCCCAGAAAAATTGCAATTGACAACAATGCCAATACCTAAAGGAGACAATACTCAGAAACACAGTAACAGAGGCAAAGTGAGTGTAGTTTGACTGACCTTTGCAGTTGTTGTTGTCAGTGAGTTCATAGCCAGTCCCACAGCTGACCTCTCTCTGGCAACGGAATGAGCCCTCTGTGTTAATACAACGCTCTCCTCCCCGACAGTTGCTGGCTCCCAGCAAACACTCGTTGATATCTGAAAGTGTTTGAAAGCATAGGTTTTCTTCTTGCGCTCATATTTCTGACAATGACACACAGTTTTGCAGTCTTTGTATTAAAACATTTCTCTGTTCTTTAATTTTTTGGTCACACAAATTTAAACAATTCAAAGTTGAAAATGGGGAAGCTCTAACTACCCTCACAGCTCCTTCCATCTGGCTTCAGTTTATAGCCTTTGATGCATGTACAAGTGTTATTGCCCACACAGTTATGAGCGCATTTTCCTAAAAAAGAAACACAAACATGTTAATGATTGGTCGCTGTTTTTGCAAGATTAAATCAGGTGTGGAAAAGCATGTTTATTGACGTATAATACTTTACCTGTGCACTGATCATTTAATACTGAATTATCTCCATTGTCATCGGTTTCATCCTTCATTGATACTGTATGTGAAAAGAAAAAACATGTTTATATGTGTCACATCTTACACAAGATCATATGAGGGAGACCATCAAAAATGTTAAAAATGCAAAAGTTATTTTCACTATCAGTGAAACTGCTAATAACTGATTATTTGGTCGGTCTATTAAATCTCAGAAAATAGAGAAATGTGCCCATTACAATTTCATTAAGGCCAAGTTGACATTAAAAAACAAAAGTGCATTTCGCACAAAATACAATTTACTATTTGTCTGGACAAATAAAAGCTACAATCCTCACATATGAAAGGTAATAACTAGGAAAATCGTTGGTATTTCTTGCTGGATGTCACATGAATACACTAAATCCCTAAACAATGTTTACCTCCTTTGAAAGTAATGACCTGATACATCCAACAGGGGGCAGTGTGGGCTTATGTTTGACAACAGCAGACCTACACTTAATTATTCTTCTATGTTATGTTCATCTTATATGAGCTAGTCGGTATTGAATGTGTTTGGGCACATGTTTTCACATTATACTGTCTGTTTTTCTATCTCAATGTTAGTTGCCTGCTTTGAAGCAAACACACTTTGCACAAAACTGTAATATTTAGCCTACTTTGTGCCTGACTTTGTTTTCACCCACATTTCATTTGTGATGTGGGCGTGGTCTCATTGTCTGGGGCTCCATCCACACAGCAGGCTCGGGACACCAGGCCACACTGGTAGCCCACCGACAGGTTGTGGTCACAGGGTAGGTGCTGCTCCTGGGCTGCCTTTCCCAGAAGGCAACAGTCGCAACACATCTACACAACGGTAAAATGCAATAGAATAAACTTTTGGTGCATAATGAAGACTTAGCATAGAGAGGAAAAACACTATATCATACAGTAGTATATTATAAGTATCCCCCCACTCAGCTCTAATCCACCAAGGGAAGAGTAACCAAAACTGTAGGGAAGAAAAAGGAGACTGTGGGATGATGTTGGCTGATAAAACACTGGTGATAGATTATCAGGCTTTTACATTGACAAATGAGGAAGAGGAGATTACGACAGATTGCCAAACTCTCAATCAACCAGAAAAAAGGATGGTGATTGAGAAGACATGCCAACCGACTGGCTTCAGATAGACAAATAAAAAGCAGTTAGTCAGTGAGTGAGACTGACAGATTGACAGACAGTGATGAGATGACATCATTCCCTCTGGCTGAAGCATGCTCAATCAATCATTATGGCAGCCTGTTAATGTCAGTCGGGAAGGGGGATGAAAGGTGTAGAGTTTGGGGGATGGGTAGGTTTGTTTCAGTTTGGATAATGAGGGTATATATAGGAGAAATGTAACCATATGTGGTGCAGTGATAGTGAAAGCAGGACTGGATAGATGGCCACAAGTCGGCAATCACAACTCTATAGCAACTAACTTTGGTGCCTAAACTTAACTGACACAGTCAGCTACCTGTTTTGTAGCATTAAATAGAATGCCGTATTTCATAAGATATCATATAAACCTTTTTCACAGTATAATATTATAATAAGATTATAAGATATTATAAGATCTCATCAGAATTGTTGTTCAACTTGTTGGGAAATATATTTATTCTTGACTCTGCGCTCTGAGCTAAAATAGAATAAAGACTAGTTACAGGGGGGAACAGTTAACCTGGCTCTGTCCAAAGGTAACAAAATCTACATACTAGCATCTCTAAAGTTCACTAATTACGATGTTATACCTTGATTGTTTACAGGATGTGGTTTTAAAGGAAAGTTTGAGCTGGACTATTTCTTACAGGGGCTTCATGATGTCTCTGCTGGAATTTTTAAACTTCAGTTTTTGTAAACAAAAGTCCCAAAATGTGTCTGTAAAGTAAAGATTCTGGAAGGCAGATTTTTTTTTTACTTTCAGACAGAACCAGGCTATCTGCCATCCTCTGCCTCAAGTCTCTATTATAAGCTTAGCTAACCATCCATGACACAGCCATGGCAGTGGCATCAATCTTTTTAGATAACTCTGAGCAAGCATTTATTTAATGGTAAAGAATATTCTTTCCATTTTGTCCTACTGTTACAGAAACCGAAGGTTGTATGAGGTCCCTATTCACTGTATTACCTACAGTAGATGGTGGTCGGCATGCCCCCAGTTTGGAGAAGCAAGCAGGAGTACTAGCACAAGAAATGTACTGCTGTGTGTGGGGCCAGCAGCAAAATGTATTTCAACTACCTAAAAAATCCCAGCTAAAAAGAGCAATATCAGCTTAAATATACACTATATCTAGAAAATGTTCAGCGCATTACGTTGCTGTTAGACAGCCCTTTCTGGGAAAGTGAAGCTGTTATTTCTATCTATGCTCTAGTCAAAGCCACCAAAAAATATAATTATACCATAAAGAACGCTGGAGTTTCTGTTCCACCGCTGCCTTGATTAGTTAGTTTGTGTTATTGTGTGACTTTGATTTTTTTTTTTTTTAGGTGGTTAATTATGGTTTTCTGTGTGCCCCCATCCACAACAGTACATTGCTTAGTGTCTATGCTGGTACTTCTTCCTGCTTCTCCAAACTGGGGCTGTGTCAACAGTCGTCTACTCTAGGTATACACCATGGATAAGTACCTTACACAACCCCACTTCAAAAAACCTGAACTATCCCTGTAAGGTGGGGACTGATTTTAATTCCTTGTTTTAAAATGCCATGAAACCTTTTGATACTTATTTCATCAGTTAGAGTAGGTGAAGCCATGTCCTACTCACACATATCTTTTGTCTTATTCACCTAACCTGAGCACAATTAAGTATACAAGCCACCACCTGCACTTGACAGTCATTCAAGCAAAGGCAAGCTGCCAAACTGACAACTATCTCATCCTTTTAAGAAAATGTACCAACTTGCAACCCTCCTTGGTATCTTTTGCCAAGGTGGCGTGTTGATGTGTGGAGAGTGTTGTGAAAAAATAGGGGCACACTGAGGGCTGGGTTAAAGAAATAAAAACATAAAGGCTGAAAAAAGCTTGGACGTGAGCCTACAGAAGATTCTAGAGAGGAGCTGAATTTATAATGTATCTGACTGCAACAAACTTCATTCCACCCTGGAGTGGCATGCCCCATCCTGCTTACAGCGTGCGCACACACACACACACACACACACACACACACACAAATGCACACCAGCGCTCTCATCAATCATCTGCCTCCAAACTGGCTGTCCAGTGATGTGCTGTACATTGACTGGGAAGAGGAAGACTTTTGGTGCACACTTACACAAACATGAATGTATAGTATGAGTGTGCACATACAGGTACAAACACACCTTTGTGGTCTTGGTCTCGCAGGTGTTGGTGAACAAAGAATCGCAGGCTCCTTGGTCTTTGGCCATGTTGATACCAGTGGTGCACATGTTATCCTCAAGCACCGTTACACAGCACTGCTCCTGCACTATCCTGTCAGCAAGTAAAAGCACAAAACACAGGTGGTGCAATTATTTTCTCTATCAATAATCTTCTTGGTGCAGTATAACTCTGCTTGAAAGAATAGCTTCATTCAATTCAGCCTGAGGCCAGCCTGATGAGGATCTCAGAGTTGTCAAACTAAAATGCGTGGATGAGTAGGTGGAGTGGGCGGATTCAGAGGAGGACCTTGAACGTTTATTGTGTTTTCCACCGCTGACATCACCGGACTTCAACTGGGTTGAGCAGCACTCCCTGAGGTCTTTGTTCTGTTGCAACCTAAGTTTAACCAACATTTGAATCTCTTTTTCATGGTGGGATTGTGTTTTTATGAAGAAATGAATCTTACTATACTATCACTTAAACAAACCGCTCCCTTTAGAAACCCATAAGCATGCTGTGTCCTGTCAGTATGGAGAAAAGTTGCCCACTATTTGGGTGACTAACAGTTTGCTTGGGATAAATGACGTTACCAGGGCAGAATCAACCCACCATGTCCTTAGAAATCGTTGATGACATGCTTCTGATTAAAAGTTAAAGTGAGAAATACGTTGTTACTGGAAGTACTCCAGCCAACATTGACCTCTAAGCTCTGTGCAAATGAAGATCATCAAATCTATATCCCTACAGGGATCAATGAAATACTATATACTATATTACTATGATGGCTGCTTATGTCAAAAAGCAATATCACAGCCCCTCACAGGAGACCACTGTTATCAAAATACTAGTTATTTAATGTTTCTGTTTGATCAGATTTCATTGTTTTGTCTACAATTTGACAGCTACAGTAAGAACGGGTAAATGTTTCTGTCTGGTCTGGATAACTGTCTCACTGCAATTTTACAAGACAGAAAGCATAAAACGCCACCCACTCACCTCTCCTCTTCCCACCAGCCTATTTATCATCCCTTACCAGAAATCTCTTTCCAAATAAACTACCTCAAATTCACAACAAGGCACACACCTCCTCTACAGAACCTTTTAAGGGCACTGTTGCAATGTTGTTTTTCGTCTCTTCTTTTCTCCTCTCTCCACTTTTTCTTTCATAGTATTTTTTTCCCTTTGGTGTCTAAAGTAATCATTCAGATTTCCTGTTATTGCCTCTCTCCATCCTCCCTCTATGTCGCATTTCACCTCTAAGGTATTTCCTGGGTTTTGAAACAGCCCCTCTCCTGACCCCCTTCACCCCCTTTTCCACCCTGCTCCCCCACAAACCTCTGCCCTTTTTTTCTCCTCAACACACACTATAATTTAGACAAATTTAGGATCACTTGGGGTGGCTATGGTAAATGTGTTTACCATCAGTGCTCACACAGCAGAGCTCCCTGGCTTATGGGCCCTGAACCTGTGGCAGCACACCCTCTAGGGTTACCAGCAGACCTGTTATTATCCCATCACTATTAGTGTTTCCTGCTCTCACGTGAAGTGAATAATGTGCCTGGAGATTTACGAGAGTAAGGTAAAGCAATCTCAGGAGGGACCCCATACATCCCATACATGGTACAGACCAAATCCCTTGTGGCCAATAATGCAGGAGCTTCTATGGTGCAGATAGAAATTGTAAGATTGTGGCAAAGGGTGCAGCAGTTAATGACTTGTAAGTCTGAATAAGCCCCAGGCAAGTCCCCTAACCAACACTCTTAAACCTCATGGAGTGTAGGTTTGTGATAAATGAGAGCCAACTAACAGATAGGGCCGGCTCACCTGCATGTGGTTGACTCAGAGATGAGAGGGATGGACGCACAGTCTTCATTTTCATTGCCATGCTTCTGGCCATCTTTACAGCAATCCTCTATGGAGATCTGCTCTGCCCCTATAAACATTCAAAACAACACAAGGTGTGTGTGTGTGTGTGTGTGTGTGTGTGTGTGTGTGTGTGTGTGTGTGTGTGTGCGTGCGTGCGTGCGTGCATGCGTGTGTGTGTGTGTGTGTGTGTGTGTGAAAAGGTGGTAAATTTGTGTACAACCCATTCACTGCACACTATCAGAGGGACATTTACATAATGTGGCATTGTCTGGTTTGCCGCAGTGATGGGACCCCCACTGAGATAATCGCTGCAGGAGATAGATCACAGATGGAATCCTGCTGCATCTGCACTGATCACACCTGCCTGCTACACTCACAAAGGGGTTAACACACACCTCAAGACTAGCTTTGTGCCATTTAAGCTGTTCATGACAAAGCAAATATTGAATGGCATAAGCGTTGTTTTATGACAGTAAGTATAATTTTCTTTGACAAACACATTTTCTTTTGGCAAAACTAAAACCGGCTGATTGACACATTTACTGTTGATCAAATCTGGAATTCTAACCCAAACAAAATAGGATATTGCCATTGTCCTCTAAGGCAAGTTTCCTAGCATTCTCTAAAAGATGGAAAAACAAAATTTTAAATCTGTCTGGCAATTTAAATTGCCCATAGGCCATTTTTTTGCCAAAGACAATGAATGATAGATATGTTGTTGCAGACACAAGAGAGGCTTTTTTTTTTTTGCTGGAGCACTACCAACTTCGTGGTGATCTGGCTGTTTATTCATGTGGATTAGAGAGCGTGGAATGCCTCCACTCTGTAAACAATCAAGTACATCCATTCGCCTGTGGTTTGTGTAATCTGCCAAACGTGAAATAGCTTTGGCAGATTGGCTCCTTTATTTTGCCTCCAACTCAAACCAGCATAAGTGCGCCAAATTTTTATTAGCAATAAGTCCCCCAAGATAAATTAAGAGAAAACAAACTCAATGTGAAATAAAATTTTGCTGAGCCATTGTAATAGAATACAAGTTGTTGCTGGTTTGTGACTGCTTGCTCTGAATTATTGGGAATAGTGATTGTGAAATTCACTGAACAAATCCATCTGTTTGAGGCACAACGTCTTACGTGAGCAGTCTGGCAAGAGTCATCCACTTCAGATAATAAGTTAGATTACGTTGGGAGGACAAGTGTCTGGAATAGCCGTCCTCAGTTTTATAGATTTGCTGCATTCTCCCAGAGGGGCAGGAGGAATTTTTAAATAACCAGTAAATCAAAGATGAAGCACAAGCAGGAATAGTCATCATCACAAACAGTTTTCTGCATTAATAAACTTTAACAACACAATGTAAGCATTGCAATAAAACTCAATTCCTCAGAAGAGTGTTCTGTAAACCCAGAACTAAGTAGGGGCAAGATATAACAATGAGTTTATTCAAATCAACATATGTAGGGTTGTGTTTTTTTGGAGGGGGGGTGTTTCTGAAGAAAGCGAGTCATTTTTCCAGTGTAGGTTACAGGAAAATAAAGCATAGGATAAAAACCTTGTGATCATTGCTACTCACAAAGGATGATTAAGCTGGCATAAAGAAGTGAATATGGACTGAGGATTTATTACTAGGCAGCCACATTAGCTGACTCACTACTGACTTCTGGAAGTCTGGCACATCCCAGAGTCCTCTGGCCAATAAACCTTGTAGCAGCTGTATGAAATGAGATGGCATTTTAAAAGCTTTTCACATGGGCCTACCAAGTAGGCCCTCACAAAGTCTCTCTCTCTCTCTGACTCTGAATGTAAAATACGTCTTTCTGTTTACAAAGTAACACTAGGGTGATCCAATGAGACTATAGAAAAACATTTAGCTTACAAAACTATGATAAAAATGGAAATAAATGTACACTGAGTGTCATTTATGACTCATATAAAGGTGTTAATGACGAAAAGTAAAATACTCCTGTATAAAGTATTAGGTATAAATATTTCAAGTGACAGTTGGTCTCATACTGTAACTGCTCGCACTGCTCTGTCCGAGATATTTCTCCCCACAGTAGCGCTCTGCTGATAACTAACTCTAACCCACAAGGCATCACAGAGTCATTCCAACTCCACCACTGTCTGCTGCTCTAGCAAACCTAAATTGAAAGACCAGAAGTGCCTGTGTGGTGCTGTTTTATCAAAAGAGGCAAAGCAGGCACAGCCTTTCCCCGGCCTAGATGCAGTCTGCCATGGTCCTCTGTCTCTGTGATCTATTGTCTGTCTGGAGAGGGCTGATTTCCATCTTGGATGGCGGTGTTGGTTGTGAGGGCCATTCTGTCTTGGCAGAGCAGCACATGGCTTGTCTGCGTCTAGACGCCTCATGTAAACAAGGCTTAATGAGCCCACTGGTGGAGCTCCACCCAGACAGAGTAGTTGGCCGTAGTCAGACATCATAACAGCAGTGTGCATCTCCTTCACAGGCTGCACTCCAGGCTTTTATTTGAAGGTTTCTGTCAATCTTAGGGATATAAAAAGGCTTTTAGTTCGATCTATCTATAGTCTATCTATCTATCATTTATTCAATCTATCTAGCTACTGCTATCTTAAATATCAAAATACTAATGTTATATCCCCAGGTCTTTACATGAACCACATAGGTAGCTTACTTTTGATCATGTAACTGGTCGAGCTGACAGATGAGTGAATTTTACTATGACCCGTGACACAACCCCCTGCAAATAGGGCGTCTTAGAAAAAAGTGGCTCTGCTGACTGTGAAAGTTGCCCCATGTGTGACCAGGGAACCATGAGCATTTGGAAATGAATAAATCACTCCTCTGTCCAGAACACCCTATCCTGCTGAGACACTGGTCGTTCTGACAAAGCAACACAGCATACCAAGGAACTTGGCCTTTGACTTGCAGAGCAGAAATCGGGGCAGAGCGAAATCTTACAACTTGTGTGAAACTGCATTTGAACACTATGTCATATAAAGAAGTTATTTTATCATTTTATATATCAAGTTGAATCTAGGCTACAGCATAAATAAATGTAAAGACAGATCAAGTTGAAATAAAATGAAAGAGTTAAAGACATTTTCAAGTTAGGTAAATATGAAGCATCTACATTTTGTCCCACACAATTCAGTATACAAAGAGTTTATAGCTGCTTGATATCGTTGTAAGTTGGGAGGGAAAACAATTGAAACCGAAAAACCTTCTAAAGTAGTAATTATGATGTTTTGTTACATTTTATACAATGAAATAAATAGGAACCCTGCTCCATTTTAATACAAACCTGTAACACTTTGAAGCTCCGAGCTTTGTGCACTGGGCTTTCATCACAAGTCTCAACTAGTCCTGTGACAAATTCATCACCTCCCTGGGACTCACTCTTTGCCTATCATCACTTTCATTCTTACTGTAAATGATTTCACAAATTCATGTGAAAGGGGTTATCTTGCAATATAGCATTCGCCCACATCAGCATCCTATACAAGTACCATCATTTGTCTCGGTTTGGGTGATCTAACTTGTAATCCTTAGAAAGGTAACTTACCTCGGACAAGGAGAACTCCGAACAGGGAGCACAGCAGCGCTACAAACGGACCCATTGAATGAAAAGAGATTCAACTGGATGGGAGAAGGGAAAAAAAGGTGTACGAGTACGTCGCTGGTTGCTGGTTCTTCTGCAGGATGCGTAAATAAACAGCAGTGCTCCTTTAAAAAAGAAACGGCTGGCTCCGCGGGAAAGACGTGGATGTGATGGAGCTGAGGGAGTCGCAGTTGCAGCGTGACTGGAGGAATGAGCGTCCAATTATGACACTGCGAGGGGCGGGCTGGGCCCACAGACAGCGACGCTTATTGCTAATCAAACCCGGTTTAAAGCCATTAATCGTGTGCTCATTTAAAGTATATTACAATTATATAATTTGGTTTTAGAGATAAGCAAGTTGGTTATCAAATCTACTCATAAGTGAGTGTGTACTACAATACATACTATGTTATGGTGGGACTTTGTCTTTCTTTTTTAAATAAAAGGCATAGCCTATCCTTCTAAAAGGTTTTGCATGATTGACACATTTATGCGTGTTGGATAAGACCTGAGAGACTACCTAGGGAGATGTGGGCTTTTTTATTGCCTACAGGAGAAATTGCAAGTGACTTCAGGCTACTGTGCTGTAAGGTATGCATGCACACATGGAAATTGTCTTCCCATCAATGGCAAAGTAGACTTTTTCTGTCTGTGACTAATGATTGTACTGATTACTCAACATCTGGAGCGAGTTCTGGGGTATTTAAAAAATATATATCTTGTGGCTTTGTCCAGACTGTAAGCCTTGAAATATTTTGGATATCTCAGTTAGAGGAAATAGGTTGGAATAAAAAATAATTATTGTTACTGACATTGCCTGCAAATGACTACTGTTGCCTTTAAGTTTGCTGCACCTTGAAAGATGATATATTAAATTGGAAACGTCTATGTGCTGTTGCCTACTCTTATATTTAAATCCCTTTGTTACTGCACAGTGTTATTTAATGTCCCTACTGAGCCTATCTTTTCTCTTACATTACTAAAGTTCACAGCAGTACCAAAGAAAATGAGGCATTTTCCTTCAAAGTTAATGAATTAAAGCTTTCGTAACAGTGCCACAAATGTGGGCATGCCATCAGCCAAAGTGATCATGAAATGTGGGAGCTGGGTATAAACAAGCCACACACAAGTGTGCATGCACATACACACACGAGTCTACCGGAATTGGCATGGAGCGGAGAAATAATTGCTAGACTGCATTATACACATTTTGTACCAACTAAAGCCCTCTGCAAATTCAATCAGTCTACTGACTCTGGGCATGGTGACAGAGAGAGGTTAAATGATCTTCTAATCAGAGCCACATGTCTCCACCACCAGTCTAGCCAATCTAGAAACATCACCAGTGACTTGGTATCAGTACACCACAGGCATACAGGAAAAACCACAAGTATATGGCAGTTAAAATGGGTAAGTGTACTGCTCAAGTGTAGTGTGTGACAAGTCGTGTCTCAATCTCTGTACTCTTCTGTCCAACAGTCTACGTTTTCTGTTGGTAACTGTACTCAGTTAACAATATTAGTATAAAACCCCATTTTAATAGACCAAACCAGTGTTTTGAATGCTTTGGATGCATAGTATACAATATGGGGTATCGGAGTGGGTACTTAAGTTTACATTTTATTTTATTTATCTTCCTTATTTAGACAATACAACTGCCTTTCTCAATATTGGTATCCAGGTTTTTTTCCCAATAAAACCCAATTGAAAAACATCCAATGATGGTATAATAATGAGATTGCAGAAAACTTGCTCAAAGAGGTTATCATAGGAGGTAATCCATCAAAGTGAACGTCTGTTTTTAATTTTTGTCTTTTACTTTACAGTAGCATGGACAAGCATAGAGTATTTTTTTATTCAATCTTCACTTGCATTGCCATACTACTAACAGTAACCATGACAACAGCAAAAGCAGACCCAATGTTTAATCTAATGGATTAGCAGGTTGAAGTTAATAAAATGAATGAAAACCAGTGTCTGAAGGAAGGAAAAACACTATACACAAATCAAACACACCACAGCATACCTTGAAAAGTTATGTCAAGTATTGTAGTAAATTGAGTAAAACTTGAAAAAAACACATTTATGTTCCTGGAAACACATTTAAACTATGAAATATGACCTCTAGGTTAAAAGTAGACTGTTGCTATAGCAGCAAAAACATGGTTCCTGCGGACATTTATCAGTCAAAGTATGTGGCAACCCGCCTCTGTGATGTTACAGTTATTACAACAAAGAGCACCCTTTTACTGCTGTCTTTAATCTTATCTTTGCCTCAGTGTAATGTAGAACTTAGATAATAGACCTTTAGAGGCCCTATAAGAAGGATGCTCAAAATGGGAGCCAGACCAGGGCAACTTCTCATGCCTGCTGGCCTTCCAGAAACTACCAGACCTCCACTCCACGTGCAATCTACATTTGGGCTTTAACAAAAAACAGCAGTGTGAGCTGGCTGACCTTCTAGCTCATAGGTGGAGGAAATTGGAGTGGCCGAGGTCGCATTCAAACGGTGTTAATCTTGTTGTTGGGGGTGCAGTACAGTTCCTTTGAAGCTCAACAAAGCATGTCTTGCCACATCTGTGTCAATCAGCAGAGGGTCACTAACACAGCTAGGCAGTCAGAGGCATGCCCTGTGGGGTCCAAAGAATTTGTTCACAGCTGTAAGAAACTTGTTAAAGAAGAAAGTTGCTTTGCTTAACTGTAAAGTTTAAGTTGTAATAGGGGAATTAATGCATTTCTCTCTTTCAAGTAGGACATTAATAGACTCCAATAACATGCATTTAAAGTGAAGTGAGTGGGTGGGTGAAGGAGGTTCATGGCATTAATCATTACCCAGAATCATTACTCAGACATAAGCTATCATATTTTATTATACCCTGTAAACACCTGCGAGTTGCCCTGCATGCATGTCGATTTATGGATAACTCTTCTGACTCTTGGATATTAAAAGAAAGTGTTTCACAATCGTGTGTATGTGGAAGAAACTGAACTAAAACTATCTTAGAAAAAAAATTGTCTCATAACATTTGCAAAGTGCTTAACCCTTCACAATAACACCTGAAACCTTTTTAAAAAATAAACATTAATAAATAAAATGGCATCCAACGTTTACCTTTACAACATTAGATATGTAGTCCTTCACTATAAAAGCATGACAAATTAGTCCAGGCAGAAATGTGTAATGATAAATGATAAATGTAATGATGTGTGACAATATGCAACGTAACTTTCTATGAAAAATATGTTTGTTTGTTTTTTACATTTGCTGAACTAGTATCCTGACACCACTATGTGACACTATGTGTGTAAAAAAGTCATGTACTTCTGCTTCCAGTTGCTGTCCCCTGGGAGCTCCTAATGGCATCTGCTAAGTTCCACCAACCAACCTAAAACAAGATTCTGTGAAAACATGCATAAAGTGAAGAGACTTTATACGACAAGAGCAGTCATTGACACTCTTTCAGATTCCTCTGCTCTGATTGGTTATTTTAGGTTGGTCGCAGTAGAATCTATCAGATGCCGTTTGGAGCCCTCAGGGAGCAGCAGGAGTTTTTTTTCACAGAAACTCTGTATCATATTGCTGAGATATAACCCCATTTCCCAAAAAGTTTGGAATAATATAAATAAAAAGTGTAATGATTTGCCAATCATGGAAACTCCATATTTAATTGAATATGCCTTTTTCAATTTGATGCCGGCAAGAGGTTTCAAAAAAGTTGGGATCGGGTCATGTTTATGACTCTGCTGAATCACCTCTTCTTTTAACAACACTGACAAGTGTTTGGGGACTGAGGAGACCAATTGCTGTCATTTTGAAAGTGGAATGTTTTCGCAGTCTTCCAGCTGCTCTACAGTTGGGGAGTCTAATTTGTTATATTTTATGTTTCATACTGCACCAAACAGTAGTCGTGCAAGCGGGCCAGTTTAGCATCCTGACTCTTTTACCACAAAGCTATGCTGTTGTAATATGTGCAGAATACAGTTTGTCTTACTGAAAGAAGCAAGGCACTCTGAAAAAGACAGCATATGTTGTTCCAAAACCTGTATATATGGTTCAGGGTTAATGGTGCCTTAACAAACTAATGCACCCTCATACAATCACAGATGTTGTCCTTTGAGCGGTGTGCTGAAAACAAGACAGATGGTTCCTCTTGTCTTTAGCCCGGAGGATGCCGCGTCCCTGATTTATAAAAAAAGAATTTAAAATTTTGACTTGTCGGACCACAGGTCAGTTTTCCACTTGGCCTCAGTCCTTCTTAAATGAGCTTGGGCCCAGAGAAGGCGGCAGTGTTTCTTGATCTGGGTTATACAGTTTCCTCTTTGCATTGTAGAATTTCAACTTGCATTTTTGAATACAGCAACAGACTGTGTTCTCAGATGGTTCTTGGAAGTGTTCCTGAGCCCATGTCATGATGTCCTTTACAGAATCATGTCTGTTTTTAATGCAGTGCTTTTCAGGGCCCAAAGATAACAATACAATCAAATTTTGTTTTTCCGAGAGTACTGAGATTTCTTCAGGTTATCTGAATTTATTTTATATATCATTTATTAGGGGTGTAACAATACATAAATCTGGATCTATGTATTGATTCAATTATCAACGATCCAGTATCATCGATGCAAAGTGTAATATCAATACATTTTTACTTTTTTTTGGGATTCCCCTTTAATTTATAATTTTTTATCAGAAATAGCTTATTTTTAATTTAAATGTCTTTAAGAGATCAGTAATAGACTTGTCAAATTATATTTTGTTGCTTTTGTGAGTTGATATCAGTGTATCTGATCGTGTTAAATGGGCATATGATATATCATCACAGGCCCTTGAATTAAATATATATCGCATTATGATAAAACTTGCAAATTACACCTCTATTATGTACTGTAGACAGTAAAATCCCCAAATTGTTTGCATATTATGTTGAGAACCATTAAAAAACTGTTGCACAATTTGCAAGCGCAGTCTTACAGAGTGGTAAACTCACCCATCTCCAGGTGTTTTCTTTTAGTATTTCACAACTTTTCCAGTCTTTTGCTGCCACTGTCCCCAAAACAATGAAATGTATCAGTTTCAACCTTTGTTGTTGTCTTTGCACTATTTTCAGTTTAATATGGGGTTTCAATGTTTTGCAAATCATAACATTCTGTTTCTACTTACATTTTACACAATGTCCCAACATTTTTGTAAACAGGGTTGTAGTGACAGTTTCAGCAAATATGAAAAAACAATATATTTTCATTGAAAGATTTAAACACTTCTGAGTTTTATCAAACAGCCTTGACTCCTTTGATGTATTGATGCCTTGAGGGGCCACATAACACATTCTTTCCCACATAACATGGTCTACACAAACATCAAAGCTGGTGATTATCATCCTTCTTCTGATCACTTCTATATTTACACATGGCGAGCTAAACAGGAAAAACACACCAGACCTGAACACACCAGCTCAGTGTTGAGGAATGTATCAACTGTGAGAGCAATGGGAATAACTTGAATTGATGACTTAACCAAAAGATTGCTTACCATAATAGCCGGTCAGCTTTACCCTGTAAACACCTAAATGTACTGCATGCGTGTACTTTTTGCATGAATGCCAGTCAGAATCGTTTGTCAGAGATAGATGCCAAATCTTGAGATTCAGAGTAAATGCCACAGCTGTAATGCAGTTTAGCTCAGAAAATAGGTAATTTGTTGCCCTGTATCATAGTTGTTTGCTTGCAATACAATTTAATCATTAATATCCAAAAAAAATTTTGGTAACCTGAAGGTGATTGTGTATCATAAAAAGGTTGTAATAAAGTGTAAAACCCCACATATCAGCTGGTGTTTTCATACTACTCCCTCTTCTCCACTGGGACAGCTTGGTGTATCTTGGGAGTCAGAGTATGTACACTTTGCATGCTGGGATATACTGTAAAGAGATGAGTGTGGAGAGTAAGGAGGGGTGGTAGGGATCATCTCCAGTTTGATTTCTGGAAAGGTCTGGTCAGGGAAGATGATCCTCAGGTGCTCTTCAAACAGCTCTTTAAGCTTCCTGCCTGCCATGGTGATCTCTGCGTCAGCCTGTCGAGCAAGCAGAAGCAAGGATGAGGAAATTTTTTTTTTTACCAAATGTCAAGAACTGAATAAAAAAGGCTTTTTGCAAACAATGCTTTACCTCACTTAGGAATGCACAGCTCCCAAAGATGAGCCTGATGTCTGATACAAACTCTGCAGGGCTTTGGTAGCACTGCTTGGCCTCCAGTCGTTTTTTCACAGCAGAAAGATTCATTGGTCCCTTTATAGTCAGCCTGTTATTAGCACATACCTACAGTATTTAGAAAGGGATGGATAATAAAACAATAAAACCTCATGGGAATATGTTAAAGTGAAACCATGATGAAATCTCATATATAAAAAGTCAGCATTGTGCAGAGGTTAAGGATTTTTACCCCATTTTGTTTCATGAAGGTTTATAATAAACAGAGGTATTTCAAGCCAAAAATGTGTGGTTAAGTGCTGCACACATAAAGTATATAGTGTTGTACAGTATGTAGTGTAACGCAGTTCATAGTCTATATTATATCCACTCTGTGAAACAATGAACAATACAAACTCTGTCAGCAAGACAAGTCCTTGTATATTTATATTACCTGACCTAATGTTGCTCTACTTTTCTGATAAATACTGCATATTACACATCATTAAAATTACAGTTACAGTAACTCAATGTGACATTAATCCTGTGAACCTTTCGATCGCAGTCAGCCAAGCTTCCAGACTCACCGAGGGAGATACAGGCCCTTTAAAGTATGAACTCAGCTCGCTGCAAAACAAGTGCAGCAGCAGCAGCTCACACTTCTGCAGCAGTAAAAAATAAGACAATTGACTTATTACAACAACAACAACAACTGGTAACCAAATACAGTGCTCCAATTTATGGTATTTTGGTTTTAATTTATTTCACAACAGTATGCAAATCACCCTGGTAAAACACTGCATTAAGCAATATATTTCTTTTCTTATCACACCGCTGTATTAAAATAAATACATTTAGCACAAAGTCAGCTAATCTATTTTTTTAAATAATACTATTAAAAATAATATAGTTGCTGTGAAAATATTGTAATTGAAGTGCAACTCTACCCAGAATCTATTTGAGTACTCACCCCCTTTGGATTTGAAAAGGGGCTGTGATAAGTTTACAGTTTTGTTCATGGAGCATGCTAGCTGTGGAAAGCTCTATTTCAGTGGTTTACAATGGTTTACAACAGTAACCATGCTTTCACAGTGAGAAAGAAAAAGTGTTATTATGAGAAAGTTATTCATAGAAGCTTCTAAAATCACTGCTTTGCTGCTGATCCATGTGCTGCTTCTTGTACTCTGGAGCACTCACCTGCTCCTGGTCAGGAGAACTGGATGTCATGTGCCTGTTGTTCAAATTCATACTAATAAATAAGGAAGATGTGAGCTAGGATTCTGAATGATTCTGTCCAATGAAGGAGGGTGCTGTAACAACAAACTACCATATGCACCTAGTAAGGTTAGGACAGGGACACAATTTGATTTAGCCACATTTTGGGAAGCTATAACTGTGTTTACCATGGATGAAACTACAACTTTCTAAACGTACAGAAGTGTTTTCAAAATATTATTATTATTATTACTAATACTATAATTCTACAATCTTTATTGTAACCAAATAACTGTCCTTATTAAAAGAAAGAGTACTGACTTGTTTGTCCGCAGGGGGAAATCCTCCTTCAGAATCTGGCTCCTTCCTCACTGTTTTGGCTTCAGGTTTGCTTTCACAGTCATACTTCAACTCAGGCACTAACGGGTCACGGCAGAAAGAGCAAAACCATTCCCCACTGAAAAAGAGACAGCCCAGATACACCAATACAAAAGCCAGTAAGAAGGAGCATACGTTAACAAGTGCATCATGCTGTTGACAGATGAAAACCTCACATCGAAATGCAAAAACAACTTGTCAAAAACTGCTGAAGGGTGTTCATTTCACAGAGGACCATAATTTATTGATTCTAATATAAACATAAAGAAACAAACAAACATAAGTTACGGGGATTTGATCTGAGACCATAAATTGAAAATTTGAAAATTAAAATGTCCCCCTGTCAGAGCTTGCCTGGGAGATCTGACGAGAGCTGGAACATGGCATGAAAGGTGAAAAACCTTGGGACAATTATCGCAGCACAGCAGCTCTCCCCCGGTTTGACACGCAGCACACAAGCCTTCGTTAGGGTCTTCAAGTGGAGCTTGTTGCTGCGCTGCCTGCTGTTCTCCTTCCAGTGAACGGATGCGATTTGGAGCATTAGTCTTACTTTGGTCCCATGGAGGCCGTGAAGGGCTATGGGGTTTGTTGTCCGAGCTTTGATGAGTCTGGGCTTTGTTCCACTCAAATTGGGCACTGATTTGGGGCTGGTCACCTGTGCTGTCAGGAAGGCTGGCTCTTTTGTTGGCTCGTACCTACAACCCACAAACAGAGAGAAGAAACAGCTCTGGGAATATTGGAACCAATATGTGATATATGGACTCAGTTTTGATCTACAGTAATTGGCATAGTTGCGTCCACACAAAGTTTTTCGGTCCAATAAAGGATCATTACTGACATTTCAGGCTCCCTCGTCTTTGGTTTTACCTCCAAATAGAGGTTTAGAAAATCTAGCTGTTGGCCATCGCTATTGTTTCTTTGTCCACCTGACTTCTCTTTAGCAATAGACTCTTTGTTTCCATGTCTCACCAATGACTGGGGTGAGTATAGTGTTCTCATGAGTGATGGCCCAAACTCCAAAAATATGTCCCAAGTTGTAATTAAAGCACAAATTTTCATACTCTGTGTCAGTCCATAGCATTAAAAATATGCAGTCTTGCTACAGTATCACACTCTGGATAAAAGCATCTCCCAAAATTCTAATGTACTGTTTGAAATGTTCATTGGACTGTAATTATAATCTATTGTCCCCTTACGTAGCTACAGTCATCATCTGGCTCATCTTTGATGACAATGATGGGCCCTGGTGACAATCTTCGTCTTTTCTTGTAAGCTGAGCCCACTGCTCCACTTGCCTGGTGTGTTTCTGGAGGTTTCCAGGTAACAGACCTTGGGAGCAAAGCATGAATCAAATAGAATAATAAGAGTGACCAATGGCACAAAGAAACTAGGGTCATATCAAGGCAGTACTGTTGAGCACTACTCAACATTCAGAGCAACAGAAACTGTGCTTTTCAGTGTGTGTGCATGCAGCTGTCTCCTTACCCTGATTTCTCCTCCTGGGACACAGCAGCGTACCCTAGTGAATTCTGCTGTCCTTGCACTTCACAAAAATAGAAATCTGTTTTCCTTTATCACAATTATAAAACATAAAGTGTACAAACACAAAATTACACTGATGGCATAGACATACCATTTCTGTGTAGCAAAGGAGGCGGCAGGCTCTGGGGGTAGTTTGATTTCAGCATATATATCGGACCACCTGAATCATTACTGCGATTCACATATGAAGGTTCCATCTAAACACAGTATTTCATGTTGTTTAGTACATTGTAAATCTAATCTATATAAATACAGTTTACACTAATGGATGGAGTCACTTGCCATATGTTGCGATTGAGGTGAACTAACTCCACCATTGATGGGCAGTGGTGTTATACTGGTGTACAGAGGTGAAGAGGAAAATACATCCATAGGTTTGGGTTGGTAACTGGAGCTGCTTCCCATCCCCCTAAGTGGCTACAATTGAAGGGAAAAACAGAAAGATGGATAGAAATGCTGCAATCATTTTCATCCTACATTCCTGTCAGTGTCTGTAAGCATGTGATGATGAAGGTGGTGTTGCTGGCTGAACTGTGGGTCGACACCCCCTGGCAACAACCAGAACAGAGAGAATAAAACACTCAGAAGGCTTCCAGGCGAATCTGTCTAAGACTTATTTTATGTCTTTTTAGCTTAAATAATAATAAAGTTTAGTTCAAATACACTTAAAGAACCCTATCAAATTATATATTTTTACTTTAAAGGCCATGGAAACCAATTTTCTCAGTCAGCTTGATACTATGAGCAACAGTGTCCTACATTAACACATTTTCTGTCAATCTGTCAAAGTTCACTGTTTCACTTGCTCATAAAGTCATGTTATTAAGACATAGTAAATATTTGAAAACAACTGTACTGTATACTTCAACTATATACTTTCCAAAATCCTTAAACCTTAAATACTCAGCAGTATCATTAAGTATACATGATTTACAGTAAAACATGTAAAAACACTGGTATATTTCTTTACTCTGCAAAGCATTTGAGAGTTCATTGTGCAGCTATAACAGCTTGTACACATCAGTATGACACAACTTACTTATGCAGTTCACACGCCAGTGTTGTCCTGTGAAAGAGCCTATACTTCAGAGCTGGAATCAAAATACCCTGTGACCTAGACTAAACAACTTGGATGACAAGATATTATCAACACTTTCTTTTGGAATCTTGGGTCCATCCTCTGTCACATGTTGGCTGCTGTTACAGTGAAGATTTAGCTGTTTTATTTTATGATTTTGAGACATAAGCTCGTCCAAGACTAAAATCCATCTTGACAAGGAAAGACATAAATTGCCCAGGATGTGAAGGCTGTCAGCTCTATCAAGGACAGTGCCATCCACTGTCAGTGCATGTTAGGAGGGCTTGTCAGTCAAACGGACACGAGTGACACATGCACACTCACACACAGAAACACACACTAACCTGGGGCATAAATCCAGGGCTCGGCAAACTGCTAGTTGGGCTGACGTGGTTGGAGGAAGGCACCATAAACCTGCGGCCTGATTGGGGAAACATATTATGGCAGGGAGAGCCTCTTTGCAGGGGCCCCGGGACAGTTTGCTGTAGTCGGACACTCTGGTACCATGTCCAGGGTGGAGGAGGTGGTTGTGCCTGCCAGTTGGTCTGTGGGTTTAGTTTGTCCACCTGCATCTGGAGCTGAGCCAGAGTATTATGGGGTGCTCCCAGGGCAAAGCTGTAGGGTGAGTCTAAAGGGCCCTGGCCAGATTGGGAGAGCTGATGAGGGATACCCTGAAAACCACCCAGCTGGTGGCCTGGTACACTCTCCACCACTAAAGAGCCTGAGGGAACATACACACAGATACAGGATGAGCATAACAAGTAGGAATGAAAAATACATAATACAGACAAAACTTCTGCAGAGAACTGGGGGAGGACAAAATTTGGCAGAGATGCGGTAGAAAACTTTGGGAGTTACAGCATTAAGGGGGAAACATGTCAAGGGATGCAACTATGAGTGTATATGGATGAGTATGCAGTATGTACTTAATGTAATTAGTAAAAATATTGAATCATTGAGTTTTTGAAGTGAAACAGGAGACCCGAGGAACAGATGATCATGACAAGGTGCATGTGACTGATGGAACCAGCACTAGCTTTATGCATTTTCAGCAAGGTTTGCAATATTAACCATATTCGCCATATTAGTCTGCCACTATCTTTGTTGTCATATTTGTTTAATATTAAGCTCATCTATAGTTACCTTGGAATCAGATCAGTGGACGTGAGTCGACACAAGTCACTTTTTTGATGATCTGAAACTTGATTTGACAGGAAAAAATTACTTGAGACGAGTGCTGTGTGATAATTTATCCTCTTTCTGTGGAATCATATTGTGATATACAATGAGATATCGTGATACACAATTGCATCATCTAAATTGATAACAAGCTTAATATTTATATTTTGCACTAAAGTAATTAATATAATGAGAAAATACCAGAATTACTAGAGAACATGCTATATCATGATGTACATCATTATCGAGATATGAAATTACCTATTTCAGGATAAAAGATTTAGGCCATATCGCCCAGTTGAGACTTGACTTGGTCTTGGAATATAATGACATATGACTTGACTTGAGAAATGATGACTCAAATGACTTGTCTCTGTTCATTTTATGGTGTAATATTAAATAGAATATAGGGCTGTGCAATGTGACAATATGTGTCGTATGAGAATGTAATGTCTATCATTTCCTATTTTGCTCTATTGTTTATCTTGCTGTGTCATAAACCATGCACTTTACAGGCTGAGGGGTGTGGGAAGATTAAGTGAGCCAAAGTCACTCTGAGCGTTATTAGCACAGCCATACATAGTGTTTCTCTCTTCATTTAATCGCCAGAAAACAATTGTAACACACACAGAGGCTATTCTATACACACGCACATGTCATGAAAGTGAAACTACAGTTCTAAATAAACGGTCTACAACGCTATTGTCTATACAAACAAAACACATTTAGATTATAACAACTAATACTTTTAATATGACGTTCACAGTGCAATTAAAAATAATAAATAGTCCAAGAATGTACTGGGAAAATGTATTTTGATAGTCTACATAAAGCAAAACTTGTTTGTTTGTTTTTTTTTTACAGAAAACATGCTTTACCGTGATATATCGTATATATCGTTATCGGGATATGAAATGATTGATATCGTAATATGAGATTTTGGTCATAACGCCAAGCCCCAATACAAATGTTCATCCTTGCCAATGTTGACATTACAAGGATTATTGTTTCCCCTACATGTATCCAGCAGTGGAAGTGTGCTGCTCAAGGAAATACATTTTCTTTTTTTAAACGAGAGGAGCTTGGTCTCCGTCCGTGTCCTAACAGCATGAAAAAAAATGTGCCTGGAAAACAGGTATATGTCCTGTGCACTGCAGACTTCTAAAGCAGTATTCAACAAAAAAACACTATATTCTTCAAATTAGCCAGTCAGTCACTACAGTAACATTTGGGTGAGGCTCAAAGCTATCAAAAACTACTACGTCAGGAAAATGACAAATAAAACATTAGGATTAGCTTCTATAACAGAGATAATTGTTCATTTCTTACCCAGATCAACATTTGAGGCCCAGTAAGAGGATCGACTCTGGAAGCGTACAGTGCTCTGTGGTATAAACGAGGTGCTACATTTTGCCCGCAGGAGGTTTCCAATCTGAAACAGAATCTGCAACAGAAAGGATGGTATTAATCATTTTTAGAGGATTCTTGTGTGTTACAAAAGGCATATGTTCCCACATCATCCCGTCCAAGATACGCCATGCTCCTAATCGCCTTTGAGAGCTGAGCTGACTTTCATGTTGAGACTGTGATGAGATAGTGGATAAATGATCAGACAAGCCTTACCAAACGTTTACAGTACAAGAGGGCCGTGCTCCCATTCCTGGCTGTGGCCCATTTGGTGAATTTGATGACATGATCCAGGTGTCTGGACAGATAGCCGATGTCCTCCTGTTGTTTTTGCAGGACACTCTCATGATCCTTTGTTACAGCCTGGAAAATATGAATAAGGGAACATCTGCAGTGTTCAAACAGCTTGAGGCTATGCTCTCTGGGCCTGGGGGTAAGACAGTCAGCTGGGTTTGCATGCAAGTAACGCTCCTCTGGAAACAACTCTACAGCAAACTACAGGTCGACAGCGTGCGACTAATACATAAATTTTGTTTTGTTATTGTTGTAATATATTCAAGAGCTTTTGTCATACCTCAAGTTGATTAACTAGCATCTTGCCCTTTTTGTTAATCTCAAGAATCAAACTGCAGATGGATTTCTTTATTTCATCGTGAACAGTCGTACGGTCCTGATCAACCTGAAAAAGTCTGAAAAGCACACATTACAACTATCAATAAGTATTCACAGTGACAAATGATATGTAGAATCAAGCAGAAGTACCAAATTAGAGACCCAAAATAGACCATTTTTGTCTAGGTTTTAGGGAGAGACAGGGGATGTTCAGATGGCGATAGCAGGTCAACAGTATATGCCTCAGCACGGTCACGTTCTTCTACACACAAATCTATAAAAAATTTAATAAATTGTGTGTGTATGTTTGGGCACCTATTTAAATGTTTAAAGTTTAGTGTATAATACATGCAGCAATTTTTGGGTTGATATTATTTGTTACGTGTACACAGATTTGGTGGTAAATTTAAAAAAGAATACTAGCTGTGGCTCCAAAATACCTCATAAAGACACCCATACCTTGAAGTACACCACTGAAAAATCCATGCAGTGATTTGGTATCAAAAACATTAGGAGATTTCTGCAAGCATTGCATTTTTCTACAATTGGATGACGTGCCATCCATCCTCTGAATGCACTAGATCTCTAGCTTGTGGTTGTAAAGTTTCATGCAGCTGTGATTATCCAACAGGTCAAGTTTCAAAAAATGGTATCACTACAGTGAAATGGCTACTATGACGACACACATAAATACAATTGGTATCACTGAATCCACAAGGTTCTCACTTTTCCAGTCGTACACAATTTATGCAGTTCCAAGACTGGAGGCCCAATATGCAGAAATATTTCAATACATTTGAACTGGTTTTAGAAAAAAAAAACACAGAAATAGGCGAAAATAATACAAACATACTGCATAAGCAAAACTGCATGGTGGAAATATCAATGTAAAGGGTGGACTCTCGAATATCAAAAGAACCCATTTTTATTCAGATATCTTGAGGTGAACCACTTGAACCACATTGAAAATTACCACGCCATGAGTTTGTCAACAAATATAAATAAAGAGTTTTTGAAAAAGAAAATAGCCATGTGAGTTTGCCCCCCCCCCCCCCCCCCACACACACACAAAAATTAAGCCTAACTTTGAAGCGTTACTTACTCAACAAGCCAGCACGGCATGGTTGGTACCAATGGATGCCTTAGATCACCATGATACCAATATTTTCATTCGAGCTTGAAAATGGCTTTCCTAGAGCCTCTTAAAGACAGTACCGCCAATAATATAAAGACACATTTTTGAGACATCTCATCGTTTCTGGTATGTATGTATGTATGCATACTTTTCGCCACAGCTGTTGTTCTTGTTCTGTTCATGAGATTTAGAGGTCATGTGGAAGAGCAAAATGTCTATATTCTAAACAGTTCTGAGTGTCTTCAACTTTTGTATACACTTTTTGTATTTGACATATGTAATCGCGTGGTGTGAGGAAATACATACCCATTGTTTATGGAGTTTGATACCTCCTCAATCAGTCTCTGTTTCTCCTGCAGCTGATGGGTCATGCTCTCTATGTGCTGTTTGTGGTTTTTATAAGCATCTTCAAGGAACTGGTAACTGCTCCAAAAAAAACATTACGTCAGCGGATGCAGAATAAAAAAGTAAAGCTCTCAACAGGGTCATACAGATGAATGGATATACAACAGCACTCCTAAAACTAACAGGAGTTGAGTGACGCTCCTGCAGAGTCCACAATAACAATACGGTTGAAATATGGTTGTAATGTAAAACAAACTGAAAATGTACACACAGTTGTAACCTTTCTATGTCATAACTGTATAATGTTATATTGTAAATTGTGAGTGTACTTGTGGTCCTTGTGCTTTACTAGTTGGCAGTCACGACATGTTAGCAGGTCACAGGTCTCACAAAACAGCTTCAGTGGCTCTTGTTTGTGGACATCACAGAACATCGGCCTCTGAGCCGACACACCATGGACCTCTGAAAAGAATAGAAGGTTCATCATTTAGCTCTTCATTCTGGGTAACTCGCATGGAATATATGGTCTAACATTTGACACCCTTGATAATAAGCCTTTGGTCTTTGCTTCTTTTCGAACAAACGGGGTTTAATTTAATTTGAATCTTGCCGCATTTGTTCAACAATGTGTTACATTATTTAACTGAGTGAGAAAATTGCTTCAAAACTGGGTTAAATCAGTGATTTATGTGTAAAAATGTATAGTTATCATTTATTGTTTAATCATTAAAATACTCAATGTTTAAATTTGACCGTAAACTTAAAGTTTATTTTAAACAATATTGGTAGTAGTCAAGAGTGTGACTGCAAAACTTGATTTGGATGCATTAACTCCTTAAACCTAATCTAAACTAAACCCAGAGCATCGTATGACATTTGGTGCACTGATCCCATAATAGCTCTTTATCATGGAATGCATTTCACAGAAAGAAAAAAACGAGATGAGGACCCTGGTTACCTTTTGATAATTCTGCCCTCTGTCTGATGGTGTGATCTTTGGTAAATTTGACTCTTTGGTGGGCCTCCACACATGTGCCACAGAGGTACTCAACACAGTCCACACAGAACCTGGCAGCTTCAGTGTTGTCGTCGCAAGTCATACAGAGCTACAGGTAGGTGAGAAAAGAATCAGAGGCTGATACATTTTAGGAAGCAAGATGTTAGACCGATGCAAGGCCTAATTTGATCAAGCAAATTCCTTTAGATTCAATCTGTGTAGCCTAATGGAAAATAATATGTCCACACTAAAGCCACTAGATGGCACTGTGCCCTCTCATGTATCCCAACATTGAGAAGCACTGCAGAGAAAATAACACAAGACAAAACGTGAGGTAGAAAGCTTTTCCATCTGAATGATACAACTGTTGTTTGGAGGACGTTTGCTCTTTTAAAAGGGGGTAAATATGTTAGTAAAATGTTATTTTTTACAAAACATTTGAAGAATGTACACTTGATGATTTTATAAAAGTACAAAATATTTATTAATATTTATTTAGTCCAATGTTTACAAATTTCATCCACAAGTGCTGAGTAATTCAGGAGGACTGCATGGTTTATATTTTCTTAAAGTACTGTTAGACACTTGAGCAGACTACTTCCAGTTTACCGCTGGCTAATTTGAACAGGGATCAAAAAATGTAATCCTGTGACTCTTCTAGACATTTGAAATGTTATCAGACCGAATGAATCAAATTCTGATATTAACATCACTAAGTCACTAAGTGGGGGTTGTGATGCCCAAAAAAAAAAGAATCCAGAGTTTTACAGACGTCTCTTTAGCTATTTAAGTCAATGGGGAAAACTCTTTTTGGGCCTAATGGCATCACCTGACGACAGAGAAGTTGCAATTCCACCGTTTGGGCACTATGTCAGATTTCCTCCTTGGAAACTGATTGGTAAAGGGCAGCTACTTTCAAAACTCACCTGGTAGGTAATTGGATGAACCATCTGTCTATCAAACTCTCACTGAAGTCAACCAAGAGAATAGAACAATGAAGAAAATGCTCACGTTCTGATAAAACTATTGCAGCATATAAGCTTACTGCTGAGCCACCATTGTTGTTTTGAGTTGTTCATCTCCCCCTCCCCAACTGCCAGTAGCTCCTCACAGGACGCTGATTGGCCGGATGACTTAACGCATTAGTTGGAGCCTGATTATTTTCGCGTGTCATGTAAAGGCAATTCTCGTGTGATCATCATTATCGCGAGAAGCCATCTGCTGTCCAAGTTAAACACAACCAGTAGACCCTGCAAACTAGTTACAAGACTGCGCCCATATGTCAATGCATGTTGTCACTAACCTGTACTTTCCTCTCCACTGTGCTGCTGGGAGCCTCAACTGAGTCCTTGACAAAGACGTTTTCCATCACATCTACCTCCATGCACTCCTGCCTGCACACCGGACAGCGGATCACATTCACTGGAACGAAACAGAAGCACACATGTTGGTCTAAATCAGTAAAATTGGAAATGTAAAATGTGTTCTTTTTGATTCAATAAGTGGCACATGACGTCGGATATTTATAGTCAAAAGACAGTGCGTGAGTGTAAAAACTGAACACTGAATCTTCGTCGCATGCGGGGAAGACGATACCCTTTAATCGATCCATGATCAGTGTTTGTAAACAAAGGGGACTCACGTGGTTGGGTCGCGCTGTCAACCTGGGAGTTTGGCGGCTCTGCCATGGCCAAAGTCCTCGAGGGGGAAGGCAAACATTTCTTGCAAAAAGAGTGCAGACACGGCAGAAGTCTGGGCTCTCGACTATGAAAGTTTAGACGGCAAACGGGGCAAGTGTCCAGGTCATTTTGTCCGGTTGCATCGTTCTTATGCTCTTGCACTTGCTTGCTCTCTGCTTCGTTCTCAACGACGACGGCATCCCCCGTCTCCTGTGTGTGGGTGCGCCCATCCATTTGCTGCACTTCAGTGCTTCTCCTCTCTGTGTATACGAGATGTTCGTAGCCACACAGGCTTAAGAGTGTTTTTTCCTCATACACTTCGCGTGTTCCCTCTCAGTCAGTTCTTCCCTTTTTAAAACACGTTGATACGTTGACTATTCTGCAAACAACACGTTACCTTTCTCGTAAAATGACAATGTAAACCTGTGGCACGAAAGACAACGTACAGAACCTCCGCGTGCGTCGTGTCGCAGATGTTGTGAGATGAGGTGATGTTCAAATTGCACCGCACGCGCTCGTTGCGGCACGAGAGGGGTGGGGTCAAACAGTGCACGTTCAAAAGAGGGGGGGGGGGGGGGGGGGCTGAGTGATGGAGGATAAACCCCAACGGTCACAGGCAGGTGTTTGTCTGATGTTTGCTGCTACCTTTTTTTTATTTTTATTAAAGCAATACCATTATAGCAGTTAATAAGACAAGCAGTTCAGCGTTACACTTCAGAGATCTAGATTTTTTTAAAAAAGCCCAAGAAGGTGACTATCATTTTAAAAACCCATTCATACTTTATATTAATACTCAACACAGCTGATTGTGATCTCCAAATTTTTCCACCCGCCTCCCACTGATCCAGCTCATACTTCTTCAACTGCTTCTTCTGCACCAGTGCACCATATGCCAAATTGTGTATTAATGATGTGCATTATTCATCTTCTAAAATCTATTATTACAAATTAAACCCGTTCTCTTTTTTCCAACTAATCCTTCTACTTAACCTTGCTCTTTCACGTTCAAGCCAACAATCCAGGGCAGCTTTTTTTAACAAACCTTAAACTATTTCACATCTTTTATAGATCTATTGTGTTACATTTGGCACTTCATCTGTCTGAAAAAAAACTGAACGTGTAGTTAAGCCTTTGTGCTCCGAAAATAATCCGTATAAAAATGTTTTGATTCATTGCTTTCCTAAAATGAATTAGGCCTTATATCAGTTCTATACCTAAAGGTGGGTAAACTCTATTACTGCAAAAAATCATCTTAAATTACATTAGGGTAGACATTTATTGGCATTGTAATGGCTTATCACAACACAAAACAATGGCTGTTTATTTAATATGTAATGCAATAATTCACACTTATCACTCTGATGTAAAAAAAACAAACATTTGGCCATTTGTTAAATTGGTTTGGTAATGCTTTCAATTCTGCATTTGAACTGCTATAATGGAGGGCTTCATATTTTATTTTCCTGGGGGAATTTGACTTCATTATTTCTCTCATGTGAGAAAAACAATGTGTAAAACCTTTCAGTCAGCACAATGTGCTACAAGTCCATCATCATAGGGGTTCAGGGTTCAACGTCCAAGGTCTTTCATAAATACATTACCTAGTAGGCAGGCTACAAGGCACTTTAGTCTATCTGTTATTTTTACACACATGGATTTGACAGCAAAAAGCCACAGTGTCCCTCTTAGTGACGGGAACCATATTCCACTACTGGGATTGGGCACCTATGGGAACCCTCAAACGGTGAGAAGAATATCATCTGTGTGTTTCTAGATATGTATGTGAACTAGGTTTGTTAATGATTGCTTTACCAGAATGATTCTCTGTAATGTTTTGCCAGTGTTGAACAACAGGAATGCATCTTAACACAGTCTACACCAATCGAATACTATCTCCGTTTTCTGTGGATATATGAATAGACTCCCAAAGGCACAGCACTTGAGTGTGTCAAGCTGGCCATAGATGTGGGTTACAGGCACTTTGATGGCGCATTGGTGTATTTCAATGAGCATGAAGTGGGTCGAGCCATTAGAGAAAAGATTGCTGATGGAACCGTTAAAAGAAAGGACATCTTTTACTGCGGAAAGGTAATACGTTCTCTATGTCAGGTGTATCTTTTTTCTTTTTTTAATCGATTGTTTTAATTAGTTCTGTGTGTCTCTTCCCTAGCTCTGGAATACATTTCATCCACCAGAGTTGGTTAGACCGGCCTTGGAGAGAACACTGAGAGCCTTGCAAATGGACTATGTGGATCTCTACATCGTTGAACTTCCTATGGCCTTCAAGGTTTCTAGTAAACAATTACATTGCAACCATTTAGTGTCTGAACATTGCCCTTAGATACATCACACTCAGGGGCGGATTAATGCACAGGCTGGCCCAGGCTGCAGCCTAGGGGCCCCAGGATTGGTCAGAATATTTAAAAAAACAAATGAAACGTCACTTATTGTTACTCAACAGTATAGCGGCAAAATGTCAGAAAAGAAATGTGATAGCGGAGCACAAAAAAAGAAAAGCATGACTGAAAGAACAGCCGGGCCAAGATCTGCTTAAGAAAATTTCTAAATTGACAGGATTTTTAAAGGTTGCCGACTTTTCTTCTGTTCTAGCAGGTTTTTTTTTATATGATAAAGCATGATTAATAATATTGGGGGCCCAAACAGACAGTAGCTTAGGGGCCCGTAACCGACTTTATCCGCCACTGATCACACTGTTTAGTTCAGATAATGCACTTAGTGATTCAACATTAGAATTAGAAAGTATGGCAACTAAAACCTCTCAGTTTCTTTTCCCCTAATAATATGCAATAGAAAAGATACCAAGACAGTTTTATTTTTATTAAACTATTAAATTATTTTCATACATAAAAGAGCTGCATAAAGTGTGAAACGTGAAGGGACAATTCACCCTAAAATCAAAAATACATATTTTTCCTTTTACACTGTAGCGATACTTATCAATCTAGATAGTTTTGGTGAGAGTTAAGTTTCTAAGATATCAACCGTCTGCCTTCTCTTAAAAGTAATGGAACTAGATGGCACTCAGCTTGAGGTGCCTAATGCACTGAAAAAATACATTTTAAAATATCAACAGCAATGTATTTTTAACATAAATCAGGATCCATTTACTCAAGACAATCCACAGACCTGGCTTTGAGCATTAAGGGACTATTTTCATCATACATACATAAAGAAATACAACATTAAATTATAATGTTAATAAAGTGTTAATATATTTGATGATGCTTGAATTTTAGCCTGGAGATCAGTTCTATCCAAAAGACCAGGATGGAAAATACATCTACCATCACACAGACCTTTGTGCAACATGGGAGGTGAGTTATAAACTCAAATGTGCATGTGTTTATGTTGGTGAGGATGGATAAAATATTAACAAACATTTTTCAATACTACGGAAATATACATCAACACTAACAGTACCTGGAGCCTGAAAAAAATGACAATAGAGTTAAATCTGTGTCACCATTTGGACTTAGCTTCATAACAGTAAAATCCATGTCATGGTCTTGTATTGGATCACATGAGATTTAAGTAAGTATAAGTATACAATAAGTTGTATGTATGTATAAGTAATTACATTAAACAAGGTGAAAAAATACCAGCACTGGTAATGAATCAAGAAAAAACACTTTGGCATGTATCATACTTCATATTTGAAAGTTGATTCCAGAACATTCTCAGGTGCAGCATCAGAAACTATCAAGGGCAGTGACGTAAACAGCCAAGCTCTGTTCAAAGATTCGTTTTTTCTCCACTCTCTCATTAAGTCTGTAAAGATAATCAGTCATTCTGTAAGAACATGTCAATTGTTTCCCTTCAACAGGCTTTAGAGGCTTGCAAAGATGCAGGGCTGGTTAAATCTCTGGGAGTCTCCAACTTCAACCGCAGACAGTTGGAGCTGCTACTGAACAAACCGGGCATCAAACACAAACCGGTATCCAACCAGGTGACCCACCCTGTCCCTTCAGAATCCCTTTGAGATCGGAGATGCACAGTAGTATATTTTACAGGGCTATATTTTTCTTTGTTTAATGCTTACATTCCCACATTATAACAAGTTTCAGTGTAATTTGGGTTGCTCATAATGGATGATTTATACTCAATAGATTTAGATGAAACTCCTTGTCACAAAATAGTCAAAGACTATTTGAAAAGACATCTTTAGTTAGCTTCAATGGTATTAAAAGCAGTGGATCTTTCCTCTTTAATCCCAGTTTGAATTTGACTAGTAAGAGCAGAGGTTTGGGCAACTTTAATGGTTTATTTTTTTATTTTTTTTTGTTTTTTACTTTTTAATGTTTTTTTTTCCTCTTTCTTACCTTAAGGTTGAATGCCATCCTTATTTCACACAACCCAAGCTTCTGGAGTACTGTCGTCAGAATGACATTGTGATAGTTGGCTACTGTCCAATTGGCTCCTCCAGAGATGCATCCTGGTATGTTTTAAGAGATATGTACTTTTCAATGACAGCTGGCATTTTGTCATTTGTTGTTCCTTCTGGTGTTGTATTTATAGAAGGGTGAAAAAAAACTCAGAAAGAAAGAAAATTTTTTTGGACATCACAAAACACTAAATACGTAATCTATGTGGCATGTGAGCAGGAGAAACTCAATGTGATCCATTAGGCTTTAAGGTGAGATATTAATGTTCAATAACAAAACTGCAAAACGGCATAGTGGACAGACAAAGTCGTCAATGAATCTAATCTAGATCATTATCATTTACACTGCAACATTTTATATTATTATAAAATTATTTTATATTATGAATTATATTTACCAAACTACATGCTACACAACCTTCTAAAAGTCTCTGTCATGGCATCACTTGTTTTTTCTTCTGTCCCTGGTTTAGGGTGAATGTGAAATGTCCTCCTTTGCTGGAGGATGAGCTGCTTTTGTCCATTGGGAAGAAGTACAAAAAAAGTACTGCCCAGGTGGCTCTGCGCTTTAATGTCCAAAGAGGAGTGGTTGTGATCCCCAAGAGCTTCAGCCCTGAGAGGATCAAACACAACTTCCAGGTAGGTTTACAAAATGTTTTTCACTACTCTATGGTGTGTGTGTGTGTGTGTGTGTGTGTGTGTGTGTGTGTGTGTGTGTGTGTGTGTGTGTGTGTGTGTGTGTGTGTGTGTGTCTGTGTGTGTGTGTGTGTGTGTGTGTGTGTGTGTGTGTGTGTGTGTGTGTGTGTATACTGTAGATGGGAATGCATTTGGAAAAAAGACAAGTTATGGTGCCAAAATTCCTATTTGTATACAGTAGCCTATTCCTAAATACATTTCCATCATTTCAGTGCAAACAAATATTTTGTTCCAGATTTTTGATTTTTCTCTCACTGAGGAGGAAATAAAGGCCATTGAAGCACTGAACAAAAATATTCGCTTTGTGGAGCTGCTGATGTAAGTCTAAGCTTTGATATGAAAATATATTATCAAAAAGTTTAAGCCAATAGTGTACTTGTAGGTTGTACTGTAGATTAAAGACTGCATTGTGTTGTGTTGTTTCTAATGCAAAAACAGTTTTCTAAAAGACTAACAAGTCCTCATCGTCACAATCAGAAATGATAACACTTTTTTAATGGTTCACTACAGGTGGAGTGACCATCCGGAGTACCCATTTCATGATGAATATTAATGTTTTGGCTGACTCTTTATTATACCAATAAAGTTTGAACACATGTACATTTTCATAATGAACACTAGAGGGCTCTAGCTCACAGTAAATTAAAAGCACAGCTAAATGAATGCTTTTGAGGATAACATGCAGCTCAGACATGTGATGACAAAGTTGTTGGGTTGCATATGAGTTTCATGTGAGACTCATGGCTTTTGTATTATTTATAGACAAACACTTACCACTGGTTTGAAATGAACTGATGCAACAACTGCTATAAATAAAGTTTGGTGTGTAAGACCTTTGGAATTGAATGTGGAAAATAAAGTACATGCATGCAGATAGTTTGCTGAAATATCCACCCAGGTTTATTTTTACAATATTTTTCAGATACATCATCTATTAGTGGTTGCTTTGAAGATTAGGGTAACTTAAAAACAACCAAAGTTGACCAAAGTTATGAACCTTGTTCAAGGTGAGGCTAAATAAATCAGCTGCCTTAGAGCAAACAACACAGATATAGAACAGATAGTGATGTAAGTCCAAGAGCCAAAAATATAAAAATGGACTTTTGTTTTTATGGGAATGCAAATGTTTCAGTTGTGAATAATAAAGAATATAATAATTCAAATGAATGTTTTGTTTGGAGATGAGGTTAAATAACTGTGACTGCTGTAATTGGAGAAGTGTCTGAGTAAACATGTTGTCTCACTGTCCAATCCTTTAAAAGTATCTTGCTGACTGACATCTTTGTTGTATCATGCCAGAGGACTGGGTGTCATTTATTCTATATTCCTCTCAGAAATGTATCCCTCATGTTAGAATTATAAATACTGTAGCTCTGAAAATGAAGGACTGACAAAGGAATCTGACAATGACAAACAAAAAGTCTCTCACGGACCCATTTTGGGTTTTCTTGGATACACTGCAGTAAAAGAAGGCACTTTTTTTTTTTAACTGATATTATAACCAAATAAATATATTTGGTTGTTTGAAATAGTTATTCACCTTTTTTATTGCTTTTTTTACATTGTGCATATAGCCAGATTCTTGACCCTAAAAAGACTTCAACATATCATCATTACCAAAAGTGCATTAGTTAAACTACGCATGTAATAAATAATGACATTCTCATACATGTGATCATATAGAAAAAATACAATATATGCATCACTTTTCAATTCAATTCAATTCAATTTATTTCAAATAACTTTATTTATCCCCACAGGGCAATTCAGTTTGAAGCCTCAGTCACTTTTCGGTTATTAAACAAGTGCTGCATGTGTATGTTGGGTATATGTGCATGTGTGAATGTTCCCTAATTCATGGCAGTATATATTATGTATAGTTCTATGGTCGTGTCAGTGTGCATGCCTGCACATAGTCTTTATGATTGTATTATATGTATGTTTATCTATATGCATCTGTTCCTCTCTCTCCATGTACATTTCCATGTGTAAGTGCATAAACAGAGATCAGAAATCAGTAGAGTGCAGCATTGGTTTTGTTTCAGCCATTTGTTTCACCTTTTCATCAAATAACATTGACAAACAACAACAGTGGATATTGATTTTAACCTTATGAAGTGTTTGTTGTTGTTGTTATTGTTGTTATAGCCTTGCAGTAACACTTTTAGACGATTATACATATCAGAAAATATTTAATTGAAAACAGTAAAGCAAAATCCAATAGCAGATGTCAAATCTCTGCTGGTATTCATGTTTAAAAGTATGACATGGAGGAGATAACAGCCAAAAACAACCCATCAGACTTTGGTTAACAGCTCTCTCTGTCTTGTTTGGTCAGCTAGGGTATATGAGCTTTATCAGGACCAAATCTGTCGTCAGAGTGTTGACACACTGTGTAATCTGTGTGTGCACACCTCTTACCTACTTTAACGATGATGTCTGTCCAAAAACAGAAGTTTTCCACCACAATATGAAATGGGGGATTTTACAAAAGTGGGTATGTTATTATTAGTGACTCCTATGTGATGTACGAAACTTTGTTTACCCCTTACTTGACAGGCCCCTCATGAAAAAGGTTTGAGTTAATATTTTATATGCCACAGTTGATGATTTGATATCTAAGAAACATAAATGTGGGGGAAAGAGTGGGGGTGTATAAATCTGTTCACCTGTCCATCCAATTGCTGTATCAAAGTTTGTTTTACAAACAATGCAGTCCAATTAAAATATCTAATGCAGTATTCTTCCACTGGCCTCAAAAGGCCAATGTCATTTAATACAATCTGGGCTAATATTAATCATTAACAAGCCCCCACAAAACCTGCACTACTGCTGCTGACTAAATGTTAACTTTGCATACCAGGAGACTTTAAACCAGATGATTTTACACATTTAATTTAACCAGGACATTTGTGTTTGATTTGTAGAGACAGGGTGGACCCTTCAGAGAAAGCATCTGGCCAGTGACCCGTGGCTGTACAGCCATAGAACAGCAGAATTAATGAAAAAATACAGTTTATTAATGAGCCCCTTCTTTTGCTTTGTCTTCTTCTGTCTTATTATTTGCCCCATGGACATTTGGAAGCATGACAATGGCTCTGGATACTACTACTACAAACAATTTGAAAGGAAGGAACAATTGCACAGAAAGACTCTTCAGACCACTGAATAATAACAGCTGAAGAGATTTTCTTTTCATCTGCTTTGTACGTATTATCTAGAATAGCTGTATTTTTTAATCAGAGCATAACCCGTTTTCCTGTTTACTCAAGTCATTTGGGATTGTGTATAGGCACATCACATCCAATGTCCCATACTTATCTTAAAGGAAATAAAGTTATTTGCTTTCTTGCCAAGAGTTAGATAAGATGATTGATATGAGAGCGCTATCTATCTTACAGCATTGTGTATGTGGCATGAACATTACTCATGTTGAAACTTGCAGAGAGACTTGAAATTTAAAAGTTAGTGTAGGTGAGAACATGGGACTAAAATGAAAGTTTCAAAGACTTTTGAATTGTGTTTTATAGTTATTTTTGAACTGATAAAACAGATTGGTTGTTCATACAATAAAAGTCTAAACTAAAGCAAAACTAAAGTCAAGCAGACAGCTTCACTTTTATAGAAAGCTGTGTCTTGAATTATAATTTGATTAAGGGTGGTGGGTGGGGGAGTTTTCCCAAAAAAAGACCTCAAGATTTCAGACAGGAAAAGGAGAAACACATCAACCCCCATCCCCACCTCCATAAAGACCCTCTGGATTGTGACCTCCTAACAAATGACTTGAACCGAGCCACTCTGGACCCCTGTGGTGGGAAAATCTTCTGAATGGGCTGCTGGGTCTGTGGGGGGAATAAAGACTCTTTTCTGGGGCGTGAATTAAGAATGTGTCTGGAGCAGGGGCTTCATGAAGCAAGAGAGATATTTTGAAATATTGAAGCTTCTTATCGTCAATATTGTGCACACATAATTTTAAATTCAAGGGATTTGCGGATGATGCATTTTTTGTATCTTTAATCTTTTTCAAAACAACATCAGAAATATTTGAGATAATTTCTCATATCCATAAACATATGTGCATGCCTGTGATAAATACACCTAAATACAAGTGTGACCAGCCTCTGCCCTGTACTCGCTGGTTGCTCACTGGACAGAACGGCCCTGGGAGAATGTGTGTGTCAAAAGGTTACGTAATCAGCCCACCATGCTGAGACAGCACAGACCTCTAGTGTGCTGTGGGGAGTGAGTGAGTGTGTGTGTGTGTGTGTGTGTGTGTGTGTGTGTGTGTGTGTGTGTGTGTGTGTGTGTGTGTGTGTGTGTGTGTGTGTGTGTGTGTGTGTGTGTGTGTGTGTGTGTGTGTTTGTGTGTGGGGTGTCTGAATAGAATTGGATAAAGGGAGGGGGGTCTTTGGAGAGGGGCAGCTCAGAGGGAAAATCTCACTGCGGGCTGCACCAAAGTTTTCTTTTCCTCGCATCTCCGCCCCTTCATGAATGTTATATAGTGAAACCTGAAACGGCAGCAGGCCAGTATTTCGTGGCCCACTCTCTTCTTGAAACTGTCATTGACCAACACTATGAAAGGTGAGTGCCTTTGATTATTGATCATGTGATTATTTTTCCCAATCAGAGCTGAATAAAATAAATGATTGCTATCTAGGACATATAATGGCCATAGACATTTTATCTTATTTTTTGACAATATAGCCTATATTTTTTGCTGCCATATTTAGTGTCTTTAAGTTATAAAGTAGCACGGTTTTGTACCTGCAGTATTAAAACTTTACTAACATGCTCCAGTGCAAAGACTGCATGTCCGTGTAAACAAAATTTGGCTTTTATAATTCAGTTGCTGTATTCAGCAAATTGTTATGCAGCACACTTAATTCCATTGTGATAATCCTTCTGTTCCATGCTGTAATCAGAAAGCACATCAAATGGGACTAATACAAAACTAGTGTTTCTCATATGGACTATAATTCATCCTCAGTCATAAATAACTTAATTTGTTTGTTGTTTTGCCTTTTTTTCTGACAGAGATAAATGATCTATCAGAGAAAATGGCTTCTACACAGTTTTTTAACATGGGAAAAGTGGATATTGATGTGGATCAAAAGGATGTGTTCATAGTACATGAAAAGCTTGATGTTTGAGATGTGACACATTATTATTATGAAATCAAAGCAGATTATTGAACAAAGGTTCATAGATCAAACTAATAAGAAAAACACTCCCTTTTTATCCATGACTTATGTTATTGCTTTTTTCTTTTTTTTTGCACTAACCAGATTTATCACTTCTAACTAGCATAGACATATGTGAATTAGTATTCAACATCACATGCTGCAACTATAACTCTTTATGGTAATGGCACCCGCCCCACACTCCACTTTTCTCAGTCACTCACACCAGCTTAATAGTGGTAAACATGTAAAATTCCAGTTTCTATCAGTTATATACAAATGTCAGTACAATAATCATGGACAATCAACAACTACTTGTATGTGAAAGGGATCACGCATAATGTTGAACCCACAGAGCATCTTCATCTGACTCTGTGGTTCCCTGCAGCTCCACAGAGTGTTGGAGCATCTTTCAGCTTGTTCTTTTGGTTTTGAGGCCACAGATTTCAACCAAAGGCTGCAGTGAAGCATTGTTTTTCAGACTGGCATTGAAGCAGCACTCCATCGACTTTACACTTGAAGTCGACTACTTAGTCTATGAAAACGATTGCATGATGTCTTCAGTGGCTTTGGAGGGAACATTACTAAGGTTATATATTAAGGGTCTAATGAAATATGGTTTTGATTTGCATTTTGGGAAATGTAGGATGCAGTGTTTTGGAGCTTTCCCCATACTAGAGACTAAAAATCAGGATATCTTGGCTCCTGCTGCTTTCATCTTGACAAGAATTTTTAAAATTGGTCTCCCTATACACCCCCTACATTATGAAAGTGTAATGCTAAATAGCTAGATTACACCTTTAAGTTACCTTTAGAAGAATGTACCAAATGTCCTGCATACATTAGTTTAACAAAAACAAAACTGTGTGTAGCCCAACACCTTAAAGCTATTCTCCACAGATCTGACACATCAAAGTCTGCTACATTTATACCAGCCCTACCCTATCCAATATCTGACCAAACTGTTGCATTGTGGATAATGCAGGTATCAGGTTGTGACTAGGAAGAATCATGCCTAGAATAAAATAAATATAAAAAAGACTATATTGCTGGTTTTGCATTAATTTTTATGCTTTTTTAAAACAAAATCTGTCCATTGTGCGTCCAACAATGTAACAGAAGATGCTAAATCCATGGAGTACTGTTTTAAGTACTATGGTTATAAGGACAAAACAGAGCACACAATGTCCAGTAAGTCAACCACACATTAATTCAGACATTCAATAGGTCAGCCTGTCAGCCACTTGCTCAGTCACTCCACAGCTTTTCAGAGAGAGGTAAAGTTGGCACTGCTTCCTGGGATAAAGCTCCACTGTGCCTCGATGAGGTCATTCTCAATCTTGGCATATTTTCTGACACTGTAGCTCTTTCTGATGTTCTATAAGCATGTATGTATTAAACTATTTCAGCTTGACTATGCTACTATAAATAATGCTGATTTAGTCTAACCTATTGAAACTATTGCGTTTGAAGTGATATATGTGTGTGTTAAGCTTCCCAGCATCCACAAAGAAACTGAAAAAGTGAGGTAAATGGTGATCTGGCTGCAAGTCCAGTGAGATTCTCATGTGCCAGCACAGAGCAGTGGGGCTCCTCGGCTTTTGTTGCATCAAGCCTTCATTCCCACCAAGTACCTTCTGAATACAAGGGACTCTATTTTTACCTCAGGCCACAATTTGGCTCCAGTGCTAGAGATTTTGGCTCTCAAAAAAGGTTCCAACCTCCAACCCATGCACACAGCATATACAGACTCACACTTACGATCTACATCTGCCCTTTTGCCAGAAGGACCCCATTCCTAAAAGTGGCTCCACAGCTTCTGGCTTAAAATGGGATTTCAGTATCTAGTGTTGTTTTCAGAACTCAACTCAAAAAACAGACACCTTCATTTGTACTTTGAGGCCAGGTCACAGAACATGTAACATGTTTTGTTTGTGTGGATGTGTAAAAGATGGAGAAAGGGAAAATGATTTAGTGTCCACGTGTATTCTTGTAACTGAATTAGTAAGAGCATTTCTCCTGCAGACTGATGACCAATTTGTTTGAATTTGGGTTGCAAAAGCAATGACGATGATGTGCTTGAGAGAGAGGGAGAAGGCTAACAGAAGGACTGGTGAGAGGCATGTTAATGCAACCTGACAGGAGTGAGCACAGTCAGTGAGTTGTCTGTTTCCTCCACAGAGAGAAATTCTTTCAGCAGCACTGGCCCCTAAACAGGGTCTGGCTGAGGGCTTGAATAACTTCTAATATGCCAACATCAAGCCACTACTATCCTCATCTAACACAGGAAAAGTAGTGACATAAATTATAACTCATGTCAACAAAAACAGGTATAATTGGAACATCACATGCACATTGGGAATGCATCTTGAGAACTAGCCAAGGTCCTGAAATTGCTCCCTTCAGGTCCTAAGTACACTTAATCCTTGAACAGATCTCATTTACACTTATCAACCTGATCCGGTCAAATTACAGCCAAACTATAAAGTCAGTTAAGGAATATTGGTTGAAATTCAAAGATGTTGCTTTGTACCCGGAGCCAGTAAGGTGATTTAAGTACTTGAGTAATATGTTCATCTATGAGAGTATGCATGAAAACTAGCTGCCGCATACGGAATTATCTGGAGCACTCTTAATAGATATCTTTTTTGGCCAGCTGAGTATACTGTGCTATGGTTACTATAGCATATGCTTGTTTATGGTTTTGAAATAACTTTTCTAAAACCATAAACAACTGTCATAGAAATGTGTTTCATGATCCATTTCTCTGGCAGATAATTCAATATTTTAATATATTGATTGTCAATATAGTCAATATTGTCAGTTTAATCATATTGTAATGTTGTGGTCATATCATATTATTCTTTAACAAAATGTGTCAAGACTTATGCTTTGGAGCCATTTGTATTATAAACACACCCTTAGCTATTCAAGTTCTTGTTTTTCCACATATGAAGTTTTGATTGATATCATGCAACATGATTAATTTGATTCTTGTTGGTGTTATTTTGCTTACATTTGCCACATATATCTATCCAGATGACAGCATCACTTATGAAATTTGTTTTCTTTGCTATTCAGATAAAGAGGAGACAACTTAGGAGGACTATGAGATTGTTTCTTTAATTCATTGTCAAAGTAATTGCCATTGCAAAACAAAGCATTCAGATGTGCCTTTCACAAAATGAAGATTAAAACGTTTTTTTCTTTATAATTTTTGTTTTTTCTCTTCCACTCTAACCCTTTGGTGGCACAGGGGACATGGAGAACATGTCCAAGGTGGAGCCCTCCAATGGGCACAGCAGGCCCCTGGACATTGTGCCCAGTACAGAGGAGAAAATGACGGAGAGGGGTCAGTGGGGCAACAAGATTGAGTTTGTTCTCTCTGTGGCCGGAGAAATTATTGGCCTCGGGAATGTCTGGCGTTTCCCCTACCTTTGTTATAAGAACGGAGGAGGTGAGTGCTGGAATTATTTATCCTTGGCTTGGTCAAAACAAAGGTTTTTAAAATTTTTATTCCTCCACAGAAACACAAAACTTCTAGAAATTGCATCGCTGCTTTTTCAATGATTTTGAATTAGTTTAGGAGATACTACAGGATACTACGTGGGCTAATATGTAAGGAGCTCCATTGATCAATGCGGGTCATGGTTCACTGAGAATGGGAAAAGAGCCAGACACATTTGGCAGCCAGTTAGTTAATGTTTGATACATGAGAGTTCACTGACAAACAATAAAATGTTGGATCTTTAATTTCCCCAAGGAAGTAGTTTGTTCTTTTAGCAACTATAGTCTACCAACATAATATTTACATAACTTTGTATCATGAAATTTGCTTATACCAGTAGAATTAAATTCAAACAATGTGCACCAGCCTCTAGTACTCTAAATCTCTTGGTAGCATATTGAAGGTCTCTGAATGAACTGTTCTTTTAATCTTTGTTTTGCTCATACAGGTGCCTTCTTCATCCCATACCTTATCTTCCTTTTCGCTTGTGGGATTCCAGTCTTCTTCCTGGAGACATCTCTCGGTCAGTACACCAGTGAGGGAGGTGTCACCTGCTGGAGGAAAATCTGCCCATTGTTTGAAGGTAATCTCTCTTGCAAAATATAATTGAATGGATGTTTAATGATGTTAAAAACACTTTACAGCAACAAGAGTGGAACTCTTCAGCCCAGAAGTTTTAGGGTCATGCACTCCCAACATCTGTTTAATTTAGACTTGTATAACATAATTGAGATGATTCCTGTGCTTTGTGAGAGTTTATCTTTGGGGAACCATCCATCATTTTGAATGTAAATAAGGATTTAATGATCACAGTATGCATGTTGTTGTAAAAAAATGAGTTGCTTGTGTACTACATGGGACTTCCACATGTATACAATGTGCTTATGAGCATGTGTCCTTTTCAGTGTACGTGCATTTGTGATAGCGTGACTTTGTGTGTGTCTGTGTGCACATATGTGTCAAGACTTAGACTTAGACTTAGACTTAGACTTAGACTTTTCTTTATTGATCCCTTCGGGATGACTCCTGCAAGGAAATTGAATTTCCAGCAGCTTACCAAAACACAAGAGAGGTATTAAAAAATATACAGTATAAGATACCCAATAAACTCTTAGCTGAATAAATCAAGAAAGTATAAAAAAAAACAATAAACTCAAATATATATGAAGTGGGTGTCAAACAACCAATGCCATGCAGACATACAACTAAGTCTGTAATCAGCCATAATCATAACCCACATAGGATCAAGTGAGGCATACAATCATGTGTTGGAACAAGTATTTTTGGATGCTATTCTCAGACTACTACTGTCGAATACAACACTGCAACAATGCACTCACTGCAACTCCAGGTGTTCTCATTTGATGGTGTCCAATCTGCTTTTGAGGCGATAGTGTGAGCAGAAATGAACTGCAAGAAAAGTTCCTCAATACAAGATTTAGAGCTATATTAAAGCATACCTATGTGGAAATAAAAATATAGCCTTATGTCACATAAACAGATATACTTAGCCTTGTGTTGACATTGTCAAGCCATAGGCAAATGCATAGTTTGTCTTTGGTCACACATCCACGTCCCCATCTTTTTAAACATGCTTCATTGTCAAAAATGTATAATAAATAATGGCAGCATTTTACTGTTCACTCATAAACTTGATGTTTTCTTTTCCAGGAGTGGGTTATGCCACCCAGGTGATTGTTGCACTGCTTAACATCTACTACATTGTGGTGTTAGCCTGGGCCATCTTCTTTCTGTCCAACTCCTTCACCTGGGATCTGCCCTGGGCCTCCTGCAACAACACCTGGAACACAGGTGAACCACAGGACCCTATGCCAAAAACAAATAATGTGCTTCTGCTAGACATATACTGTGTGTAATAATAAATCAGGTGTAGCTAGGTCTCCATGTAAGCAATCTTATGGTGGTTTAAAAAAGGGTGAAGTTTTATAAACATTTTAGCCACACATGGATGGCAATGGCGGAATGTTGGTCCAACACATTGACTAAAATATCCCAACAACTATTTGATGGCTTGCCATGTAATCTTCATGGTCCACAGAGTATTAATCCTGTTGACTTTGGGGATTCCCTGTCTTTTCCACATCATCATGAACTTTTGGATTTCTAGGGAAATGTCTTGACAGCTATTGAATGGGTTGTTGAGACAGTTGACTCCCCCTTGGGATGAATTATAATAACTTCAGGGTCGCCTGACATTACCCCTTTTTGACCAAGCCAGGCTTAGTTCTAGTGCTGGTGCTGGTTCACTGTTGGTTCAACTTAGGAACCTTCTCAGAACCTGTTTTCCACAGGCTAGAGAGCCACGATATTACGTCAGTGTATACGTCTGAGGTTTCCCCAGAAATGCTAACGTCCACTTCAAGCACATCATCAACAACAACAACAACAACAACAACAACAGAGGACTACAACACTTTTGAACTGCTCGTCTTTAATACAATGGGTGATTCTTGTTTGAGAAGAAAGGTAATTATCTAATATGTTTTCATTCTTATTAACACTGAATTTAAGATGTTAATTTTAGCTAGCCTTACCTAGCACTGACTACCTGCAATTAATCACATTGCAGTTAAAATTAATGATCCATTTATGTCTTTACGATTCATGTCTTTACAGGCAACTACAGAATCAAATGACTGCAGCTGGAGCTGTGTTCAATGGAAACTGCCATTATACCAGACATGTTCACATTTATGTTTGCTTTTCAAGTTGTTAATAGTTCTTTGATTTTTTGAAAGGAACTGTGTATAATTTTTGTGCATAACTGTGAATAAACATTTTTTGAAAACTTAATTTAAACTGTGTTTCTCTGTTGATAAATACTAAAGAAGACGTGTCTCTTTAGAAAAGTTGTTTATTTTGACAAAGGAACGACAATAAAATACACAAATTCTAAAATCATAACATTTTTTTAAAGCATGCAAGAAGTAGTGCCGGTTCTAGACCAGCAAAGAGTTGGTGCTGCTTTGGAACCAGTTTTCCTGATAGAGAGCTGGATCTTTGGCTGTCGAAACAGGAAGAACTGGTTCAAGATTGGGCACTGGCTCTCAACCGGCCCTCAAAATGTCTTGGTCGAAAAGGGGTAATTGGGACTCGTATCACTATCATCAGGTCAGAAATGTAATTTGACTTATCAAATACCAAATAAAAAACAATTCCATTTACATTCAATTAACTTCAGCTTGCTAAATAGTACTTAACACTCCAAACTAAGAGGGTAAAAATTATACGCACTAAATATCAGCATGTTACCACAGAATCTCTTACATGGCTATAGACTTTTATTGTTGCTTATTTTAAAACCATTTAAAATACCATTATTTTTCCTGGTGTTCCCCTTCAACAGTTCATTCATGTATAGTTTCATCTTAAGGGAGTGAATGTTCTTGCACTATTTCACTCCTCCGCCTCAGTCAGCCGTTGCATTGCTTCACTTGCCTGTGTGTAACTTGGAAACCCTGGAGAAAGCTTGGATTTCTTCTGAATGTCTTTCTGTCTTTCCTTTCATTCAAGATTCCTGTATGGCATTTGAGAAGGGGAATAGCTCCATCAATCACCATGAGAACACCACCTCTCCTGTCATTGAGTTCTGGGAGTAAGTCCCTTTTTGTTTGACCATGTCCTTAAATGCCTTATATGCCTTATATGTCCTTATAGGTGCTAATAAGTTTACCAAATATTTACTTTAAGTAATTTAATCTTATATTCCATCCGGTCTAAAAACTGTATGATTGTTTTGTAGTTCTGCTAACAGGCCTTTTGAATTGTTCATAGACGCTTCTCTTCATTGTGTGTGTGTGTGTGTGTGTGTGTGTGTGTGTGTGTGTGTGTGTGTGTGTGTGTGTGTGTGTGTGTGTGTGTGTGTGTGTGTGTGTGTGTGTGTGTGTGTGTGCATGCGTGTGTGTGTGTGATTGCCTTAGGCGAAGAGTGCTGAGAATTTCCTCAGGCATTCATCATATTGGCTCCCTGAATGGGGACCTGGTCATCTGTCTGGCCATTGCGTGGGTCATCTGCTACTTCTGCATCTGGAAGGGAGTCAAGTCTACTGGAAAGGTGAAACGTCCCCTTTATTCTATATTCAATATACAGTAGGAATAAGAGAGTATAAGTATATAGTAGTCTGCAGCTTTAAGGAAGTGTTGCATTGTTTACAGTAGCAGAAGGAATAAATAATACACAACCACAATGAATGCTGCACAAAGATGATGAATGCAGCACAAAGATTGGCACCTTCTGAACCTCAAACCTCATCAACGGAAAATCCAGAACACCAACATTTCACATTTTAGCCATTTCACATTGGAGTCTTGTAGACACACATGTTTTATTAAGAAGTACTGCTATTTCCCTGCAGGTGGTTTACTTCACAGCCACCTTCCCTTATGCTATGCTGGTGGTCCTGCTGATCAGAGGGGTCACCCTTCCAGGAGCTTCCAGGGGAATCCATTTCTACCTCTACCCCGACCTGGGACGGCTGTCTGACCCACAGGTGGGCTGGAAATGCTTGTGCTTTCAGACATACATTCACATTCCCAAAAACAACTCTTACACATGCAGATTCAACTGAAAAAGACTATGATCTCATGTCCAGCTGCATTTTAATGCTTTCCGTAATGCATTGATGTCTTATTATTAAAACTGGGGCAAAATGCTGCCTTGGGAAGTTGCTATAAACTGGAATATTCACTATTGGTTGTGTACAAGGTTGGCAGTTTAAGCATGAAAAGATTTGTTTTGACAACATATTCCACAGCATTTAAACTGGAATTAATTTGCTTGAAGATTTTGTTTTGTCTGTTGTCTGAATGTGAAGCTACACTTAATAAAGTATAGTGCCATCCAGAAATACCAGCATGTTTCTAATTTGCTGAACTTTGGCTGAGGTGTGATTAGGGATAGAAAGAACCAGGATGCAACTTTACAGTTTTGCCCTCTCATGTCATTTTGGCTTTTTGCAGCAAAAACACTCTAAAACCCAACTGTAAACTACCTGCTCAGCACCAAACAGCAGACAGACACACATAGTGACTAGCTGGTAAGCGTAGTTGAGCATTTAGCAGCTCAAGGGCCAGATACTTTTCTCTGCAGTTATTGGAGACCATAAACACAGCTGGAAGGATAGTGAATATTGGACTTGCATGGCAACAGTTTGCCTCCAGGTTTGCCATGACCATTTAAATGGTAATAATTAGATCATTTTTTTGTTTATAGTGTGTTTCTGCTGCCTCCTAGTGGCCCAGAAAATCCCTTTTTGCAGATTTAAGGAGAGATGATGTGAATGCTGTTTCCGGTGTCAAATACATTTTGCATCCATACATCCACTCCAATAAGGTCACGTTCCTTTTACTTTAGACATTACATTTTAGGAAACAATGTTGCCACCAACTTGTCTCGAAGGGACAGTGTCATTTACTGTAGTCATGTGTCCAACAGAATGTCAAGGACTTATTCACCGCTAAAAGAAAGAGAGAGGATAAGGAATGGTGGTGGTAACAGAGACTTTATAATTTCTTCTTTCCTTGTTGTTAGGTTGCAACCAGTGTGAAAATCTAAGAGTCCCTTTGATGGGGATGAATACAAGCCCTGTGAGTGCAGGCTAAGACAAGCTAGGCTGGTGGAGTTGGTGCTTTGGGAATACCTACTTTTGTGTAATATTGTGTCCATAGCTTTTGTTTTTGGTTGGACCTCCAGTTAATCAGATCTTCAGTGCTGGCTGCCTGCTATCTAAAACATGCCCCAGTGCCCTGGGAGTACTTTACCAGAATTGCAAGCATAAAGACAGACCTCATTTGAATTTTGAAGTGTGAGTGAGTGTTCAAAGAGAGGGTGGAAAAGTACTGCACTTTATTCCTGGGAGAGACAGGGATGGATAAATAAGCTTTGCTGGGTGGGTGATGTCAGGATTGAGGGGTTGAGAGGATGAGTTTTAGGTCGAGGAGCTGCAGTATTTGATAGATGCATTGAGTGTTAGATTTTGGTTTTAAAAAGAGAAGAGATGGTGAAAGCATAGGGTGCATAGGAGGCTGTGTGAGGAGAGCAGTCCCTGAATCTTGATCAAGTAGGAATCATTTAGTGTTTAATCATGTTCATTTGATATTGCTAATGAAATGCTCCTCCTCAATACAAACTCTGGTAAGATTCTTAAGAATTTCAACATCAGTGTTATTTTAACAAACAGCAGACATGGTCATTTCTTATGTGTATGTGCACACAGCAGAGTGAACCAAGCATTCTGAGAATGTTAACAATACATCATTTTTATTAGTATTAATTAGCTAATTAACTATTTACTATTACTTCTACTACACTATATTTCAGAAATGAATATTGTACTTGTTACTCCACTACATTTGTCTAAAACTTTAATTAGTCTGCTGATTGCATTTTTTCATACCCCTCCCGTCCAGTGGAAACCATATGTTGAACGTTTTTGATAAACCGAAGTGATTTAGTGTTTTTAATTAATTTCTGAGCAGCAGTAGTTAAGATTAGCATGGCTTTTAATATATACACAGCAAAATTAATGCAGCATTAATATTTACATTTTTACATTTTACTCAACAAAGACTACATACTTTTACTTGAGGTTTCGAACACAGGACTTTTACTTGTAGTAGTATTATCACAGTGTGGTATTTGTACTTCTTACTTACAGGATCTGAATAATTCTTCCACCTCTGCAGTCAGCATATACAGTACTCAGCAGAATCTTTTTCAAAGGGACACCTCAAAGTCAACTTAACCAAAGACTGAAACAGACAACCCCAAAGGAGTTTGAACGCTGTGTAAAACATATATAAAAGCAGAAAACAGCATCAGATTTGGTTTCTATTTCCATTTTACGTAGCGTCTGAACACTTTTCGAAACAGGGTTGTTAATATCATTTTAGTTTAGGTAGTCTGTGTTTGAATTATTATTAATTTAATGTAGTGCCTCTTGTTTCTATTCTGTCCTCAGGTATGGATGGATGCTGGAACCCAGATCTTCTTCTCCTATGCTATCTGCCTGGGTTGCCTTACCGCACTGGGAAGCTACAACAAATACAAAAACAACTGCTACAAGTAAGGAATGAAATAGCGTTGTAAGTGAGTGACGGTACAATTGAACCTGTTTTTCAACCTTACTTCATAGTCGTTGACTGTCGTTGAAGTTTTTATCTTTATATAAAGGGAATCAAATCTCTAATTCGTTGGGTACCATCAACACATTCACACAGGCAGTTCCTAATCAATACATGCCCCCTCTTTGTGCTTTTTCTAGGGATTGCCTGTCCCTCTGTTTCCTGAACAGTGGCACCAGTTTTATTGCAGGTTTTGCCATTTTTTCCATCCTGGGCTTCATGTCCTACGAGCAGAACGTGCCCATCTCAGAAGTGGCTGAATCTGGTTGGTTTTTCTTTTACTGTTTATAGAATAGCTTTCGCTAAACAATCCTCATTGACAGAGACATGTTCCTCTACTGATTTACTTTGGTTTAATTATTTTTGAAAGACTTAGGATGAGTCATAGCAGATGTATGCAAAGCCCTTACTTGAATTGATGGATTTCCTTAAGCCCCTCCATTCATTCTTGCTCACTTGAGCAGGATGAGGAAAATTACATTTAAATTCTGTCTCAGGTCCAGGTTTGGCCTTCATAGCCTATCCCCGTGCTGTGTCTATGATGCCCTTCTCTCCTCTATGGGCCTGCTGCTTCTTCATAATGATTGTCTTTCTGGGGCTGGACAGTCAAGTGAGATCAACATCTGCACCTCACACATACACACAACAGAGATAATATAATAACAGAGAAAGAGCAATTTAAGTATTAGAGTTACAAACATAATTCTTGAAAAATACCATGCATTATTTGTCAAGCAGATATACACAGATATGCCTAATTTTTCTTTGCTTGGTAGTTGTTTTTTTGAGAGGTCACTCACATACATACATATATACTTCTTTCTTGACCAGTTTGTGTGTGTGGAGAGCCTGGTGACAGCCATGGTGGACATGTATCCCTCTACCTTCCGGCGTAAAAACCGCAGGGAGCTCTTCATCCTGGCAGTGGCTGTGGTGTCCTTCCTCATGGGGCTCATCATGCTGACAGAGGTTGGTCTCAAAATAAACAACAAGAATAAGCATGTAATCTGTCCAAAGGAGAGTAACTACAAACCTACCCTTTCTACCAAACCAATTTTATTTCAAACCAGATTTCAGAATTACCATTCAGAAACTTATTTTTCTTCATAAAATTGGAAAATGCTATTAGAATATTAACAGGATAATAAATGGCGGCTTGTTGAAGGCCTTTTGTGTTTCACGCCTCAGTGAAGACTTTCTTGTCATTGGGATTTTAAACATAGCAAACCCATTTTAAAATGAAACTGCCAGTTACAGCTTCTTGTTAACAGCCTTCAGTCCAAATAAGCAGCAGTTCATAACATGAAGAGTTATTTGACAGCTTGGAGCTTTTCTTTTGCTAGTTTTAACCCATGTCTGTCTCTACAGGGCGGCATGTACGTCTTCCAGCTCTTTGACTACTACGCAGCCAGTGGGATGTGCCTGCTCTTTGTGGCTATTTTTGAGACTGTTTGCATTGCTTGGATTTATGGTGAGTATATTAGGCAGGCTATTTAGGAATGCATAAAAGGGGGTATTTAAAAGACAAAAGCTTGATTTCCAGGCTCTATTCATCCTGCTTCACACTGCCCTCTACATTCAGCCAATCACTAAGGTTTCTTTGGCTCACACATTCAAACCAAAAAGTGTTTTGAGCCTTATTCAAGTCAGTTGGTTTATTTTATGAATAAAGTGTTAAGTGCTATTTGGTATCTTTTTCTTAGTATCTTTATTATTATTTACTTATTTATTACTGCATTTATACAGATCTCCTTTTTAAGGCCTGATTATGTCTCATGTTGTATTTTATGTGTGATGTCTCTATGTCTGAAAGCTACTTCCCCAGGGGATCAAAAACGTTTTTATCTATCCATCTATCTATCTATCTATCTATCTATCTATCTATCTATCTATCTATCTATCTATCTATCTATCTACCTATCTATCTATCTATCTATCTATCTATCTAAAGTAGCCTACTGTATTAAAGTCATTTCTGTCAATCATGGATATTATGAATGTGTTTCTATTTAGATTTCTGTTGTTTAAACAGAGGGAGTCTCGACAATTGTTAATTGTTGTGTAATTGTTTGATGTTGATGTCTTTACTACGTTTCCCTCATCTCTCCCTGATTACAGGTGTCGACCGTTTCTATGACAACATAGAGGACATGATTGGCTATCGCCCCAGCCCTGTTATCAAATACTGCTGGCTTTTCTTCACCCCTGCAACATGCTTTGTGGGTCTCACATTTGTTTTCAATATGCACGCTTTCACACTAGACTCCTGCTGGCCGACAGTGGAAATACATTTTTCAATTTGCATACTACCAAAAATGGTCACGTAAAACCTTGTTTTATCTATATCCTAAAAAATGAGATTGGGATTAAAGTTCAGGATCAACTCGATTTAAAGTATTTACTACTTCAAATATCAGATATGTCACATTGTCAACAATTCACACAGAACCATGAAAACTCTCTCTCTCTCTCTCTCTCTCTCTCTCTCTCTCTCTCTCTCTCTCTCTCTCTCTCTCTCTCTCTCTCTCTCTCTCTCTCTCTCTCTCTCTCTCTCTCTCTCTCTCTCTCTCTCTCTCTCTATTATCAGGCAACTTTTGCTTTCGCCTTGATCAAGTACTCACCTCTGAAGTACAACAATGAATATGTCTACCCATGGTGGGGCAATGGGATAGGCTGGATGCTGGCCCTGTCCTCCATGCTGTGTATCCCTGTATGGGTAGCAGTGAAACTGTACTACACCCCCGGAACAATGAGAGAGGTATGTTTTGCCTAAAAACCAAGCAGAGACCAAAACAGACCATAGTTTTTATTGGACTTACATTTGTTAGGTGGACTTGTGTTTTGATTGTTTTTCTTTTTAAATGAATGCTAAATATGACATTTATCCTTTTATCCTTGTGGTCTAATGTTTAAAGTATTTTATCAAATAACCACAGTGTCCCATTTCAGTTGTGAACTGTTGTTGCATGTCACATCCTACTTTTCTTCCTGTTTTTCTTCTGCCATACTGCATTACTGATCTTTAATAATCTCGGATAACAGTCTTAGTTAGATAAAATGCATTCATGCTATGTTTATCAGATTTTGTTTGAACATTAGTAGTCACAAATTACTCAAACACTATATCACTGACATATAAACAAAATTTCTTCCATTTTATACATTTTCCATTCCCAGCGCCTTGTTTTCTTGACCACTCCTTCCACTGAGTTGCCGAAGACAAAGAAGGAACAGGAGAGGTTACTGGCTATCTTCGCAGCAGACGGCGACAGCCTCCATCAGAAATCACCTCCCACTAAGGATGGCTACTTCCCTGTTGATGAAAAAGAGTCTCATTGCTAGAGACTTGAGGGCTGGAATCAGAGCCCTGTTGGGGTCAAGTCAAAGGTCACTCCTCAGCTTTGACACATTGTCTGGCCCACCTCCCAACTTTCTCTGCAATACCTCACCAGACAAGGTGGCGAAACAGGCACAGCGTAGACTGTAAGAGTCACCTGACCTGTAACTGCTGATCTGCTGCTGGAGCTTTCTCCTTTGTACATTGCCTTGAGTATGATGGCATCAATATTCTCACTTCAAGAGTCACATCACTTAGTTACCATATCATTTGCCAGTGGCAGAGTCACATGTAAAAAATGTGGCCATTGTTACACAGTGGCTAAGAACTTACATTTGATCGTGTCTGCTTTCTAAGGAAGCTTTTTTTTCTGTTATGGACAATGTTCAGTTAGTTTGACATGACATTACAGTTACTTTATTAATTTTAACAGCCATCTGCTGCAGATGGAGAACAGGAGGTGTCTAATAAATAAAATCTGTTTGTGCTGAAAAGCACTTCTGTACTGTATACGGAGTAAAAGCATGTTCCACCCATCCAACCATGCTGACAGCTCTGTTTTTGCTGTTTAGTAAGGAGATATTATCTCAGGATGAAACATTTTCTAATTAAAAAAAAAAATTCATACAGAAGCATACTAATAACCAGTGCTTGAGAACGCAAGGATTGGAATTTAAATATATATTTAGATGAACTGACCAGAACTCAACTAAATTAAATACTGATGTTTTTTTCCCCAGATTAATGTTATAATGTTCATTTATTCCGTATGTTTTTACTTCTTTTGCTGAATATTACAGAGTTGCCTGAATATGGTACACGGTTTTTGTCAGTCTTCTGATTATTGACATTTTAATTTAGTCGTTTTTCAAAAAAGTTTTAATGCATTGAAGTGCCTGAAGGAGAGTTGTGCCATTTAGATAAATACTGTAGGAGGGTTTCATTCCAAAACGAACATCTCTCTTGTTATCTCGCACTGTTTAATACTGAATTTGAGCATGTGTTTCTTTAGATGTTGGGAAGAATATAAGATCATTGACTGCTGATAGGGAATGCTTTTAACTTTTGTATGCTAAAATTATTTTTTATGACTGAATAAACACACTTTCATTTGAAACAAAACAGTATCTTGAAATATATGTTTAAAATCTATTTGACATACCGTTCATTATTCGATACAGGGATGATATTAGTTTAATTTATAGGTCAACTTTGTAGCAATACACTCCTCATTGGAATACAACATATATTATCTTTGGGCAGTTTTGGTTTAATTAACACTTAATTGTTTACTATTTCTTAAAGCCTTAATTCCCTACAAAATATGTATTTGAACATAGAGCAAGTGTTAGCCATTGCCAAGTTAGAGTAATGTATGTTCCATACACCATTTTGACATTAAAGGAATGTCGGAACATAAAACAGTTTAAACTGAGGTATAAGGATGTGATCTTTACAAGGTACAGGGATGAAGTTACTCAGGACCACTAAGTGGTATAATGGGCATAAGGGTGTGATGGGGTGTACTGTAAAGTATGGGGGTGGATATTTTTTCTCTATATCTTTCTGTGTGTATCTGAATCACGTATTCATTTTTTGGTAAACACATGTACAGCTATATTTATGTTACTTTATTGTGCGTTGAGGATACCATATGCAAATATATGTATATATATATATATATTTTTTTTTTTTTTTGCTAAGCACTCAGCAAAGCGTTTTCTATTTTATTTTTTTATATAAGAGATCTGTTGCGCTAGGAAGCTCATTTCTATTTTTGTCGTAAGTTATAAAGGAGGATAAGGGGTGGGAGTTTATAAGTTTAACTTCTTCTCACTCCTTTTCGAATAATTATTTCATGATGAATGCGATTACTGTTGTAGATATGTATGTGCATATATGTGTATGTACACACATGTGTGTATTATTATTATTTGGATAAATATTCGAAATAAATGCAACAAAACAAAAAACAAAACAAAACATATTATCAGAGATCATGGTAAATAAATATATGATATGTATAAAATATGTATACATAATGTATACTATACAATATACAGTGTAGTATGTGTTCAGGTTCATTCAATAGCATACTATTTAATATATTATAGTGGTTCGTGTCAATAATGCATACTATTAAAAACTCAAATAAATATAACAACAATGTAATAGGTATGACATAACCTATATTTATATATCTCTATGTTAACACTTAGTTCATAAAATGCCACCTATTATGCTGTTTTAATAGATTTCCCATGCAGTTTCACAGCAGTCGACATGATTGTGTGAATCCTATAGATGTAATCATTGAAGGTCCATCATGCTAGTGACAAATAAACCTAAAGAATATGTCGCTTCAATTTCAGTTTCAATGCTTCTTATACATTAGGTACTTGTTTATGTAAAAGTAATCTTTTTCAAAGCTTCATCTGAGGGGAGGCCCACAGTTTTAGACTTTTTTGACCCCTGACCAATAAAACTGCCAACTAAATGCATGTTGAGAAATTGGAGCATTTAATCTCCAAGTATTGATTAAAAGTTATATGTAATTAATACATATTGAGATAACCACTTACAACAACTGTAGCCTCCTTAAACCATCAAATGTAACCGTAGGCCTACTCATTATGCAGAATAATGGCCCTAGTGTTATAATATTACATCATTTATTATTTAATTAATATGATTATGCGTAAACATGTAAGCAGAATTTTCAGGCTGTACCTGGTTGAGTTGTAAGCTCAACTGTTTTGTATAGGTGTTGAGCTGTCTTAGTCATATATTTTGGATGCAAAATCCTAATCTGCACCAAAACTACTAACTACAGCTGTCGGATAAATGTAGTGGATGAAGACACACAATATTTTCCTCTGAAATGTAAGAGGAGGCCTAAAAGTATGAAGAAGCAGAACTAAAGTAGACGTACACCTGCATCAAACGGATATGTAAGGTTCCTGTGTAGGTTACATGCCACCACTGTACAATTGAAATAATTGTTGTTCAGCTGTGGCTAAAAGTGCAACGTCTTTTCTCGCCTTTAGACGGCGCAAGTCAACATGTAACTGTGCAGAAGTGCCCAGACCAGACATGCTCTTGTCGTTGTCTGTCTGTATCCAGCTTCTTCCAGCAGGGGTCGCTGCAGTCATCCCTCTGAGGCGGTCACTGTTTACGGAAGTCCAAGTGACGTGTCACTGTCCACCGAAGCATTGTGGGAAGAAAAGTGGAGCCGACGGCCGCTGATGGCAGACGGCTCAAATTTGACAAATATCTTCGACTAATGAGCGGCGTTAAGAAACAGAAATAAAGGGGATAACTGATGCTACTTAAAGACGCTAATGTCAACGGACTTTGAGGAAGAGGAACATATGCCGGTGTCATCGCTGCTCTCCTGCGCACGGGCGCTCACAGCAGAGAAGTGGGATACTGTGTCAATGGACCGCGGCGTTTTTATTTTATTTTCCAGGGGAGCCGAATAAAGTGGGATTACATCCTTCGGCCGTGGATGGGTGGGGGCGACTGCGCTCCCGCATTTCTTATCGTTTGAATTTTTTTTTCTTGAGATATCTGTCGAAGACGCCGTCAAAAGATGTCGACCAGCAGTCCCGAAGCGGTGAAGAAATTGCTGGAGAACATGCAGACGGACCTGCGCTCTCTGTCCATGGAGTGCAAGAAGAAATTCCCCCCCGTCAAAGAGGTTAGCCGGGCTAGTTAGCTTCACTGAGTCGTTACCCTGGTGTTCAGCAGCGGGTCTCATTTGTGATTTCCCATTCGTGATAATATAGGTTTTACACATTTGTTTGTTTGAGCCCATTTCCCCCACTAAACTGCGGGCCTCTGACGTGACTCTGTTGTGGGATGTGGACGCTGAGTTGTCCACATACTGCACGGGTAAATTAAAAAGTTGTCAGTTGCTGGGGCCTTCCTGCCAACAAGGCGTTCAATTAAAGGGATATACAAGTGTTTAAATGGTTTGTGTCATAACCTTTGGTTGACATGAGTAGTATGAAGCACTCGTATGGTGAATGATGTGTGTCTGCCCCTTTGAAGTTATAGTTCACACATTCAGTTTCATTCCTACTGCTCAGCCATTGAAACATACAGAATATATCCACCTTATATGATCTTTTGTAGTGTCAATGCTCCAGATTACACACACACACACACACACACACACACACACACACACACACACACACACACACACACACACATACACACACAGGCCTATATCTCCTCATGTGCACATTAAGATCTGTGAATGATCCTAAATAACCATGACATTGTCTCTTGACATATCTTGCTCTCTTTTTTTCCAATGCTTTGAGCACCTCAAACTCGTTTTTAATAAAACTTGCTGTGCAAAAATCTTTAGTGGATATCTCAGGACCCCCACAACTGAAACCAATACAGTCAAGTACAATACTTGGCTGGATGATACCACAGGATATATTCGCGATATTCTATGAGAACCATCTGCTATGTAGGGCATTCATTATTGGACAAACATATGCTTTATTCATTTAAATGTATTCTTTTTTTTTATTTTTTTAACATTTTTCATAGAATACCTCTTTTTGGCCTGACTAGCTCTATTTGGGATCTCACATTGCAAGTTGGTTTCACACCCAGTTTGCAATTATTGACATAGCCAAGAGCAGTTTCAAATAAATGTTTTTATTTTTATATTCCTTGGAATAACTCACTGTTTGCAGTTGCTGACTGGCTTCGTTGTGTAGCAGTGCTGCTGACATCATGGTTTAGTTTAAGAACAGAATAGTACAAGGAGGTGCAATGTTAGGGCCTTTTACTGTGTATTGTGATTCACACAAGAGAACAGTAAACCCAGCTTTTATGACTGCATATTACTCCAAACAATACAACTCTCTTTATTATGTGATCGACTTTCAGTAGTTCACTGGCCTGGGTCAGAGTTCGTTTACATCTGGGTTGTATTGTATTTTTTTTAACTATAATGTGATAGCTAAAAGAGAAATACAGAATTAAGAGGCTGGTGACATAGACTATTGGTTAAAGACAACCTCAATTCGCTCTATAGTTTGATTGCCCTGCATGTCCTTACCGTGTGGACAATGTTGATTGTTAAATGCTATTCTATCATTTACTTGTCACTCAAATGACTACAAAGCAACCAGTGCTTTCTTGTCTTATGTGATTTAACTGACACCATCTCAGTCAGATCCTCTTTACCTTAATTCCCTGTAATTCCAAGGTATGTCAAGCTCACTGTTTGCCTGCATATGTAACACTGGTCATGCAGGTCATTAGATGAAATGCTGCACTGGCTGTGGGATTTTCGATGCCGTGGAAAAATCTGTTCTTATGTGTTTCTGTCACTGCATACAGTGTTAAACTGGTCTCAACTCATGAAGCATCTCTGTCAATATTGATTTATCACCACCAATGTTTCCTGGTCCTTATCAACATCTTTCCCTCAGGGATCACAGCAGTGCAGGGAGACACTTTGATGTTCCCTACAACCTGAGCTCACTCGCACCCTGGTTGATAGTGTTGTGAGTGAAACAACCTTTTCCAATTTGAGGTGTGATTGATATATTTGCTGGGATGTTATTTTGCTACAAACAAGCTGAGTATGGTTGGCTGTTGTTGTGAGTTCAAATTATTTGTGATGTCAATGAAATTATGTCATATTAGTTTTTATTAACCAGATCAACCCATTTTAGTTATTTTCATTGTTCGTAAATTATCAAAATGTAATATTATGTCCCAATTGCAAAAGAAGAATGAGGAAGCCCTCTCCTCATTTGCCATCTGCATTCCAGTTCCTCCCCCATTTCCCAATCTATCTCCCACAGAGACATTGCACCACATTCAGTGGTTCTCAGGGTTAAGGGGAGCCAAGAAGAGTCCCATTGATTTTTCTGCATCATAGCATCACACTCAAAACCTCTCTTCCATTGAGTTGCAGTCAGTGAAACCACCAAGGCATTTGCTGTTTGTTTTGTTCTGATTGCTTTTGCCTAGGTGAAAAAAAAAACACATCAAGCAGCAAGCCCTTCGCTATCTCTGCGGATGTGTCAGGCACTGTCAAGTGCATGTTGCTCGTAGTGAAATGTGACTGCTTGTCTTAGGAAAACCTGCAGAAATAATGAAAGCATTATTGGCAGCCTTTGTCTGGCTAGCTTAGCTCACATATCATTGGCTAGACAGGTCATGTAGGCTGTAAAGAGACAAAGTAACAAGCACCATGGAATGAGGATTTGGTTGACTGACACTACTGCACTGAAACTTTGAATGAATGCCTTTTCACAGTATGCTACGTCAGTTACAAAAAACTGCTGAGTGTGTAGACTTCAGCATGTTTCTGAGGATGTCAGTAAGTCTGAGATGAGCTTAACTAATGTTGCTTTTCAAAGAAATGAGCTTGCACTCAGACGTGGGTCAGTTCCGCTTTGAGGATCTTCACACAAAAAAGGCATTGGAGAAGAACTCCTAGAACTGAGCACTTTCTGATTCGGTTCTGACATTGTTTGTACAGCAGAGACCAGTGTTTAATGTCCCTTTCTACTGGATGTTGAGATTTTGTCAACAAACAACACAAAATCAACTTTGTTTGTCCAGGACTGTATATGTACCAGTTCCTCTGCAGTTACAGTATTTTTGCTTAATTGTTTGCATCTATTTCTAATATAGAATTCTAAAATATTGAAATGGAAAATAGTGAACTGTATTGGGAGATTTGATAACAAGTAGATAGTCATTTGTAAGTGATGCGGGCCGTTTCCATCCATCCATCTTCAACCGCTTGTCCCTAACGGGGTTGATGGGGGGCTGGAGCCGAGCCCAGCTGACATCGGGCATGAGGCGGGGTACCCCCTGGACAGGATGCCAGTCTATTGCAGGGCACATAGAGACAAAGAAAGACAGACAACCATTCACACTCACTTTCACACCTACGGGCTATTTAGAGTCATCAATGAACCTAACACATGCATGTCTTTGGACTGTGGGAGGAAGCCGGACAACCCGGAGAAAACCCACGCAGACACGGGGAGAACATGCAAACTCCACACAGAAGGGCCCCAGCCCAGTCTCAAACCAGGAACCCTCTTTCTGTGAGGTGACCGTGCTAACCACCACACCACTGTTCCACCTGCAGGCTGTATCATTTAAACATACTCAATTTTGAAGCCAGTATGGACTCTGATTTTAGTACCAAATACCAAGACAATACATTTTCAGTACCTCGGTTCGACTATTTTTTTTTTTCTACAAAACCCCTTTTCCAGTTTAATCAAATATGCCAAACTTCTCAAAATTTTGTATCATTGTTTATTGTTGTCATGACACAAGTAGCCCTACAATAACTCCTCACAGATAAATATTTATAACATTTATATCTAGGTTGAGAAATACCAATCTAACCATAAGTAAGCAGACCTAGATCAACTATATATGCTTTTAACAGCCAATGCTACAGACACATTTTGGTTGCTGCTAAAAAAAAAAGTTGAGGTTTGATACCCAACCTTAGTAAACACACTGCAATCCACCTTGAAGATACATTTTTAGCAACTACAGTAACCATGCAGCCTTGACATCATGACAGTGGCTAAAAGGCATCAGTTATGTTGCTGTTAAATGCTAACAAACTAATAATCATTCTATCTGGGTAAATTGAACTATCCAGCACAGCAGTGCTGTAGACACCAGACTACCTTTGCATATAGACAAAAAACTAGGTGAACAGATCAAGTTCTAGCTTTTCAGAAAGACTGAAGTAATGTAATAAAGTAATCTTCAAACAATGTCACCGTTTTCATTCAACCTTAGACTGCATCAAGAAGTAGGCCAGTATTAAAAAGACTTTCATTGCAAAGTTTTTTTTTTTAGCATGCAGGAATGTATTGTCATTAGTTTCCAGATGGAGCACATGGGTCCACTCGAGGCTGAACAAAGCAAAACCCACACAAACTGCTTCTAATTAGTGTATTGGCTCTACTTGGCAGACTCAGATTCTACAGTAGTGGGAAAAAAAACATCTTTTTGAGTTGTGCAATGGACAAATGAGATTATTCAGGATTATTTTTCAAGATACAATTTTGTCTCTCATCATCATCTTCAGCCTTATGTTAAATTACCTCACTAAGCCACTATTTTCATTCAACAACATCCAGAGGACCAAATATTTGAATTGATACAGTCAATAATTCCTGAATTTTATCATCCCATTCATATGGTTTTTACTTACTTTGGCAAAGACTTTTTTATCCAGTCAGTAAGTACAAAGAAGGCTCTCATCAGAAGTATTTGAAGGGGACTTGAAATACTGTTTAAAACTTTCACCATCTTTCTCGCTGCCCTTGGGCCACAGGCTGCAGCTTTTCTTGGGATCTCATTTTAGCGGACTAGATTGATCGCTGTAGGACAGTGTGCAGTTATGTTGGGGTATAAAGGCATTGATCACAGGTGATGAATACATCTGGAAACCTAAATATATTTAATTTATGGAGATATGAAAATGACAAAAGCCGAAAAGTTGGAGATGTTGGCAAAATAACAGCAAATGTTTATCAATCTTCCATGATAAATTACTTTAACAAGGAATTGATCATAAAAATGGTTATTGTTATTAGTAATTTTCAGTCAATGTCTTTGGTCTAAATTCAAATGACCATTGCAAAGCAAGATAAAAAATTCCCTGGGCTTTTATTATAAAGCTAGAAATATGGTTAAACCTCACCACTACCCACGACTTTGCAGTTGCAGGGCACTTGTCTTTTCAGTTGTCCTTCACAGATACAGTATAATATAGTCTCAGCCTCTGGGAATATCAAGATTAGCTACAGCATGGTTGTAATTTTTGGGGAATGAAAAAAAGCTCTTTTGTGTTCTCATCATTGCCCTGTAAAGACCTCTGGCTCTGTTTGAGGAATAAAGGGAGAAGAGGGAGACTAGCGTTTTCTTTGGAGATTAACTTTTTAAGGAGCTGTATGGTAACAGGCCCGCTCAGTCTGTATTAACGGCAAAACCCTTGGTAACCAACTGTTCAGCAAGTTTTGAATTGTTCACTATCACAGTGGCCCAACCGTAGACATAGAATAAGAGTAGAACGGGCATTGAACTGTTTTTCCTGTCATTTAATGAATATAACCACAACGGTCGCTGTCTTTGGATGGCAACGGTACACATAAAAATGTCCGCCGCTCTGACCATCCTGCTATGTCGATTTTAATAGAGAATGTCTGTTCTACTCTTGTTGACCTTGTGGCTGGTCAAATGACGTGTTAAAACGATATATTCATGTTGTCGGCCAAATAAAAAGTCAAGGGCAGTTGCTTTATCTCTCCGTCTGGTGTCTATAGTAGTATGACTTGCTTTTAATCAGAATATGCTTGATTATCATACACAGGGAATGTGTTAGTAGAATGTTTTTCTGCAACTTTAACCATGTTAGAAATAAAAGGATCACTTAGTGGTCACATAGATAAGATGTCTTATTTTCAAAATATGGGCTCACTGTATTTCTGTGGTTGCAGAGGTTATGGGATGGTGAGGCTCCAGTGATTTGTAACGCAAGCATGCTGGGGATGTAGCCAGATCATGCAGGGGCTGTATGAAAAATGCATCAAGGTAATGTAGGCCCACTGGCTGTTTGTTCAGTTGAGGGGGTTTCTGTCATCACTGACATCAGTGATATGCCAGATGTGATTAAAAGCTGTGATATTCAAGTTTTCTCCAGAATAAATTGATTAAATGCAATATTTTCCTTTTTCGCAAGGAAATCGTACCAACAACAGTGATCAAATGTGTGAAACTAACTAACAGAAAAGTTAAATGTATGGCAGGATAGAATGCCTTTGTTTGTCATGCGCACCATTCTGCTATATGTGGGCTATGTAGCTGCAACTAACAATTATTTTTATCTCGATTCATCTGTTGATATATTTTCTTGAATAATCAATTAGTTGTTTGGTCTAAAAAAATGTCAGAAAATGGTGAAAATAGTGGATCAGTGTTTCCCTAAGCCCAAGATGACATCCTCCTTCGTCTTGTTCTGTCCACAACTCAAAGATATTCAGTTTACTGTCAGAGAGGAGTAAAGAGATCAGAAAATATTCACATTTGAGAATCTGAATTCAGAGAATTCAGACATTTATTCTTAAAAACCTGATTAATCCTTTATCCAAATAGTTGGCGATTCATTAAAAAGCTAACAACTAATCGGTAATCGACTACTAGTTGCAGCCCTAGAGGGCTTTGCAGATGCTGGTTACCTTGCAGCATCAGTCTGCATCAGTCTGCCAAAGGAAAAATGCTCATTGAAATGAGATAAATAATGGTAGTTTTGGTCTGCAGTGCAGCTGTCGTCTTAAGGTACACATTTGCACTCTTGTATTCTGTAGGGGATTTGCAGTGTCATGGTGTTTTCTTTTCCTTATGACAAAAAATGTCAGAGAATGAGACGATTTAGTAAAGGAAGAGTAAAATTGAGAACAGGTAGCAGCGGTGAGAGGGAGGAGTCATGAATGGTAAAAATACAGTACTGGGAAGTGGATGGGCAGAGGCACAGACATAGACTGACTCACAGTTAGTCTGTCTCCATGTTATCCTCCTTCCTTTTCTCTCTCTTGACAACCCCCCCCTTACTATTTAACCCCTGTCAGACAGCTCACTGGGGAAATCTGTTTCTACTAGCACATCCGTCTCAAGTTGAAGCCCATTTGTAACGATTTACCAGCCCTCCTTCTGTTTTTCTTTAGCTAGGCCTTCCTGTTTCTCCCCTGTGACCATCATTACAAGATGTTGTTTCTACTACCAGTAGCACTTTGGTGCTGCGCTATCAGCACCTTTTGAAACATGTTAAATGTCAAATGTTATCCTCAATGTATGCTCTCTTTTCTTTTACCTCCTAGGCCGCAGAGTCTGGCATTGTGAAGATTAAGACCATTGCAGCCAGGAATACAGACATACTGGCAGGTGAGAAAGTGAGAAGGGTGGTGGTTAACCACAACTGAGATATCTATTTACCCCTTTGTCAGAGTGAGCAATTCACTCTGATTTTAAAATGATGCATTTTCCCACAAAATATTGTATCTTGGTGAGTTTTTTTAAATATTAGTATTATCTTGCTTTGTCTGTTTTTTCACAGTTAAACCTACAAGCAACAATATCCATGTTTTTATATTGCCAAATAAATTGCTAAGATTGATTCTATTTAAATAGTACATTTGCATGTTCTGAACTCACTACAAAGCACTTACAAATGTGGCTGACTGGTCTCTTGAACAATAGAATAGGATTTTTTCCTATGCTGTCTTGATCACCAACATCCAGCTTTTAGTAACATTTGCAGAGTTGAGACGTGATCGACATTTTCCGAGTTCAACTGTTGACTGTCTCACTCCAACAGCCCCCTCTGCACACTGTAAACTGCACAGCAACTCATTGCAGAAGAGCTCATTCATCTTTGTCTACAGAATGGATGTGTTAGTTGTCACAGCAGCGTAATGAGGTGTTACAAAAAGACTGAATGGTGAGACCTGTTGTGCAGGTGTAAATTATGGAAGAGAAGAAGCTAAATGCAACGATAGACAATGATACAGGTAGTTAGAAGAAAAGCACACATTGTTATATATAACCATTTTTAATTCATAATATAACCCAGTCCAAATATGTCATCAAGCTTTGATATTTAAAAGAAATGATACATTTTAATCAACTTTGAATTAATAATTGAGAACTGTTGAGCTTCTCCAGAAAGTTATTTAAGAGTGTCTCCGGTATGTTATTCTGTAGTTTTGACTATTTAATCTGTGCATTGCTGCAATACCTCTACTCCTCTGATACTGATCTTGATTTTAATACAGCAAGGGGTTCATAGAATACATTAACACGACTTAATTTGGATTTATACATAAGCATTCTGAGAGATGTTTAATGTTTGATACCCCCCCCCCCCTATTTGAAGCAACATTTATAGTACAGTGAAAAATAATTTACAGTGACATTTAGTTTTATCTCTGTCCTTTCCCTGCAGCTCTGAAGGAGAACAGTTCAGAGGTTGTGCAGCCTTTTCTGATGGGCTGTGGCACCAAAGAGCCAAAGATCACCCAGCTGTGTCTGGCTGCAATCCAGAGACTCATGTCCCATGAGGTGGTATCTGAGGTGAGAACCATGAGCTAGCCCGACGTTTGAAATGCTGGCATATACTATACATACAGTACACTAAGGCTGCATGCACACAAACTCAGGTTGATCCTGAAAATTGTAGCAGGCTTGTCAGGCAGTGGGACTGTCACTCATGGCCTGTTTGTGTTACGCACTGTTCTCTTCTTTAACTCCCTAATGTAGCACACATTGACATTATATTCAACTTAGGCTATTGTTTTCCGTCAGAACATTGTTCTGATCTGGACAGTTCCGACTGCACCTGAAGCCAGCTTCATGTCACTAGAGGGACTGAGTGACTGTGCTGGAAACAATCAGCTATAACACAAACTCCGAGGCAGTTTAAGTGCTTGTGTTTAGTTTGCCTAGTTTTGTTCAGAGTTGCGATATGGGCACGCAAAAATAGAGATAAGCAAATAAACTTTAACACAGGGCAATATGACAAAAATATATATCATTCAAGTTAATAAAATGCAGTAGTGTAATTGGAAATATAAAACCCATACAGCCCTTTTTGGAACCATGTTATTCCTAATTGATATTAGTCCAGTAAAATATAGTAAAATATCTGTGTAGCTGGTCAAATGCCTTCTTTATTTCAGCTCTGAATCATGGCATAAAAGTAGCACATCAAACAGTAAAAACACCTAGCTGATGTTTAGTGTTGCCATATTTTACACAAATCTCTCAGGCATCATTTCCTTCATTTTGTATTTGGTAAGGTTGTAAAATCAATAAGAGCCCACTGCTCCCGTCTGGATCCATCACCTTGTTTCACTCTACTTCCTAGAATGACACCTTTTATATATTCATTTATTTCTTATTCTGTTTCATGCCAAATATGGCCCTTCCGCATGGGAATACAAGACACCACTATCTAACATACATCTTCTAGGATCATATTATTATTATCATGTCACACAGGGCTTGCCAATTCGCTAAACACCGAATTAATGCATAAACGGTCTCCTCACAGGCTTACAATTTAAGTTCACCTTCCATCTTAGGCATATCCGCAGGGTAATTCATTCAGATCAATACAGGAATCAATGCAACTCATCAATACCCAATCAGACAATGTAAATATTAGAGTAGATCATCTAAATACACACACACACACACACACACACACACACACACACACACACACACACACACACACACACACACACACACACACACACACACACACACACACACACACACACACACACACACACTAGGGTGTTTTGGTGGAATTTTGATCAACTGTTTAACCTTTCTTTCCTCTTTTCAGTCAATATTTTGCACAGTTTGGGTACAAATAATAATCAAAAATGTTCTAAATGTATTTTACTGTCAACTTATTGTTTCAAAACTAAGCCACGTCAATTCAAACTGTTGCATATTTTCACACCTTAAAGGGTACTTACTGTCATAAACACAATTTTACTGTGGTCTCCTTGATTGTGTGAGGCAGGTTTTCTCAGCTAGTCTGAAGTTTTGGGAGTTTCTCTTGGTCTTTAAAAGAGCATTTTTTTTGTTTCTTTTTTATCCAACTCTGCCTTTCACATAGACGGTAGGACATTATAGCCCTGCAGCAAAAAGGCTGCGTGAAAGGGGCTTAAGACACAGTCTTCACATATAATACCAAACACACATTTTCTGATCCATTGAACACTGTAACTTCTATCTTTTTCTTTGGCCGCAGCCTTGAGAGCGACCCTGAACTGCAGGGTTTAAAAGCTACTTGAGGGCCTCACAAGACAAAAGTCTGCTACCTCAGTATTGATTCTTACAGTGTCACTGGAGGCAACTTAGTCAGATACTTTGTTATATAGAGAGATTGTGGTGATAGTTAATGTAATTTCTTTCCTTGGTGAAGGAAAGGGGATCTGTTAAAATGTCTTGGAAGAAAATGTTATAATAAGAAAAAACAGTTACTGAATTGCTTCTTATCTGGCCCAGGAGCAAAACTGTCAACATTACCAAATCTGGGCATCAACCTCTGCAATGAGAAAACTGCTAATGATAATTGTGTGCTCCTGAACTGGACCACATACGATGGGTCACCCCTGAACCAATTGTATCTTTGCGAGTTTGGGAACAGAGATTTAGCATAAACTCTCAGAACGTAAACATTTTTTAATTCTGAATTATCTTGAATGTACCTGTGGATTTAGAGCTGAAACGAATAGTATCAGACAGAAAATAGTAAGACAACAAATTAATCATGAATCATATCAAGTCATTAATCATGCGAAAATACCAAACATTTGCTGGTTCCAGCCTCTCAAATGTGAAGAATTGCTCATTTACGTACTTTGTTTTATATCATTGCACATTCTATGTCCTTTATTTTTGTTTTGGACTTTTCGACAGAATAAGGCAATTTTGTGGTATTTTATAGCTTAAAAGGTTGATTTATAAATCTAAGAAATAATAGACATTTTAATTGGTGAGCATAAAACTCATGAATTGGAAATTGAATGTTTCTTCTTTTTATCTTGATTTTTTTATCTTGATTTTATTTTTTGAAGGAATAAGTCCTGTGATTCTAGCTCAGAGGGATTGAGTTATAACTAGATGTATTTTGGACAGCTTGACCCAAGAAAGGACACGCAGTGTCACTTTTTGTGAGCATCAAGTGACATAATGTTAACTGTCAGCTAGCTTTGGTGTTATTGAACTCTTTGATGTTGTGACCCCTAAACAGGCAGCACCAGCTGGTCGCATGAGTGTCTGTTTTTATGCATGTCTTTGATTCAAGGTTGTGTAACCTCAGGCGGAGCTCTTACTTGACTTTTTTAGGAATTGTGATACTGCCTCTTGAGTTGATCTCCAAGTACTTGTGCATGCATGCTGGTGGATGATCAGTAATATGCTAAGATTTGATAAAGATCAATGTAAACAATGTTAGTTGTTTGTATGTGACAGGCAGCTGCAGGGAATATCATCAACATGTTGTGGCAGCTGATGGAAAATGGTTTGGAGGAGCTGAAACTTTTACAGACGGTCCTGGTCCTGCTAACCACCAACACAGTCGTACACGATGAAGTACTTTCCAAGGTACAAGAACAAAACTTCTGTATCACGCATATATCATGTAACCTGTCTACCATACATTTGTAATCTTTGACTATAATGTTTTATACTCATAAATAGAGATGTTTGTGGTATTCTTCCGCCAGTTTAGGCAGCATCATAACACAGTGCAAAATTATATGGGCTCGTTCTGTTCAAACTACTTTTTTGTTAAAAGTCACAGGATATCAACTTTTTCTACTGTATCAAGTTACAATCCTTGTTACCTGAGACGGCTGAAAACACAGAATATGCTTGTATTTTACCCTTCCTGAAGATGGTATACAATATACACATATGCACAAAGGCCACATAATGAATTTAAGTGTTTCCCTGCCCAGGCCATCGTGCTGTGTTTCCGTCTTCACTTCACCAAGGACAACATCACCAACAACACAGCGGCTGCAACCGTCAGACAGGTGGTCACTGTGGTCTTTGAGAGGATGGTGGCTGAGGATGAGCGTTTCAAAGGTCAGGAAAATGGGAAGTGCATATAGTGATGGAAACATTGACGGGATGCAATATTTTTACAGAAAAATGTGATGTCTTATGAAAGATTTACAGAAAATTTAAGCCTCAGTTCATGATCATCGTGCGCTGAGGGAGAGGTATGTCTACGTAGAGAGTACGGATTAGTATACAGGTTATATACGTATATGATTCATGGGAAGTTGAGCTCAAAGCTTATTTATCAGAGATTGAATTTTAATATTAATGAATCAGTAACATCTCCACTCTGAACTCACACTTACCCTGTTGATTTACTTCTTTTACTGTTGTACTGCCAATTAATTGCTTAAATGCCTTAAATTTAATTTGTATACCCCCCAGGCATTGTTGAGCATCCTCCCCCTGTCCAGGGAAACACCAACAGGCGGTCTGTTAGTACGCTCAGGCCGAGTGCTAAAGATGCATACATGCTGTTCCAGGTATGTCCACCAGAGGGCGGCAGCCTTCTACACAGCCCTCTTCCAAAGATGAAACTTTAAGACCAAGTTGGTTTTGAAACATGCTCATGATCTCATAATGTGTAGACGTGAGACAAGAAATCAAAGTCCTGCACATAACTGGAAATTGATGACCTCATAACAACAAGATTCAAAGTGGGCTTTAGTCGTTGCTGTCATCTTTGCCATGAGATGACATTTGCAATCAGAATAGAAATTATTTTCTTTGCAAACTCCAGCTATACAAACAACATATTTAACAGCAATTATATATTATATTATCCTGATAACATATATTTGGAAAAGCAGAAATATATATATATTTTATGCATAAAATATATTAAATTTACAATAGTAATATATAAAGATTAAAAGCACTGTAATAATGTGCAAAGTACTTTAAAAATGTGCAAAGAACAGATTGTCCATATCAAAGACAGGGGGTGACAGCCCTTTTTGTAGATAGCCTCAGCGTTTATAGTCCAGTTCAACTTGTTATTAAAGTACAAGAAGAAGTAATTAAATGTCCCCCATCAACCACGACGCACTAGTGTGTGATCATGTTCATGCTTTCAGCAAAACTCAGTGACGGCACTGTTTCAACCACATTGATGTGTTTAGGACATAACACACTATTGTTTAAATGCTGTTGTGTGCTTCCCTGCAGGACTTGTGCCAGCTTGTGAATGCTGATGCCCCCTACTGGCTGGTGGGGATGACAGAGATGACCCGTACATTTGGCCTGGAGCTGCTGGAGTCTGTTCTTAATGATTTTCCCGGGGTGTTCCTACAGGTACATGCAACTTTACACATTATGTACAGTATTGGGACACTTATTAAAAAGATCATTTAATTTATTCCTTTTCTTTTTCTTTGTGATTTATGTTTCATGAGATATTTCTGTTATTTTGTCCACCTCCTGTGTTTTATTATCTTTACATCTGAGATTATACAGCTCAGTGAAACCAGTTCTCTTTACCTGTAGTATGTTTTGATCTGATCCCAACATCCCTCTCTGTCTTGATGTCCTACCCAGCACCAAGAGTTCAGCTTCCTGCTGAAAGAACGGGTGTGCCCCCTCGTCATCAAACTCTTCTCCCCCAACATCAAGTTCCGGCAGGGAAGCAGCAGCGCCGCCTCACCAGCACCTGTGGAGAAACCTTACTTCCCCATCTGCATGAGGCTACTACGTGTGGTCTCCGTCCTCATCAAGCACTTCTACACCTTACTGGTAAGGGGCCAGTCTGCAGTGATAGTCGACTGGCCAGAAATGTTGCCTGATGGCTACTTTACGAGTAAGTGGTTTTCTCCAAACGCAGAGCTGATACTCTTGATTGATCTGGTCTGATTAGCATTGGATTAGCGTAGTAGTAGTTTTATCTTAGTTCTGCCCCAGGCGATTTAATGAGCTTAGCTGCAACTAAGTAATTAAGCATAGCAGCTGTTTATTTTAGTGATATTCTATCAATCCTTAAAATGGAAATTTGGCTTTTGCCAGTCTGTCAAGAAGCATGGTAGGGCACAGATGCTTAATCGGAGCCTGAAGGGATTTAAGGACTTTTCCAGAGGCCAGCTTCCAGTTACAGGACAAAGCTGACCAAAAGTCTGTCCTAATCGGGATTGGGGTGTGTTTGTTAAACAGGTGACTGAGTGTGAGATCTTCTTGTCTCTGCTGGTGAAGTTTCTGGATGGGGAGAAGCCACAGTGGCTGAGAGCAGTGGCTGTGGAATCAGTCCATCGGCTGTGTGTGCAGCCACATTTATTACGGTAAGCAATATTAAGTGCTACAAAACAAAACACACATTTTAATTAATGAGTCTCAGAACTTTACTAGGATTTTTTTTCCTGTCTGGCTTAAATTCTATCTCATGTTACACAGTAACAGAGTAAAACAAAAGACTAGTATTTTTGTGCCTCACACTGCTTGAGTGTAGGTTATCATTTCCTAATGACTAAATACCTTCTAAAAGACTTATAGTGTGAATGCTGTCAACAGGATACTGAGTTATTGAAATAGTATGAATGAATTTTAACCGTAATATCCCCATGATTCTAGGAAAAGCAATGGTGGTCAATTAATTGATCCATCTGTTGATCTCTGTCATGGTTCACGGATTCATAGGTAGAGGATGATATGATATGAGATGTTTGCATGCTAACGGCTACCATGTACTGCTGAGGCTGACAAAGAGCAGCTGAACCAGATGGATGTTTAGCTGATTCTTGCTGTTTCTTTCTTACTGACCTCTCATTACAAAATCCTGCAATTCTTGTCCTTTTTCAGTTCGTTCTGCCAGTCCTACGACATGAAGCAGCACTCCACTAAGGTATTCAGAGACATTGTCAACGCCCTAGGCTCCTTCATCCAGTCCCTCTTCATCGTCCCCAGTGCGGGCAACACTGCGGCCATTATGGCACCTGCTGGTCAGTTCACTGTTTTTTTTTTTAGAGCAACCAAATCCTCAGTTTGAGGTCTATGAGGATGGTACAGCTAATCAGTGCATTATGTGTATGTACTGCTAACAGTAATACAATTATGATTCCTTATGATTACCATAGAAAAGTCAATAGATTTTCCTTTTCTTGTGTCCATTAAGTTCTTTAGATGTTTCATATATGGGAATGTCATGGATATTTGGGAGCAGAAATTTGTCTTCTTATCTTACTTGTTTTCCTTCCAGGTGGCTCAGGTTCAGGGACCCAGGGCACAGCACAGGGCGGCCCAGGGACAGGAGGGGTCAGTGGCAACCTGACAACCCAGGCTGCTTTTGAATACAGAGGAACCTGGATCCCCCTTATGACTGTTAGTGTCCAGGGCAGCGCCAAGGCCACCTAGTAAGTACTGTTACTGCACAGACTTAAATAGTTCCCCTTTGTCACTCATTTTATCTATTTTCTTTCATGTGTACGCACATTTAAGTCCTAAACCACACACACACACAAACACACACACACACACACACACACACACACACACACACACACACACACACACACACACACACACACACACACACACACACACACACACACACACAGAACAAGTGAATAGTTGTAGGGATCTCCTGCCAAGTGGCATAATATAAGCTTTTAGTATCCCTACAAAGTCAGCTGTATCCTGCAAGCAGTGATAAATGGGTTAGCATTAAACAACAGAGGAGCATAATAGGGCAGAGATCAAAGGCTTATCCCTGCTTGAGGTGTGAATACTATGTCATTTGTTTTTACATTGAAGGCAAGGTTTGTAATACAGAGAGTTACATTAGCCAGAGGCCTTCCTGTCACAAAGAGAGGTGTTGTGTAAATGTTCCTTTCCCATGGTAATGAAATCAATTTGTTGCAATTGGGGTTCTTGCTGGTGGTGTTGGAAGCTGACTTTCCTTAGTATGTAGGAGAGTTTGATGCTTTTAGGGCGCACTCACACTGTCCATCCGTACCGTGCCCATGCACATTTCACAGCTAAAGTCTAGTTCGTTTGACCAGTGTGTCGCCTAGTGTATGCCTGCCGACCACGGCCCGTTTAGGAGAGGTGGGCTTTTGTAAAGCAGGTTTTCACATGTACAAGCACCAGCGTGCGCACGTGTACGAGCACGAGGCCTACAGGGATTCTGATCATTTTATCTGCGCCTGTTCGGACATAGTAAAATGGACAGGCCGTGCGCGGACATTTAAAACAATGGCTCACAATGAGTCCAAAAAAAACACAAAGCCAAAAACGTTACCATGTTTTCTGCACTGCTTTCCATTATGTGGCCAAAATACTGAGCGCTTTTGTGACCAAAGTGACGCATCGCGATGACTTCAATCAATGCATGTGACGTGTTACGGCGTGATGACGTATAGGCAGGCAAAAAGCATTCGCGCCGAGACCCCAGCGGTGTGAGTACAAACGGGCCTGGGCGGCGAGGGAGGGGGGGACAAGTACCCTAAAGCATGGGGCACGGTACAGATGGACAGTGTGAGTGCGCCCCGAGTGTCTTAAATAAGGAGTGCTGATTAAAAGAGGGATGTCATGATGGGACTCTTAACTAGACACACGAAAACAGTTAAATTTACTGGATGGACTTTTATTCATGGGCACAATTCAGTTCACACTAGAACACATATACAAACACTTTAGCCTCCATCTTATTTGCTCTGTCCCTTTCATTCTCTCTAGTCTAGAGATGCTGGACAAGGTGGAGCCCCCCTCCATCCCAGAGGGCTATGCCATGTCTGTGGCATTCAGTGCCCTACTGGACCTGGTGCGGGGCATCACCTCTATGATTGAAAGAGAATTGGCCATGGAGGAGGAGGCAGCTGCTGAGTTCAGGGAGATTCATCCCGATCAGCAGTGGCAGCCACAACCTGGTAAGCTACATCTTAAGGGGGAAATACCAGAGCATGTGTTGCAACCTGTCCCTATATGTTTACAGTATATGGTTGTATCCCAATCTCCACACTCACAGAATCACAGACTTTGATGAACTTTCACGTTAAACCTGCGAGGGCTGAGGGCTGTCCCTCTGTCAAGACATTTTAAAGCCTCTATGAACACTTTCTGTATGTCTGCATTTCTGCAGACTTTGGCTGAGTGAATTACCCACAATTCATAGCGTCGTGACATTTAAACACAGTGTTACGGGGAAGCAGGTAACATTGAGGAGGGGTTGGGATAGGTGTTCAGCCTGGATTATTAAAATAGAAAGAAACACAAAATTATCATTTAGGATTTAACAAAGAAACAGTAAATTGATTATTTGATCCCTCCACTCTGTAAAGAGCCTAAATCTTCCTTGGCTGTAAAAAGTCCCAAACCCACAATTGTACATAATATGTTTTGGCATCAAGTAGGAGTGTGATGAGATGTCGTCCCACGAGATCTTGAGATACTAAAACGTGACGATATTTCTCGTTGAGGTGAAAAGTTGTGTTGCAATATCAATATGTAAGTGAATAAACGGCAACAGAGTGACAGATAAGACACTGTAAGAAGATAGTGCCCCTTAACACAAACACGTAACACGTGTCTTCTTTAACATTAGGCTACAAGTTATAGGTTCAGTGTCCGCACCTGGCGATCCCTACTCCTCCATAAGGGACGAGTTAGGAAGACAGTTTGGCCTCCTCGCTGTCAGCAGCTCCCAAGCCGATTGACAGTGGCTCAATAACCTGCCTTCACCAGCTGACTGACAGAAAAAGGGCAGGGGGATACTCTACCAGTATGGGTAACGTAGGCTACTCCGCGGCTAACACTATAGAAAGAGACCTGCAGCACCACCCACCACAGCTCTCTGCTAAAATCAACTGTGCCTGTAAAGAAAATACTGAAAGTTAAAAATAGTGTTAAAACTCGTTCTCATGAACTCAATATCATGTATTGTCTTGTCACACCCCTGACATCGAGGTAACCATAGGTAGGCTATAAGGATTCTGGGTGGAAGCACTTATATGAAGCCTTGTGGCCAGTATAGTATATCTTTTCAAATAAGACATAAAAATGTCATGTTTTTGTTTCTTTTCCCAAGTGATACTGACAAAACTGAAGTAAAATAATTCCTCAATAAACTCATGAATGCTTTGTGTTTTTGTCTCAGGAGCCCACCTGGTGTGGGAGGAGATGGTCAGTGCCTGCTGGTGTGGTCTACTGGCCGCTCTGTCTCTGCTACTAGACGCCAGGTGAATTGCCTCTCTACCTTTTTGACAAACTGCTCTTTTGCTGTCAAAAGCTATGTTGGATGTCCACATTTGGGTGATCAAGCAGGAGCGAATGAATTGAAAACAAACAGTTTGCATGTGGTCAAATTTATCTCCTGTTGTAGTGTTTGAAAATATCAATAGAATACAGGACTTAAACTTGGACATCAACTGATGTGATCTGACTATGCAGTTTGGGGGATTTTTTTTTTACGTGCAACTTTCATGTGAAGGACTGTTCAGGCTCTCAGGAGTTGAAATATTTCAACTTGAGTGATCAAACTTGCATGAGTAAAGCAAGCATGAAGCAAATTTATGAGCCCTCTGTGAACACATTAGTGTCCCGTGTCCACATAACTATTAATGCATTTTAGAAAAACACTCAGATTAAGATAGATAGAACCTAAGTCTTAATACATCACACACCTGTGTATTTCATAAAAATATAAATATTATTATTTATCTTATTTTTAGATAATAATATTTTTTTGATACAAAAAATAATCATTGGAATCAGTCTTGATGGAATCGTTGTAGACATCCCCACTTAAATAATTAACACAATTCATGCTAACACATGACACAATAGTGTTAGTTAATTACCACAGACAGACTACACTCTTCACTTTGTCTGTTTTTCTTTTTTTTTCTCCCTCTTGTTCCATCACCTTAGCACCGATGAAACAGCCACAGAGAACATCCTTAAGGCAGAACTGACCATGTCCTCGCTGTGTGGTCGCCTTGGCCTGGTGACGCCCCGTGACGCCTTCATCACAGCCATCTGCAAGGCTTCTTTGCCGCCACACTATGCCCTGACTGTTCTGAGCAGCAATGCCGCCAACCTCTCTAGCAAAGGTACAGCTCTTCAGTTCAGAATGGCACTTAAAACTACAAAGAATACACAGTGTAAGCAGCACCTCAGGTGTCCTCTTGCCTCTTTTATATTGTACAAGAAGTCGTCCATATAGTTAATTGCCTGCACACACATACACAACTACTTGAAATACCTGGATAATACTGCAAACCCTTTGGGGCTGACTTTAGAATGCATGGTTGTATTTCTACTTTAATACTTGCATCACAAAATCCAATACATAACTGTACCACAAACATCTAGAAGTCCCTCTTTCCTACCCTGTACCATCCTCTGGTCATGTGTGTTCATGTTAAACTAATGAGCATATCTCATCTCCCATAAGGTTATACGTGCATGCTGCTAAACTGAGCTTAACATGTAAAATGTTGGCACTCTGCCTGTCCCTATTGCCCTTCTATTATTGCATTTATCCATAACTTTTCACTGTGGTGTCTAATTAGAAACACGAAGGAAAATGTGTCTGGGGAATGTAGACATAAACACACACACAGCTGCTCTCAAACCAACCACTCAGACGTTTGTTATTTGCATATTAGCTTGTAGAGATAAAGCCTGCAAATTGGGTCTCAACCCGCGATGGATGCCTTGGAGTTAATTAAGGAAGCTTTTCTTGCATGTCGTAAGCTTGTTACAAAACCTGCTTGTGTGTATTACTGACTCTTGTTGAAAAAAACTGTGTGTGCGTGTGTGTGTGCGTGTGTGTGCGTGTGTGTGCGTGTGTGCATGCGGGGCATGTGTTCTCCACAGCCTACTCAATCCAGGGCCAGAGTGTGCAGATTATCAGCCCCTCCAGTGAATCTCATCAGCAGGTGGTGGCTGTGGGGCAGCCACTCACCTCCCAGCCCCAGGGCACTGTGGTGGTAAGGACACACGCAGTTATGAAGAGGCTATGGTTACATTTACATTTTAGCAATTTCATTCACGTAGCTTGTTTTTCCAAAAACATAGCTCACAAACACTTTATAATCAAGACAAATACAGTATAAACAACAATTTTACAGCAGCAAAACTGGTAGGATGACAATGAATTCTCTAAAAGAGAGCAGTAGTCCAAAGCAGGACGGAGCCCAGTTAACTCAAGACCAGTCCAAATCTTTGGCTGTGGTTGAATGGTCAAAAAAAGTACCACTTATGTCTTTCCCTAACCACTTTTCCTTGACCTCAATGGAAAAAGTCATGAGGTCAAGGAAATATGTGGAGGAGAATTTCTAACCATTTAGGAAAAGATAACCGCAGTGTGCAGCGCATACGACTGCACTTACATTTGGCTCCATAATTATGCGTTGGCGACTATTATTGATGTTGATCTGCCATGGTGAAACTACAATGTTCCAAAGGGGGACTACAAAAAGTGCATCTGGATACTTCGCCCTGTGCATTCTTACCATATTGTTTCATGCAGGCTCTATAAATGTGGACAAGCCACTGGAAAATATGACTATCGTTTTATTTTCCATCTTATTTTGCTTTACATGTGTTCATGTGAAGCACTCCGTGCATGTAATTTCCTTATCATAAAGCACTGAGCTGTAGTTTATTTAATTTATAAAAAGGTGGTACACAAATAAATTTTAGGGTAATTACATTTCAAGATACATGTACCGTAACCTTGACCAATTCTTGTCCTTTCCATGGTTGTATGGCAGTGGCCGTTGTATTTTATGGTACTAATAGCTTATCATTTTAGTAAGAAATCAAGTTTGAGGTTTTCTACCATTTGACTCGGTTTTGCTCTGGAGAAGTGTAAATTGTATCAGCTAAATCCCTTATGACGTGTATTAAAATGTACTATAATAGAACTGTCTGTCCTTCTGTCAGCTAACTGCCAAGAACATACAGTGCATGCGGACCCTGTTGAACCTGGCCCACTGCCATGGGGCCGTGCTGGGCACCTCCTGGCAGCTGGTACTGGCTACACTACAGGTACTGCTACCACCTGGTACTACTCGTTTACACGTAATCACACACATATGCACACATTCTTTCCTAATTAAACCCTTCAAAATAGGCAGTTCACATTCTCTCTCTTAGTTGTATTTCAAATGTCACATTGTCAACATCAATTCATACAGAACCATGAAATAAAAATCATTATTTGTTAATGTTACGGAAACAAAGTCAATTTAAATTTTAGATTTAATAATTCTTAAATCATTTAATAGTAATAATAAGTAATGAGTAATAATACATTTACATGTCTTTTTATGACAAAACATTTTCTACCTGTATGCCAGTGTATATTTCATGATACATGATCATGTCAGTTGATGAAGATGTAGTTTCTCCTCTTTTCAAGTCTCCTTCAGCTTCTTACTTTATTCTCCCAGCACTTAGTGTGGATCCTCGGGCTTAAGCCTGGGGTGGGCGGTGCCTTGAAGCCTGGCCGAGCTGTGGAGGGACCCAGTACAGTGAGTTTTGTAGTGTGCATTGTGCTATATGTTTCTCCACCTCATTCAAGACAAGCTAACTGGCTGCGGTTGTATTATGTCCTTAACCTCAACAGGTGCTGACCACAGCCGTGATGACAGACCTGCCAGTCATCTCTAACATCCTGTCGAGACTATTTGAGAGCTCTCAGTAAGGACCAGTCCTTCATCGTTATAAAAACTCCCATTACTTATCCCTGAACTAATAACAATATCGGCATAAACAAATTCAATAAACCTTTGTTGTTTGTGGAGGAGTTTTAGACATACAGTAATTAATGATCAAATATCCCATTGAGGCTTTCTACTACAGTTTGGAAGAGTAGAGAAATTATGGGATTGACCAGAAGAATAACATGTATTCACTTTCTGTGTGGATATATATATATATATATATATATATATATACACCAGGAACTCTCTCGCTGTGAGGCTATAGTGCTAACCACCATACCACCGTGCCGCCTATATATAATATGCAATGTGTGTTTATTTATATTAACTAGATACCTGGATGATGTGTCTCTGCACCACCTGATCAACGCTCTGTGCTCCCTTTCCCTTGAAGCCATGGAAATGGCTTATGGAAACAACAAGGTAAAGCTTTTCCGTATTACAGTACGAGGTGTCAAATGTAGACCTCAACACACCATGTTTTTGCCGTAACAGAAACATTTTTTATCAAAACTGTATATATAGTTTCTATTCTTTTTTCTTGATTTCAGGAGCCATCTCTGTTTGCTGTGGCCAAGCTGCTAGAGACTGGCCTTGTAAACATGGATCGAATAGAGATTCTTTGGAGACCCCTAACTGGCCACTTATTGGAGGTAACATCTATTTACAGCTATATCCCACAAGGTGCCGCAACATTTCATTCAAACTCTGTGAAAGATGAAAGATGCCATTTCATGGATGTGGTACAATTTTGTCAGCCAGACTACAGTATTATCCTTGCAGTCATTTAGGAAGTGTCATTTATTTTACTGGTTACACTTCGATCAGACTTTGATTTCAGCGGGTACAATAAGCGCACAAGCTATTTGACCTGTTACGCATTTCTCTCTAGCTCCAGTTTGTCTAAATTTTCTAATTGTGTAAAACAGTAGTTGTCACTTTTTCCAATGCTGATGATCTCATCAAAAATGTTCTTGAAAATTCTGATACAAAAATCTATTATCATAATGATACGGAAAGCTAGAACCTGAAACATTGTCATAAATGCCCCCTTAAACCCTTTTGGTTATTTTATCCGGTACCAAGGCTTTAATGATTACATGTTTTACATTGAGCACACATGTGGTGTGGTTTAGTCATGAAGGAGAAAAAAAAGTTGAGCAAGATGAAGAAGGGTTGAAAGTTAGTTTTACAGTTACAGAAAGTTAGTTTTACAGATATATATATATATATATATAAGCAGAGTGAGGGACTTTAACGTCCATTAGGTTGTAATGTATGCTAGATTCTTCTCTTCCCTCTGTTCTTACAAACTTTCAAAGCCATAACATGTACAGCTGTTAAATATTGTATGGAATTTAGATGGTTCTTATAGCATTATTATAAGCAGAATGGTCCCCATATTTGAGTATACCTTATGTATACCCCATGCATACTTTCCTTGATAATAGAAAGATACATGAGCACAAAATTCTTGAAAATTGCCTTTTTGATCTGTTTGATCTAAAGTTGCATAATTCTGCTTTTTTAATTGTGCACACATACATTAGAGCCTTAGCCATGGCATATATACCAGTTTCTAACATTGATGGGTTTGAAGCACTTTGGATCAACTGTGTTGTTTGAAATGTGTTATGTACTATAGATAAAGTTGAAGTTTAGTTTGTACTGCACTCATTGTAGTAATTTGTACTCATGTCCTCATATCCATGAAATGATTCTTATTTTATATGTGTGTATTGAGGTGTGTGTTTAGAGGTTTCCTTCACATTTTCTTTGTCTATCTCCCTTCTCTTTTTGCGCTCCTGTCTGTTTTGCAGAAGGTAAGTTCAGATTCCCTCTTCTATAATCACTGCCTTTTCCATCTCCTTTCTTTATTCCCAATCTGTTCTCACTCCCGCTCATTCTGGCATCATTATGTTATGTTGGAGTTGAGAGGTCGCTGTGTCAAAATGTGTCCACAGTGCATTTGCTCCGCTACCAGTGTTTGATCTTGCATTCTTGCGCGTCATTTGCAATGTGAAGTTCTGATTTGTCACAGAAGCGGAATCTAAAGCTGCAGCTGCAAAATCTACTCTATGCTTAGATAAAATGCTGCTTATTTACCTTTGCAGGCTTGTTCAAATTCAGTGCTTTTATATTTCAAAGGAAATATGACAGTGACATCACCTTTTTATTATGTCTTTATTTACAGATGTACAGTACGATAAAGATTAAAAGATGACGCATTAATGATCATGCACGGCTATGGAAGCCAAATTTTTAAATGGATACACATGGGCCATCTGGGTTCTGAAGAGCTACAGCTACAGTATCTACTGAGCAGTTTCTCTTTAAGTTTTCTCCTCATAGAATTCTAAAGTCTCAAAATTTGTTTGACCAACGTCCCTATTGACCAAAGATGATTTAATTTGGATCACGGATTAATTCAAATTCTTAAAAGCAGAAGACAGGTTTGTATCACACTTGTGTACTTTTCTCTGCTGAGCCTGGCCTCTTCATGTGTGTCTATTGTATCCTATGATTATACTGTCTGTCACAGCATATTTTGTGATCACAGGGAGTCCCAGCCTTTATCACACAGACAGTGGTTCATTTCACCCACTTGTTTTTACACCCACCCGCTGTGAACACTGCTGGGTAACAATGTTTTGAACAGTCTCTGCACCAGATCTGTCGTCGTGCGCATGTGTCCGCATTTGTGTGTGATGTGTCCCGCAGGTCTGCCAGCACCCAAACTCCAGGATGAGAGAATGGGGGGCCGAGGCGTTGACGGCGCTTATCAAGGCTGGCCTCTCTTACAAACATGACCCTCCACTGGCCCAAAATCAGGTAGTGTTTGCGTTCACCCCCCCCCCCCCCCCCCACACACACACACACACACACACACACACACAAAAAAAAAAATGTACCTGTTTAAAACCAGGTAAAGCACAAAGTAAGCAAAACACTTTCACTGTCACCTCTGTCAGCTCTTGGTCCTTCTCTATCATATGAACATTGTAGTGAGTACTTGGTTAGATGGATGTATTGTTTGGTTTCGAATATTGTTTGTTTGTAACGCTGACATTTGAGAAATCTCCTCCACCGTTGCAGTGTATGTCATGATAGATAAGAGTCTGTGCCAAATGCTTAAAATGTGGAAAACTGAAATGTCACAGTTATTTTCTCTACGACCTTCACCTTAGTGAGACAGATAAAGCTAATGGCACAGAGCTTATCTGAAAGAGGGCAGAAGAACTGTGTGGAGGTTAATAGATTCCCCACAGAGCCCAGGTGATTCAAAGGATGGCTGCCCTGTAGAAATGCACAATACAATCACTTCTTGCAGTGTGGGCAAGCTTTTACGATTGAACGTTACCGTGTTAAATAATGTAATTTTAAGTACAGTAACTGCATCCAACCATGTTACATACAATATAACCATATTGTCACAGAGAAAGTAACTGTGACAGTATGGTTATATTGAAACTAAATAAAGAAAAGGGCATGCAGCCATGGAGAAACCACTCATGTGAGTACATAAAATTTAACAAATAAGAAAAATCTGCTTTTAGCGATACATTTTAGAAACAATATAGAGGAAGTTCAGAGTGTCTGCTGTCCTAATAAGGAGCTTGTTTTACCACTGTCAGTCAGGACCCCCCCAGTACAAAAAGACATTATTTTAATTTCCAAACTGCTTTCCTCTGGTATTTAAATCCATGCATAGTTGTTCAGAAAAAAAGACCATAATGCCCCTAATGGCTACTTTTTATTTAAAGAAATTAAGTCTGCTACACTTTCAGTTTCAACAGCCTTAAAAGTGATTCCTAAGCATCTGCATTAATTATGTTTCCCCAAGCATTTATTCAGGTATTTCCTTTATTTGTACTAGAAATGTAGAGAACTAGGGCTTTGCAAATAATCCATTGTTATGACTTGCATTTAAACTGTCAGCAGAAATGCAAAATGATCTGCCCTGACCTTTAAAATCACTTAAGGTATTGTTCAATGTAAGGTCATTATGGCAATAAACCCCAAGGGTCGAAAAAGTAATCTGTACTGGCAATACATTGTATAAATACAGTTTAAATTGATTTGATTTTTTCAAATTACGTCTTTTATAAACTGTTTACACCCCGCCCCCTTCTGACTGGATATAATAAAGGCGTTTAAATGTGCAGTCGGCAAGATTTTTTTTTTTATCATATTCATTGAAACCGACACTATGCTTTGATAGAACAACATCAATCAACCGGTTTTAGAAGAAGAAAAAAACGCGCACCTAGAGCTAGTTGTTTGTTTTGCAAAAATCCACCGTGCGTGTATCAGCATGTCCACTAAGTGCAGGGCTGTGTGAGAGCTGACTGTCAGGCACAGTTCATGCACAGGCCACAGATCCCCCCTCTTCCCTCACGCATGTTAAAATATCACATGCACACGCCTCAAGCTAGACATACGCTAAATGACGTTAGCAATTGCTGTCTATGAGTAAGTTACCCAGCATACATCCGGTTAGCATGTACTCCATGCCGTTTAACGATGAGAGAAGAGATGTGCGCGTTCACAGGAATCTGGTGATCCGATGAGCACTCAATGGGAGGGAGCGGAGGAGCTAGGTGGTAGTGGGGGAGGGGCGTGAGAGTTGTAAACATTCAAAATTTAAAAAATGTTGAATGTATTAATTGTATACAGTATATGTACTATGCACTGTTGTAATAGCATGAAGGGCAAAGTAAGAATTGAATCTTTGTCTTATCAGTTAACAAATCAGTTACTATGTCCCTCTTTTCACACTAAGCGTCTGCAGCTTCTGTTGCTGAACCCCCTGAAGGAGTTGTCCAACGTGCTGCATGCAGACATCCGTCAGAAACAGCTGGAGAGTGTCCTGCAGATCCTCCAGAGCCAGGGAGACAGCCTGGGGCCCGGCTGGCCCCTCGTCTTGGGTGTCATAGGAGCCATCCGCAATGATCAAGGGTATGAGCACAAGGGAAAAGGAGAAGGAGATAGACAGGGCCTTACTAACACTGAAATGGTTTTGTATCATTCTAAATGCAAATATTTAATCAGTTAGAATCATCCTAAATTTCTGCGTTTCGATTATACTGAAAGTAACTCAGGACACTGTAGTCAGCCTGAACCGTGCCCTGTGCCTTGTTTCCCTTCAGCGAGTCATTGATCCGAACAGCCTTCCAGTGCCTGCAGTTGGTGGTGACAGACTTCCTGCCCACCATGCCTTGCACGTGCCTCCAGATCGTAGTGGATGTAGCTGGCAGCTTCGGCCTGCAAAACCAGGAGCTCAACATCAGCCTCACCTCCATTGGCTTACTGGTGAGAAACTTCTCATGTGGTCTGTATTTTTTTAGCGTTATGCTCAGACACTGATTCCTGCAGGGGGTTCATTCTACTGCAAAGATGATCTTAAAACCATGATGGTGTGAATGTGAGTAACTGAAAGGTTGAAGCGGGGCTATGGTAGCAGAGAATATTATAGTATACATTTTTTAAAAGTTAAATCACTAGATGCAGTATTGAAATAAAACTTGTTTGTGAGCGAGTGATAAGTCAGACACTTTTCTTTTCCAATATTTTTAAAGTTGAAACATGATTGATTAGGCAATTACAATATCACATAATTCCTTGTTTTGTGTTATTTTATCTAATTCAATAGAACTAAAACACTCAGACATGCAAAACTCAATATTGATCTGTGGTTTGCAGGATTTTTTCTCTTTGAGTGTGGCAGTTCCTGAGAGATTACTTTATGGTAATGGGGTATGGCAAAACCACCAGAAGCATATTTACCAACCTTCCTCTCCAATTTGCGTCCACATTCTCTACCCCCCACTTCCCCTTTTACCCACAGTGGAACATTTCGGACTACTTTTTCCAAAGGGGTGAAGCTATCATACAGGAGTTGGAGAGGGAGGAGGAAGCTCTACAGAAGCAGGCGAAGGAGAAAGGAGAGACCCTGAACAGGCCATTCCACCCCGCTCCTCCCTTCGACTGCCTGTGGCTGTGCCTGTACGCCAAGCTAGGCGAGCTGTGTGTCGACCCGCGACCCGCTGTGCGTAAAAGCGCTGGGCAGACGTTGTTCTCCACCATCACCGCCCACGGGACACTGCTGCAGCAGCCAACATGGCATATTGTGGTCTGGAAGGTAACATGCAATAATTTGTAATTGTTATTTGGTTTAGTTATACTGGAGGAGGATGTCATTCATATAATTTATAGAGAATACAGTTGATTTAAACTTTTCTTTCCTTAGATTTATACTTTATCTTTGTTTTTTAAATGAGACCTAAATAGGCCGTCTTTAGAGATCTTTCTCCTGGTTGAACCATCTTGGTGTCACCACTAGGTACTGTTCCACTTGCTAGACTGCGTGAGGACATCGTCCACTACAGCAGACAAGGAGAAGATTGAGTCTGGCGGCGGGAACATCCTCATCCACCACTCACGCGACACAGCTGAAAAACAGTGGGCGGAGACGTGGGTGCTGACATTAGCTGGGGTGGCGCGCATTTTCAACACGAGGCGGTACCTCCTCCAGCAGTTAGGTGAGTCAGGCATAATGTGCTCACTTACTTAACCACTGTATCTGACGCTGTTGTACATAAAGTAGACTATGGAGTACTGCTACAGTTTGCCACAGAATTGTAAACAATCAAAATCACATATTGAAATGTAAGCGCAGCAATAGTTCAGAAATGGCCCGTCTGTTTTTACTGCATTATACCACTCATTAAGTCATGTTAAGCCCCATGCAGACAGGATTAACATTCCAGGGAGATATGGATGATAAAACATGAGCTTCTCATTAACTGCACTCTTCCCTCTGAACATTTTAGCCAGTGCCAAATTACAAGAGGTGACTTATATACAACACATTCCCAGCTGACTACACATTAAATCACTCAGAGAAATGCTGCTCTTCCTATATACCAGCCAGAGAAAATGAATACCTGTTGCTGGCCATATACCATCACAATATGGGTCTCCCAATATAGCCTGAAAATAAGCTCATATTCATATTGATAAAATGTATTAACAGGAAAGTGTTTTCGACTTACACACATGCAGTTTTTGCCATAGTTCTTTGTATGTGGCCTCTCTCAACTTGTGTTATTTGCCTCACGTTGGTTTGAAACCTCATTTATCAAAGTGCTTATTGTCACACTTAATTTACAGCTGACGCATGCCGCTAATTGGCAGTTTCACACTCTCCCATCGTTGTGCTGTGTATCCACAGGTGATTTCTTCGAGGCCTGGGAGGTGCTGCTTAACCACATTCAGTCAGCTGCTCTTAGCAAAAACAATGAGGTCTCCCTCGCTGCCCTCAAGAGCTTTCAGGAGATCCTACAGATTGTTACACCTGTTAAAGACTCAGATGCACTTGCCGCTATGGGCGTTCCCCCGGTGCTCATTGACCCCCTCTCAGCGTCCGGTCCTGGCAGACCTTTGGTGCGTTCCGATTCACTAGTTGAGCGGCTGACACGGTACAACGGCGCTGAGATGCAGACCCCTCCCCCAGGGGAGGAGTCAGCCTTAGAAGACTCTGCGTTATGGTGGTCAGCGTGGAACACGTGGTATCGAACAGGAACAGATAGCACAAGACCACCCAGTGGCCCGACAGATAAGTTCTCCTTCATCCCCAGCCAGCCTTTCCTCACAGCATTGATCCAGATTTTCCCTGCACTTTACCAGCATATAAAAGCCAACTTCAGTATGGAGGATCTGAAGAAGCTGGGGGTCATCCTCCATGGGGCCGTGTCCGTGCCTATCAGCAGCGATGCCTCACCGTTCATCCTCCCCTCCTACACTGAGGCGGTGCTCACCAGCCTGCAGGAAGCTGTGCTCACCTCTCTGGATGTTTTGCAGAAGGTGGGCAAAGCTAAATTTATTGTTCAAAAACAAAAATATGGGTACTAATGAGGCTTTTAACTTACTTATATTATACATTATGTTTTTTTAAATACCAGAAAGTGATCTTAAAAGACAAGAGGGAGATAAATCATAGGAGGAAAATATAGTTGTCCCCTAGAAATTGCAATGTTTTGTAGGAGCAGCACTAATGCTGTAATTTATATGGGTATTTCCCTATATATCCCAATACTACAAATTAGTTTTTAACTAATGATTATTTTCATTATTGATTATTCTGATGTTTAGTCTTTAAAATGTTAGAAAATAGTAAGAAGTGCCCATCACAATTTTAGGTTTGTTTGGTTTAACCAAATTGTCCAAAGTTTTTATATAATATAATATCCAACAAATAAAAGCAGCAAATCCTCCCATTTGAGAAGGAGGAACAAGCAAATGTGACTCGAGTCAACCATTTCAGCAATGCAATGTTTTCATTGGTCTTATAAATTCGGGACAAAACATTTCCTTGTATCTTATAATTGACATCTTGACTTAATAGCAACTCCAGTCCTCTCTGCTATGACTACAGTGCATTTGACCCTTACTCTCCTCTCAAGCTAACAGTATTTCTAATTTGTCTTTATTTCTTCCCATTTTGTGTCAGTGCAGTCTAGGAAACAATGTGTCAGTCTGCTAAATTATGAAATATGCAGTCCTGTGGTGGATGTCAGCAGTGTTTGTTCCTCCCTTCCCTCCCTGCTGCAGGCCATCTGTGTGGGCCCGGAGAACCTGCAGGTCATGTACCCTGCCATCTTTGAACAGCTGCTACTCTTCGTGGAGTTCTCCTGCAAGCCTCCTCAGTACGGCAGGATGGAAACCAAACACGTGGCCAATGCCAAATACAACCAGGTAAGGGGGACATGGAATTGGTCGGAACTGCTTGATTTTTCATTTGCAATGTATGTCTTTTCCAGTTTGTTTTATTAAAATGTTGGATGGTGTACTCTTGTTATTCGTCGCCCCGCTCTCTGTTAAGCCATTCTCAACAAGATCATCCCCCCTTTTTTATGTTCATGAAGCCCATATCATGGCCCTTTATGCGATTGACAGCTTCTTCTGGAACCCCATTTGTAGCCCAAAGTCTTTTCTTTTCAATTCACGTTTCAAATTCATTTAAAAGCACATCTTTTTTTTCTTATGATCTTGGGCAAGATCACTTCTTTTATTAAACTTCTCAAGAACAGAGGAGTCTTTTCACAGAATTGTACTGACATCAGTGTCTTTCTTACTCATTGTTGTTGCGGAATCCAGCAGGTGCTTTGTCTTCAGGGGAATTCTGAGAGTTGTCTTGATCTAATTGTCGGATGGAACTGTTATGGGAAGAAATGTTCGAACTTCATGTCTCAAATCCTGACAGCCAGTCAGTTAGTTTGGCATGTGGGGTCCAGACTTAGCCCTTTCAGAATCTGAATCTGTTTAAAATTGTTTAGGCGATAGCGTCAAACAAAATTCCCACCCAACCAAACAGATGTTATGGGTGGTCTTTATTGCCTTGTTGGCTTTTATCCAATATTGGCAGATTGCATTAAATGTCCTTGGTGCTAGGAGCGAGTGTTTTTCCCCTAAATCATTCCTGTTTACTGAATCTCATTTAGCCAATAATCCACTGCAAATTCGATACAACTTCAAACACCAGTTTAATTGCGATCTTCTGTCATTCTGTTTCTTGGGACTACTCACTGGATAACCATTTTAGATCCAGCTCTTTGCACCGGTGAGTTCTATAATCTCCTCCAGCCCCCTCTATAGTTTTACTAAGCTGTGCTGAATGGTGAGGACCCACCCTCTGCGGTAGATGAGATATCACACCGCATGGTAGTCTCTCACGTCTCATCTGCGTCTCTTCACTCCATGCTCCCCCCTCTGCCTGCCACTAACTGGTGGTTATGCCTTTTTGTGCACAGTCCCTGTGCAGTTTCATTTTTTTCAGTTGATTTTGTGTTTTTGGTGACGTTCATATGCATATGTGTGGTTCTGTTAATATTTCTTAAAGACACACTTTGTAGCATCAAGTCATTTGTTTGGCTGTAACATTTCTACTCTGGTACTCATAAGCCTAACAAAACATGAAGCAGACTAATAGTCACTGTAACTTTAAAATCCATTTGTGTTACTTGCATATCTATACAAAGTGTGCCTTTATAAAAACTGCTTTCAATGTGGCTCTCCCGAAAAGTATAGATGATGCTTTTCAAATTACTTGTCTTTGATCTGTTGTTTTGTTTTTTTTGTAAAATCTTCTTGCCCTTGCAGGCGGAATGGGTTGCCTTAAACTATGTGCCCTTTGCTGAGCGCTCCTTGGAGGTGGTGGTGGACCTTTACCATAAAACAGCGTGCCACAAGGCCGTCATCAATGAGAAAGTTCTACAGAACATCATCAAGGTATTTCCAACAGAATGGGGTATTATGTCTGGCATCACCAGACAATAGACTGAAAATTAATTTTAGTCTCAGCCCTATCAGTTAATTTTCAATTTCCAAGAGGCATTATCAACAGGGCAGAGTAAAAGGCTTGTGGACACAATTGAATAGACCTACAACCAATCACAGCAATTAAAAGTGACCTTAAAGCCCAGTTCAGACCAAAGATTCACAACAAGGCGAGTTGAAACCTGCGACTACTTGTAACGTTCAGGTCTCCAACGTCCTGAAACCTGCCATTTCTGACCAGTGAGACGAGGTGAGGCGATTTATTGTCTCCATAGAAACGCCTTTCTGTACTTCCGTTCTAACCTCCGACTTTTCAGGCTTTTTTCGTCGCTGGGTATAATTTATAGTATTAAAAAAATATAAATGAGGACAGGCAGTGAGATACTTACTACAGCGGCATTTCTAGTTGTGATGCAACGGAGAAAATACTGTTTATTTCTCACTTCTGCTTTTCACTGCTTTTTTTCTGGATTACAGCCGGCACTCTCTCTCCTTATTTATTGTATTGCTTGCTCGACCCTCTCTCTTTCTGTCTCTCTCTCCGCCTTCCTCTCTTTCTCTCTCACGTTTGTTGAGCCTCCAATTGATTGATTGGCTGTTGAAACAGGTTGTGTAACGTGTGTTACGTTCTAAAACCAGCTGCCTGCGACAACATCACCTGGCTAGATTTGCAACGAGACAGGTCAGTTCCTAACGCTGTAACTTTCACCTGCGATGTTCTAAAACAGTTTCGTTGAGTATCTTTGGTCTGAACTGGGCTTGAAGTGTAATTCCGGCGCAGAATCATCCCATGGTCTTTTCGGCACTTACATACATCAAGTAGGCCATCAAGACAGTTTTTTGTGTGTATAAACTGTTAATGGAGAAATCCGGTAGAGTTGCTACGAACTGGACGTGGCTAATACTGATTAGCTCGGGGCATCACGTTGAAGGCATTAAATTGGCTTTTTCTTTTAACCACTAATACTGCTCAAAATAACACCAAACCTCTGCAGTAGCATGACAAGAGTCCCTACACATAAAACAATGCAACAAAAACGTAGTTAGAGAACCTGGAGTTTATTAAGAAGAGTGTTTTGAAAGACTTACCTGGCCCCGGTACCAGCTCCTCTTGTAGTAAAGTCCATTCAAGTCGATTACCAAATGCAATCCAAAAGGAAGGACCCAATTGGTGCTTTGTTTTATGTGTAGGGACTCTAATCATGCCACTGCAAAGGATTGGTGTTATTTTGAGCAGTATAAGTGGTTAAAAAAGCCGTTTAAATGCCTTCGCTGTACTGCCCCGAGCTAATCAGTGTTAGCCACGTCCCTTCTGTTAGCCACTCTCCCGGATTTCTTCGTCAATAGTTGTTACACGAAAATAACTGTCTCGATGGCTTTATTGATGTATAAGCCAGTAATCGGGATCATTTTTACACCCATTTTAAACACTCTCTTAAACCTGCCCCACATGACATATACAGTTGTGATTGGTCCGTAGAAGGTCAAGCCGCTGGAAATCAGGGCCACGTTCAATCTGAAAATGATCTGCACCATTTTTCTGCGGTTCGCAAAACAGTGTTCAGCGTTGTGCAATGTTGTACAACAGTCTTTGAGTTACGTTTTCTCCGCTTTGGTGGGTGTTTCAGAGGTGTTACCTAATCAGCAGCGACGTGCAGGGCTTTATGGGAGAGGTGACAGACCTATCTGCCAGAACAAATTTAACATGAGTTTGGCAGATTCGTCCGGTTTCCAGGCGAGGGTTTTCATGTTGATAAAACTCCTACTAAAAGTTTGGAATTGCTAGGAATTTTGTCTTCCAAGACTATAGTTGTGACAAATTTTAGAAAAGTCAAAAGCAACACAAAAAAATGTATTATTACCAATATCGAAGCTTGGTGTGCATATGCATCCTCTCTAGTGGGGAGTAATGTGTCAAGTCAACCTTTAGGTCTACGTCAATAAGGCTAGAGGCAGCATTTATGCCTAGCTCAGTTTTTTTTAGCACTAGCAAAATCCGTCATGCGTGCATTTACACGCAGTTTAAAAGCCTGATTATATTCGGGTTAAGTGCATAACCCGGTTTCTTAAACACCATGTAAACACTTTACCCTGGTTAACAGACCTAGAGAACTCCTTCAGTTCCCCGATTATTCCTGCATCTTAACAGCGTTCTTGGATTATTATTGGATTTCTTGTCTGCCCATGCTCCCCACTCTGGGCAGTGGCTTTTGACCCGTAAATAAAATAAACCAGGAAGTAACTGCGCCAAAAACAACGTGAAAAAACAATAGAGCGTTACCTTTAAACCAAGGGAGGACTTCGCAACAGCAAGTAACATTGCTACATAGAAGACCGCTTTCGGTCGTAATTCTGTCCAAAAGTCGACCTTTTGTGATTTTTACAAAGATGAACCGGGAAAAAAAGCTGTATTCAGTCCAGCTGTATGTTGTCGGAGAGCCACCTACTGTACCGGAGGTAGAGTGACTCCATCATTCGACCCCTGCTGATGTATATGAGGGGAACTTCAATAATCCGATCATTCCCTAAACCGGGGTAAGGCCATTTTCGGGTTACGGATGTGCATGTAAACGCACTGATTGATTTATTTTGAAACCTGTACAGTCATAAAATGCCGTGTGCTGTCACACAGGGCAAAACACTGACTGCTGCACTGCTTTCTGTGGGATGAAACCTTAAGGCAAGTTGAATGTTTGGCATACCCTATCAATGATTTCATTAAAGGTGTTTTCCATTAGCCATCTACAACCAAGCACCAACTTAGGCATCACAGCATTGATTTTGTCTAAGCTTCTATAAACAATATGTTTGTTTTAACAATCGATTAACTGACTGCATGTTTCTAAAATGTGTTGCTCAGAGTGACGGACCCAGGTTTTCACAAACAGACACACAATAGATATGTAGTAATATTGGACTCTTCGGATATTCATTTGTTGGTTGCTTTTCTTCTTCCCCTTTTTGCTCTCTTCTCCTAACGCTGGGGCTGCAACAGGGAGCTGCAGGAGCAACTTTTTGTTCCGCTACCAACATTAGCTGCTCTGTTTCAATAATGTTTGGCTTTGAGCGTGTGTGCAGGCCAAAATTCATCGCGGTTTTCAGAACAGAGGAAGTCCAGTAATTGCTAATTTATTAATTCCACTGAAACACCGCAGCGCTGTGCCGTCCATCTCGGCCAGGAATAGAGAAATGTCTGTCTGAGCTGTGCTATAGGTGAATAGTCTGTGTTATACTGTAGCAGCCGGGTTTGTATTTAGGGGATAAGATAATCATAGTCTACGGTCACACAGAAATGGCTAGCTCCTTCTCGATTGATGTATCTGAAATCAATTTTATGTGACAAATAAGTAATAAAGTAACAGGATCTTAATCCATATTTGATCAGCGCTGCCTATATTGTCAGTTTGATCTGTGTTTCACAAGTTTCTGTTGCAGCCCTGTTACTACCTCTGTAGTAATAAAGGCGCAACAACCCTGCGACGAACAAGCAGTGTGAAAGGGGCTTAAGCCTTCTATTTCATCCAGACACGTGTTTAACTGCTTTCTTTCCATCGTCTGTTTGTAATGAAACCTCAGAGTTAATTTGCCAAGGAACTGTTATGAAGTTTCCCGGTGGACAAATCCAAATCTGGACCACACTTTTTTGTCAAAACAAGATAAGTGTCAAATCTTAACCTTGGGGAACCCAGCTATTCCCTGAAAATATGTCAAAAATAGTATGTTCACTTTTTCTGGTTTTGTAGAATGAATATGACCACTGCCTGGTTCAAACATATCTTGACATACGGCTTTTGTGTTCATTCTTATGAATGGAAGTCTCTCCACGTTTCAATATAAAAGAGAAGAATGAGAAAGGTTTTCAGGGTACTACAGTTCATTTTTATAGATTTTACCTTGAAGTTTTTCTCTGTTTCACACCCATGATGAATTGTTATTGGTGTCTCCTCCTTTGTTTTCCATTTCACCCTCAAGACTCTAAGAATGCCCTTGGGTTTGAAGTATGCCTGTCCATCAGAGAGCACCTGGAAGCTCGCTGTCTCGTCTCTGCTCAAGGTGCTGTCTATTGGATTGCCGGTGGCACGCCAGCATGCCTCATCTGGAAAGTTTGACACTATGTGGCCCGAGCTGGCCAATGCCTTTGAAGACTTTCTTTTTACCAAAAGGTTCATGTTTAGATCATCTTAAACTTGAGTATGCACAATTTGGGAATTATTAGTGCGAGTGAGTACAAAGCTCATTGTTTTGGTGGGGTTTTTTTGTTTTTTTTAGCACACCTCCAGATAATGTGTCCATCCAGGAATTTCAGAAGAATGAAGCCGTTGATGTAGAGGTAAATACTTGTTTCTAGCATCCACTATGTCAACATAATATTGTGTGGTCGCATTTAGCGGATTGGTTTACTCTTCATTTTAGGTGGTCCAGCTGATCAGCACAGAGATTTTACCATTTGCCAATTTTATCCCCAAAGACTTTGTTGGCCAGATCATGACTATGCTCAATAGAGGTTCCATTCACTCACAGTCTCCCTCGTTCACAGGTAAGATGTTACTTTGGCAGCTAAAATAGTTTGACTTCAGCTGTGTTGTTTACTTTTATTTCTTATGGGAGAGCAGGGTGGCCCAGTTTTGGAAACATACTGTAACCATTAAGTCCTAGGTGTGTTGCAAAAGCCCTTCCTATGGCTCATCATCAACAGTGGGTTCTGTCAGACTCATCATGTGTTGAGCAAGACAAAAGCCCTGCCTGTCCACTCACTGTAGATCAGTCTGGAGAGCAGCATCGGCAGAATGTCTAATATTTAAAGGGTTTTCTCTTGACAGAGGCAGAGATTGATATGCGGATGAGAGAGGAGTTTTCTAAGGTGTGTTTTGAGACACTGCTGCAGTTTTCCTTCAGCAACAAGGTGTCCACCCCACAGGAGGGCTACATCTCTCGTATGGCGCTCTCTGTGCTCCTCAAGAGATCCCAGGATGTTCTCCGACGCTACGTAGAGGATGAAAGGTTGAGCGGACGCTGCCCCCTCCCTAGGTACACCTCAGTATACACCTCAGTATACACCTCTGAATAAAATACATGGCCAAAAACGCTGTTTATCCAGATCCACACACTGGCACCACATTAACGCTTCATTCTTTTTCTTTGTAACTAATGAAGGCCTTTGGTCTTTTTCATTTTAGGCAGCAAGTGACAGAGATTATCTTCGTCTTAAAAGCTATCAGCACTTTGATGGACTCGCTTAAAAAGACCCAGCCAGAAAATGGTGAGTATCTGTATCTGTAACTGTGTCAAGGATTAAATAGATCTTGGAAAAGAGGTGACACTATGGCAAAACTTAATTAACTTAACTTAACAAAATACAACAATGCTACCATATCTTTCATCTATTCATTTCGGATAAATGTGTCAGAGTACAGTTGGGACCATTTTTCAAATGAGTTTTATCTCCAATCTGGGTGGAACTGTTGATGTTTCCAGCAAGGTCAATTACAAGAAACATTTTTTTCTTTTTTTAATCGCAATAGATTGAAATGAGACATTCTAAAATTACATTTTGAAGTGTCCTTCAAGATGTTTGCATTACATCCTCCTTTATTCAGAGCAAAACTCATTTCTGTACGCCTGTGGGGATTTTATGAAGGAAATTATTTTGATTGCCTATAACAATTCACATTCTCTTCTTCTTCCTTCCTCCCCCACTCCTTTTGTATTTTTTTTCCTCTGGTTTTACGGTTCTTTTGTTTACCTTGTTTGTCTGCAGTTGACGGTAACACATGGGCTCAAGTGATTGCCCTGTACCCCACATTGGTAGAGTGCATCACATGCTCCTCGTCTGAGGTGAGCTCAGCCCTGAAGGAAGCCCTGGGGCCCTTTCAAGACTTTATGCAGCCACCTGTCTCCAGAGTCCAGAACGGAGAGTCCTGACCAGACTCACTCAAATTTGTTTTTTTATAATGAAGAAATCTTGAATGTGTCTTCTCGACCCACGTGCTTCACAAGTGCACGTGCATATGAACTCAACGTGAGCCCCATCTACAGTGACATGAAGCAACCCACAGTGAGATTCGAGGCCTGCTCAGACCACGTCGATGACCCTGACCTTCATACGCATCATCCTCTGCTTCTCATGTGAGCTGATTACGCCTCTGCCCCCTCCATTCTCATACAGACTGACTGCACTCTTGTGTTAACTCCAGAGATTTTGAAAAAATCGCAGTGTTGCCTCTGGGTTTAGTTTGTTTTATTCTCCTGATGAGGCCGAGTTGATGTACAGTGTGTGGTGATAGTGTTGATGATGTAATTAACAAAAAAAAATGCAAAAACCTGGGCTTTATTGATCTAAAAAATGAACACTTTTGCAACATTTTCAACAGTGTGGATTTTATGCAAGAAAACAAATCTTACTGTAACATTCCATGTCATCTTCAGCCAGCCATCTGAGAAGGGATGTACTTGTGTGTGTATACAATAAATGGGACAATTCTACGATCAACTCTGTACTGAATGTGCTCAGTTACAATGTATGTTAAATTCCTTACTGTACAGTTTCAAAAACAATATTCTGTTTATTCATATCGGGCCCATTTTTTGGAAATGTCACATCCCTGATGAAAAAGTACCCTTACTTTCAGCCACTATGTCCCTGCAACATTCCTTTTTGTTGCAATGATATTTGTGGAGTCTAAAGACTAGCATCATAATCAATTATCATTTCAATATCATATTGGCTGAACTTTGTTAAAATGCCACCGCCACCATAGGCATAAACCTATTAGAGTTCATCAAGATGGTTCCGGTTCAAACTTATTGTGATTTCCTAACAAACAGTAATTTATTTTATTTACTGTATATATACATTGTGTATCCAGGGTCTCCAAGCGTTTTGAGACCGAATGAGTAGATTCACTCGCAGTCGCATTATTGAAATATTAACTTATGTTTTAGAATGTAAACCCTCAAAAACACACAACAAAACGTGTATTAAAAAAAGGAAAACAAATGCAACTTCGATTTCCGTGTCTGCAGGTGGTGCATATGTTGAAATGGCAGACGCTACTTTGTTTGACAGTTGGTGGCGCCATTGAAATTATAAGCATCTTGGTTTTTTGCAACCAGAGGAGGTTACCAAATTTGGATTAGATGGCATAGCTGAGCGCTAAGCCAGTTTTGTTTAAATGGCATTGTGCTGAGTTAAAGACCAAGTGAGAAGTAGGGTCATTTTTCCATAGACTTCTATACTAATGGACTTCTTTTTGCAACCCGTGGGTCTACATCATAGATTATATATAAAGGTGGAAAACATTGCAGCTCTCCAGAAGTGAAGCCAAAACATCCAATCGCCCCCTGGTGGTTGCAGCTCATAAATCCCCCCCCCTCCATGTTGGGACATGATGGGACATGGGCCAAACTAAAAACTTCAAAGTACACCTGTACAACTCCCCCTTGTGGGATATGTGCTATCTGCTATAGGTGAATTAAGGAGTGATTTTAGTCCAATATTAACAACTTAATGTTAAAAATATGACACTTGCAGACATGGGTGGATGACAACATCATGATGGTACATACGTCACACAAACACACAGAAGCAGTTGGTATGAATTTAGTTTTAGTGAGGATGTGTGAAACAAGCCAGTTTAAAGTTGTATTATGTAAGAATTGAGATACGTTGTTTCTAGCGGTAAGATGCACAGTAATTACAGGCGCACGTCTGGGTCCTCATATCCCAGATTTTGTCGACCGTATGACCTCAGTAGATTGGCAGCTTTCACCTGCGCAATGCAACGTGATTCCTTCACATGCTCCACACTGATGGGTCTGAAGAAAGAAGGGGAATGGTGTAAAAGCGCCACTTACTGCGCCGCATTTGATTTTAGCACAGGAAAGTCGCCATAGACACTCAGCAAATCACTTGGCAAAGCGGCACATACAAGCGCTTTTTATTAGTGGGTCATATGATGAGTCACCATTGTTTTAACTCACTCTTTGATAGAAAGTACCTTTACAGACAATAAACGAGATGAAAATCTTAAAGAATACAACTTGTTGGAATGGATTTCACTCAGTTTGCATATTTCACTATTAATTTGTATGGCCCACATTTGACTCTCATAGGCACAAGGCCGCAATATATTGTCATCCATATCTTTAATGCCTTTTTGTTATTTTATGAACACTGAAAATTCCAAAAAATACCACCACTTACTATTAAAACTATGTCTTATTAAGATCTGGCATTACAGGAGTGTAACATTTTTATTATTTCCCACTGTTAATACTTCATCCAAGAACATTTAAAAGAGGACATTGTTGAACATTGGGGGTCAGGTGTTGGTCTCTGTGTTCCACGTGCTTCACGGTATGGGGTGTTAGCACTGTACAGTAGGTGGAGTTCTAGCTGACAGGAATACAAAACACTTGAAATCGTGCTCAGTGCCTACACACGAAATGACGCAGGTTAGTGCATGCTCTACACAGGACCCCTCGGCTCCCTCTCTGTGTCCCCTGGAGGGTCCCCGAGCCCGAGTTTTGGATTATCCAGTAGGTCATATGAGGGGAAGGGACCGTTTTTGTGGATTGCACTAAAGAGAAAAAAAGGAGGGGGAAGAGCTGGAGCGAGCAGGTCTGCTTGGGCGGGGTTTCCCCTCATATTACAAGTCTGCACAGAAGAGGAGCGGAGCGTTAGAGGACGGAACCGTCTCCGGCTGCACGGAAATGTCGCTGTCGTCGAGACTCTGCATTTCTTGACCTTTTTTTTTTTTGAAGTTCTTGCTTTAATGTCGTCGTCTCCGTCTCCTGTCTCGCATTTATGACCACGTACTGGCTGAGGTAGTAGTTTGTGCTGTTGGTCGGGTTGTGACACTGCCCGCTATGGAGATGACTGCGCAAGCTACTGCCTTGCTAGTGCTGGTGCCTTCACTTCAACCGAGGAGGAAAAAAAACCCTGCTCCCAACGCTCTTAGACGGTTTTAACAGGTAACGAACCGCTAATGTCGTAGCTGTAGCTATCGTATTGTATTAAAAGCTGTAATGGAGTGATTTTTAAACGGAAAATGTCACATCGCTGCATTTCGAGTTGAAGCCTGTATCACGTTTCATCCAATAAAAACTGGGGGGAAAGCACTTTGTATGCAGTTTTAATTTCTACACAGAAACCTAACGTGAGACTCACTAACATGCATTTTAATTTGAACCATAATACCCTCTTTTTTTTGCAGGATTGGAGAAAAAAGGAGCAGAAGTCTTGCATGTATTGACAGGAAATGCAAGTTTATATAATTTGAATGCTCTTTTTTTGCTTGTGTCGTATGGTTTTGTTCCCCACCACCTCAAGCGGAGTGGGCCGTGTAGAAAGCATGTAGGTCAGCAGTACTGTTGCTATGAGGAGAGAGGAGTGACGTGGCTCCTGCTGCCCACAGAGGTATCCTACAATACATCTGCTCTGATGCACACAAGCTGGCTTTATGCCTCTTCCCCCGACGTCCTTTGTTGATAATGCTGCATACCATCAGACACTGGAGCAAGATAGCATGTGCTCTTCCTGCACCTAAACACCCCTTCTATGCAGGGCAGAGCTCAGACATAAATCTGTACAGCAATGCTCTAGTAATAATCTGATTATTATGCTAAATCTGGACGTGTGTGCCTCAGTATTTGAACTCTTATGGTGTGCAGACAGACAGACGCACCACATGACCTAACCCCCACAGGCGTGTTCAGCAGTGGTGTCCTCACAGAGGTCTGGGAGTGCAGCAACTGATGTGGGTCATGCGTTGTGGGTTAACCTTTTGAAAATCCTCCCTTGGCTGCCCAACAGCATCTGGTTGCTCTGTATCACATTAGTATGGGCAGTCAGGGGTCTCGTGATGGGGGGTGGGGACCGGAATGGGTAATGCTTTGATTAGCTGCAGCGGACCAGGCAGCCAGGGTCGATGAAACCGGGCAAAAGGGGGGCTGCGGTCTTGGAGTTCAGACCCCCACACAGCCCAGATGAGAGCACGCTACTCAGTCTTATCACCGACTGCAGATTGAATCCTGCGTTTGACCTTCCGAGATGACTTCCATGAAATATTTATGAGTTCACACTTGATAGTGTGTTAGGCAGAGTTATGTTCATGTGGGGGCCACAGCTCTGCCCACTAGCATCTGTGCTGATACTAAACAATACATTCTACTCCAGAAATACACGTTGGATGAAAAGCAGTGCCTTTTCTTTTGCTAGAGAAGCAGACTATAGTAAACAAACCACACATAAGAGTTGTGGTAATTGTCAAACCTGTTGAGTAGCAGTCATACAGGTCTGCATCGTGTATATATATATATTAAAATAAGAGTCTGTCTCATGTAAGAAGTAATCCAGCCTCCCGGGTAAAACCAAACATCATTTATCACATCCTGACTCTAAAGAGAGCCAGCCTATGGACCAGTGAGCAGCTCTAAGGGAGCCCATGTCCTCATCCATCTTGTGTCAAAGCTCTCATTTGAGCCGGGCCGCGGATAAATCATAATCGAGGCAGCCGGAGCCCTAAAGCAGTTAATTCAAGCCCCCCTGTGGTTAATACCCGCTCAGATGGGCAGCCGCACCCTTGTCCTCACAGGAAAGTCGACCCTCGTGTATGTTATCTGTTCACCAAATACTTTCACACATGTTACTTCTGTATGATGCAACACGTTTGGAATCAGTGCTTTTTTCAGTTAATTTATGGATAGTTTGGTCTATAAAAGCTTAAACAAAAAAATTGAGACAGTACAAGAGACAATACATGACCAACAGTCAGAAATAAAAATTGAAAAGCGACAAACATTTCACATTTAAGCACCTGAAGCGTTTTTTTTTTATTGAAAAATGAAAATCGATCGAAAACTGTTGCACTGTTATTTTCTTCCAATCAATGATTCAAATAAGGATTGTAGCTTTAAATAAACATTTGATCATCTTCGGGTGGTGGATTTGGGCTCTGAGAAATGGTGATGGTTGTTTTTCACAATTTTCTGACATATTTATAAACCAGATGATTACTTGATTTGAAAATAATCAATAGAACAATCACCAACCAATAGAGCTGAAATTATTAGCCAATTATTTATGATCATTGACTAATTTTTCAAGCAAAAATGCCAAACATTGGATGGTTCCTGCATCTCAAATGGGAGCATTTGTGTTTTCTTGTGTTACTACACATTCAACTATCTACTCAAGTATCTTTAGGTTTCTGACTTCTGGTCAGACAAAAAAACATGTGTTGTGAAAATGATGAACCAGACTATGTTGAAAAAAAAAAATAGTATAAATAATAATATAATTTCAATGTATACTCCTCTAAAAGGAGGCTTGAAGGCTGTGCCCCCAGCAGGGCCTCACTTTTCCACTACAAGAGATGAGTATCTTGCTGCAACTCCACTCAGCATCTCCCTCAGATCTGTCCACGGGTCGGGTGGGAGTGCTGTAACCTTGGAAAAACAAGCCGCCCACAGGAATGACTGTGTCATCATTGCCGTCATCCAATCTGGACCACACACACGTGTGGAGAGTAGGAGTAAAGTGCCAGATCAGTGCTGGCCTGACTGGAGGAAGATGCGGCGCTGGCCTGTGGGGACCAGATGGCCCTCCAGCTCCTGCAGAGGACCCAGGAGTGAGACTCCCACGTATATGATCGTCTTGTGTGTGTGTAGGCATTCATAAAGGTATGTATGTGTGTGATGCACTCATACCCTGATCTTCACGTGTGGGTTGGATAACCTGAATTAAGCAAGTTTAAACTAGTTATTTACAATTGTTATGGGTGGTCCACAAACCTGTCCTGGCTCTCTCCTATCCCTCAGAGCATTTACTTCCCATTCTATGTGTACTGTCTTAACTTTTATCTTTATTTTCAGACATTAAAAAGTAAAACAATTATTATAAAAAAGAAGAATGAAACAAAAGATAACTGATAACATGAAGAGGTAAAATAAAAACTTGAAAATATGACTGGGAAAGGCCACAGAACTTAGTTATTTTTCTAAAATTCAGTCAAAATGGCCGGCACATAGTGTGCAGTTCCTCCTAATTGGTCTCAGGTGCAAACTCACTGATTAAACTCACTGATACAAATCAGATTTGTGTGGACTAACTTTTTATTAATGCTGGAGTTGTCATGATGCCAGTTTTATATGTTTTGATGCATGATTTTCAAGAGGAGTTAAAAAAAATAAATTTGTGCGAAATTAATAAAAACGTATAAATATTGAAATTAATTGCGGCTGAATTCCATTTAGCTGCTTCGTTGTCACGGTCAGGGTATTGTGCACGCTGGCTCATTGTGATGGCTTAGTGGGACACTTGAATAGAACAGTGTCATTGTACACTGACAATTTTGTTACTGAAAAGTCAAAAATACGTTGTTTTTTTAGTGAAAGTGCCCTATTTTAAGCAACTATTGCCACAAATCCAGCTAATATGTATTAATGCAGATACATAGAACTTAATTAAGTATTGTATATGTTTGTAACTGTACTGATTGTGACTAGGATTTTACTGGGAAACCTGCCCCACAAGTTTCACATTTTTAGTGTCACATTATGGTCTTAAATTTGTTTAAGGCATTTCCACCCTCCAAAGAATACAATTTTGGCAATAAATGTTTTTCAATTATTTCTGAATAATTCAGAAATAAAATGTTGGCTTGCAGTATCCCCCCCAAAAAATAAACCCATTGACACTGGCTTTCAAGGGGAGAACTCAAGACATAGACAAGGCAAAAAAATAAATAAAACATGCTGATTCAACCTTTGAATAAGCATATTATAAATTATTATAAAACCTTTGAGTACTAGGAGGAATGCAATGTATCAGGTTTCCTTTTACTACTTGCAATAGAAAGGCCATGAACTCCCGTGACTGGTCTCAGGTATTTCAGTTATTTGGTACTGCGGTGGTAAAGTTTCACAGATAAATGATAAAGTTATTCATTGTTCAAAACCTGCTTTAACTAGTTGAAGGGAAAGACCAGTTGAAACGGGGACACACATTTCGTGCACTTCTTTTTGTCAAGTTATCTTTCATCACTTTAGAGTGTGTGTGTGCGCGCGCACTTCAGTGTCAAATTACGGCCCTCGCAGCTGCCTCCACCGTGAAATCTTCTGTCAGGCTATTCTGTGAACTGATACCCTTCATCACATTGCTTTGGGACTCAGTTTGTCAGAGTGGTGATGGTCTTTCTCTATACGACTGCTTAAGTGTAAGGGACTTTGAACCCATTCAAGCCTGACGTTCCTACAGAATTTCTTTCATTCCCTTTTGGATTCAAATAACTGAATATGCAGGATTTAAATATCAAACAGTTTAACGCAGATTTTAGGATTAACAAAGAATTGAATGCTTTAAACACTATAAAGTCCATTTGCTTATGCGGCTAGGACATTCTGTTACTTTTCCCTGTTTGTCTGTTCACTCCCACAAACTCGTATTCACTAAGTGCATCCCACCGGAGCCAGGATCAATCAACATCTGACATCTGTTTTTGTTTCTGTCTACTCTACAGTGAGTACTCTAACTTTTTCTTTAATCAATAACACAGCATAGTAATGTGGAAAAAAACTTTGATTTCAGGTTTTTTTTTAATTGAGAAGAAAAGTAAGCATTTAAACCATTTTTACACTGATCCTTGGTTTCCAAAACAGTACAAAGTGTGTCTTTTGTTACAGTAAGATGTACATCGCTTACAGCAAAAGAAAAGAGAGAAGTATCCACTGAAAACAATATTTACATTTTTTACATTTAAATTAATTTACTCTGTTCCATGTTTCACCAATTCAGTCACTCGTAGAGCGTTAAGAAACAACATTTACACACAATAAGTAGAAGCTGAAAACGACAACTAAAAAAATGTGGAAAACCAATGAATCAGGGAACAATATTGATTGTAGACACTGAAAGTAAGTGCTGTCTATTTAATCGTCTGCAGTAATAGTCATATTCACAGTACTTCCATTTAAGTGACACATTAAAAATCAATTTGCTTTGTTAGAGGTACCTGCTATTCATAAAGATGGGTGTATCTTAATAGGGGCAATATATCCAACTGATACTGAGGAGAGGTAAACATGAGTGCATGACAAAGGGGTTTTTGAGCATAATACATATTAAAAACATATATATTTCGTACAACATTATACCCATCACACAGTTGGAAGCTTACATTCCTTCCTCTTTTCTGAAATTTTTTTTAACTGAATAATGGCACAGGAAGCAGCCAATGATGCACATGATGTAGCATACAAACATCCACTCAAAGAGGACAACGTGTTATGCGTAATACAATAAAAGAAAGAAAATTACGAGGTAGATGGCTGACGATGAATGCGTGCAACAGAGGGACTATTTTGTTTTTCCTTCCTAAATTGGCTAAATGTAAAAGCTGCAGAAAAACTGCAGCATCAGGAGAACCAGCTGACATGCTGTCTAAGGCTTGCATGTGTGTGATTTCTTTCCTTTGGACAACTGCCTAACAATTGCAGATGACTGAACATGGCTAATTCAAAAGCTCTACATGGAACAGAGAAGGTATGATTCATATATGCAGGACAATGGTCTTCAGGTTAGTTTTTTTCTTCTTTACACTGTACAGGCGTTCCAACACTTAACAAATGTCTTATGCCTTGGAGTATTTACATTTTCACATTTATAAATATTGTGCATTAGTTAGTTACGGCCATCCTGAGATGCACATCGTCACTGTCTAATCCACGAGAGTCGATGCCCTCAACCTTAGGCATTGCCTCGCAACAAGGTTCATGATGGCTTCCTTGAGATTGGACAAAAAAAAAAGTAGTTCAACTCTTCAACAGCTCTTTTCTTGTTTCTTTTCTATATAGAAAAAAGGACCAGACAAAAAGAGATCATCCTGATTGAGGATGATCAAGAGAAAAATAGCCCGGACCAAAAAATCCCCATTCCTGACCAGAGACATCTTGGGTCCCTCAGCAGAAGAGTACATCCACACTAAAAGCACTTTAAAAAGAGCACAAGGGATGAAGGGAACTGCAGAAGTCAAGGTAGAGTTATGTTTCGGTGGCGGTTGTAGTTTCGCAGCTTGATTAAGTCTGCCTGTTGCCGTACATGAGGGGAATTATGTAGACAGAGATGTCGTCTCCAGAGCCTAATCTGTCGTTGGATATCCTCCAGCCTCGATCCTTCAGCACCCCTCGTGCTCTCATTACGAGATCCTGAGCTGCCATTGTGTACCTGACATAACAAAAGTGATAAATGATCAAGGCGTAGTCATAGCATGGTGATACCATAATATAAATGGTTCAATCTGATATTAATTATGCACAGTATTTAACTAAGTGCAGCTGCAGAACGATGAAAAAGAACCTGAAAATATTATGGTGAAGAGTCAGAACAGCCATGTTAACAGTCTCACAAGCTTTTCCTTGACATCAGAGAAATTACTTATCTAAATGTTTGGAAATTTGCATAATTACAACAAGATAACAATTTTCATCCTCTACAAATAAGACCGGAGTGAGAGGAAGTTCAGCCCCGATAGGCCGGTGTTGCGGCTGTGTGATGCACGAACGTGCCTGTGCTGGTCGTCGGGGTCGCAGTTTGCCAGGAAACAGGTGACTGCTTCAGCTACTTCCTGGTTAGAGAGGACATCCCACAGACCGTCAGTTCCCAGCACCAGAACATCATCAGCTCCGTGCTCGCACTGCGCCAAAGGGTAAACTTTGACCTGGAGGTGAAAGGGAAAAGAAAGACAGGGGTTGAGAGAAAAATGGTTTTGAGGAAACATATAAACCTGTCGCATGAGTTTCTCATGAACATGTCACATAAATGTCTCCATGGCAGAACAGGAAGAACAGGGAAAATAGCCCTTATTCTGACCTGTGTTAATGCATTATTCCAAGTAATGCTAACCTTGTAGTCACACAACACATAAACAGCCAAATTTGGCTACTTTTGTTGTGTTATGTATATGTAGCAGTCTTTAGCCCGGTGTACTGTAGAGTGCCTATAAAATCAGCTGAATGGATTGTATTAGTGTTTGTATTGGATTTGTATGTTAAGTTTGTTGACACAACTGTAGTTCTTTACATAAAGTGGGAGATATCGTCGGAAATTCACAACATCTGACCACTCTGCTACTCAGGATTACAATTTAAACAATGTTACGCATATATTCTACCTTCAAGTGTCAGTTAGTCTGATTGTATCCAGCCGTTCATATTTGGTTTAATTTCTCCAGGTTTTGTGATATCCAATACTTGGATTCCAGCTAAACCACATTCAATTTGTGGTGCTAAAAGACTTCTATATACTGTACGTATCTCTACTATAACAGAAAATTTCAATCATACTACTTTAGGAAGCTAACTGGAGTTCACAAAGAGAGAAAGAGATTGGTTTTCTGGAGTTTCCATTTGTGTCACAACCCTTTTTTCCAGCTGTGAGCAGCACTTCCATTTCCTTTTAGCAATGCATTGTGGGAGAATCGTGAACATCAATATTACACTCAAGGGTTGTAAGTGTTGAATATTGTCTTTTCTCACTTTATGAAGTGAACACACATATCAAAACCTATCTAGAATTATGATAAAGCTAACGCTAACATGGGGACGTTGAGCAGGTAATGTTAACTATCTTGGTTGCACAAGTTAGCTCGCAAAACATTTGCCAACATCACAGCTAACAGTAAACATTAAGTGAATCTGAGGATGACGGGAATGTCAGTTTTGCATGGAATTGGCTATAAATCAAACTATTGGACAAATCAAAATGTTTATGAAATGCCATGTAATTACCAAAAACATGTGGATTCACCATCCTGACGGCTTAAATGATATAAAATAGTTGTTATATTTTCAGTCTGGCTCACTGTCTTATTGGGGATTATTTCTTGGGTAGAAAGTAGTTTCAATGATAAATCCACAGCAGGATGTGTGGATTATTCAGCGTAACAGGATGCCGTTTCTGTCTGAGGGACATGTTACTGTTGAACTTTATATAAAAAGAATATTAGAATCAGAAATACTTTAATAACCCAAAGGGGAAAATGGTTTTGTTGCAAACTCCAGCTATACAAACAACATATTTAACAACAACAATATTATACAGATGACATATATTTGTAAAAAAAATGTTAACAAATCTTCCTCTTTATATGTTTCTGGAAGTTATTGATGACCTTGATCTTTGATCTATCCAAATAGAAATGTTACTGTGGCCGATGTTGCGTGGCACAATCTCTCAAATGACTATGTCTGAGCAAAAGTATCTTCTGAAAAATCAAGCATAATATTACATAGTGACCTTGGCCTTAGTTTAGTTGCTTCAAATAATTACTTGGCTACCAAGCTTGTGTGCCATACTTTGCAAACACAACAACAACTTACTGCAGAGGTTACTGCTAAAAGAGCACAGCGCCTGTGCAAAGGGTTGTAAAGACATGACATGACCTCCGAGAGGATCATGAGCCTCCGTGTTGCGCTAAACCTTGAGTCACTGTCAAGCTTTAAGAAGAGAAAAAAAGGACTGAGGCAGTTCCTGAAATCAATTCCAAAATGGAGATTTCGACAGCAATAAATTATCTCTAGTGGAGAGGTGATGACCATTCTGACCGCCCACATTTTTTCGCATGATGATCTGATGACTCCAAGTCTCAAGGTTTTTCTGGGAGATAATAAGCTAAAAGCAGTCATAACTCTGGCATGTTTGCGGGAAGGGTTTTTCAAAATCCCTGCAGGACGCTCTCCCACGTTTCTTTATATAATAATTGCATATTTTTTCCTGCATTTAAAATCCAGCAGGACCTCTAATGCTCAGGTTCGACATGTCTTACATATACTTATGTCTGAAATTATCAGACTTTCTGACATCAAACTATCTGAAACAATAGTGACTACAAGCATCTGAACAAAATCTTAAAAGACTGAACTATGACTGAACTCAAAGGGCAATTAATTAAAGATCAAGAGAATCCATGGGCTTTGTGAATACTGCAATCATGTGCAGTAGACACTGTGAATGGAAGGAGTCATTTGAGAGTGACAGCTGGTGGGAAATGTTAATGTGCACGTTGACCACGTAGTTCACAGTGTGGATTGTTAATGGTCAGAGGCATTTAACATCGTTGCCTCTGCGCTCTTGTTTTATCAGGAGGCCGAGGTAATGAGGTGAAATAAAAAAAGGAATGATCGTATTTTTCATATGGTGAAATGTCGATGATGTGATGTGAATTTAGTTGCAGAAATTAAAAACAACAATGATAAATGTTCTGCCCTCCAGATCCTTGCTGTGCTTCAAAAGAACACTTTAAAATTCACTTTTTTGAAATTCAACAATCAACAGGAACAAATCCAAATAAAATGAGGCATATATTTCTTCTTACCAAAGACGTGTGTTTTTTTTTCTCCTTTAAAAAAAAAATATGAACAACAAAAAGTATCTTGTTGTGAAGAATGATACTGTTAAGTTCAAATGGTTGAAAATAGAAACTTAAGTGACAGTTGGAGAATTTACTTTTTACTTACCTTCCCTTGTCAAACTGTTCACAAAAATGATTATTTTTTTATTTTTGCAAAATTCAAAATGCATCCTACCTCTGGGCAGCAGGACAAGAAGGGCTTAATGTAGATGTTAGAGTCGTGCACTTTGAGATTGTGGTCCCCGAGACCTCTGGTGACCCCGATGGTGGCTAACACACGAGCCTGCAAAATATCAGAGACGTGTAAAAGTGTAAAATCTATTTGAGTCAAACAAATCAACAACCGACAGATATTTTCAGTTTATTAGAACTCGGACATCGCCTCGTTTGTGCTATAAATTCAGATGGGTCAACGGGGGCAAACCAGTCCCACATCAAAAAGTGCCATAACTACATGTACAAAGCAGAAAAAATATCAGTTTCACCATAACGGCTCTAAAAGTGTGAGATATTTACATTTGCGGTTCCTTTTGTTTTCTATAGGTATCCCTGTCTTCAATAAACTGCTTGTGTTTTCATCAGGCAGGTTTCTGCAATATATATGTGTAACTGTAAAGCAAGATACTTTTGACCAAGAGCATATATACCCCTCATGGGAGTCTATTGCATTCCTCACTGATGATTGTAAAGAATAGCCTGCGTGACACATTCCACTGATGGATACAGGCTTCTCCCAGTGGCGAGATGGATAACCAGCATTTAAGCAAATAAACACAAGCTCATCCACAATGTCTTCCAGTTTTGTGAGTGTCTAATGATCATTCCCCAGACGCCATAAACTCATTTGTAAGCTGTGCGGTACTCCTTTTTGATTCCTGTACTTTCTGCACAGGTCGCCTCCTAAAATGGCTGCTGGCACAGGACTGGGGATCTAGGCTAATTGATTCTACTGTACAGCTTATGAGACAGGGCGGCACATAAGGCTAGAGAGGAGTACAAGGGTGAGTGAGGGCCTGGTAAGAATGGACCTGGATCAGTATGCACCACATAGAGGGGGGAGAGAGAAGGAGACAGAGAGGTGGAGAGGAGGGAGAGCGTTTCAAAGTGGCGGCAAAGCTCCTCCGGCGGAGAAGGGGAAACATCCTGGGATTAATTGTTGAGCGTAGGGGCCCAGCAGGCTGCGCGCTGGGCTTTGAAGTGCTCTGGCGTTCCTCTGCCTGCACAAAGCCCCCCCCCCATTCTATCTAGCCATCCATCTCCGCGCTTCACTTCAAAGGGAGCGAGACGCGACACGGGCACAGCCAACCGCGCAGGGGTAAACCCGAATGTGGTTGCAGGCAGAGAGCACTGTGAGGTGACATCTGCCCCCAGTCGTCAGTCAAACATAAATCTACTGTCTGGAGAAGGCCACGGTGAGAACATATTCAGAACTATCATCTTTCCTCACTGACCTTTTCAGTGCAACAAGGACAAGATGCTCACACCACTACATGTACGGAATGACAGAGGGGAAATGCCATGAAACAGTGCGCTGAGCTTAACCTTTTCTTTTGTGTTACATGTCTAAATACTGACAAGCTGTTTTGTGTTTTAGTGACATTATATGCCAATTAACATGGCACTTTTTGGACACTTATCGTCTGTCTTTCATCAAATCTAACGGGCTCCAGTGAGAGTTTCCCCTTTTGACTTCTAGCTGTTTTGCTGATACGTTTTACCTGCTGAGGGACATCAAAGTCCATTAGAGCAGAGATACTTTCTGTGCCATAGGTTGGTTGCAGGATGTGAAATGTTGTGGGGAAAAAAAGAGATACGGAATGCCTTCCACTGGCTGGTTCCTCCACATAGTGTGTGTGTGTGTGTGTGTGTGTGTGTGTGTGTGTGTGTGTGTGTGTGTGTGTGTGTGTGTGTGTGTGTGTGTGTGTGTGTGTGTGTGGGGCTGTCTAATGGTGCCCTGGTGAGCTTTGATTACAGACACGGTGCACAAGGCCGCAGGAGTAATTCTGTCAGCAAGCGGCTGTGGAGCACTTCTTACCTTCTTCCCTTCGCCGTAGATCAGGGGAAACTTTAGGTCATCATCCTCGATGGTTTTATATGCCCTGCACAGAGGAGAGGGGACACTTTAATGGGTTTTTGGTTTATGGCAGGCAGCGTACACGTGCTCTGGAGATACATGGCCCCTCACCCCCCACTGGCCCTGACAGCACAGAGAGAAACAGTATGCTAGGAGGGAAAAGAGAGACGGATCACACAGAGACAGATGCCTTGGCAAATTTCTCTCCTCTTTTTCTTTCTAACTGATCACATAAAAAACTCCCTAGCGATAAAGAGAGAAATGTCTATGGATGTATGAGACCGTATGTATGGTTTACTGTTGGTTTTCTACGACTGTCTGCTGCAGTGTGTGTGTGAGTGTGTATGTACAGTATCTGAAGGTCTGAATGTAAAGCAGTTGAATGATGCAAGAGTATCCACGTTTACATTCCCCCTGCTCTCAGAGCGGTGTTTAAACTTCCCCAACTAATGAATAATTCACTGTCTTCGTACTGTGACCAGACAGAGCTACAGTACAAGGAACAAGACTGTATGCATTCATGCCAGGTCTTAGGAGTTTCACCTCTATACTGTAGCTCAGAGACTAGCAGAAGAAGAAACCCTGCACTCTTGCTCATAGCCAGAATACAGTTTAACTTCAGCAGAAACGCTGTGTCACTATACAGTACCAGAGACATTACAAATTGGAGCCAAATTCTAGAAGAGTTGCCAAAGCAAAGTTTTCCATAAACAACTTACACCAGGTACTACGAATAGAAAAATCCTTACATGGATCACATAACATTTAGAAATACAGGTTATTCTTTATTTTATCCTTTAGATCAGATCGGGAAGAAATGTTCATAACAATGGTTCATGAAATGGTTTGAAGTGAGTTTAGACTGCTTTTATGTACAAAATAAATACATTTAAAAAATAGAAATATAACAGCTACCTAGTCTTAAAAGCTGCTTCAAACAATCCTAAATATGGAAATACCATGTGACCCAGGCCTGCCCCACACACCTTATCCAATGTATTTCAGCTGCTGTGAAGCAGATTAGCAGGGACCAGGATGGTTTTTACATTACTGCTGGTTCCACTCAGCGAGACCATATGTTTCCACCTTAGGCAAGTGCTACACTGCTGCACTCAGCACTTTTTTAACAGTGTGCAGAGCGAGGACTATCACAGAGAACGCAGCCCACAAACACAGAAATAAAGTTTGCAGCCTAAGCCTAAGAGAGCATTAAGCTGTTACACCCGTCAAAGAGTTTCCTCACTGTTTGCAATATTCATGGTGTGGAAAAACGTCCAATACAGCAGTTTGATGATGCAAGACATAAACTGAGTATTTAAAAAAGTACTTATTAAACTGGGGCCTGTCTCATTTAAAAAGGGGGAAACGCCATTTTTCCTGCCACATAATTTCAATCATCTTTCATTTTTCATTTCATTTCAAATTCAAGTTAGTCTCCTCAAACAATACAACTACATAAAGACACACTCTTGTGATTGTCATTATTTTCAAAGATATGTTGGATGAAATCCCCAGAGCCTGCTTGTCGGGAACAGTCTCCCTCTGGAGGTTTGTGTTTACAGCAAATCCATCCTGTCAGACTTGAGATAACAAGTGTGTGAGAGAAAGACAGCTACATACATTAATCCTCTTATGATACCTGCCAGCGGAAGAGCGTTGCTCAAGGGTCATACTGTGTGACCACATCGCTGAGTGCTTTCGCATTCAAGGGCTGTTCGGTCGCCTGATATGTCATAGAGTGGGGGGAGGGGAGATGAAGAGAGGGATGTAGGGAAGGAGAGGGTTGTATCATCCTCTCTGCAGGTGACGAGAGACGGCCAGGAGACAAATGATGTCATCTCCGCTCGGTGCAAAGAGGGGTGAAAGAGAAACATTAGCAGTGTGTGCTCAGCGTGCTGATCTGCACACACACTATTACACACATGAACACACGGGCAGACACACGCGCAGGGCCGTCTACAGACTTTGGGGTGACATTGTGGCGGGCCTGTGTCAGCACCTGATGAGTCAGACAAATTGCCGCTATTGACAGTTGGGTTCAATTAAACTTTTTGGCCAACCTTGATGTGCTTTTCATAGATTGAGTGGTGCTTTCAGGAGCAAAGCAAGGCCAAAGATAATGGCAGTGGCCCCACAACTCTCCAGATGTAAGCTACAGGCATCAGTCATATCGGTATGAAGACATAATGGAAAAAGAAGGGGAGGGGACACTCTAGTAGGCTTGGGCACTAAAGAGAGACACTTGAGAGCAGTTCATTGTCATTTATCATTGCGCTCCTATGTAGACTACACAACATGTTATTTTACTTTTTTCATTTGAGCAATCTTTTTTGTCCTAGATTTTTTACCACCTCTCCTTTATCTCTATTTCTATCTTTGCAGTTTTCATTTCTCTCTGTATTTTAAGCAATTTCCTTCTCATCTGTTCTCCCCGCCCCCCCTCTTGGTCCTCTCCAGCCACCCGCCCTCTTCCCCAATCTTCCCTCCGCAGTGTTTGGATCACGTCAAACACGGCCGACCATTCAACATCCATCACTCCAGGACGTCTCACAAACAAAACCGCACACTATCCTGGATTACAACACGCCATTACAGCTCGCAACGCCAAAGAATCCAACTGGCCGAGGGAGGAGGGAGGTACTGAAAAAGCGAGGGAGGAAGACACAGACAGAGAGAGGTGGGCTGCAGGCCTGTATGCCTTCATTAGAACGTGGCCTTGATCATGGATGCCTTTGAGGGGATTGGATGCCAGTGTACACCCACACACACGCAGCATGTGGGCACACTGGCTGCACACACTGACAGGAGAGTTTACATGTACAGACAGAGATCTGCAGAGACATTTAAAAAAAAAAAAAAAAAGATCCTCTGTACCTATAGAATGTTTGAACTGCACCTACACAAGATGACACAATTATGTCACACCCCAACACATCAGCCCAATCAGCCACATCAGCTGACAGGGTACTAATTTAAGACCCAGACTTAGTCCGAGTGAAACAAGCAGAACTGGGTTATGGGTAGAACCTGATTAAAAATACATCATAGGCAGTCTGCACTGCTGAGACAGTAAGCAGGCAGATGACAGGCTGAGAGTTCTGGGCCCAACGAGGAATACAGCGGCTGACTGACCTACATCTGCTGAACCGAGCGGCGCCACTAAAAAAGGCTGCACGGAAGAAAACATTCTGTTTAATCTCCCCTCAGTCATCTGCACCTACCGTTCAGATATCTTTATGTATAAATGAATGCATAACATGTTCTACAGGCGGTAGACATTATTACACTTACTAACTTCAGTTATTAAATAACTTATGGTAGAACGTTTAAGTACAGTTTTAAGGTACTTCAGAGTTAAGCCGCGACAGCAATGCTAGGATTATTTTCACCTTCTGAGTGTGTGTGTGTGTGTGTGTGCGTGTGCGTGTGCGTAATAAAAGTAGTGGAGTAAAAAGTAGAATATTTCATTGTGATACGTAGTGGAGTAGAAGTAGCAAGGTATCTTAATACTGAGTACATCAGAAGTGTATGTAAGTAAATGCACATTTCACAAATACATTTGGAATACAGGCCTTTCACTTGTACTAGTGTAATATTTTGTACTGTGGCCACTGGCATATGCTGCTACACTGGTGAGTTAGGTCTGTTTGGCCTACTGTACTGTATGTGTCGTGATTATGAAACGCTGTTTCCTTTGACACATTAAAAGTTGTTCCACAGTTCATGTAGATGATTGGCTTTAAAATCACAGAGCTGATTGCTAAACCCCCTGAGAATTCTGCCTTTGGCATTGAACCCAATGTGACCCAGCAGTGTTTGTAACTTACTTTAGGGTTAAAGTCCATGTACACCTCTCTACTCAGAAGAAAAAAATACAGTGTACACTTGTAATCACATGTAATCTCCCCCCCTAGTTTGTGTCTCTTCGATTCCCTGGTCTCCTCCCTTTCATTTTTTTCTCTTCTCTCTTTTCTCTCCCTTTCACATTTCAGTCTATATCTCAGTCTTATGTGCTCTCTTTTATTCCTTCTCAAACAATTTTCATCAATCTCTTTGACCTTTTTACCTCCCTCCACAGTAAGATAAAGAGCTGTCCTTGCTGTGCCCACATATGCCTTCTTACCTTCTTCTCACACACAGAAGCAGAAATGTCAATGCCACTTCCTGGCCTCCTTCTGATGGTGAAGCTGTGAATGGCTTTACACTGCTGCACACTCAATAGGATGGAGATTGCTATTATTGACTATATTATAAGGGGTATCTTATAGGAAATCACTCAAGCCTAGATAAGGTCACAAAGTAATGTTTCAGACAGGCATAATTATAAGAGGCCAGGAAATTATTTTGACATAAATTTCTCCCAGAGGGCTCATAAGTGGATCCGACCAGATACACAGAAAGAAAATTGAAGTGTGCGTTTAGCGTTAAATAAATTAGCAGAAATTATAGTTTGCATGCCTTGTTACTTGCGCATTGCATTTGACGTTAAGAGATTGATCCGATCAGTAAATAAGTCAGAAATCAACAAATAAGTCAACCCACCATCCCGACATGGTGAAGTCACGGAACAGCATCCTCTTCCCCACCTCCTTCCTTTGGACTCTCCTTGCGAATTCCAGATGTGTAAACTCGTTCCCTAATAAGTGGGGCTGCATGTAGGCCTTTGATATGAAAGGGAGGGGGGGGCATAAAAAGAAGAAGATAGACATACCCAGGGGATAGGAAAAACAATTCCATAGTCTATTAAGCTGAAAAAGAGAGCAGGCAGTGTAGGCAAAGACAGAGCTAAGCATAGTCGGTGTCTCAACAGGAGAGGAGGTCAGCTTTGCTAATGTCTGACAGCTGTGCTCGCTAGAAAGGAGCTGTGAAATGTTTTTTTCTTACCAGGAACTGCAGTCGCTGTCTCTCAGACTCCGGCGTGAACTCTGCTGACACAGGGATGACTTCCCCGGCCCGGATAATGATAGCTCTGAGGGAGAGGAGCAGACAAAACAAAACTGTGTTTATTTTAGTTTGGACACTGTTGCTCCTGCTGGCCACAAGGCACGAGAAGTTGAGCCATAAAGAAAAGACGCCAAAGGCACAATCATTTTGTGATTTTGAGATATGCAAAATCACAAACTTATCGTTTGCACAGATGTATCTCACCTGCTGTCCCCAGCGTTCCCAACGTAGAGCTTCCCAAGCAAATAGATGACCACCAGAGCAGTACAGCCACCCGAGATGTTGTAGACTGCCTTCTCCTTCTCTATCTGCACATCCTAAACAGAAACACACACACTCACTAATTACTCCTCTGATGAGAACACATAATCCATAATCATGTTTCTAATCATCAAAGCCTTCAAAAACGTTTTCCTATCATGCTGTGGCACAAAGAGTTTAAGAAGAACCAGATACAGAGTAAAATACCGCCCTTGTACTTAAAACACATGATAATATTAATTATAGCGCCATAACAGCAATAAAATGGAATGAAAACCTGAAGGATAGGAGGGAAAGGGACCGTTGGTTATTACACTAGTTAATTAGCCCAGATTAATTTCTTGCTAATTAAACAAAAAAAAATAAAAAAATCGAAAAAAAAACATTTATTAGTTAATTAATTAGATGATTAATTAACCTGTCAGCAAATTAATCAAAAATGCTAACATACATTTGAACCAAGCTGCTCACACTTGGTTTAACCCTTTAATGCTCTCTGTGGCTACTTTAACTGTTAACTGTTCCTGAGGGGCCTTTAATGGCAAAACAGAAGCAGGAAGTTATGCCGGAAAAAGGATGACCCCTCTGGCGCCTCCTTCCTCTGTCACTATCAACAGATTGAGTGGGGTGAAAAGTGTTGACGAACAATGTGCACACACATTTGCAGCATGTTTTCCCAAGAGGGATGTTACCAAAGCTAAATCATATCACCTTCTGCTCTGCTGCTGACGACCTCCATCTGATTACAATTCTGTGAGTTTTGTGAATGTGTGCGTTTGAGTACAGTGTCTGTGTTTCTCTGATACAAAGCAGTAGTGGATTGTACTTTATGCATGCATTCTGTGCGTGTTTGTGTCTGGCAGGAAAGACAGGTGTGTGTGAATCGGAGTGCAAGTGTGTGTAGAAAGTTCTGCATGTTAATTTTAATTTAGTTTTATTTTTAGTGTGTACATTTGTACATTTTTTTTAACTTAAATTTTATTGTAGCCTTTTTAAAATTCTCACACTGTTTAGTTAAATATATATTTTTATTTCATTTTTCTTTCTTTGTGACCAGGGAGATGTGCAAAGTAAGAATTTCATTGTGCAGTGTGACATCTGTCTTAACTGAACATATGACAATAAAAATCTTGAATCTTGAATGTGTGTGCAGTAAAAGCAATCATTTGTGTAACTGCATGGATACGTGCTTGCATTTTTCATGAGACAGAATTAGTGTATGTGTGTTTGGGTGCATGTGTGTCTTTCTGAATGAAAGAGTAAGAGGGCATGAAAAAGTATATAAGACGTGGGTGTTTGTGTGCGTGTGTGTGTGTGTGTGTGTGTGTTTTTGTGTGTGTGTGTGTGTGTGTGTGTGTGTGTGTGTGTGTGTTGGGGATGGTGAAAAACAAATGTGTCCTTCACCCTGAATGAATTATGAATCGATAGCAAGCCCTGCATATTTATCCTCATTGTATCCAATGCCTCTTGCTGCAGGCAAAGTCTTTAATAATGAAAAGGTCTGCATAAACATCTACACCTTTTCCTCTCCACTTCCGCCAGGAGGAATCTGACAGCGTAACTACAGAACCAACAGGCAGAAAAAGAGAAAAGAATTGTTTCTTCACATTGAACTCATCATTGTTTTCTTGAAAGAAAGGATTTCACATCATTCCTATATCACATCATGTAACCACATCAGAGAGTGTAACCTTTTAGATACCTCCTAAGAGACCACCAGGTGACATGTTTGAACAATTAAAGAATACATAGGTCTACAAAATGGAAATAAGGTACGTAAATGTTTTATAGGTTGAAACTGAGCTATTTTATTTCAGCTATTGTCATTAAGACCCCCATCTTCGCAGCAATGTTCAAACCAAGCCAAAGAAGAAGAGAAAGTTTAACTTAATCGGCAGAAGCTGCTGTTAAATTACCATACTACCTAGCTACAGGTCAGGCTAAAAACTCCCATCTGCATGAATTGAATTGAATTGTCTTTATTGTCATTGTACCAGTACAATGACGTTTACAGTACAATCCCTTAAAAGTGCAGAAATAATTTCAAACTAAAAAGCATAGAATGTTGTTTGCAGTGTTATCAGTTTGTCAGTTTGCAGTTAGAACAGAGAGCAGCATTGGCAGAAAAACAGGTCAAACGTCAGAAAAGATGAAAAACTCTGATAATGGATATTGAGACAGGTAATTAACTGAATGAATCATTCGAACTGATTAGCAAAATCAGTGGCAGATCAGCTGTTTTTGAGGGCAAGAAGGACCTTTGGGCAGATTCTTCAGCTACTGCTCCTTAAATACAAAGCATTAATAACCTGCTGCTAACACAAACACACACTTTCAGTACACAATTGCCATTGTGACTGTCAATATCCATGTATTAAATGGTATGAACAATTAACTAGTGCCCTGAGACAGACTGGCAACCTGTCCTGGTTGTTACCCGCTCCTTACCAAATAAGAGCTGGGTTAGTAAATAATAATGAATATATACAATGGATGGTTTAACTCTTGACAATTCATATCACGCGAAAAGAATAACAACACATAAACTGTGAATTTAGTATAAGATTCTTAAAACATTATATTGATTTACCTTAATTTCCTAAAGGGTAATGCTTAACCACAACATAGCTACCTCATGTTATCACAGTAATTTAAAGGACTAGTTCAACATTTTGTGAAATACACTTTTTGCTTTCTCTCAGAGCAAGCAAATAAGAAATACGAAGTTAACTCAAGCAGATTGTTAGCTTAGCTTAGCTAACAGTCTGCTTAGCTTAGCTAGGCTCTAAACAAGGATAACAAAATCTCCCCAACAGCTCTAAAGCTCACTCAAACTCAACAACATGTGTGGTTTTACCATTTGAGTTTTTGTCCAGATTATACAAACAAGATATGTTGTGATATGCTGTGAGCTTTATATGCTAGTCAAGCTAGCTTTTTAGTTGATAAGTGTTAAGCTAACTGGCTGCTGAATTTTAAACCTAACCCACATCAGTGTTTGCCACAATGACACATTTCTGAACAAGTATAGATAAAACAGACACAGACACACACAACCAAGTGAAGAGGCTACAAATAAATGTTTTATACAGAAGAGGCTCATACGAGGCGGGTGATCTCATCTCCTCTATTTCTATTACGGGCCCACTAACAGTTTGGCTTACAAGCCTTTGTTTCTGAGCTACATTTAGTATTCATCAGCCTTTAGCCGCCACACGCACACATGCACAAATGCACGCACGCACGCACGCAGGCACGCCGGTTACACAGGAATGCAGCGGGTCGTGTCAGTGGGGAATTAAGGCGGATCCTGCTGATAAGATACAGAAACTCGGTGAACTCTGAGACAAAGATTTAGAGTGATAACAAACCTTCCCAAGACTCTCTGACACTTCCCATTTCTTAAAGAATGAGCTTCATTAAAGTAAATAAGATTACTTATAAGGGGGGGTTAGTAGTGAGAGTACCAAAATCTTTTAGGTAGTTACTCAGCAGAAGTAGAAGTGACAGTTTTTTGTTCCAAGCAGAAATGTGTACCATGTCAACCAAATAATTGCTGAAATTAAAATAAATGACAGCTGTGGAGGACAGTAGGCACTGGTTTTCCAAGTATTTACAGCCATCTGTCCTCACCTGTGGGCTCTGATGACAATGAAGCTAGAAATACATGTGTATTAGCTTTCTACCATTAGCAAGTTGCATAGCTGCAGGGTTTAAAGTAGGAAATGGTGGATTTTAGTGCAATTACCCTTTAAGAAAGCAAGAGGACACAGATAGAGTGCAGATTCAGAGGGGGATGAAGAACCAGCGAGGCATGTGAGATGTTAACCAGAGTGACACATAGGTGTTTGATTTCCAGCAGTCGTGGGCAGATATGTTTCTGACATGGAAAAGATGAAGAGAGGAGAACAGAAGCAGCAAAGGAACTATAGGATCTTAAAGTTAGAATACATGCTGACTCTACAGCGTAAAAGTAGATCATAATTTGAATATCCTATGAATCTACAGTATATCCTTAATCCTGCAAAAAGAAAGATTTCTGCGGGTTACTGCCATGCTATTTTAACACTTTTTTTGTAACAATAACACTGTTCGACTATATTTCAAAAAACACAATCCTCATCACTCTGTGAAACCGAATCACCTCATCATTGACCATGAATTCAAATAATATATCATAAGCTGATCCTTGTAGCTCCCCAATACAATACTTCCCTTTTTATGGCTGTGTCATTGGGTAAGAAAAGGTAGCTGCACGCTACCACCTAGTGGTGAAGAGGTGGAAACTCGGGGACGCACTGAGTAAATATATTTTCAAATAATTAGATTGAACTGCACTGCCCTCTGTCAAGATCTAATTTAACCCACAACACAAATGAGTGTAGTGCAGTCCTGGGTTGTGCATTACTGGAAGATAACTCAGAGCATCTGTTATGATCTGTTTCTAAAACCAGGTGACTGGGGTTTACAGCAGATTACATATATCACTTATATTACAAATATATTGATCTCAATAGATGTTAGTCATTTTTCTATTTTCTTGTATCCCCATGCGGGCCTAATTTGTGTTCATAAATACATTATGTTTTTATTTGTTCTCAGCTGAAACTATTTGTTGATAAATCAATGATACAAATCAGCTATTTTCATTATCGATGATTCATTTTTTAAGCAAAAAAATGAACATAATCGTCAGTTGCAACTCTTTGTTAATACAGTGTTCAGTTGAGTTGTAGGTGCAGCATTAGGGTGGAGCTGTAAATTTCTTGGTGTAAATTGTGACGTTTTATTGAGGTCTATGTAATGTTTTTGTATAATTGTTTTACTCTGTTTTTAATCACACAGTTGATGTCAATAAAATATTATGTTTTTAAAGGTTTTTTTACAATCCTTTCCTTCTCTTGTTTACAACATTTAATTAGTAATTTGCTTGTTTAAAGGTGCTGACAGATATTATGCTGTATCCTATGCACTGTATACTGTAAATAGCAAACTATGAATTACTGCTTTGATTTCAGAAGAACAACTCTCTCTTTCAATGTAATGCACAGAAGATCATTATTCTTTCGTAACCCAGCACAAGACAAACATAACAGTGTGTTGAAACTCTGATGTTGAAACAGAGGCCAGAGACCTATGACCTCTTCCCCCCATAGCCTGTCAGGCAGACCTGCATTGTTTTGATTGGCTCTGGTCTCGATCTCTTGGCCTCTGCATGAGTAAAGTCTCCAGCATCCACTTTCAGCACAGCCAGCCAGCCATACACATATATGTATATATACATATATATACATATGTGTATATATATGTGTGTGTGTGTATATATATATATATATATATATATATATATATATATATATATATATATATATACACATATATATACATACATATGTGTATTTATATATATATATACATATACACACACACACAAACTGACCACATCCACAGTGCTTTGTGAAGACAGGAGCAGAAAGCTCCTTTAAAGCCTATAAGGACCAGAGGTTTGATACTTAAAACTTTTGTTTGTAGTTAATTTTACTAGGATTAAGGGTTTAGAAATTCTGTATACTATTTGTGATGTTTGTCTAAATCATTGTGCCATTTTAACCACGTTCTGTTATGATTTGGGTTTAAAGTAAATGGCAAATGCATGCAATAAAAAAACATTAGCTTGCCACTATTAGCACTTTGATTATAGGCTTGCATATAGCAGAGTTTTCTGTGTCTTTCTCTCCTTTTCCAGCATCTCATTGCTTCCAAGCATCCAAGCAGCTGTAAAAGCTTTTTTTTCTTTAAGAAAAGGGCTTGACTAGCCTTTTTTACTTCCAGATACACATAAAACCAAGAATGGAAGCAACAACTGTGGGAGCTTACTGAAGTAGCACAAGAAACAATATGGTACAGTCTATACAGTACAAGGAGAAAGGCCAACAGTCAATGAAGTAATGTACAGTATGAGACATCAAAAATGATACAATGCGTAGTTTAAATACAGTGCTGAAACGTGCCACCAAATCTTAACATTCATCACAGCTCACTTTTTATGAACGTCAACTGTGAAATTGAACTACAAAGAACACAGTCCCAGATATGGGGTCACAATGGGGTACAAAAACAGAAACAATATATTTAAGATTGTCTAAGGGGTGAAATTATCCTCTTGGTGCAACAAGAGGATTAGAAGCTCCAAATGAACACGCTTTTCCTGTGCTCTGTAATTTGAGTGGCATGTATGGTATTTTCATTGCATGTCGGAGAAATGCACCAAGATATTATTGGCAAAAAGGTCAGCACATTCTATCAAACACTTTCAGAATTCTACTTCACGCCAAGCACACGCCTCTTACCATGTCTTTGAAAGCATTCTCGATGGCTCCAACCACCAGGCTCTCGTGTGAAACTTTCTTCTCAGTAAAGAAGCGTGTGGGTGGGTTGCTGGGTGATCCCGGAGCCCCTGCAGCGCCGCGGAGCGAGGCTGCCCTGGTGAGGGCGCGTTGGGATGTCGGGGTGAGGTGGTGATTGATGGGCTCTTCCCCGAGGCATGTGGGGGGCAGCAGGTTCGGAGTGCAGACGATCTCCGTCACCTCCTGAAGGTGCAGGGCGATGTGGTGATGTAGAAGGCGGGAAGCCATTACAGCCACCCCAGAGCCTGCATGGCCATCAAACAAGGCCCAGTAGTTGAAGGTAAGGTCTTCAGAGCTGTCCTGGATGCAGGTAAGAGTGAAACAAAAGGACACATTGATCAACTGTGACAATAATTGCTTCTGTGGAATGTAGCATGTAAGCAGATGAGTTTTGTCAGACCTTGCATTCACACGCATCAGCCAACTAGCACTGAGAATTGACTTATTTTCTGGGAGCCACATCTAGTGTGTACGAATACTACCCATGTCTGTGTTTACATGGTTCCCCATTTATATGTCTTTTTGACTTTAACCGTTCATACAACAATCAGTCCGTAGATTGATAACCAATGAAATATTTCAAGATTTCCAAAACGATAAAAGTGTGAATGTAAGGGTAATTCAAAGCTTCCTCTCTCTTTGCAGTCATATGATATACTGCTGTGGTTCCTTACCTGGAGGGATCCACCAATCTCAAGATACTGTAAATGTCAATGGGAGATTAGAAAAGGTAAATAAGGAAGAAAAAACGTACATATGTCCTATCTGGTCTTTTATCTTATCTTTGTTTTTTTTCACTGTAAAATACTGGATAGTTTTACTTCTTTAGGCCTCTAAAGGGAGCGCAAGTGCATCTGACATATAGTATGCAACCTGTGACAGGGGTCATAAGTAGATGTTGTGTAAAGCCAAAAAGGATGTGAGCCATTGATGTATACTGTGTCAATAACTAGAATGATAGAAACCCTTGTTCAATACCACATTGGAGTACAGCTGCCACGGAGACTGGCTGCGAGGCCCAGGTGTTAAAGCTGACTCGTGCAGACATCGGTGCTTCACACATTGCCTGAAATTTAAGGGTGAAAGCTCCATTCTACTGACACCTCATCCCATACTCTGGGTGTTCAGTGGGAATGTTTTCAGGCTCTGATCTAAAAGTATCCTTCATCTGCTATGATGTTAATGTCTGCCCCGGGATCAATGTCTCAATATGTTTTAATAGACCCACCATGATGTACTGTATGTTCCAAAGCTGGATACCGTCTTCCGTGTTCATCTACAAAGTGCCCCCTCCCACATAATATTTAAAAGTGTTTTGTGATCCAGTTCATTCGTTGTACACCTTTGAGTTTGCCGCCTTCAAAAAGAGCAGAAACTCTATGATCCTCCACCCTCCTGGAGCCAATGGCCATGCTGTGTCTGTTAAGATAACCATTCAACTCCATTCTAAGTAATTAAGTCCCATATAATTAAAGTATTGACATGTTTTTGGTCACTGAGCGTAGATCATTACTAGCACATGTTTCTGCACACAGTAAAGCTGTTTTTCTAAATATAGTGCAGGCAGATTCTACAGCATGAGCCTACGAAGCAAACAAAGAGCACTAAAAAGGCTCTACACTAGTACTCGTAATGGTCTAGTATCCCTGCAGTGGTGTGTCATGAGGTACTTGCATGAGTTTGCTGCAGGCTCTGGGTGGGCCTGAGTAAAGTACTGGTGGGCTGAGGGGAAATTTTGGCAGCAGAATTACTTTTAGAGATATCTATTGCCTTTGGATATTAAATGACAAAGCGCTTTCTATAAACGGTGAGAGATGAAAGAACAGTGAGGAAATACAGATATCACAGAGTACATGTCAAATCAGGGAGACAAAGTAAAACACAGGCGATATACATCAGTGTTTAGTGGTTTAAAACATTGTTTTCAGCTCATTAGCAAAAAAGGAAAAGAGTACAAATTCAGTAACTGAATAAAGTGTCATTATTCTGTGTGGATGTAGTTCACTTCCCTAAAAAAAGCAAACAGCTGTGAGTTTACATTTCACAATAATACAGTTTTCCTTTGTACACAACATACTGTACTTGCAGAACGAGTGGTCATCTTTGAAACCTACTTATGTGTTGTGTGTGTACTCGCATTCGCTCGCCCCTATTAACGGTTGTCGAGAGCTGCTGAAGGCCGAGGCTGTGGTGTGTAAAGGACGATGTGCTGCATGCCCTAATAACCTGCTGATGGGATGGATGAGGGGACAGTGGGTCTCAATAAGGACTACATCCACTCTGACCATTACCTGCATTTCATCCAATAAATGCTTAACTGTATAAGCTTAGAAACAATATCATTTGATTTTAAATTGTTTGAGAGAGCTGCAACAATTAGTCAATTCATTGATTAGTTGTAAACTATCAAATGAATCGCCAATTATTTAGAATTTATATTTTGCACTGAAATATTTAATAAAAATGAATATTTTTCATCTTTTTACATATTTATATTTACATAAATTCACACAAGAGCATACAAAAATCGGATTTACAATGTGTTTTTTTCATAGAAACTTTTTTATTGAATTACCAGAGAACATGCTGTGAAATACAGTATATTGTTATCAAAATATGAATTTATCTCAGAATGTAAGATTATGCCCATATCTTCCAGCCCTAACTGATGGACATTTGTTCCACCATTTTCTGACATTTTATTTATTGATTAATCAAGAAAATTATAGACAAATAATAATAACAATAATCTTGAGTTGCAGCCCTAATTTTGCATATATAAGAATTTCTACTTCACCTCACCAAATGGAGCCAAGCAGACCCATTAGTTTGACTCACCTGGCTCCCCTGGAGGCTCAAACCTTCTCCATTGGGTAGGGAAGACCTCCTGCGAGTCATGGAGGTCTGGTCTAGTGTGGAGCTTCCTGCAGGTCTCCTTTTGACCTTCAGCACCTCACAGCAGGCTTGGTCCTCATTTAATGTGCTCTTCCCTGCATTGATCACCCTAGATAGAGAGGGCATACAAAACAGGAAATTTAACCCAACAGGACACCTAGGAGATAGATAAAAAACACTTTAATTAATTAGGTGAAAATAAAATAAGGTTTTAAAGAAATTGTGGGAAAACAAATAAAGCCTAATACGCTGTACTGTATACAGCAGCTTAAACTATATAAATGAACTGTGCAAATATTTGTGTGAAAGAAATCCCAATCTAGAAGTGCAACAGGCAGGTATGATGTGTCCTATACAGGATACAAATATCAGTATATACTTTTCAAAAAAGGTAAAAGATGCCTCTGTATTTATCATTGCTAGGATAGCAAACTTCCTGAATACTAATACTGAATTCCTGAATACTAAATAAGATATACTTTAGTGTCCCCAAGAGGAAAAAAAACCATCAACCTAACGGGTTGGTGGTTGTGCTTGGTTTTGACTTGACTGTTTTAAGAGGTAAACAGTACACTTATAGTACATGTTTTAATCGAGAAATATGCAATGGAGTAACAGAATCTTGATTCATATTTGACCAAGACCGCCTAGTTTGACAGCAGAGTTTTGCGAACCTGGTCCGTTTTTGTGGACAGACCTAATTTGCAAGTGTTTATGCAAATTCAGATACGGTGAATAGTCAGTGAACTCGCCGGGCTGTTTCCATAACGCAACAGGAGGCCGGATCTCCTGCTTTCCATAGAAAATAAATAGAATCCGTTAATTTCATCTTCATCAACTAAACTGGGGGATCCACACCTTCACACCCACACCTTCAATGTCAACCTTAGCATTTTAACTGAAGCTGTGACCCTTGATCCAAATGACATTCTTAGTAGTATAACTATATCTATGTAATGGTTTCCCGTGATGTCATCAGTGTTTTTTTCAGCAGCTACACATTTCAGATTGAGACCCACGGATGTAGAGGAGAGAAAGAAACATAAATACTGCATTATACAACACCTGGCAGATGGTGCACTGCTGCTGTGAGCTGCTGTGAGCTGCTGTAGCCGTGGACGAGCACATGCTACTTAACAACACTCCAGGCATTCTCGATTTAGCCACACCGTAGGAGATGTGAGGTCTACAGTGGCTCTATTAACACTGTTCATATGGTATCTCATGAAATTAAAGCTCAAGAGGTTGGAACAAATGGTGAAATATAAATCTGTATATTTGTGGAAAGTGTGTGTTTCTGGAATTCTGTCACTTTTTACTTCAACAGATGATTGCCATAACAACAAAAAGATATAGAGACTATGCCTTAAATCAGCCTGTGAATGTTCTCAATCGTCCAGGTCATAGTTATCCTCAAAGCAATTTCAGTCAAAAGCAACTGGACTGGTTGTTTGTCTAGGAAGACGTTTCACCTCTCACCCAAGAGGCTTCATCAGTTCATGTACGCATCTGACCAGGCTGGGACTGGTCCAGTTGCTTTTGACTGAAATTGCTTTGAGGATATGCCTTAAATCATTGTCTCAAGTAAGAATCATATCTGATAAATGAGACATTATGGCTACATGGTATGAGAGGGAGCCATGGTTAGCTTCCTATGGAGGAGCCTATCTAAATAATCCTAATTGCTCATGCAGAGAACAGATCCTCTGTCTCCAGCTAAGAAAACACTGTGTCATAAAAACTGTCAGGATATGGACTATAGTTAGACCTACACTCAGTAAGATTGATTTTAATTGGAGTCTTACACAATAGGCCACTCACCACTTGAAAACTAATAATAGCACACTCATTCATTTGCCTACACAGCTACCAAACTATTGTTATGAACTTGCATTTACTCATATTAAAGGAAATATGCTTAATTCAGTATAGTCCTAAAAAAATATCAAATCATGGATTAGTCTGTTGAAAACAATCAGCAATTGTAACAATTATTATAAAAAAAAATCACCAAAAATTTTCAAGATATTCATCCATTAAAAGGGGGGGGGGGAGCAGGGATGGATCATGACACAAGTGGCGCACGCTCATTCAAAACAACAATGGAGGCGCCTGAAAAGGTTATCTTAGAATCTGCAAAAGCTTCAGTTTTATCAGAACTGGAGAGTTTTTCTTCATTGAAAGAAGAAAACGGCACTGTAGGGTTTTGTCAATGTAAAATATGTTAACTTCAGTGAGTTTGATAGACAGATAGATCATCCAATCACCTGCCAGGTATGTTTTGAAAGAGCTGGCCCTTTTCTAATAAGAAACAGCAATCAGGAGCAGGCAGAGTCATGACACTGCCAAGATGGTGATGGCTGGAGCGCCCACTTTGAGCTTAATTTTGTCTCTTCAGAAACCTATGGGTGTCGTCACGGAGACTATGCGTCAAAAGCAGGTGTTACATCATTCATTTCTTTAATTCAATGTCAAGTCAAAATTCCTACTGTGAAAATGGTCTGTGAATATGGCTTCAAGATGGAAGTCCAACATCCACTGATGCACACCATGAGATGTCCCAGAAAAATATAATGAGTGGACCCTGATTCAAGATTATTATTTAAAGTTCAAGAATTAACATTCATGCTCAAGTTGTTGGGATATTTTGTCTATTTTGCCTTGCAAATGCCACCATATACATTATGATTCAGTTTCATGATTGATGCTTATTTAGTCACAAAAATTGTAGATGAATATATGAGTATTTCAGTTTTATTGTAAATTACAGCAAACTACTTTCTACAACATACCAAACCTTTTTAGATATCCAACCTCCCAGGCAGCAGCTGGTTTCAGTTCATGCTCCAACTCTCAAGTGTTGTATATAGTTTGAGTTTTCCCACAAGCTTTTGAAATCAGTCTATGATGGTATGGACTGGAAAAGGGATAACGGTAATGTAAGTATGATGAGTTCCTTTAACTGCTTTTCCTAACTTCATTTGATGAATAGAGGCCACAAACTTCTCGCACTATAATGCATGTCTGAAACCAAAGCCCTCCAGGGAGCGACGTTCATTTGACCCTGGAAGATCACAAGATTAACAACAGTTGAGCTGACGAGCATTTCATCTCTGACACGACTAGACGAAAAGCCATCAAGACCCCGAGGCCTGAGCTGTGTCCAACACCAGGGCTGTCATAATCTGTTACCTCGTTTGATTTCTCCACATCTGAGGACTCATGCATGACCTTAATTACTCTGTCAGAGCTTTGATCTACAGTGTGCTGTCTTTTCAGAAATCTTTTTTTTTCCAGTAACACTTGACCAAAAGTTTTGCGCCAAAGGCACCAACAGGTCATTTAAGGCCAATAATGATACATTTGCATAAAGTACCAAAATGAGTAAATACTTCTACACTCGGCTATATAGCAAATACGATGAAGTGACATAACACATACAAAAATAAAACTAGTCAATTAATGTATTAGTTGATTAGCAGAAAAATAATAGACAACAATGTTGTTGACATGCAATGAACTTTTTGTTTTTTTTAAAGATTATTTTTTGGGCATTTTTCAAGCCCCCTATTAGACAGGACAGACTGGAAATGGGGCGGGAGAGACAGACGGGAGAAACGCAGCAAAGGCCGCTGCCCCGAAGGCTGCTGCCCCGAAGGCCGCTGCCCTGAAGGCCCCCAGCCCCTCCACATGGGGTGAGTGCTCCAACCACTGCACCACCGGCCGCCCCGCAATGAACTGTTTTAGTCATTTATTAAACAACAATTTGCTGGGTTGTTAAAGCTTCTTCAATGAGAGGATTTGTTGCTTTTCTCTGATTTATATATCTGTAATGTTTTTTGGAGTTTCCAAAAAGTTCTCAGTTTTCAGTTCATCTAGGCTCTAGGAATATGTTATAAACTGAACAATTCATTTATTTGCATCAAATGGGAATATTTTACAAAGAGTATTTATGGAATTACAAAGAAAACATGCTATATAACGCAATATCATTATCAAGATTTAAAAAATGATCCATTTCTGGATAAAAGATTTTAGCCATATCGTCCAGCCCTACAGCTACATTTTGAAAACTGAATCATTGTTTTGTTCTGGATCATCTTTCTTCTTGCACAACCAAAAGCACACAACTGATGCCAAGCTGTGAAAAGAAACTTCACAAAACACAGGTCATTTTAGTTCAGCTCAGGTTAGCTACTAAACTACTGTATTTCCAATAATGTAACAGATTTTCATCTAGCATTTGATTCAATGTTTGTGTTTCATCCAAACACATCTACATACAGTATGTTAACATGCATCATTATGGACATGTGGTCCCATGCATATTTTATCTATATTTAGGTACTCCTTCTTTGCTGTATTCCTTTGGATTATTTTTTACTTTTATTCATGTGGTTGTATGCTCTCGCCGCTGTACTTTCTGCTTCAGCATCTCAGTTTCCACAAACAGATCATTTACGAAAACAATATAGATAATCCTATGATTTGATTATGGAAGAGTGTCACGTCTCATTCAATGGTGACTCATAGTGAAGCTACACATTAAGATGGCACTGAACTAAAACAGCATTACGCTGTTTCTGCCTCAGAGCGATGTAGAAGAAGCAACCCGAACATGTGCTGTATCATGTGATTGAGCACTTGGAAGCTTTGTATGTAAAACAAGCTGCTCATGTGCTTTGTCTCTCAGTGTAACATTGACTTAATTGCCAAACCTAACTAAACCTACAATAAAAACAAAAGGATAACATGCATATTTATTTATTTTGTGTTTGTTACAACATGTTTTAACCCTTGTTTATCTTGAAGATGTTTGCAAAACATGCATCCCCTCAGTTAGTTCAAAAGCATTCGCTCAACCATTGATGCACTTTACCTTTACTAATAATAGAAAGCATTCGCTCAACCATTGATGCACTTTACCTTTACTAATAATAGAACTTCTGTTTTTTTTACTAATTTAACTGCTGTTTCTTCCCTACGCAATTTTAATAATTGCAGTACCTACCTTGTTAAAACCTATCTTGTTAAATTCTTTAGTGTTGCGGTCTGTATGTTATACCACAATGACCCCTATGTTTTGTTTTCCTTGTTATTGTTTGATGATGTAATTTGTTATTTGTTCTGTCTTATTCAATATCACCATATATCATCATTCATTCATTCATCTTCAATCGCTTATCCCGGGGTCCGGGTCGCGGGAGCCGATCCCAGCTGACATCGGGCGTAAGGCGGGGTCCACCCTGGACAGGACGCCAGTCTATCACAGGGCACATAGAGACGAACAGAGACAGACAACCATTCACACCTACGGGCAATTTCAGACTCATCAATTAACCTAACACATGCATGTCTTTGGATTGTGGGAGGAAACCGGAGTACCCGGAGAAAACCCACGCAGACACGGGGAGAACATGCAAACTCCGCACAGAAAGGCCGAGGTCGGGATGCGAACTTGTGACCTTCTTGCTGTGAGGCGACAGTGCTAACCACTACACCACCGTGTAGCCCATATATCATCATTCAATAAAAAAATTTTTTAAAACATATTATGCCTTTAAACACCCTGGAGCTGCCACTTTCTTATCTCTGTTCCCTTAATTTAGATATTAATGCTGATTAACCTGAGTGTGCCAAATTACAGATTAGTACTCTACTGACATACCCTCTGCCTATCACACACGCCTGTCTGCTGACCTGCAGACAAAACACACAGTGTGCAGTGTTTCGCTCACAGACACGCATATTGATTAAGTATTGATCAGACTCCTGCTGAGATTGCAGGATTACATTGGTCCTGGGTCAACAGAGTGAAAGAGTGGGTGAGTGAGTGACTAAATGAGAGGGTGAGAAAGCTTTCTCACAACTTCTTAACCATCTGACACTGTCAGTGTCACTCCACTCCTATCCCACCATGTAAATTGGAGGAGGTAAAGACAGAAAAGATGTGGGAGAGCTATGGTGAAGCCCACATCATATATATGCGATTTCTCCTGTTGATGAAATGCTTTAACACTTCTTCATGTACCTCTTCCTCTGGCTACATGGCATTCTACCACTGAGACTCTGTCTACTATGTTTCATGCTTATTGCTAGCCTTGATTTGTTCTCAAGACCACAATACAGAAGCTCAAGTCAAACCTCACTTTTATCCAAACTGAAGCTACAAATTAGGTGTAGATCACAGCTGTTTCAGTGTTGTCCCTCCTAAAAGTAACTTGGAGCAAACAACGTGAAGGCTGGAACCAAGTTTTCCAAAACAAATGATGCCATTGGAAACATCGGGAAATAATGTGGACCAGAAATTGTGAGTTTATAAACCTACACCAGGCTAAGTTGTCATGTAACTATGAATCAGGTGGCCTTTAATAACGTACTTGAAAAATGCACAAACTACTGTATGTGATAGTGACATACACTCAGTGGTCACTTTATTAGGTACACCGGTATGAAATTGGTAAGGACAAAAATGAGAACCACCTCTCAGTATAAGATGCAGTAGATGACACAGGTATACCCAATAAAGTGGCCACTGAGTGAATATGACTTGGAATTTTTGGTTTTGTGAATGGACACAGGAGAGTTCGACCCTTCCAAAACTGTAAAAACTTCCTGGGGAGAGGACGTCTGATTTATTTCAATTGAAGGTGACATCAGGAGCAGTTTTCTCCTCACTTTTGGAAACACCAGGCAACATGCAACACAGCAACATTGTGAACTGCACCCTAGCAGAGAACTGAGTTCACAAGGGAGAATCATGAGTGGTCAGTGCCGGTGTATACATGATGGGTGGCAAACAACTGCAGAGAAAAGCAGCAGTAAATGTAGCCTGTCTACATAAGCAAGTCCTGTATGTTTTCTGGAGAAGAGATGGCGGTGAGCAAAACTCACTCATCCATTCAAATGATTGTGATCACTGGACCTGACAGTGCGCCCATTCAGAGGCAGTCGGCAGAATCCTTCTCATGAAGCTAGAACTGCTCTTCCTGTCTCCACAGGGTGCAGCAAAATTGCCCAGGATAAGCTCAGCAAGCTCAGGGAGGCCTACTGTACACTACTCAAAGACAGAAGTACAGAGTAGGAATGTGCAATTCTTCCGGCATGATTCAAGATGGCTTATTTGTCATATGCACAACAATTACAGCAGCAGTCGTTGGCAATGAAATTATTGAGTCTCAGGCTCCTAAAACAATGCAATATAAAAAGAAGTATAAGAGAAACACAAGTAAAGAAAACTGAGACCTAAATAAACCCAAAAGTAGTGCAAAGACATAGTGCAGGTTCAAATCTATAGGAAGAGAAAGGTGTAACAGGAATATAAAGTAAGATGTAGAATAAATTAAAAGTAGAAATAGAATAAAAACAAATAGAATACTGTATATGGAGTAATTTTAATAAATTAAAAATATAGTAATAACCTTTAATGAAACAGAATACTGTACATGTAATAATGAATGAAAGAAAGACAAAACTCTTGTTCTCATCACCGTCCTCACCTTTGATGTTACATTCCGTTATTAATGATACTGACACATGGAATATTTTCTAGTAATGGAGGATTGTTCCTTCCAGTGGATACATGCAAATATACCAAAGATATTGAGTATTGATACTGTTGGCAAAATATGGCGTCAGTTTCTCCATGATTCATTTGACAGCTAGTGTTGCCCCTCCCAAAAAACTTCTCTTCAATGCATTACCGGTCATCATTTATAAGTTTACACTCATAAACATAAAGTATTATTTGAATGCATTGATTCATCTTCCCACTCATATTTATGTAGGCTCTGAAAGCTCAAAACGATTTTACAGATATGTCACTTCCCAGCAAATATTTCTTTGACCTGCGTTGTGGCCAACAAGTCCAATATAAATTGAGTCACGATGTGACCTTATTTCAACCCTTTGCCAACTTACAACATTATATTTGGCGATTTCAAAATGTGGAAAGGTAAACCTGTTTGACAATGGTGTAACTTAATTACCACTATTTAAAAAAAACATTAACAGAAATAATAACAAGTGGGAGGAACGGTAGTGTTTACACATGAATTGTGTTACTAAGTGTTTTTATCTCAAACGCAATATGCTATCATGTCTATGGCCAATATAGGGGTTAAGATGTATATTTTAATCATATATGTCTTTATTTCACAGAGTTCCGTTTAGGTCCTATTTTTCCCTGCACACCAACACTAGTAATCCCTTTGCCCTTAACGCATGTGCAACAGGTGATATTAGCTGCACTTAAAGGGATCCTTTTACCATTTTAATCCAAGTCTGTGTCACTGCGATCTGGGCAGCATGCTCAGGTGAATGGTGTTCGACCCTTCTCCATAGTGGAAGTCCCCGAGGAAAGGAGCATCGAAGATCTGCCGAAATCCACCGAATGAAGGGAAACACATCGTTTTGTGTAATCATGCAAATCTCCAATCTCTCCGGCTGCTAAGAAAAGATGCCATTCAAAGGCCAGCCACTCAAACATACGTTGTATGGACCAGGAACAATGTTGCTTAGACATGTGAATCTCATTCAGTTTAACCTGCTGACTCTCGACTTGAGTCCGATTCAATCAATCCTTGCAGGTCGAAACGTTTTACATTGCACTCAGTATGATAGGTTGCCCCAGTACAGACCAGACACTAAAAAAAAAGAGTTGTTTGTTAATTTTCAGCCATCACTAACCCTTTCACATAATTTAACATGCAAAAAGTACAACAAAATAACCATTTGTCAAATAATCTGAGTATGAGTGTATGGTTTCCAAAATTGGCAGGATGCAACCATCTGAGATTCCTTTCAAAGAAAATGTATAATAAGAAGTAATTCTAATCACAAAGTCTTTAAATGCACTGCATGTTTCCTGGGGATTTATGAGATGGACCCATCAGTACTTGACCCTGTTAACCCTCTCATCACATCATCTGGGCACAGGTTTTCTCCACTGGCAGTGAGATTTCACAACAACAAAGCCTGCTGGTCCACCAGCTGTTGACAAATCCCCAGTATGGCTCAGTTCTGGCTGATCTCGCACACACGCGCACGCACGCACGCACGCACGCACGCTAGTTTACAGTCATTGACTATCAATAACTATAATAATAATGAAATACAACATAAAATCAGGATTATCAATTAACTATAAAATTACACAGCCTTCTTTAGAACTATAAGTGAGTGATGGTTTCCTTTCTTTGCTATCTTGAGATCTTTCATGGCAGAGTAGCATGAAGAAGCTTTTTTAAAGTATTAAATCAAGCAAAAAAGCTAATTTTTCTCCAGTTCCACCTTCTGATTTTCTAATACGCTGCTTTTTTGTGTGTTTTACATCACAGCAAATTGAAATTATTTGGGCTTTTGACTGTTGGTGGGATAAAACAAGCTATTTGAAGACATCACCTAGAGCTCTGGGAAATTGTACTGTTTTTTTTTATTTTTACTATTCTGACATTATAGCCACCTGATAAATAGATACATAAAATAATGTTTATGTGCAGCCTTAATCTCTGTCTTTGCTGGTTAAGTGTTAAACTTTAGTGTTTACTTCTTGTAAATGAAGAACAATTGCCTGAGGGCGTGTCACTGACTTAAGATGACGAGCACTGGCTCCTCTATTGAGTTCACAGCAGGACGGCTGAAGTTGAAACATTAGATGCAAAGAGATAGGGGGAGTTTCTGTGTGCAGCTTCTTATTGAATGTCTAACATCATCGATTAAAGGATTGAGTTCAGGGAAACAGGCGCTCTATCATAAAAGTCCATCATCAGAATGAAGATTAGGCTTTGTGTTAAGAGAAAAACACAGAGCCAACACACACTGTGTGAATTTATGAATTCAGGACACTGAACTGCCATGTCACAAACTGTTAGGGCCGTCTCAAGGACTGTGACCTCTAGAGTTATGACAGCCTCACTAACCACCAGACCACCCGGATAATTCCTGATTGTGACTCTGTGCTCTCGGGCGTCAGACAGTGATGAGAAGAAGAGTTTGTCTTTCTTTAGTTACGTGCTGTCAAAGGTAAATGTAAACTAAATTATGTGAAAAGGTTTGTAAAGTTTACAAAGTGCGTGTCTTGTTTTAGACTGAGGAGACGTGCATACAGCACCCTTACCAGCATGCAATTAAGTCATTCATCCTGGCTTCTCTCTCCTGTTTGTAGCTGTTGGAAAAATATTTCACTGTCTGTCTGCATTATCTCATGTTCTGCCATTTTTTTCTGCAGCTGCACTCTAACAACACGGTTTATAGAAGCAATAATGTCCTTAAAAAAAAAAAATACAACACATCCGGCTCATCACAGCCTTGGCAGTAGGATGCAAGGAGTAAAATGGATTGTGTACGCCCAAACATAAAAATGGAATATCAATAATACAGCAGATCATGCTAGGTCCGGTTGCGATTGTGGTCTCAGCTGTCAAATAGAAGGAGGAGGAAATTTAGTGTCTGAAAAGGCAAATATTGAATGAGCAAATACTTGAAACCTGCTATTCTACAAGTGATGTATCCTGTGTAGTAGTGTGTATCCTACGCAGTGTACATCTAAAGAACACAGTCAGGTTTTAGTGCCTGAAACAGGTGAGGTGGTAAACATGGTGATTACGGTATATGTGAGTTTTCCTGACTAGGATTTAAATAATTGCTAATAAAACACACAGTATTGCTATTCAAAGTAAAACACAGTTTTGTGGGTGCAGTTTAGGTTGATGTAAAAACAAAACAAAACAAACAAACATGTATTATCTCCTGTTTTACAGTGACTGCACCAGTAGTAAGCCTCTATATTTCCATGTGGCCTAGATTATAGAGACCTTATCTGTTTGGTAAAGGTAGGCTTTGTTTATATGGTGGTGTTTATACTCTGATAGCTGTAACTGAAGGAATACACGGGGAAAGGCCAGCTGCTGCACCTTGGCCTATTGATAATCTCACATATAAGCTAGACATGAATCCTGCCATAATAACAATAACAACTAAAGCGGTTTGGTGCTGCTCGTTTTACGCCTTCCTGAGTCATCTCAGCGGCCCCGCTCACTTCCAAAAAGATGCTGTGTGTGCTGTGCAAGAAAAGATGGACGCATACAGGTTACTCACTCCGCGTAGCCCGTGGACCACGGCAGCCGCTTGGTCTCCTTCAGTATGAGGATCGGTCTCGCAATGTGATCCGCCGAGCACTCGATCTCATCCGGCGATAGTCCCAGGAACTCGGGTCTGCTGTACGGGAATTTCAGCGGCAGATCCGAGCCGCCGGGATGGTCACCGTTGGAGCCACCAGCCATCATACCTCCCATTAAATTAGCCACCGCCGATTTCACCCGCGTGAGCATGATCTTGCTGCAGCGTGGGTCCAGGCGATGCGATTGCGTGAGTTTCCCCCCCGCCCGAAAAGACGCAGTAGTTTCGCGGCGTGAAAGGTAGACGCACAGCGGCCGTAAAGAGTCATTCAGCCCAAACGCTCCCTTAAGTGAACACGGAAATGAGAGATGCGGATCCACTGGGCAGGCAGAGCTGTAGCACGGCAGTCATGTGACAAGCCGGTTGCTGCTGGTGGATTTGGTGGCTCTGGTGGATTTGGTGGCTCTGGCGTCTCTGAGCGGCTGTGCCGGAGGTCAGAGGTGCGTAATCCCGGAGTGACGCCGATTACCTCATGGGCAACATGCAGCCAACAACCCACAAACTGGGCATGCCTTTGGTGCATGAAGGTCAGAAAATGCTTAAAATTAGGTTGTTATTTCATCAAATAATAAAATATTCCATGTTGTAGGCCAATACGTTTTATAACATGAAATATTTCCTTAGTCTATATTTATTAAGTCATTGTAGGCTACACCAGAGGTCTTCAACAAGAAGAAGAATTACTTTATTTTTATCCCACACGGGGAAATTAAATTTTCACTCTTATTATCATACATGTTACACACACAGGCCCGAAATACACACATGCACAACCAGGACCTATACATGCACCTATACTTGAACCAGCGACCCTATGGTTCCCAGCCAAGTCACTTATGGACTGAGCTACTGCCGCCCCTAAAATACTGCATTAAACTGAGTTGCATATTAAATTGCAGCTGGGGTGGCCTAAAGCCTACATACACAGTGCTTTATGGTGCATATACAATACAAATATATTACAAGGACCATTATTGACATATTCATATATTTAAACATCACATGTTAATGTTAAACATACATTTGGAAGGCACATTGAATCATTCATCCTTCAGTTGTATCTGTGCATGGCTACCTTGCCTATAAGCCAGTAAGCGGTTGTGTAAATGTTTAATTCATTTTTCCACAATTGTATCTTTGCTAATAATACATGGTATTCATGTTAAAGTATATTTTCACTTTTTTTGGGAAAGATTATCAAACAATTTGGCAGCCCCCTTGCAGTAACTCTCAGGACCCCCTGTTGGAGATCTCTGGGCTACAGTATGGGGTCCTACAGATTGATGTGACAGCTCAAAAACATATGCTACTTAACATTGTTTTATCATCTTAATACTTTAATGACTCTTTTGGGAAATCTTTTTGAGAAGTGCTTATACAAACCTTATTTTGGGCCAATTTCACAGATCCCAGAGACCCCAGCTGTAAAACATTGTCTGTGCTACAGTACATAGGCCTAACTATGACTAATGCTTCCATTGTTTATTATTAAGATTCAAGAGGGTTAACTTTATTGTCAATACATACACAGTACACAGTGCCACAACATAATGTTTCCCTAGAACCTTGATGCTACATAGAACACAGCATGCTACACACATATGTACTCTGTTTCTTACTATAGTGCAACAGAGTAAATAGGAAAATGTTCAATACACCAACACAGGAGAGTAAGACAACAGTGCTATACACATGGTACAATTATGCAGCACAATCCCTCCCAAATCCGAAATAAGAATTTGTAATTTATTTTATTTCATTGGCCTAACAGGGCTTTAAAGAAGGCCTTGTTTCTCTAGGCTGACAAACCGAAGATACGGGTTAAACCAAAACACAAATTGTCCCATTATCATCTGGATTTAATCTAATGAAAGATTATTAAAGTCACAACCTTAGATCGCTCTGCCTTTCCAAGAATTACAAAAAAAAAAGATTCTTCATGTGCAATTTATTTGTCTCCATAAGAAAGAATAAAAAAAAGAGAAAAGAGCTCATGCTGTCTCTCTCTCTCTCTCTCTCTCTCTCTCTCTCTCTCTCTCTCACTCTCACTCACTCTCTGAAACACACACATACACACACTAAACTAACACAGGAAGCCAGTGAGGACAGTCAGCTGATTTTGGCATGCTCTGTGTACCTAAGTGGAAAAGCAAGACTGTAATTGAGAAGAAACTAAATACGCAATTCATATGTGAAGTGTAATCTGAGACATATTAAATAATAATATTCAGTCAAAGAGCAGTGCGTCAAAAGCAACAATAATTAAAGCAAATAAGTACATAACATAAGCTTACCTCAAAATAAGGTTAAACAATCTAACAGGAAAAAACGGTGCTATTACTGTAAGTATGACAAATCTGATTTGTGAAATATAATTTACTGGATACTTTGGTGTTCTCTTTGTTTCTGATGCTTTTTTTCATTTGTTCTGGCCTGTGAGTCGGTTTGAATCTGATTAGCTGGGCATTTAGCCAGCCCACCAGGATGTGTGTCTAGACATCATGAACTTACAAACACACTTAGAGCTAGGTTTTGGAGAAGTAAGCCTCATGAAATGATCTGTTATACAATACTGCGGTTTATACCAGCCAACCCACAGATGAAAGTCACAGGCTTCTTTTTGTTCATGGACTGGCAGTGTTGAAAGGTGAAGTTTAAAATCATGACAGTCTGAGAATGACTCTTTAAAATGTGGTCTTTTTAATGAAAGAAAGACTATCAAAATCTGGCAGTGTGTTAGACTTATCTGGGAATTGATTCAAATCCATTTAGTATAAACGACAACAGATTCACATGAGGGAACCAATTTGGAGTCTGCTTCTGTCAACAGCCCCAAAGTCAAATGAAAGTGGCAGATGTCTGATCAGCCTTCAAATAGAAGTTCAGTTGTTTAGCAAAGCGTATTTATGAGCATGGTTGTAAAGCTTTTTTTATAACCTCGTGTGACTAATAACGCTTCAGTTATGCGAGAATGGTTTATTTGCTTCAAGTCTCAAGTCAAGCATGGCAAGATGTTGTTGCCTCAGAGAAAAAACTTTACTGTTAGCCCCTATTTGGCCCCCAACCTGCCCACCTTCAGCTTCATTATCCACACCAGTATACTCAAATAATACTACTTTACATAAATAAGTAAATTGTAAATGTCTGAAAGCCATGGATGCATGTGGTAACTGATCACATTTTACATGTGAATTTATGTATTTGTCTTACATTGCTTACATGTGCTTCTATCATGTTGATTTATCACAAGTGAATCCTCTAAACCACATGTTCCAATATGTCAAGTTTTCCACTTGTGAAATGGGCTCCATATGTGATGGACATGTGAAATGGTTTTGGTAAGTTATCAACTGACATGTGCTTTTGTTTATTTCTAACAGTGGACAGCATGTGACCCTCTGAAGAATACAAAACAAGCTTATACTGTATATTTACCATCACAGAGTAACATTATTTCCAGTATTTATAAGTTTACATGTCCATTAAAACCATGAGCGCACTCATTAAACAGAACATCTCCAGTGAAAATGAATGAACTTCAGTGAGAGTGGAGTTGCCAATTGGCAGACTAAATCAAATCAATAATTCATGAGTTTGACAGCAAAGAGCTCTACTGACCCAATTACACACAACAAGCCAGTCTGTAAACTGGGGTGTAGAAGCTGTTGCACTGTAGGTAGCTACAAATACTGACAGGACCCTGGTTTCTATAATATTTTGGGGAAGGCCCATTCCTGATTCAACATGACTATGCCATGCTGCAAAATGCAAAGTAATTTCTTTTTTGACATGGAAGATCATGAGTGGCCTGCACGGAGCCCTGGTCGACCTTACTAAAGCCCCAAGGTCCCAAAGTCTTGTGGAAAACCTTCCCAAGAAATGTAGATTGTTAGAGCAGCACGTGGATTTGAAGTTAGATGTCTATCAGTCACATACTGTAAGGGTGAAATACTTTCGGTGGACGGACAGAAATTGCCATCCACAAAGAAAGGCTCTGAAGTAATTTGAAAACAATGGTAGGCACCATGAAACATTGGCAATGTTTTGTGAGTAAGATGGCTTACAGTAAGTGAGGGTCCATGTCTGTATATCGATATTTAAAAATATATTTATTTTGATTACTTTTATATATTTATTGATTATTCCTATGCAGAAATTAGTAATGCTGATTTGTGTCCGCAATGTCCTTTCAAATGTAACCTTTTTGTGGCTTTTTATTGTGGTGTGTGGCAAATATTTCAGTAAGCATGGGTCATCAATGAAGCTGTAATTGTGGCTCCCATTCGTTTTGTTGTTGTAGTATGTCAACATGAGTTTTGAGACCTTTCCCCTTGCCAGATAACATACTTTTGTAGTGTTAGTCAAAAATGGTAGATCTTTTGGCACATCTCCCCCCAGCTCTGTCTCTGTCTTATTAATTATCACTGGATTATAACGGGGTCAAGGCTTGATCAATCTCTTTATCATACCAGCTTCTGTGTGTGAGTGCGTGCGTGCGTGCGTGCATGCGTGCGTGCATGTGTGCGTGCATGCGTGCGTGCATGTGTGCGTGTGTGCCTGCTACTCCAATTTATGATTGACTCACAGATGGACACAGACTGCCGCCCACACACACCCTCTGGTATGAGTGTATACCAGAGGATAATCTGGATGTGGTGAACCTGAATGTGAGTATGTCTGATTGCAAAGGTTGGTTTCTGTTTTCTGTGTGAGACACAGCATCAGCACTGCCTACATTTGTCTTTTAATTGAAATGCTGAGATTCTACAAATACAATGCAGTTATCACATATCACAGTGGTTGTGTTCAGGTGAAAGTAAAAAACAGCAGCAACTCACCTTTTTCTACTACCACTAGTGCTGGCATTAGTACTAAGATTGTATATCAACCATATATTTCCACTACTACAGTACTCCAACTATCACTGCTGTCACCGCTATATATATGTATTTGCATTAGTCATTATAACTCAAGTTATTGTATGTCATATTACTGTGTACATTTTACATGGATACTGTAAAGAATAATTTGATCAAAAAATAAAATAATAATAAGACAACAGAGTGTGAATAGAAGAGCCAAAGAATGCAGGTTGACCACTCCTATACCACTGATACTGCCACTGCTACTCAGCTGCAGTACTAATATTATTACTCATTCCTATACTACACATTACTGCACTACTATTTTTTTTTTGCCATACTGTGCTAGTAAATGGTAAATGGACTTGTACTTATAAAGCGCCTTTCTAATCTTCTGCCTCCTCAAGGCGCTTTCACAGTGTTTGTCGCATTCACCCATTCACGCAGACATTCACACTGATGGCCGTAGACATCTACATGCCATCTAATCTAATCATTCACACAGGGAGCAATTCGATGTTCGGTGTCTTGCCCAAGGACACTTCGACATGTGGACCGGGGGAGGTGGGGATCGACCCCTCTTCCACTGAGTCACAGTTGCCCAGCGAGTAAATTACTAATATGATACTAATCCTGCTACTATCATACTGCAAAAACGACCCAACTTTAAAAGAATATATTTTAAGTTGACCAGCATAGTTACATTCATCTCACTGAATCTAAATGTTTTTGTCAAGGCAAACCAAAAATACTCAATTTCAAGTAAAAGTCCTGAATTCATTATGTTACATAAGTAACAATACAACAGTTTGGTCAGCAAAATGTACTTTATCAAAAGAAACAGTACTCATAATGCAGTATGGCCCCCTCACAGTGTTACAGAATATGATATTGACAAATACATGCAAGATAATTTAAATGATGTAGTTCATCAATGTGGAGCCAATTTGTACCACAAATTGATACTTTGTATACTAATGGTAGCATAGTGCTGCGTCACCTCAAACAAGCATATCATATGTTTTTTTATGTAAAGTGTCAAATAAATGAAGTAGAAATTGCGACCCACAATAAAAATTATTATTTCCCCATCCCTAGAGGCAAGTCACTGATCGTGCACAGCAGCAAACCGATTTTTTACTTTGGTTTTTTTCTGTTCACCATGCAGGAAATGAGGAGATTAGTGAGCTTTTGGATAATAAAACAAACCTAGGCAGTGTATCCTAAAATTATGTGTGATGATATATGGTAGGATTGAAGAACTGGCTTTGTGTAATCATTTGTAAACCTATTATTTATTAATGTTTCATCTGTTGAAATTTCGTTTCATTTTACATTAAAGCTAGATATTGACCAACGATTCCCAAGTGTGTGTGTGTGTGTGTGTGTGTGTGTGTGTGTGTGTGTGTGTGTGTGTGTGTGTGTGTGTGTGTGTGTGTGTGTGTGTGTGTGTGTGTGTGTGTGTGTGTGTGTGTGTGTGTGTGTGTGTGTGTGTGTGTGTGTGTGTGTGTGTGTGTGTGTGTGTGTGTGCGCAATGAACAGTAACTTTACAGTATTTGTTTGGTTTTGTGTTGTTTTCATCTCTGACCAGCAGATGTCACCAGCATACTGAGAACCATTCAAATGGAAATCTAATCAGACCAGTATTTTGTAAAAACCCTGCATAGGTGTGTGTTTGTGTATGCATGCGTTATGTTTCTGTTTACTAATGTTTCTGCATGTCTGCGTTGGATACATTGACAGCACATGTATCCACCTCAGACAGATCAAAACACGTATAACAGTGTTTTCGTGTGTGTGATGCGTTAAGGGAGTAACATCAGTTACGGACCACCTGGTGTTGGTGTCGCACTGTGAATGTGTGTGATTTATGGGTGTCAATGGGCCAAGATTCCATTCCCATATGTCCCATCAGAAGGTTCAGTAGGGGGTTGTGAGATGCTTTGACCATTTGTCTTGGTTATTACCTTCCTCACTCCGTAGTAAACAGCACCTTTCTCCTGAAATCTTTAAGTTAGTGTCTGCCAAAACAGGATGCTTATGTTGTTGTTGAGGTTATTCACATGTACAATATGTGTTGTTTTTGGACAGCACTTTCACCAGTTGAATATGTCCTATATCATTTTTATTACTAGACCGGGACATCACATACTTAAAAAAGAAACTGTTTTTGTATAGTTAGCCCCCCCCCCCCCAAAAAAAAGATTTATTATTTACTCTATATAAAAAATGTCTCTTAGCAATTGTTAGGAATGTATCTTTTAATGTGATGATATCATTCAAAGTGCATTCTCGTCTACTATCCATTGGATTTACAATTCTAGGTTTATTTGAAGCAGGCTAAAAAAAAAAAAGAAGTAACAAATGATGAGTGTTCCTCAAATTAAATGTTTTGTTTTTTTCAGGCACAAATGCTTATTAACTTAATAATGATGTAATAAACCATTTATTTATGTTATCCATAATTTGTAAGAGTAGCTGTTCCACTTTCGTGTCTTCATATGCCTCATTGGCACACGTCATTATGTCATCACTATGTCCTCTAGCTAGCAATTTGTTAAACATTAAAGGAACATTAGCCAATTTCAAACCTTTCTACCTGTTTTTATGACACAAAGCAGAGGGCCACCGGTCAGACGACCTGAGATGCTGCCAGGAAGTCATGGGGCGCATGCTCTTACCAGGTGAACTAGAGGTTTACCCCAACAAGCAGGCAATTTTTTTTTTACAGTAAAGGCAGGTTGTAAACTTTGACATTCAGCAACATCACCCTGTTTACTGCCTAACATAGCCTTCGGATGGGAAGTCCTGATAAAAATCCCAAAGAGCACATTTCTTAGAAGGCAACAGCTTGTCTCTGTCAGATGCTGGAACATGCAGGAAGGCATAAGGAGCAACACCTCATCTTTCCTGGCTAGTGACACTACTGTCCACAAATAAGGATTTCATAATAAGAGAGGGTCGAGTTTTCCCTGACCTGTGGGCATGGGCAGAGACAACTATTGCAGTGACATTTCATTAATCATTGTCCACGAGCCAATTTAACCGGCTGTTAGTTTCTAGGCAACAACTCTTCTGTGAAGGCATCACATACTATTTGTGTGTGTGTGTGTGTGTGTGTGTGTGTGTGTGTGTGTGTGTGTGTGTGTGTGTGTGTGTGTGTGTGTGTGTGTGTGTGTGTGTGTGTGTGTGTGTGTGTGTGTGTGTGTGTGTGTGTGTGTGTGTGTGTGTGTGTGTGTGTGTGTGTGTGTGTGTGTGTGGGTGTGTGTGTGGGTGTCACTCACTAATCAATATCTTGCATTTTACATGTGTGTTTTCACGTTTAGTGTTGTGTATGTTCTGCAGGTGTAATTGCATACAGAGGCTAGATGGAGGCGTAAAGAACATGTCCAGCAGCCTCTCATCCCACCTTCCTGGCTCTGCCTTTGATTCCCACTTGGTTCGGACGTTCACAGAGCAAGTCTATCATCTGGCATGCTGTGATCCTATGGCACATCAAAGCACATGTCTGATTAATAAGGTCTGAATGTGACCTTTCCACGTCCCTTTTTCCTTTTCAAGGAAACTAAAAGGCTGTATATGCCAACAGCTGTGTGAAGCTGTGCTATAGAGCCAGAAAGCATACCATGCTATTGCTAAATGTCTTGCACATAATAAGGCTATTTTTCACTTTTTACCCCTCGTGGGGTGCTTGTCAGGTGTGATTGACCTCCTCTCCCCACAGCACTTTTTCTCATTCTTTACATACTTTAAGCACTTCGTTACTCCACAGAGCTGGGTCTGTCTGACGTTCCTGCCTGTAATAATGAAGGTTTTCGTTGCCGCCGTACTCTATGGGGGAATTGTTGGGTCTATGTAAATCATAAATAAGTCATAGAGTGTGGTCCATACCTACTCTGTAAAGTGTCCTGAGATAACTTTTGTTATGATTTGGCACTATAAATAAAATTGAATTGAATTGAATTGAATTTAGTTACTATAAATACTTTTCAGGAAGGATTGAAGTGTAAGCCGTTATCTCCATATTTTAATAATAATTACATCTTGCTGCAGGCTTTTCACCCCGTCTTTGACTGTGGCTGTTGTGACAGTTTGGGTCTGTGTTTCTTGGTGAGTGTAGTAGAGAATTATATGGCTAAAAACTCATAGCCACACTTGTACTGGGGTACTGCAATGCTAAACATTTATTGTTGACTAATGACGTCGGTTCTCTCGTATCTAGGCAACATAGTGTGTCTTGATTTATTCTGAAATACTATTATCCCTATTGTTCATAATTTCATAGAATATCCGCTGTGGCTTTACCACTGCTGTACTAGCATGTTTTTTTTTTTTAAATAACCAAGGCGCTTGAACAAAAAGCTTTTTTTGTGAAAAAAGCAGTGAGCAAAATTAGAGAACAGTAACCATTGTGTCAGAAGAAAAGATTTAACAATGTTTTCTTAGGGCTATAAGATTTAAAAATGAATAGGAAGTGTAGAGGCTCTGCTTTGAATGACTTCAGCACATCTGCGCTCACAGGACATCACTAGTTTCTCACACTGTTCTGGTTTGATCTTGGTCCTTTCATTCAAAAAAACATCAAGGTTTATGGATTACTGTATAGTATTTATTAATAGACAAATAGGTTTATTGTAAAGAATAGTTATACACTCAAGATCAGGGGTGCCAAATTTCAGTCCTGGAGGGCCACTGCCCTGCATGTTTTAGGTTTCTCCCTGCTCTAACACACGTGATTCTAATCATGTTCTCGTTATCAAACAGCTGAAGCTGTGTTAAAGCAGGGAGAAACCTAAAACATGCAGGACAGCGGCCCTCCAGGACCGGAATTGGGCACCCCTGCTCAAGATAGATAGAGTACACTGAGTGTGAAGGTTAGCTCCTCACCTTGTAATAGTAGTTTCACGATCCAACATTTGCTCAAGGTCCACTTACTGAGATGAATTTTTTTTTTATGGCTTTCTTGAGTCATTTATTGAGTATTATTCAATGTCAATGATCAGTAAAGTATCTGACAGTAATGTGTTTTATCGTGCAGTTCCCAGATTACGGCTGAGCCTACTTCATTTGTGGGTTTTTTTTACAAATCAAGGAATTGCATCATGTGTAATGACGTTTATGTATTTGTATTTTACTATAATTCATACATAATTATGTTCTTTTTTGAAATGAGGAACAGAAATTGTATATGTACCCCTTTACTACCCTGTCAACCACGTTACAGCCATGTTCTTAAATAGGATTAAAATTCTCTGCTCTCCCTTTTGAGGACCTCAGCTAAATACCAGGAAAAAACACCCTTTGCTGGTAGGAAACAATAACTTATAGACACTGAGATGACCTAAGTAATATGCTGACAGTTGGGACTGGAAGTTGACAGTAGACAAACAATTGTACACAGATCCTGTGAAGTAAAACCGTTTTAATGATGATGTAGTCAACAAGAATAAAAGTTGTTTGCTAAGCAGATCTCCTCTGGGTAGATATGTCACAGAAAGCGAGGAAAAGCTATAAAGTGGCGGTTATCAGTTTCCTCAGTGGGGCCAACATTGTGAATATACAATCATTTTTCTTTATCCTAAAACTAATTGTGTGGGTAATTGTCTCTTATTTGTATTTGCTTCACTTCTGCCTTCTTCACACTGCCAGGATGTGACAAGTTGAACAATAATGTTTGATTGAGCTTCAGATTTTGTGTACTAGCATTTTAAACATGCTTGTTTGCATGAAATGAATGAATGAATGCCTCTGGGTGTGATTAAACAACACAATAGTATAGAAAAATGTGGGTTATTTTCAAGGACAATGAAACAACAATGGAGCAGGAAGAGGAAGGCTGAACGTAATGGAGGCAGAAAGCCTCTAATCTAACTCTTCTGACCAAAGTGCTGAAAGAAATTCCTGCATTTGACGTATTCAAGTGTGATCCACTAATAACAAACAATTTGACTCGAAAATGAGAAATCTAATTCAGCCAGAAAATGGGAATCTCAACATTTATTTCAGCACAGAAACTTTGTAAACTGACTGACTTTTTTTTAGCCTGATTTGTTTAAGCTGGCTGGCCAATAACAGTTTCTGTATTAGGTTGACAATAGCCAGGGTGTCAGGTGGAGGGAAGTCAGCTGCAGACACACAATTGTCCAGAGAGACAGAAAACGTAATTTGTTTCCTGTTAGGGAAACTTGGTAGAAGGTGTTTACTCATCAAGAACGGAAGCATGAATCTTGTATTAGTTCCACACAATGTACAATCAAAATATTTTTTCTACACTAAGGAATATACTGGAGAGAGAACCATTAAATAATCCTGCAACCTACTTTGTGCGGTAAACATGTTTTATTTGAGCAATGGGATTCGTGCAGCTACTTTTAAACCACTTGGAAGGCGGAGGGGCTTATTGGGGAAAAAACAAACTGATGCTTGAAGTCATGTTTCATGCCTGACTGAGTGAAGTATGTGTTAAGTGATATTTCAGAGGCATGCCAGGGAACAATGACCTTGTGTAGCTCACATCGTCTTTCTTCTTTGTTCTACCAATTTATCGTATTGATAAATAAAACACACAGAGATGAATCCACTTATCTTTCTTCCTGCATTCATGTCACAGCCCGGTACATACTATATGAACAATACTTTTCATTTTTCTCCTTTGTTATTGCAAAATGAAAAAAATATCAAAAGTGCCAAAATAAAAGCTATGATGAAGCTGACCCATTAGTTTTTCACAGTGTTTTTACATTTTTGACAGAAGTGTATTTAATGGAAGGCATGTGTCTGTTTTCATGAGCCTTCATAATAAGATCTGTCTGTTTTCTGGTTCCCTAACTTGGACTCAAACTCTGGAGGAACTCAATCACCACCTCCTGCACAGTCTAGACTCTGACTGGTGACCTTAGCCCAGATCATGTTAGCATAGCCAGTCTTTAAGAAGCATGCTGCCTAATGATTGGCGTGTCTAATGAGAGGCAGAGCGAGTGCTAGACTGGGAATTTGAGACGTCCATCAGAGCTACAGCGATGCTGCCTAAATAATGCCTTCATCAGTGATTGTAGTAGCATAATCCCGGTTCACATGTTGATGCCTTTTTAATTGTCATTTTATCATATTGCTGACAATAAGCACCTTCATTCTCTATGGTGGGTCTTAACTTTCTTTAGCCTGTTTGAAGGGCTCACATAATTTCCTATAGGACTTACCCTCCCATACGTCTCTATGATATGACTACCAGACCCTCATGTTATGAGGTTAGATGGTCAGAGATAAACTGAACCATATAGGATTTAAGGGAGCTGAGAGGGTTTAGTTTCTATTAGAGAAACTGATCAGCATCGCCCAGTCTTCAGAATAATGCATGTGCATTACCAGAATACTGATAGAATCACCATTTATAATGTTAAAATATTGTTACAATTATTTAATGATGAAGTAAATTACAATAACACAATCAAATTACACAATCATGATTTCATGAGTTGGAGCAGTTTCTTTCAGAAAAAAAATAGAAAAAAGAATAATGTGATTAGAGTGGTTCAGATATTGATAACCGATACTGCCTAAAATGTTGGTATCAGTATTGATGAGTACGAGAGTATATGCACCAATCAGAAACAACATTATTGAGCAACAAAAGAAAGGACTGAAGTGGTTAATTTATGCTCTTTTTCTTTTATGACTACAACGTAGATAATAAAGGAAAGTTATTTGGTATTCATCTCTCTATTTGTTCAGGTTTTACAAAGAGTTCAACCTGAGCCAGGCCATACAACAATGATAGCAATCATATTATATCCATACAGGGTTAGTCCTTGGTACAGGATACGGAGGCGTGACGGAGAAAATGGTTTTGGAACCTCTCTAAATGTGATAACTAAATTAAACAACAATATCACATAATCAAATTAAATTATGTTGCACTCCTGATGGAGTCTAATACACTTCATATCACAAAATTACACAAAACATTTTCTCACTAAAGTGGTATGGAGTCATGCATATTTGCTCTTAATGTATTCTAAGTTCTGCGAGGGTGGACAACTTGTTGACTAAAAGACGCCCATAACAGAACTTCTTTCCCACATTATTTTCAATTGAGAAGTTATAATAATGTTATAATCCCAGAGCTTGGCAGGTCATTTGTGTTTAGATTGGCTAAATTCAGAATTGTGAAATTTTTTAGCAAAATCAGATTTCTATGGTTGTGTAGCAACTGCATGAAGCATAAACAAAACAAAAAGTGAGACCGTTCGTGCCTGGCTGTGAAAAGAGGAGTCAGAGTCAGTGTAGCATTCAGTGCATCAATATATTTCAACATATATTTATAGGATATTTAAATTCCAATGTACACAAGCCATTACAGACAAATATAATTAATATTGAACAGATTTACATATATTACTCCTATTTACAGTGCATGTTATGTACAAGTATACTATACAGTAGAAATATCTTGATGTTCTCATGGTGGTCTGACAACAATTACGGTGCAGCACATCACATTATTGTGCAGGAGACTGTTCTCGTCTGGAGTCCAAATGAAGTCAAAAAACAGACCCCCCCTCCGATGGTGCAGGATGTCAGAAAAAAAGTCAGGAAGTGTGTTGACATATAGTGTGTGGAATGTGTGTGCTTCTCCACCAACATCTTGTATAAGCTGTGGGAGGGTTGTGTGGGCGGGATGAGAACGGGTTGGTAGGCTCCTCCAACCAACCATCAAAACACCCACCACGCCCCCCTACACTGTGTGTGTTTGTGTGTGTGTAGGTGCATGCCCTGCTATTTCCAGGGGATCCCATCTGTCTCTGCTGAACTGAAATGAAAGACATTCTTTAGGGACCCACACACTCACTGCCAGCTGCAACTTGAAATGATTAGAAATATGTGGATACACACAATGGCCTGATTAATAGATGGAGGCTAAACCCCCATTATTTTTCTTTTTAGGGAAAAATGACATTCGAAAAAAAACAACAAAAGGGAGAGCGAAACATGAAGGATGGGGTGAGTGCCTCAGTTACTTAGAGACGTGCGGTCTGGAAGGGTCGTTTTCTCCACCGCACACCTCCTGGCTGCTATGTTAGTTTTATCTTTGTAAACACTCTAACAGGAAATGGTGTTCGACGGCACTGCGGGGAAACATTACCACCAGTAAAAAGCGTCAGTATTCCAGGAAACGTGTTTTCTCTCAAAGGTATCAAAACGAAATCCTATTGAGACGCTTGACCAAAGTACTTGGTCAAATTTTTAAGCATTACAACTAAATTCAACACAATAATGTAAAAACACAATTTTCAGACATCAATTACAAACAACTGGTGATGTACAAACATGATACATTATAAGTAAAACTTTTCAATTTCAATTCCTTTCACAATGTTTTCCTTATATTTTTCCCAAGGTTCTGTGCAAAAAGAACATATTTGCACACAGAATGCAGCAAGAAGATGTGTCAATATCTTCTGTCTGTGTATCAAATCAGTAAACACTATTTATTTACTCTGTTTTCTGATTTCCAACCAAAAGCTTGATTTGCTTTAGTTTGAGAGTTTGCAGGTAATTTCAGTGTCATGTCAGTCATGCCCAAAGCTAAGACAAGTAAGTGTATGTGTACCTTGATACCACTTCCAGACATGTTTTCATTCCCAACCCAATACGAGTTGCCCTGCTGTGTGTTTACTCTGCCTGAAAGGAGGACTTAGGAGAATTATCCAGCTCTCTCCAGTTGCTAGAACTGCCCGTAGGGCTCCGATTGGTCATCTTAGTCAGTAATGTGGTTCTGCGGACACTGCTGTCTGAGTCCTCCTTCTTGAAGTCAGCGTTCATTTTGTGGCAGGGGAAGCAGTGCACAAAATCCTGGAGGAGGTGGCCGCTGAAGATCATGTATATCCATGGGTTACAGCAGCTGTTGAGACTGGCAAGGAGCGCAGACAGAGTCACTGCTGTGTTCTCAGAATCTAGGGAACAGAGAGAGGAGAGAGGAAAAGGATGATTAATGTGCAAAACATCTGGTCCAGGCTGAGCTTTAGAAATGCCTGTCTAAATCAATTCATCTGGTGTTGAAATGTAAAACCTAATTTTTTCTAACAAGAAGAGAAAATCTACCAAATTCACATGTTCAAATTTCTTTTGCAAATCATTTTTTAAAAGACTTTGCATTTTCTAGATGTTAATGAACTAATCTTTCTAATGCGTAATTGATTCTGTCCCAGTATTTATCAGACAAAATATAAGAGGAACTTGTTATGAGTGGGGTGTCCCAGGGCCCACAACTGAGGAGGCGGAAATTCTGTAAACAAAGAAAAGACTCTAATCTGGGAACTCGAGGATTCCTTAGCTTCTCCTCCGTTTCTGCAGTGAAATTTTAATTCTTAAGGCTCACGGTGCTTTATCTCATGTAAATGAAGTGGTTTGTAAACAATAGTCTGTCTAAACATTTTCTTTTTGGAGTGTGTATTAATTTTAATCCATGTACGCATATGTTTGGTTTTAAAGCCGTGCGTAAAGGCTGTGCGCACTTTCAAAGTGTGCGCACAGACTTTTTAGAGTTTTACATTCTGTTATAATGAAAACACTTCTAGTTTAAATTCTTCAACACTCACCAGCCCACTGGAAGTTTTCATCCCACACAGACCACATCTGCACTGTGAAAAACGGCGCCCAGCAAATAATGTACGCCAAAACGATGACAAAAGTCATTTTAACAGTCCTCAGTTTGGCTCTTGATATAGTTTTAACGCTGCTGACTGAATTATTCCCAATTAGTCCGTTCTTGCTCGCAGCACCAGCCGTCGATTTCTTTTTCTTGTATTTGATATTTTTCCATATGCTGCGACAAATGAAACCGTAGCATATCATGAGAATTACCACTGGCACGAGGAAGATGCCCACAGTTATCCAGGTGATGTACGCCTTGGCGCCCCACGGTTCAATGAAGTGCGCCCAGCAGTCGTAAACGTCCGAGCCGTTCTTAATCTCGCTCAGGGAGAATATAAAGTACTGCGGAGTGCTGAACACCAGGCTGAACATCCACGTGGAGATGATCATGATGTATGATCGCTGGGTGGGCTGCTGGAGGGTTTTCAGAGGGTGGCAGATGGCAATGTAACGGTCCAGGGTCATCATCACCATCATATAGGTGGAGGCAAACATCCCCATCACCTGGAGGTGCTTGACTATCCTGCAGAGAAAGTCTGGACCGTAAAAGCGGAAGGTGATTTCCCAACAGAGCTGCGGCAGCACCTGGAAGAAGGCGACCACCAGGTCTGCCAGGCTGAGGTGTTTGATGAAAAGGTGCACCCGCGACATCTTCTTCTTAGTGTTGTACATTGCGAGCAGGACGCTCACATTCCCAATCACGGCAACCACGAAGGTGATGCTCAGGACCGTGATTTCAATTTGGGCCACCTCCTCGTTTCGCGCAAACGGATCAGATCCGTTCGGGTGGATGGTGTTGTTCTCAGGCTTTTCCATCATTGGGTCATTAAAGGGACTGAAAACCACAGACTGGTTCCCTCCTCTCAGGAGCAACGCATAGTCAGGAGTGTCCCTCTGTGCGCCCTAGCAGATACAGTGCCAGAGGGGCTGCGAGGTGCCTCTCCGATCCGTATATGGAGCTACCTGATGCTCACAGAAGGGAACCCGTTGCTCTCTCACTTGTTGCTGCTGCCGGACTTTTTAAACTCGAATCGAATTTCAGACCGCGTGTGCGTAAAACAGATACACTGCAAAAAATAAAACACCTTGAAAATGTCCACGTTTTCCCCCACACCAGACGTGTGCATCCTGCAGGGAATTGAATTAAGTAATATAATTAGATTTAAATAGATATTTTTTCTGCAGATTGATTAGTTTAAAGACGTATCCCTCTGAAATTGCGCTGCAATTAGAACCTCATTAAACAAATGAAAGCCTTTTTAAATCAAAACATGTTGAAAAAAAGAACAAATAATTGCAAGTGTTGTTTTTTGAATTCTTTCTTTCTTGCTTTGGGATGTATTTTTTTTTAAAGGTCGTTATGATGGCTAAGTTTTTTTTTTGCAGTGCAGAGCCAAGCCCATCCCATGGTGGACCTGGCCTTCGCATCAGCACAGATCCTCCCACTAATAACTTTGGCCACGTGTTTAAAACACAATATTGTTTGCATTAAAAGACAAAAACACACAAATAACAACTGCACAATTCCAAGCAGTAAGTTGATTAACAAACAGTAACAAATGAGCAGATTTTAGTGCAATAGGAATATTGACCAACACACTGGAATGATGTTTGCTTTTGCCAAGGCCTTGTGCAATGAGCAACTATTCAAAATAGTTTATATAAAGTGCTAAGCTCAAAGAATCACCACACTTGATCTAATCAGGGTCAGTGTTTCCTGTTAATTTCCAGTCATATGTTAAACTGAGAACATTCAGGCTGCAAGAAACTAGTTTTGACCATTAAAAATGTTTAAATTAGGGGATTTGTGTGGGTTTTTTTGTTTCTGTATGAGTATGTGTAGGATGGCGCTGGATGTGATCGGAACTGGAGGTATATTTTAACTTGACATTATAGCCTTTTGCACTGATTGGATGTTTTTCTGACTCTCTCACAGCTTCCCTTATTAGAGCATCATTCCGTTTACCGTTTTTTTCATGCATCTTCAGTGCTGCCTCAGTTTCCAAGTGATCTATTACAATGTAAATTGCTTGTTGCAGTTTCCATTGCGAAAGCACATGATTGCAGACTAGCTATAGCTCATCTGATCCATGTGCTGATACTGCGGATGGTTATCTTTATTGCGTTCACATAGCAGTCACTGCCCTGATCTTCCTGCTTTCATTTCCAATGGCCATATAGTAAGTGGTGCAAATTAGAGCCCCCTTACTAAAATGTTCTGCTTGCCTCTTGAACTGGCTTAGTGGAATAATAGAGTTTCCTCAATTATCTCTGCACCAGTCTCTGCTAATCTTCCAGCCAGGGACATTTCTGATGCCATGGGCTTCTGTTGACCAGCTAATCAGACCCCTCCTATGGGAGCCCTGTTATGTGACTGATTTCAGTTTCCCCCGTCCACTGTGTTTCAGTATTGTCTTGTCCTGGGGGTTCAAGCACAGCAGAACGGATGTCTCACTTCATGCTCGACTGAACCACGTTTACCCTCATCTCCTGTTTTTGAAGATGTTCACCGGAGACGTCCTGTGCTGTTATTAAAGCTCCAGGCTTGAGTTGTCTCATCAGTTTCAGAACATGAAGGCTCTGTTCAGCGCCTACAACTGTGGACGGTGTGTCTGAGCCCGGGAATCATGGGAATGCATGTTGTGTCTCCAGTAGCCGCAGCAGTCAGTCTGAATCATTTCCGTGATGTTTCCCTTTTATTCACGGATTTAAAGTTCTGTAAGAGCCTCTCAGACTCGGTGGGAGGTTTTTGCTCTTAGGGATGGCGAATCTTGTGAAATAGCTGCTTATATGTCATAAAACAATGTTTTTCTTGCACAACTTAAAATTGTTATCAGAAAGCTTTTTGAATATAAACACCTCTTCATCCTCAGATAGCTCTCATTTTTAATCTGGTGTGTGGACACAAAGGTAGAAGTATATTGTTTTTGTTCACTATTACATCTCTCAGCCTTTCAGTTGGTGAAAAACATCAGTAAGACTCACTGTGTGCTCTGTTAAAAGCTGTTTCTAAAATTGAACATTACGTGTGAGGACTTATACGCATGTCATTGGCATATGTAATCTCATGCATGAGAAGAATGCCCGCTCTTAACAAACCTCATAGTACGCATGCTTCCCTTGTTCTGTCTGGCTCATATCATCAACACCTCATGCATTTTAATATCCCATTAGTTCATCCTGCTCCCTATATGACATATACATTGCTTTTGACACAGACTGATAAAGAGTTGGAGCAACTGAAAAACATTTAAAACGAGAGAAGCTGTAAAGGTCAACAGCCTGAGTCAGTGTTGTATCTGTTTTTTATAGTATTCATAAAAGCACAAAGATCACGTCAAACAAAACATTTAATTATTTGCTTACTTTATGGATGAACTTATGACAATTACCAGGACCTCTGCAGAGGCCACATTATTCACTGAATATGTAAGTTATTATGTAATATTACGTTCTCCTTTGGCCTTGGGGCTGAGCCTTAATCAGTGCTTCAGTAAACACGATATACAGGTTTGTATTTGTGAAAATTTGTGCCTAGTACACAGTTGTTATGCAACCTTGACCTGAGTAGAAGATATATTGGAAGCCTATATATATATATTGGATTATGTATATGGATTTGTTTGGAGCCTCTTATTGCCTCTGTGTTTGAATTTAAAAGACTACTGTGGTCTTTAAATAGTTTTATTACCACAAATAGTGTGCGACTATCGGTTTCTTTTATCAAAAAAAATATATATATTTATACTACATCTACCTGGAGTTGAGATGTGCTCCTTCTAACACAATTTGTTACAAGTCATTTTATGAAAATTGTGCTTTGGGTGTTGAAAAGCAAAATCCTGTTTACTCTGTTATCATAACAAGATATGGATAGTTTTCATTTTTGTTGTGCAGCGTTCTCGACATGAAATCTACTTAGGTGTGGTTCTAACAACTAACAACATAGCAGAAATTATCTCTCTGTAATGGGAACCTTTTGAACAGGTCTTATCACATTATTGTGATATTGATATGAAATCACTCCTTTAGCCACAGAAAATGAAAACGTAGGAGAGTTTTGTTTTTTCCCAAAAAATAAAACAGTAGTGACGTAGATCATTTGTTCAAACGAAAATAGCCAGGCTCAACCTAATGAGTCCTGCATTCTCAATGAGTCATAGAGATGTTTGAGACCATTTCCTCAGTGGACAGATCTACTTGTCCTGCGTAATGACCAGCTGTAGTGCTCTCACACGGACACCATCAGTATCACATGAACAGATTTCTCTTCACATTTCATTGCTTTTTGGTTTCTTGGGCAATCCATTGATCTTACAAGTGTATAATGAGTGTATTTTGTCACTTTTAGTACAAAATATAAATGAAAAAAATTCATAATTCTTTGTATACTTCTTTTATCTGCCTTTTGCTAAAACAATATCTTCACAGTGAGGCTTTTACATTTATATGAATGATTTACTCTGTAAAATGGACAGCAAATAGCCAACTAGAGACCATCTTTAGTTGGTTGTATTTTTACACCAATACAATCTGCTCACAGATAGACAGACATGCAAACAATGATATATAAAAAAATACTCAAAACCAGTTCTCCAGGACCAAACAAGGTGAAAAAAAACACACCCGTGTCGCTGTCACAGCTGGTAAAGACATTACAACAAATGCCACAATACTTTGTACTGAACGCTTCATATATTTTTAGCCCTGCTAGCAGTATGGCTCTAGGGATGTCAGTGTCATTCTCTGAGTGTGTCCATCTGTCGGGTTTCCCCTATGGTGCAGACTGAAATATCTCGACAGCTACTAGACAGATTGTCACACCATCTTTATTACAGACATTCATGGCCCCCATAGGATACATATTTGAGGTTTTGGTGACCCCCTGACATTTCCTTTACACCCACCATGAGACATGATGACATTTGTGATTTAAATGAAATGCCTCAACAACCATACGTTGTATTTGTATATTTTGTATATTTTTGTAGAGAGGAATTGTAATAAGTAATAAGATCTTTGACTCTTTATCTAAGGATAAAATTTCTCTGACTTTCACCTGTTGTGAAGAATGCACTAGAGTGCCTTTCACACATGTACTGCAAACATGAAATTCAGAATCTGGACAATGCGCAGCTGGGGGTTGTATATGAGAATACAAATGTTCATTCGTGTCAGTTATCAAACGGTGTTAATCCCTGCCAGCTTCCTAAAACTGGGTATTCTCCAAGTGGGCTCATGTGTGAACACAGCCAGTGTTCAGTTATTCTCCGGTGTATTCACCCATGGAGCGATGGGTGCATTGATGTTTATATCATGCTGTGGCAAACAGCGGAGCAAAAGCAAACTTCAGACGGATGAATTACGAAGGGTGTATTACTCAAAAACAGCACTAAAAACGTCTAACTGGAGAGACGAGATTTAGGAACTTATGTCAGTGAGGACTGACCCTAACATCATTAGACAAATTCAAGAAATGGCAAGAGACCTGGTTGTCCATGGCCAATGACCTCTGATGACCTTTTTATGCCCACCCCCCTCCAGTAAGTGAGAACGCATCTGGACTATCTGTGGACCGGATTTTCCTGATGTTATCTAGGGTTCATATGTGAAAATGGCCGAGGTGTGCTTTTGTACTTGTCATTTAAGTCTTTTGAGAAAAACATAACAAATACAGACGCTTACATAAGGGGCACAGGGGCTCAACTGATTGTTTTCACAAGCTTGACAAATATGTGAATTATATGCTATAGCATTTGAACATCTAAAATAAATAAAAAATCAAATAAGGTAAAAGGCCTAAAGTCAGAAACAGGCATTGGGTGATGGGGCAGGCATGGGGGTCACAACAGGAACAACAAACACTAAGGCACAAGCGCAACAGAAACTCTGGTAGGGAATGAATGGAAGTTGGGGTCAGGTGATAGGTAATGGTGGGAACACAGGTGTTGCTGAAGGGCAGGTGGGAGCAGCAGGGTCTGAAACCACAGGAGAGTAAAATCCACAATATAAACTTAACTGCTCTTGCCGCTTAGCACAAGACTGGCATGAAAACTGTCTTGAAGCCCTGTAATAAATCTGGGAAATGAACTAAAAATCACAAACAAAAAGTCATAAGCAGAATCTCAACTGTGACCTTTACATATACATACAAATACTGTATATATATATTTATCATGAAATATTACCAAGAGTGTGTTCACATTTCATCACATCTCTGCAAGGTTGATCTTATTTTAGATGTAGCAGCATCCCCCACATTGCAAATGTAAGTACTTATTCTGATTTACTGTTACGAGAAAGATAGAAATAATCAAGATCGACTGCACTTTCATGTGCTTATTATATATTGTGCTTGACCCACTGGCACAGGCTTGTACAGCAGACATACAGTAATATTCTCTTCTGTGTAGATGAGCTGTCAAATCATTTACACTTGTATCTTTATGAACATCTGTTCTGATGTTCGGTAACGACCTCTGTTTGAATAAAAGTACCACTATATTTCTCCGCTGCGCTCAGTCAAAAAGCCAAGGCTGTTTGAAGATTGAAAAGTTTTTTTTGAATAAAGAAATTCATATATAATCTAAAAAGGAATAAACAGAACCTTGATCTTTAAAGCAAAATGTGTGATGAAATGATTTCCTCAACGTCTGATCCCTCGCAGGTTGATCCTGATGGTGTGCTCATGGCTACGACCTGTGTTAGAAAATTCTGCATTAAACATTCGATGTGAGACATTTGAAAAGGATATGCATGCAGCACTGATGAGAAAGTTACTTTCAATATAAACACAGAGTTATTTATATGAAGAAAGATTATATAAGCGTAAATTCTAAAGGCGTGGGGGTTCTTTTTCTGTGCGGATGTTCATGCATGTGGTGGTTCCTGTGTGTCCTGCGGTAACTGAAGCTTTGAAGCCTATGGGAAAGTCTGAGGCATCGACACGACTCATCAATCAGGAGAGTAGACAGCAATGTTCTCACTGCAGTTTCCACAACGTGTGATCTAATAACATCAACCCTCTAGTCCTCATTCTGATCCTGTCTGTTAATTTGACTGGAAGGCAACTGAATTGTAGAGTACATTTATAAAATAAAGAAAATATCTCTATATCATTAGGTGCTTTGTTGGATTATTTAAAGAGTCTAGTCCTCTCTTTCTATCTCCCTCTATACCCTCTTATTTGTTTGCTTTTTTCAGTGAAATGTTTGTGTTACTGCTGTCTGTGACTCAGCATTTGGCTAATCTTTTGAAGAAAGGGATTCATTCATAAATAAAATGTATAAAATCATATATAGAGTACATAATACATTTCAAACCTATGGGTGTATGTTTGATAAATACAGAAATAGATGTTGGGTGGAGCACAACTAAACATCACTGCCTTTGTTTACATTCTCACCATCATTATCTTTAGGGAAACAGATGGGTCCATGCATTCCACACTTACCGTATATTACACACACACACACACGCACGCACGCATGCACGCACGCACGCACGCATGCAGACGCACACAGGCACACATAAGCACAGGTTCGTGTGTGCGTGTATATGCCGTCACCAATGCAGACACCAGTGATGTTGTCAAAAAACTTTTAATTCAACAGCTGCAGGAAGTAAAATTGGGTAAAGTTGAAAATTGAAATTAAATGAGAATACCAGTTCTAATTATCCAATTATTCCTTAGACCAGCCTCCAAAGAAATGGGACAGACGTTGCCATGAAGTGAATTTCAGCTTCAATCTTAATTTTCAGTAATGCTGTATTTTGGGACCAATCCACCACCCTAACGAATTACAGTGCATTACTTTTCATAGGTATATGTATGACAGTGAATGAGGACAGCCTGGTATTTGGGGTTTCTACTACTACATGTTTATATACTTTTAAGTTAAAAAAAAACATAATTTTTTTTCTGTAGTTCAGAGGTTGAGTGGGTCGTCCTCCATTCAGACAGGCAAGACGCTGAATCCCAAATTGCTCCCTGTGCTGCGCATGGATGGGTGAATGTGGTTTGAATGATTTACATTAGATCAGATGATGGGCCGGTAGCCTCTGCTTCAGTGTATGAATGTCAGAAGACTTAAAAGGCGCTATATAAGTCCATTTACCATTCATAGTATATGTATGTCTGGATATACTTGTATTTACCCTCTTACTGAAACGCTTTGTTTTAATTAAAAAAAACGCATATCTTTTGCTACGTTTACACCTCGCATCCACACCACTCCTGCATTTCTGAGCCCCTTAAATGGAGACATGCTGCTGAGCCAGATTTAGTTTGGGATTTCATCCTTCTTATGTGGGTACACCTTTTTCTTTGCCATGGCTTCGTGGCAATGGATAATGCTCCCATGTACTGGGATTGGAGATCTAAACTCAAGACTAAAACCTCACGCCACAAGAACAGCTTCTTCCCCTCTGCAACTGGCCTCTTCAACATAAAGGCCCGGGCCACCCCATTGACACACACTCTACTTCTCACTGCCCCCTGAGTCCTCCCACCCCACGCCACCCCCAACCATTACATGTTATATTAACGTCCACATACTCCTGGTGCGTTGCACTAACACCATCACCTGCACATATGCACATTTTACTTTTAAATTCTATATCTATAATATTTGAATGTCTCTCTTTATTTAGTTGTTTGGGCTAAATTATATGTATTCTTTCTGTATTTCTTATGTGTATATTTGTATATTGGTGTCCACTATGCACAAAATCGCCAGGTCAAATTCCTGGTATATAACCTGCTTACATACATACATACTTTTCCGTTGCTGTTACCGACTTATACTCTTTTTACCGTTCTCCCTTTGTATTTGCAACTAATACATAGATGATTTTCAACCACTGAGTAACGTTAGACAATCGGCTTCCTGTTTACACCGGCACGTGCACAAGCACTGAAAGACATGTGCCCTTTAAGACTTGAGAAGCTCAGGGGAGAACCATTCAAATATGGGCACACGCCAGGACAAAACAAAACAGTAACCTCTCACAGATTGATGATTATTTTCCATATGTCATTTTTTTAGGTCTCTCAGTAACTGGGCAAAATTTCAAAAGCCCGGAGCTGAAATAAATCATGGTGTTTAATGAGCATGTACTGTAAATCTACAAGTTTGCGAAAAGAGTGCAGCAATATAACACCACTAAATAAGACCTGTCACCATAAAACAGAAGTGCTAGTTTGTGTACATTTAATGGGTGACACTTAATCACTCAAAAGGAAACAAATAAATGAACCTCCTTAATGTACATACTTTAAATTCCTGCTCTTTTTATTTTCGTGTAACACAGGAACGAAAGGTGTTCGTCACTTATCCTTCTCTGTTGAGAGTTGAAGGGCAAACAGAAATAGATGTGACTGAGGTTGGGGCCACCTGGCTGATAATGGTACACAAGAGCACTCCAGCTTGGCCTTTTACCCAATTACAGTCCTCCTTCTCTTCCCTTCTTGCTCTTATTGTTCGTGATAGACTCACTGTGTCATCTACTGCATGCCATCCATGCTAGCTGAGGTAAAAATGTATATATCCTTTATTAAACCAGGTAAATATTATACGGGATTTGTGTATGCATGTATGAGTGTTTATTCCAACAGTATGTAAGTGTTTATACATTAAGTTGAGCTTATATGGAACCAATCCAGGTTTGGATACAGTGAGGGATGTTGTCATAAGCTTGAGTCTTACATGGAGTTGTAGACATTCAGAAATATTTACTGGACTCTTGTTACCTGGAATTTCTAAAGGCAAGATTGTGACCCATATATTTTGTATTTGTATCTAATGCAAATATATATGGTTATATAATATGGTTTAGGTGAGGGAAAGATTGTGGTCATAGCAAACAAATGATGCCTTTGAATTTGTTAATGTTAGGCAAGTAAAACACTTGGTCAAGGTAAAGGTTGTAGAAAGATTTGGTTGACAATTAACAAAAAGGTTTTCCTGTTTTGCCAAATCCTACTCCAGCACTGGAGCACTGGAGTAGGATTTGCCTCCCTCACACATACATTTGTGAAAAAAGTTTCGGACGGAGGTTTGTTTGGGTGGTACATTTGCATGTGAGGAGGTTAGCCCTGGCATTAGAATGGCTAATTCCCTGTGAAAGAAAACACCACAAAAAAATTACAAAATATGTATGTTTACTGTGTGCTGAGACCAAAAAAAAGGACAAACATTATTTGATCATCAGTGACCTAGAGGTGAAGTCTGGAGCAAGTTAAAATCCCAAACAATTTGCTTGTTAAAACATTGCTCTTGCATACAGTAAACTTATCAACCCTTTTTCACACAAGCTCATGATAAGTAGAATGGATCAGTACACTCACCAAGTCAATGTCACTGGCACACGCCGCTGCCATATGTGGCAAATCAACTCCGACTGACGATGTCAGAAAACAGATCAACATGTGGCATGATACTCTATCAATAAGCACCTCATACAATCCCACTTCACAATAGCCAAACTTTAATGAAGTTACTCTAATGATTTTTAAATACTTGGCCCAAGAAAACAGGAAACATTGAACAGGAAATTCCCCAACTTCTTTCTTAAAGAAGTCTCAGTGTGGATCTCATTTCTGTCCCTATTGTGCAATGGTTTTATTAGGAAGAGATTGAAGGAATAGATCATTGGCTGCTAGCTGAAGCTTTATATAATGACAGTGGTATCAATTTTCTCATCCAACACTCTACAAGAAGGGGAAATTTGTATTTTATATTTATTTAGTTAGTAAGGCACAAAGTAATGTATGTTCGAGTGTGTTTATTTGACAGGTGTCTCTCTGTATGCCCAAATTTGGATTTTTTGGCTTGACTGCTGTAAATGCACAAAGATGGTGTTTGAATATCTCACTTTTAGAAACAGATGGTATTGACACAGACACTGTGTTTGTTTTTCTACTTTAGTCTTTGGTCTCTTTCTCTATAAGGCAAGAGAACAGGAACACACTTTTCTTCTGCCTGTAAACACAAGACTGATCTATGTATTAAACTTCTGGTTTATGCGCAGACATGTTTTCCAATACAAACATTCTGGTGAGAGGTTGACCGGACACAGGCTAGTCACAGTGAATGGAAGAACAACCGCTATGCCCCCCGGTGACTCTGCTTTCCGTCAAGGATGACCCAGAGATCTGGTTCACAGAGGAAACTGCTCTGTCCACATTGTCCTCAGAGAAGAGCCCCCTCTCATCTCCTTTTAAAGGAATTAGCTATGGGATAGCAAGCCGACAGTCACACGCAGCACTGTGAGGCTCTAGGCACCACGATTATTTGATCAAAATAAACAACTGATGACGGGGGTGGACGAAAAGTTCAGGACACAAATGTCCGTACAACATTTCTTGGCAATCCAGCCAGTAATTGTTGAGATATTTCAGTTTGGAAAGTCTGAACGCATTGGACCGAGCAACAACTACACAGGTGGTTGCACATAGTCACCTGTCATCCTTTTTAATTTTGCTTATTTTTGTATTAATCTTACAAATTGATTAAAACTTTTGGTAACACGTTTCATGAATAATTAACTATAATGCATTCATAATACCTCATGACTACACTCGTAAATACACAATGCTTCCTGGGGTCCGTTTCACAAAGCAGGTTTAGTGAAAACTCTAAGTCTGTTAACCCTGAAATGAGGGACACTCTGAGTTTTCCATTTCACAAAGGGAGGTAACTCAAACCAGAGACAGAGGGGTAACTCTAGCCTGTTTCACAAAGAGAGGTAACTTAACCTCTAGTTCAGTTACCATGGTAACATGCTCTCTGGAACTAACCTGGTTGGGACCAGGTTTTTCTCAGAAAACCTTGAGTTTCTCTCTGTCTCCGCCCTCTTTCAGCCATACACAGTGTTTGATTTCCTCATTCATTCAGTCAGCGGGCGAGTTTTGTCATAGTATAGTTCTGTCGTCTGTTTTTTCAGAAAATCATTGCAAACATCAGTCATTATAAGTTATATTAGGTGGCGACTATTTCACTACCATGGCATGTCCTTCTGATAATGATCCCGTGGATGAAGGTGTAGCATTAGTGCACAGAGAATTAAATATTCGTTGGGAGATGATTATCAAACTATTGATTATAGATGTTCTTGCATTTCCAGGCAATTCTCTTTTTGAGCGGTACCGTCTCATATCCCAGCAGATATTATGTGTTGCGCTGCGTTTTTTTTGCAAATGGGAGTTTTTTATACAACATATAAAACAGCCACTTACAGTAATATTTACTTTATAATGTAAAACATGCTCAAACATGAGGCGTCACCATGAGATTGTGCCAATGTTTTACCTGTTTGAACAATGTTTTTATGTTACATCTTAAGCTGCTGCCAAGTGCGCTTCTCCCCCGTGTGAAGCACCTAAATTAAATAAACTAATAGGCTACCACTCAAGCAGTTTCCCCTGTGATATTATTGTGATTGGAAAGGACTACATTTAAAATTGCGCACTGACCCGAGCAGCAATGTTCTCCCACGCCGTCTCCCTCTCTTTAGCTGCTGCAGTGGTGTTTGTTACACTTTCGGTCAAACTCTCCGTATGAGCGCATTAATATTTACAGTTGCAGTTGTAGCGTAGCCCTCCCCTTCCCCATTGCTATGGTGACTCGTCGAATCAGGGCTCCATTGATGCTGTCTTTTTATACTTGTGGCGAACGCGCTTAACTCCAGGTCAAACTACTCTGAGTTGATCAACTTAACGCAAATCTGCTGTTCTGGAACTGAAAACTCAGAGTTTCCTATCTCAGAGTAGATCAACTCAGAGTTCAGGGTTAGACTCAGAGTTTGTTGAACCTGCTTTGTGAAACGGACCCCTGATGCACTATATCAACAAATATAAAGCATTATAGGCTTATACGGATTATAATGAATTATAAGTTCAAGAGTGTTGTGGATGCTCTTGACTAGCTATAAACTAATTATGTGGGCGTGTAGTACATTATAACTACCTATACTCACCCATACACACCTCAACAATCAACTGTAGTAAGGAATCATAGGGTGGAGTATAGACATGAGTACCGGCACGGAAGTAAAACTATTTACGTCTTTGAACGCCACATTTTTTCGGCTCCAAAAGTCACAACAACAACACAAACTCTGGTTCATCTAAGTCATGCAATAACACAAACTAACTGATTGAGGCAGGTAAAATCACAGTTTTTGTCAAAGGAGTCTGGTGGCTTTGAACAAAGCGATATGTAGGATACTGCTGCGGACAATGGTGGAGCAAAACATATTTCAGCCGCCTGAGGACCCCCTAAAAAAATCCATATATCTGTTTAAATGTTTGCTATATTTACAATATTTCCCAGCTTTACCTTGCTCTCAGACAGCTCTTTCTAACACAGATTATTCATAAACCTGTTGAGTAGCGTACTGTGGTAACCTACGTCACTGCCTTTTTGCTAAGGCTGACTTGGCAGTTTCCATTTGAAAAAGAACAAACTGTAGACCCAGTCCACTTTTAAATATGTCGACATCATATGAAAGATTCATTTGTGAATAACTGAAGTTGATATTTCTCTAAGACAAGAGTTCAAAGTGTTCCAAAAAGTGTTCAATGAAATCACATGGGTGAGTAAAACAAAAGACATGCACAATGTTTATTTTTAAACTTTCACATCCTTCTTGTCTGTTGGCAGGAGACACGGGTTTCCCAGAGTCAGCTGAAAAGCAAGAAGCAACATTGTTTCTGTTTGAACATCAGTTTTCTTATTTGTCCACCATGAAGTGCTTCCTGCATTGAACATTTTAAGAGTAGACAGAACTTCAACTGTGAAATACAAGGCACATTTTAGTACCCTGAGTCAAGATGAAGAATGGAGATTTTCCTGATAACCACATAACAATTCTCTGAGCCGGCTGGATTACCCCAAAGGGCCCCTGGGCACTGACGCTCAAAGCCCCCTAACCTCCACACACACACACACACACACACACACACACACACACACACACACACACACACACACACACACACACACACACACACACACACACACACACACGCACACACACACACACACACACACACACACCAGGACCAATAAAACTTATGAGAAATTATGAGACTTAATTTTCTTGACAACACCTTGTATTTCATTCTGATTGGATAATTCTGAGATCAAGAGCATCAAGCTTTTTTCCCTCCCATCACAGCTCAGGGGCCCATTGGCACATTCCCAGATTGCTCATTTGAGAGATACAGACCTGTGTCTCGAGCAGGCAGGACATTACATCAGCCCAGAAGCTCTATCATTATTGCTTTGTCTCATCACAAAAACATGTTAGATCACTGATCAAGATGCTCCTTTGTAGTGTCTGCCATTTATATCTGCAGCAGTTCGGCTTGCTGCAGGATCAGTAGGCATTTCGGTGAGTGCCAGGCAGTTTGAACATTTCTATTTCACTCTCCCTAACCACGCTGAGTTGATCTCAAACAATTTCTGCAGAACGTAGCTTGTGAGCCATGGAAGCCATTTAGCCTCTTGACACTGCATGCCTGCCGGTTCCCGAAAAATAATAAAAAGCTGATGAGATACACGTCATGCCAAGTGGTAGGCTGTTATGAGGCATGGTGCAAGGACTTGACGTTGGGAGCGCTCACAAAGCGAAAAGACAGCAGAAGAAAAGCAATCAATTAATTATTACAATAAATCAATTTGCTCTGACCCTATCTGTCCCTGATGCTGCTATTCTCCCTGATTTCATTTTTCAGTGGCAGCTATTTCCATATCTGTGAATAAGCCCTCTCAAGACTCTTCTCTGAGATAACATCAAACAGACCCATATCCTCTGGAATAACAACTTTACATGAAACCCTAGATTCTGTTGAATCTTAGTTTATTTTGGACAGCTAAATTTCCATTAGACGCTGATAGAACTATGTGACAGGTACGGACTGATACTGTTAAGATTATTTGCTTTCCTATTGTGACTGATAGACTGTTGGAATCTGTGCACAACTTAAACAACAAGTGTCTGTTTAAGAGGGTTTAAGGGTAAAGAATCATGGGTCTCTTCTTCTTAGCGTCTATAAAATGAAATCTAAACAGTGCCAAAAGACAGGACATGATAAATCCAAGGAGATATTTAGGTTACACGTTGTTTTTTAATCCTTCAGTGGGATGATGGTTAAGTTAATTGATTTAAACAACTTGAATTTGCACATGAAGCCAGAGAAGCTATTTTATTATTTCATGTTTTTAATCCCATATATAATCTCTTTTAGTCCTACCATTCCCTAAACTCCAGTTTATGTACAACCAATTCATGTTTGTGATTCTTATGTCTTATAGCTCCATATACGTTATACATCAAACATGCAGAATCCATTTTTGTTGGCCAGAGCTCATGTTATTATTCTGGCTTGCATGTCTGACATGTGCAATGTCAATAGCTGGCAAATGCTGAAAGGTGCCCGTTCTTTTAGATAAAAGCCATCGCTAACTGAGTATTTCAGAGCAAGTGGCTGTGTTAGGTCACTGCCAGTGTGGAACAGATCTGTCACTGCACTAACCTGCAGACTTCCAGTGTTGACTGAATTGTCTGGATTGGACTCTGAGCTTTCTCTTTCTACTGTGGATTTCTTTCAGGGTCTTGTAGGCAATGTCAAAAGGTTGTCTGCTGATAAGAGATTTATTTTTTAAAGGCCGTTTGGTTTGCCCAGTCAGCTCGTATCTGCTTAAACCTCTGCTCAGTATCAGAGGTTTGATATATGGTGTTGGTTTAACCTCAGATTATTGACCCAATTGTCACAGTGTACGTTACATATGATAAAGAAGATTAATGTAATGCAGATAGCTATGGATATATTAAAGCCTATGCACACAACTTGAACTGAGGACATTACGCATGGATGCACACACATTGTCAGTACACTATCCTCAGTGGCCTCTCTACACCCTGGCAATAGCATGGTTGTTGATTCATCATGGAAAATGTTCCTTACTACTTAAAAGTTCTGGCTAATTCATCCAATTATTATTTATTTATGTATCTATTTCATTACTGGTTTAAAAGAAGCATGCTAAATTCAAATTCATGAACTAATTTTTTTTTTAAAAGGCCACTAATCTCCCACGCCAACACAGGCAGCTCAACACAACAGAGCTCAAATGGAGTGGTTGCTATTCTTGTCTCAGCTGTTGCCTCAGAGGGCCACTTACAGTATAGTATTTGTCTTGACATTTCAGACCCAAAACAATATGGTGAGGAGGCAGAAATAAGCATGCTGTAGTTAGTATGGCACTGCACCTGTATATCTACAGGCCGATACACAGATTTTAATAAGACACACATAGTTTGATTGATTGCATTCATATTGAGATGCTTTTAAATCATGTCAGAGACCCATAAATATTTCCACCTTTGGATTAAAGGTTTGCTTCATTACAAAAACTGAAACGTGAAAATCAATTTAATTCATCTTTCTCCATTTCTGTTTGATTCTAATTTTGTGGCATATTTAATTTAATTACTGTATTATCCGTTTTATATCTAAAACTCATACTTTCCACCTATTTTGGCCAAGGGCACACTTTAAAAAGCCTTCAAATAAAGGTAGAAAAATAGGCAGAAATCTTCATGGGTCCACTTGGTTTGTAGTATACAAATTATATTCCAAATTATTTTTACTCTTGCCAGGTGGTGACCCAGCATGTTGCTGCAAGTGCTGGGACTTATCCTCGTAGCTTGTCTCTGTCTAATGGTAATCTGCCTTCTCTCATCTCAAAAACTCACTGACATATTTTATCTTGATAAGTTAACCCTTACTAAAACTGAAGAGTAAAAATTATAAGTTGTGGCATTACAAGAAGCGTTATGTCTGACTAATTCTTGGCTGGGAGCAGTGACTTCCTCTCTCATTTTTACATTCATCCGCCACTCCTCTCAGAAGCTTCATAATTTCTGAAAGAGATCAGTTGTTTTTGTCTTATTAATAATCACAGTGTGTGACTGAGACACTTTGAATAAGAGTAGCACATCTTTTCATCAATGGCAAGTTAATTGAGTAAAATGCTTTGATTACTTAATGTTTCAAAGTAGAGTTATTTTTGAGACTTCACCAAGTTAGCATTGTGTTTCAGTTTATCAAAGTGTGGTTACCGCACTCCTCTCCAACCAGCCAAATCAGCTCCATAGGAAATGGGATTGGGGCATGCCAGTGATTAATCCGCATCTTTAAGGCCAGTGGATGAACAGACTTCAAGCTGAGCACAGCTTTTATTCTCTACTAGGGAGCAAACTGATGACTTTTAGAATATGTCATATATTTTATGACGTAATTGGATAACGTATTGCTCTAAGGATTATAGCTGACAACAGACACTCTGATGTACAACTGAAAACTAGAGATAATCAACAAAACAATAACAAACCAAATAAATTGCTTGGTCAATCGTTTCATTAGTTTAATGAGTCCTCGTGGTTAACCTGGCTCTTCAGATGGTTTGTTAAAGAGAACCATCTGTGAAGGACTCATTGGAAACTGATTGGAAAAAGGGCAGGCACTTTCAAAACATATCTGGCAGGTGATTGAATGAACCATCTGTCTATCAGACCCTCACCAAAGTCAATCAGGAGAAGAGAGAAAACACATTTTCCATCAACAAGAGCCTTCAGTGCTGTTCTCTTCTTTCAATGACGAAAAGCTCTCCAGTTCTGATAAAACTGATGCTATCGCAGCATCTAAGCTAACTTTTTTACTTCTTGTCGTGTTGTTGTTGTCTCCAGCTCTCCCCTCCTACCTTAACTGCTAGTAGCTTCTCACAGGACGCTGATTGGCCGGATTCAATTCAATTCTAGAACCATCTGAGAAGGCTTTACAGGAGAACACCCCCCTCAACTGCCAGTAGCTCTTCAGAGGAAGCTTATTGATCAGATGACTTCCAATCAAAGCACAAATGCATTACTTGGAGCCTGATACGCTGGATTTCTGTGTGACATGTGAAGACAATTCTCGTGTGATCTTGTGTAATCCAGCTGATGAGAAAGGTCAGGAAACTCTTATCAAAGTGAAAAACAATGGATTGATTAATCAATGTAAGACAGAAAACTAAATAACTGTTATTTCAACATGGTCTTCAACTAATGAGGACACTGTAAATGCACTTACTGAATTGATATGTATATTTGTTTAAATGAGTCATAGATGAAAAAGCTGAATATTTGTATTTATCATATTGAAAGTATAATCATGTTTCCCTGCTGTCTTTACAAACAGGATATTAACAAACCTTTAGCAGCGTCAGAACCAACAGTTTTTCATCTCTTATACTTATGATTTAATCAAAAGTTTCATATCTGCTCTAAAGCCATTTTGAAAACAGTTTTAGCAGATATATTGATTTTAAACTTAATTTAATAAAAATGAAACAAAAATAATGTTCTTGTAAATTGAATAAATATATGGTAATTCAACAAGATGCTTAGTTTCCACAACTCATTTAGAAATTGATTCTCAGATGATGCTCATTTTAACAACTTTTATTTTCAAGTTTGAAACAATATCCATACAAGATTGTTTGACTCATTTTATTAAAATTATATTTAAAAATAAATGATTTATTTCATTAATCATGTTTTGTTGTTGAGGTGGTTAACCTTGAAGCATAAAGTTGATGTCAGTCCAAATTATTATTCTAAGTTTAAGGAATCTGTATATAAATGTGAACAACTGAACTTTCTTAGACTGCCTAATTCAACATTTTAAGGTAGTCAGGATACAAATCTATGGCAGCGTTTTTCTTCTTCTTTTTTTTTTAGCTGAGACATGTACACTTAGTTCAACCTAATTCAGTTTTAATTGAATTGCAGCAGCAAGAGGACATTTCCTCTCATCAGGCACAGTGAGAGTTTAATGTCTTCAGTGTGACCCAGGCATCACCCCTCTCACATGCAATCTTGGTCTGGTGGATATTCCCAGTAGTGTTCTTATACTGTTGGTTAGGATTTGTTACTACAGACCCCTCAGGCTACAGTGTCATGTCTCTGTTTCATATCCTGAATCCCGTCACTGAATGTCGTAAAGGACAGCAAATATTGATCTTCCTTCTGTGGTACATGGCGGCGCTCACATCTGAAAAAGCTCTTTGTTTTTGATAAGGTGGCATCAGTGGGAAAGGTCAACAAAATTTTGTCAAAAGAGCAACCGATAAAAGAATCTTATACCCTAGACTGTTTTAACCCCCAGACCTGACTTATATTAAAACATTATGTAACCAGTTAGATTCATGATGCTTCCGTCACAGAGTGAAAAAAGAAGATTTGCACTTGGTGCTGAACGCTTAATCAAGGTTCTTCTTTTCTCTTAATGAAAGTTTACCCAAAGGCAACTGAATTATGTTATTAAACTTTAAAAATTAATATCATTTGACAAATATGATCCCTCATTAACCAGTAAGCTGATTTTGTAATAGAAAAGCCTAATGTTGCGTTAAGTTCACTTACTTGTGTTACTTGCGTTACTTGTGCTACTCATGTTAGTATTAGTATTATTGTTAAGTTGAACTGAAATTTTTCAACTTATGCTGATGATGCGAATTATAGGAATTTTGAGTTGTGTCGATCGCTATTTGGTGACATATCAATGAATGTATGTAGTAACTGATTAAATTAAGTATCACATTCATTATGTGAAAATCTCTAAGTGTTAACTAATCACTTAAAGTCATAGTTGCTTGGTTATTTATTAATAATGATCATAATCAATTCATAATGAATGCAACATGTATGAGTCATGCAACAGTTGAGCATTACTTTATGTACCCATTTGTGAAAAGTGCTCTCCTAGTCACCGCTACCATTCACCCTCATTCATTCTGGGATTCTTGTCAGGTTTGAAGCAGGCAGGGGGAAAGAAAGCAGATGATCTGACCCTGAGACGAGGGGACACTGTGCTTGTGATGTAATACATTTTACTGAAGTAATTAACTGAAACTACATGGAAATGATCAAACACAAAAATATGACAGGCAACAGGAGCTGTTTGAGTATAAGTATTCAAAATGTTTCTTCCTCCCTGTCAGTGTTGTGTCCCTGCTTAAAGTAGAGAAAACATATGGGAGTGTGTGTGCCAAAAACAGGAAATCACTTGTTTTTGAGTTTTTATTAAAATGTAAAAAAAAAAAAAAAAAAAAAAAAATAGCTTGTCTTGAATAACGAATACTGGGTTCATTGTAACTAAAGTCCATGCTGTTGCTGCTATTCCCATTTCTCTGTACTCAGCTGCTGGGAGACATACTGACAGAAACACACCCCTCCCTCCAGGTGACCAGTTGAGCTCGGCTGGGGAAAGGGAAAGTGTCTTTTAGCAAGGCAGCAGGCGTAACCTGATGAGAAGAAGATCAGAGCTCTTTGAAACACATCCTCAGCAGAAACCTGCTCAGAAAATGTTTTTACGAACTCGTGTTTGCAACCGTTCAGAGAAACATACACCAGGTAGATTTTTGAATTGGACCGACAGCCCATTAACACCTTCTCCTCAGAGAGGATTATGTTTGCCTGGCCTATAGCTTTCCGCATCTCCCTCATCATGTACGTCTGGTCATCCTTCATCCAGAGACCAATCTGTATAATCAACCCCAATGGAACACAGCAGAAACTACAAATGGTGAGCACCACTACTGTGATAGTGTAATTGTTTATGTAATCTCCTAAAGCCCAGAGAAGATATGAAAATGATGCAAATATAGAAAATTCTACCATGATTAAAAACAATATTACACCTGTAATGTAGACCAAAACCCTAAGCCAGAGTGGGCGCAACCACACTTTGCTTTGAGAGACACTGTTGACCATCCTCACAGCCTTTCTGTACTTCTCTTGGTCCTCAATGATCAGGCGCAGTTGATCTGGTACCTCCATGTCACTAAAGTGACCACAATCCCATTTATTGAGTTCCTCATCGTTGACAGCTATCAACGGCTGCAGGGCCTTCCCGTTGTAGATAGAGGGAGGCTGGAAGGGCACCACAGTGGAGCCCTGCAGCTGCTGGTTGGGGGTGCAGAGCACCTTGAGCAGCTTATTCTTAAAGTCGGGGTCACTGGCCTCAAGGTAGGTGAGGTGGCAGAGGTGGAGAGGAACAGTGACTCCTGGCTCCAGCAGTACTGGGACAATGGGTTTCCTCTCCAGACAGTCTCTGAATAGAGACATGTTGGCCTCCAGGAGACACCAGCGGCTCCTTACAAACTCTGGGCTGAGAACCAGCAGGACCTTCTGGCTCTCCAGAATGCAGTCAGACATGTTTTCCAACACGGTGCGGCCAGGAGTGAAGTCCCGCTCGTGGTAGCAGACCTTCAGGCCGCAGGACTCCAGCTGGTCGATGAGGGAGTGGGTCCACTGGTAGTCAGTGCTGCTGTAGCTGATAAAGACATGGTAACACTCACCAACTCTCAGTGTGGGAGCAACATAAATAGAGGGAGACAGTGGGACAGCAGGCTGTGACTGAATGTCTGCAGTCTCCGGTGAATTCATTGACTCCATTATCTATGAAAACACAGAAGGGAGAATAAATTATGATTTATAAATACAGACATCTAAGATTCAATATAGTCATTCTTTACATTTGTATAGCTACAGGAGTCATTAAAACACACATTTAGAGGTCATCCTACTGCTCTGTGATCAAGTTGCTGCTCAGCATTACTCACATTTTAGAGTGTAAGTAATGCTGAGCAGCTTACTTAAAAAATGTTAAGTAACTGTAACTAATTGTCTTGCTGTAAGTTAAGTTGACTTTAAATCTACTTGTTAAGTTTACTTTAAATCTAGTTTTATTCACTTCATTTTGTGAAGTTATTCAAACTTAAAAATAGCAAGCATAGTAAACTTGATCTTTGTGTAACCGACTCAAGTTAACAAAGTTAGTCTGACTTAACTGAACAGTTGTGTTTACTAAAAATCAGGCTAGCAGACAAAAGAAGGATACATTTGCAGGCTTTTTTTATTGGAACACTGCACATACCTGTTCATGGTGCAGCAAATTCAAGCAAATATAATGAAGAGTGATCACACTGTGGCTGATCAAGAACAGAAAGTAAACTCAGGAAACAGAAAGAGAAAAACATCGTCACTGTTCTGCTTTAAGGTTTGTTAAAGGAACAGTGTCCATTCTGATGCCTGAGTGCATTCTGGTATAAATGAAGTTACTGTACCTTTAATGGCTCTCAGTGGCTCACATTAGGCAAGACATTAATGGATGAGTTTTTTATCAAATAGTAGAGACAATCTTGTGGACACTGAAGCCCTATTTGGACAGGATTAGTTTAATCTGGGGTAAGATCAATTTCACCGGAGGTTTTAGTCCTGTTTGAATGCGCCATGTCAGTAAGTATTCAAGGGAATGTCAGTTAAAATTACGGTGATTTTCACCTACGGTAAAACAATCAGGAAAAAATCCCTCAGGTAAAACTAGTCCCATCCGAATACGACCCCCTGTATATAAGTTGATATTCCCTCATATCCCGTCAATACATCCACATGTTTTGGAGCATGGAGGCACTTGAAGAAGCACTCTTATCTTTTTTTTGATAATCAATACTGTCTTTTAGTTTTGTGTTTAATTAATTTTGTGATATCAGGAAGCTATGAAGCATGCACATGGCCACAAGGAGGTGAGGTAGTGCATAAATCGAGTAACCCCTCCCACTTCTGGTAGAATATATGAATTTCTTAAGGTAAGACTATTTTACCCCATGTCCCCGCATTTAACTAATCCCATCCGAATAGAGCTTAACAGAGTAACAGAGAAAAAAAGGTGATGGTTCAGAGATGCAAAATGTTAATTGAGTTTTAATGAATCAAATGTAATGTGATGTTTTCTTGACAGTGACACTCATAACATTGGTTTGTGTTAATTAAAAAATACACAATGCAGGCAGATGCTGTAAATGGCGCATTCCCATACAGAGCATAGAATATAAAAAGGCTTTGAGAATATTTTCAGGTTAACAAAGATACCAGACTTTCCGTTAATGATAACCCAATTTTCTATGGCCTTTAGACTGTACCCAATCCCTGGTGGAAAAACTGGTCTTAGTTCAGCTTGTCCTTCAGGGACGGGGAAAGGGAAAACTAGTGCCAGTGAGCCTCGGACATCAGCATTCAACAAAACCTAAGGATTACCATGTATGTATATTGTAGTTATTAAACAGATATATTCTTCACATGTTCACATGTGATTGGGTCAGGCTGAGAATGCAAATCAGTCCCTCAATCTATTAATAGAGCCTGAAATATTAACAGCAAGTGAGACCCAGAGGTGACAAACAAAACAAATAGCCTTTTCCTGCATTGACACCTAACTTTCTTGTTACCAACAGGTTTAGCTACTGTTGTGCAATATTTATTCAAAGCAACTACATTTTAATTCATGATGAATAATGTGCCATAAACAGGGAATGTAATGCTTTGGATTCTTTATGAAAAGTTGGGGTCTAGGGACAGCTATTCCCATTTCTCTGTACTCAGCTGCTGGGAGACATACTGACAGAAACACACTCCTCCCTCCAGGTGACCAGCTGAGCTTGGCTGGGGAAATGGAAAGTGTCTTTTAGCAAGGCAGCAGGCGTAACCTGATGAGAAGAAGATCAGAGCTCTTTGAAAAATATCCTCAGCACAAACCTGCTCAGAAAATGCTTTTACGAACTCGTGTTTGCAACCGTCCAGAGAAACATACACCAGGTAGATTTTGGAATTGGACCGACAGCCCATTAACACCTTCTCCTCAGAGAGGATTATGTTTGCCTGGCCTATAGCTTTCTGCATCTCCCTCACTATATACTGCAATTGATCCTTTTTCCAGAGACCAATCTCAATAAACAACCCCAATACAACGAAGCAGAGAGAGATACTGAGTGCCCAAAGATAAAGATTTGGTTTCTCACTTTTCAATGAACTAATTATCAACAAAACTATCTGTTGTGACAATAGACCCATAATGAGTAAAAATAATACTGTAGTAATTGCAAGCATCAGTCCTCTAAGCCAGAGTGGGAGCACTTTGTTTTGAGAGACACTGTTGACCAGCCGCACAGCCTTTCTGTACTTCTCTTGGTCCTCAATGATCAGGCGCAGTTGATCTGGTACCTCCATGTCACTAAAGTGACCACAATCCCATTTATTGAGTTTCTCATCATTGACAGCTATCAACGGCTGCAGGGCCTTCCCGTTGTAGATAGAGGGAGGCTGGAAGGGCACCACAGTGGAGCCCTGCAGCTGCTGGTTGGGGGTGCAGAGCACCTTGAGCAGCTTATTCTTAAAGTCGGGGTCACTGGCCTCAAGGTAGGTGAGGTGGCAGAGGTGGAGAGGAACAGTGACTCCTGGCTCCAGCAGTACTGGGACAATGGGTTTCCTCTCCAGACAGTCTCTGAATAGAGACATGTTGGCCTCCAGGAGACACCAGCGGCTCCTTACAAACTCTGGGCTGAGAACCAGCAGGACCTTCTGGCTCTCCAGAATGCAGTCAGACATGTTTTCCAACACGGTGCGGCCAGGAGTGAAGTCCCGCTCGTGGTAGCAGACCTTCAGGCCGCAGGACTCCAGCTGGTCGATGAGGGAGTGGGTCCACTGGTAGTCAGTGCTGCTGTAGCTGATAAAGACATGGTAACACTCACCAACTCTCAGTGTGGGAGCGACATAAATAGAGGGAGACAGTGGGACAGCAGGCTGTGACTGAATGTCTGCAGTCTCCGGTGAATTCATTGACTCCATTATCTATGAAAACACGGAAGGGAGAATAAATTATGATTTATAAATGCAGGCATCTAAGATTTAATATAGTCATTCTTTATATTTGTATAGCTACAGGAGACATTAAAACACACATTTAGAGGTCATCATACTGCTCTGTGATCAAGTTGCTGCTCAGCATTAGTCACATTTTAGAGTGTAAGTAATGCTGAGCAGCTTACTTAAAATAATCTAGGATACCGACTGCACTTAAAATGTTAAGTAACTGTAACTAATAGTCTTGCTGTAAGTTAAGTTTACTTTAAATCTACTTGTTAAGTTTACTTAAAATCTAGTTTTATTCACTTCATTTTGTGAAGTTATTCAAACTTAAAAATAGCAAGCATAATACACTTGATCTTTGTGTAACTGACTCAAGTTAACAAAGTTAGTCTGACTTAACTGAACAGTTGTGTTTACAAAAAATCAGGCTAGCAGACAAAAGAAGGATAAATTTGCAGGCTTCTTTTATTGGAACACTGCACATACCTGTTCATGATGCAGCAAATTCAAGCAAATATAATGAAGAGTGATCACACTGTGGCTGATCAAGAACAGAAAGTAAACTCAGGAAACAGAAAGAGAAAAACATCGTCACTGTTCTGCTTTAAGGTTTGTTAAAGGAACAGTGTCCATTCTGATGCCTGAGTGCATTCTGGTATAAATGAAGTTACTGTACCTTTAATGGCTCTCAGTGGCTCACATTAGGCAAGACATTACTGGATGAGTTTTTTATCAAATAGAGACAAACTTTATCTCATATAATATGATATTTTCTAATGATTGCCTTGACAGTTAGGTGTATGCACTCAGGCTTGCTAAATGGCTCATGAGAAGTCATAACATGGGAATCTGTAAATTAAAAAAAATACACAATGCAGGCCGATGCTGTAAATGGTCCATTCCCATGCAGAACATAGAATATAAACCAGAGGAGAATATAAAAAGGCTTTTAGTATGCCAGAATTTCCTTCTAATATTGTGTTAGGGTCGAATTGGACCCATTTTCCATTTTAGATGTGTAAAAAGAACCATTTTTTTTATATAAAAAAAAAGGCTTCATGATATACTCAGAAACAGCTATTTTAACACACAAAAACATTTTTTTTTCAACATTTAGGTAAATTTTAAAGGTCCAGCAAGAACAGAAAAACCAGTACCACTTGCCAAACGTGTGAGAAATACATTTGTAAGGAGCAACCTAAAACAATTACATGCTGTGATTCATGCCTAGACACACACACACACACACATACACACACACACACACACACACACAGTCAGCATTCAAGAAAACCTAAGGATTACCATGTAGGTATTGTAGTAAGTACAAAGATAAATTCTTACAATGCAAATTGAACCTGTGCATGACGGTAATTTCCTTTTTCTTTGTGCACAGCATAAAATATTTGTAAAAATAAAATTACCTCTTTTTCCTAAAAGTATTGAAACATACCTTCTTTTCTAAATCAACGATTTTCTCATAAGTGACTTAAACTTATTATGGAGTGATCATCTGTATTCCACATATTCCACGTATTCCACTTGCCACTTACCAGAGGTGGCCTGCAATGGTTGCAGGCCACCTCTGGTCCGTTGCCCTCTTGCAGACATCTCCCATTCGATTTCCATTTGACTTCCGTTCAACTTTCGTTCACCGTTTCGTAAGCTCGTACAAATTTTTGTACCAAACTTTTTGTACGATACCCTACGAACGTGTTAATGATGCGTTGGTATTTCACATATGGAAGTGGTCTGTGAGAGCCGTGTGGAGGCAATCCCAGTCCACTGTTTTTTCCCACCCTTTTTCTGTAGTAGACTAGGTGAACTGGGCTTGTTATATTGCCATATATTGACCAAAAAAAACTGCAGACCGACATTTTAGAGGACAACCAAAACACATCATAGGCTATATATATAAAAAAGCTTCACGATTCACACGCTTTAATCCCAGTAGTGACTCTGGAGGGAACAGAAGCAACCCAATAAAAATCAGTAAGCAAGGCCTGTCTGTGTCAATGACCTAGGGCTCTTTTAATATCTTTGAGATATTGAAAACCAAGGGGCGTTTCATTCGTCAAAATCACCTTTCTATCACAGCTGATATTAAAGAAAATTTAGAGGATAGAAGATCCACAGAACAAATTAGGTTCTCTACATCATTACACAAAGACACAAGCAGAAAATAGTTCTTTAGCCTCCAGGGTTTTTGCTTCTTTTTTTTTTTTTCTCCTTCAAGTGTTTTCATGCAGACTGGTGACCACTTCTAATCTTTTGGTGACAGAACTGAACAAGTGCCTTGAGGCAAAGAGGGAAGCTGCCCTAACAATGTAATATAGCTGTAATCTAGACCAACATCTGCTGGTCTCTTGATGCACCCAGGCTGGAGGAGCACTCAGCAGGCAGGATGCTGAACGCTTTAACACCCTTCACTCAACCCAACCCCAGGAGGGAAATGAACCTTATAAAGGCTCACAGAATGAAAGTTACTGAGTACAGTAACCACACAGGGATTTATCTTGGCTGTATTGCACATTGAGAAATATTTGCATCTAGACAGATTCTAGACTTTGCATTAGGACTTAATGTATTTTTGAGAATTTCTTACTAATTAGTAGTGGAACTTTTGCGTAAAAAAACCCATCAGAACAAAACTTTGGGGTGCCCTGTCTAAAAAATCCCTCCAATATGACACAAACTTTATCTTCCCAACTCTTTAAATAGTGCAGTGGCCATTCAAAATATGCCTGTTGTGAATGGGACAATTGCTTGGCCTCCAGTATTGCTGCTTGCAGCTTTTTCGAGAACTGCTCATGCAAACAGCTGCATACTCAATACTGCGCTTCCCTTGGATCCTAAGCAATACACCTGCCGTAGTTGCGTCCCCAATGCTAATGATAGAGTATAAGCGTCATTTGCTAACAAGCTATTTTCTGTAAGCAGGCAGGCAATTTCTGTAAGCAAAGGTGTTCATTCCGAAAGTTGATGCCTGAAATGTTTGCTACAATGTAATGTTCTTCATCTGTTCTTGAATGTACTGTAGCGAATGACAGACTATTAGCAGTACCCGACATGCGATTCGGAAATGTAGGGGTCCCCTCTCAATACACTACACACAGTGTACATAACACAGTACTAATAAATGTCTCATAAATCTCAAGAGTGTACTCGCAATACTGCATTCCCTTTGGTCCTCAGCAATATACCTGAGAAAGAAGAAGAAAATCGAAGGACAATAAGAGACTCCTTCCATTTTAGTAAAATTCATTAAGAAGTCCCCTTCATTAGACTTTTAAACCATACCTTCTGGGAAAGGTTTCTAAATAAACTGGACCAAAATCTATTTAGCAACATTTACAACTACATACTGGATATTTTTTTGCAAAAACTAGAATGATTTATTAAGTAAAATTATTAACTGCAGGAATTCTAACTGACTATACGTAAAGCAGATTAGCAAATTTAACTGTTACTAAAGTCATTAGTTACTACTTAAAAACTATGATAAAGAGTATAAATCTTTTTTATATTCCATATGCACAAAATTGGGCTCTGTAAATAGCTCTACAAATACAATAGATGACAGCTCTGAAATGGAGTTACTAACTGAAATAAATATGTCTTCCTTCAAGGCAGCTTATATTTTCCATCTGCAGAGCTGATCAAGTGTGAAGGTTTGACAAGAATAACATCTCAGTTTACATGTTGAGTAAACTGAATCTACAACCTGTAGCAAACATTTCCACAGAGTTTCTAAAGCAACATTTCCACTTTCATGAGCATACAATATATCACAGGTCCTGCAGTGCATAAACCATTATTCATGCAGTTGTATTTTACTTTGGTAGTGACAAAGGCATTAAAGCTATTTATTAGTTGTGACAGATTTAGGACAGGTAGATGGGTAATGACAAGATGGAAGACGCAGTGGAACATTATGCATGTGTGTTTGTGTCTGTGTCTGCAGGTTAAGCCATTACATATTACAGAGTATGAGCAGGGAGAATGAAAAATGTAGTTCCTCCCAGCTTCTACTTACTGAACATAAATTTGCAGTCATGGCTGCTGTGGTATTTTTTTCTTTGTCTTTGTTTATGTACCAACTGGGACTTAATTAATCAGCTTCTCATGCCTTGGCAGACATCAGTGACCTGGACAGCCTGTTGTCATGATTAATAGAGTAATATTATGATGGCTTGTATATATGTCTAATTGTACTGGCATGTTCCATGTGTATTTGTGCCATATGTATACACAAGCATGACTGAGCATTGAAATATGGGTTTAAAAATGAAACAATGATCTGTCATGAACTGCTCTATGGGTGGCAGCGTCAGTCTGTCGGTATGTCCATCCACCAGGCTCAAATATCTCAAAAATCTATTGTATCGATGATCATTAAATTTGTGTTAACATGATCATTGTGAGCATTTGCATTTACCTCAAAGTACAGCCTTACCAAGCTGCATGGCCAGATATTAGTTATTGAGCTAAACCATTTCCTAGACTCTTATCTTCTTAGTGAAGACCACATAACAATAAAATCTGCTGGGTAGTTTAATTAGATTTAAGGCTGTAACTAAACATTATTCTCATTGTGAATTATTCTGTTGATCATTTTCTTAATAACTTAGTTTGGTCTTTAAAATGTTGGAAAATTGTGAATAATTGAAAATGCTGTATCCCAAAGCCCAAAATGAGGTACTCAAATATTATGTTTTGTCCACAACTCCCATATATTTAATTCAGTTAACTGTCATAGAGGTGCAAAGAAACCAGAAAACAATTACATTTAAGAAGCTGGAAGAAGATTATTCCCTTTCCTAAAATCTTACCCAAACCAATTATCAAAATAGTTGGCAATTAATGTAAGAGCTAATCGATTCATTTTCGTGATTTGTGATTTGAATATTTTAATGCGTGGGAAAAGATTTAATGGGAAAATTGAATGTCGTGTTCCACTTATTTTTCTTGTGATAAAAGTAGTTGAAGTGATTTTCTTTCAATATGCAACCAAACAGACTTACCCAACTGGGTCATCAGAAATAAGCTTTGTGTGTACACATGATGATAAGACTGCATTATCATATCAAATCCCTTGACAAACACAATATATAATTACAGCTAATATTTAGCTTCCGTCTTAGTGCATAATCAGTCACTTGACGTAGATCATGGAGTTTATTTAATGATACATTTTGATTTAATGGATAATAGAAAGAGGTGTAAGACCCAGGAGGTTGACAGAGCGATGTGTTCTGAAGGAAAGTGACATGTGGATATTTTTTTTAATCTGAAAAATAAAGGAAACTCATAGATTAGGATCTTCTGAGGAAGCAGTGGCAGGTCCTAAAAAGTGCGGGCAGGCATTTTGCCATACAGCCGGATATTTACCTTTTTTATAGCATGTCTGGATCTCTCTGCACACATCCACACACACAGACACACAGACACACAGACACACACACAGACACACACACACACACACACACACACACACACACACACACACACACACACACACACACACACACACACACACACACACAAACATCGTGAGAAATGTGTTTTAAGCAGCCCTGAAATTTCCAGAGAGGCTTACGGAAAGAAAAACATCAAGAAGCATATGAAATCAAAGGGATCGTACTGATGCAGATAACCTGATGACTCATAAATTACCATTGCAACATTTGTACAAGGATAAACTTTTAATTTCTAAAAACAAATCAATCATTCAGTGAAAAAAACACCTCTGTTTTAATCATATCGTGTGTCGGTGTGTGATCGCCCATCAGCCAGACGCAGATACTGTTCATTCAATATCAGTAAACGTTAGGTACATAATGTAATTGACTGGTGTCATATTGATGAGTACACAAAAGGCCAGTTTCCAGACGTGACACTATGAAAGCTAATGAACAATTTTGCTTTGTGTTTATTCAATGTTCCCATTTTGTTCATTGGCGTATATCCTGTGCAAATGCATTATGGCAATCTGTGTTGACACTGGGAATACACAGACAGGGGTTATTGGCCCGGTTTTAAATGAGGTCAGCTGAAGGTGCCACAGACAAGGACCACAGTGTGGACAGGTCTCCAAATAATTTCATGAAGTTATGTCTTTGATACAGATGAAGTATCTGTTCTGTAGTCATAAGTGATTACTTTACCATGACAATAAAGATTCATAGAGGGACAATGATATAATGAACCAAGATAAATAAAAGTATGGATGGGTAGTGTAATGACTTTTGCTTTGCTCATGTTTAGCATTACTTATAATTAACGGTTACCTAAACGAAGTATTGGGAATGTGGTGTATTATCAGGAAACTAAACTTCAAACCAAACATTCCATTGCCTGTACCACTCGCATCATTTTCATCATCAAAAATTCAGTTCATGGTAGAGTAAGTATGGTCAGTATGTTATAAAGTTCTCTTTAAATGATATGGCTCATGGTCTAAAGTGTGTTAAAACATTACAGATTACATATCTTGCTTCATCTTTTGATCTTTAAAAACTTGGTATTTATGCACAGGATTAACTTCATGTTCAAGGTTTGCATGCACATGTTGCATAATATGTTACATAACACATAGATCACATATCTTTTTTAAGTGTTTCCAGAACGGTTTGATAATTGCCAAGACATGTTGACTTGTTGGGCTGTGGATGAGGTTTTTGAAAATAAATTCTAACTACGGTTGGTTAGCTATTAGGTGATGGTGTTTATGATATTGTGTAAAATTTCTCAAAAGTCTTGCATTTCAACGCTAAACTATTCAAAACCATTGAAACCTTCTTCTTCTTCTTCTACGCTTAGATATCCAACCCTTACACTTTCACGTAAAACAAAGAAAGTGTTGGTTATTTTTTGTTCAATACATGTGACTCATGGATTTATTAAACACAAAGCTTGCTGGCATCTACCCAAAGGGGCACACCACTTTCATGAAATGTAAAGAAAACATACTACAAACTCAAAAAATATATATGTAAATCTACTGTAAGAATTTCAAAATAAAATAGTTTAAAAATACTGTTGTTCACCACACACTTCTTGTTCTTTTTAGATAATTATAGTGTTAAAGTATTAATCCACAAGAAACTGCCACAGTTCAAACACATGAGAACCCAAGAGCATGACACAGGGATAGGAGAAGAAAGGATGCAAAAACTCAGGTATAGGCAAACTCATACAAAGAGGTCAGGGTAAGGCAAAATATTAATTTAGAATCAGGAACATAATTATCTGAAAGCTGGGAAGGTGATGTAGGTGCTATAATGATGAGGGCAGGGTCTGAAATGAACAGTTAAACACAGAATAAATGAATAAGCAATTAGAAACTCGAAACCATGACATTAAACTTTGCATGGCATGTCACAAGACTGACCAGCATCTACATTTTCAATAATGTAAACTTAACCAGTGTGCACTTAATGTTACAGGATGCAGCATCTGTGCGTTATTTGTTGAGTTGAACAGTAACATAACACGAGTATGTGAACTATTAGGGTATCTGGATATTGTGCAGATCTCAATTTCCTGAATATGGAATGTTGAGCGCTCTGATTGGATGAGAAAACAATCAGTCCCTGTTTTCTGTCAACGGAGTATATTCCAGTATCTGACAGTGAGAGTTAAATTGCTGAGGAAATGTGACCCCACGCCTTGCGCTCCATCCTATTGGGTCTGTGGAGTTCACAAAATATCGTGAGTGTCCCACACACATTCTTCCCACTGGACTCTCAGCACTTGTGGTTAAAAATATAAAAGGCACCATTGAAACATGTGGAAACATGGTTGAGACCAAGACTGGAAGGGACAATAGCCAAGCTTGACATACAATACTTGAATGAGATGTGCATGCACATACCTACACTGACTTTTTATATTCATACTGTATAAAATGTTCTCAATTTTATTCAGAGAAATCATAATTTTAGAATAAGCACACATGTTCTACCGGCTGGCTGATTTGGGATAACTTTACATTGAAGTTTACTATGTAGTCAAATCTGTCAGCAAGTCTCATTGAACAAATTATTCTGTGACTGTAGAATATGTAGATCATTAGTGTTTTGGCTCTGACCTCATCATGATTATGATAAACCTCCCTCTGAGGAGGGAATGTAGACTCAGATCATGTTTTTTGGTCCAATAGAGACTAAACAATTGAGCCAAGATAGCTTGATATTGCTGTTTGAAATAATACACCAAATACATAAAATAAGGTCTGTCTTGAGGCGTTTATAAGTTTCTCTGTGAACTCAAAGGTACTGTATATTCTCTCTGTATCTCTCTCTCTCTTTGTGATCTTTTCTGACAGCTGATGTGATAACTAATGTAATTAGTTTTATGTAGAAAAACTCACAGATGCCCTTGTGTAAATTGAAACGGACAAGGAAAGAGAGTCAAACTGAAGGCAAAGAATTCAATCAAGGACACCTATCCAGGTGCAAAGCCATAGCTGTAAATATCGTGTTATACACTTTCATTAGAGGGAATATGTTGCACATGGGGAAACATTCAAAAGCAATATCCATGTGACATTTATGACTTGGAGTGATTATCAAGACCATACGTGAATGTAAATATATGTTTTGTCCAAGTGTTGACATAATTTAAGAGTATATAAAACAGTAAAGTTCAGGGAACATCAGAACCTGGGCTGCTTTTCATCTCAGGGAAATTTTATTTTCGCCAAGGTTTTCTTGATGTGAAGCCAAAGAAATATCACGCACCACTGAAATACATACATGTCTCAGTGAATGTATGCACACAGCTGTAAAGATTTACGGCAATACACTTCCCACAATAAATTCCTTAGTGTTTTGATACCCTAAGAGGATTGCAAGAGGTTCAAATATATTCTTCCTTTAAAATGTACGGGGAGTGTTTTAGCTGACTGTCATCAGGTCTCACACAAGATAAGAAAAAAGCAGAATGTGACCTTTTCAAGAAATCTTTTTTGCTAAACAGTTTTCTAATGAGAGTGTTAATCATCAAGGGATACAACACAAGTGAGATGCTCCGAAGCCCCGTGAGAATGGTCAACCTTTTCTCAAAATCCAATAAGCTGACAAACTTTTTGTTTTGTTTTTCATGCTGTCTGAAACATGTGCGAGTTAATGACAATACAGTCAGGTTAGATAGTATCTCATTAGTTTGTTATTAAAGAGGTATCATTACAAAGCATGTGAATTATTCCCTGTAACATTTTCGATTTTCATTTAAAATGCATGCCTTGTGTTAAAAGATATGAACAAAAACCCAGAACAGATGAGACATGGTCATGAGTCGGTGCTGTAATAGATCCAACCAGTTTTCATTACACCTCAAATATGAAGACTGTGAAGTGCAAAGCATTCATATTGAGTTTTAAAATGTGTGGCTCAGCCTTACGTGTCCTGTGTTGGATCGTTAGTCTCATACATCATTTTTATGGTTGTTATATTTTAGGGAAGATAAATAGGTAGGATGGTTTTGCATAGAGACATATTGATAAAGTACAGATTTGGCATTAGTGGTAAAGTCAAACCACATACTCAGATTATTATTTATTTTTCTGTAAAAATGCAGCTGGGATCTAGACATTTTTCGCAAAAGACCTTCAAAAAACTAACAGCATCTTAGTGATTTTCACATCTTATATTGTTTCATTCATAACTATTTAATAATTCTCAAGAAAAGAACAAAGGTGAAAAGTTTACAAGACGAACACCATTCTGTTCTCCAGAAACTTGTTTTTTCTTCTTCACGATTCAGTTGACCTTTCACTAAGCCCTGTCATTGCACTTACACGATTAAATAAGGGCCCAACGGGTCATTTGTTGATAATGGGTCTCCACGCAACCCGTGGAATTTATCTTCAGTACTGCATGGGGGGGGAATTGCTCAGTGCACAGTGTCAACAGCACAAAATATGTGTTTTTGAGTCTACTGTTTATTTTAACAGATAATAAGCAATAATTGTATCTTAACAGAAAGTATTTTGCACTTAGACTCTACAGGATGATTAATCATGAGGGCCTCTGTCCTGAGCAGCAGCCAGATAAATTCCCCCATGGAGTCCAGATACTCGCCTTGGTGATGGTGGTGGTGGTGGTGGCTCATTCTGCTGAGACTGATAAGGCTGAATATATGATGAAGCTGCTGATGCTGCAAAGACTGGCAGTATGTGTTTGTGTGTGTGTGCAGGGGGGATGCATAACAGCAGCATGACTTCCCAAGACAATGGCTGCAAGGAATTTATCGATGAGCATGCCCGAGAGGAGTAAATGGCAGGATGTATGAGGAATAAACTACAGGTCTAAGCATGCAAAAGCATAGTCTTCCTTACTAAACTTACACTAGAGCTCCATTACACAAGAAATAATAATCACAATATTCCAACACATTGAGGAGTTGCATGTATCACAGTCCAAAGGGCAAGCATTAGAAATTCAACAGGCAGAAAACAGAGTACTTATTGCAGCAGGATTAAAACGACTTTGCCTGCTGAAATGATGAGTGAAGCTTTTTTCATCTGTAGCTTGCTAGCTAGAAAACGTTTCCTGCTGACTTGTTTTAAAATGAAGACTTTAAAGTTATACTCTTGATTACATATTGTGCTAAAAGACTTTAGCCAAAGCTGCTAGACATGTAATGCTAAATAAAGAAACAGCCTTGTTCCTGCATTGTAGAGCTGGTAAGTCCTACAAGTATGCTGCTGTTTGATCAGATTTTAAAAACAAATGAGTACAGACTTTTTGGATGAGAACCAACCAATGTACCGAGCATACATAACACATTCACTGTTCGGCAGAAGTGTTGTGAACCCCTCAGATTTATCATATGACCATTGATGGGGTCCATGAGCAAGAAACTGTACTGCAATAAAACCAACAGATGTCTGTTACAACCTTTTTTTTTATCCAAATACCAAAGATAAATTTTCCCAATACTGATGAGTAAGTGTTGGTGAAATACTGTGCAGCAGAGACCCATCAGCAAATCAGACATATCTGGTGAGGGCCTAATATTTCACAATACAAAATTCTTTCTTATAAATGCAAGTCGTTTTTTTGGCTTCAGAACACATGCATGAGCGTGTGTCTTCCAAATAAAGAATATGAGGTGCAAAGGGAGCTCAGACACATGAGCATCAGCATCTGGTGAAGCAATCATTGCGTCACTGTTATTGATCAGGGACAAAGAACACTATCAAATCCTCACCAACGTATTAAACACTGCTCTAATGAGGAAAGGATAATTCATGGCAGCTTCCACCTTACACAGTCAGAAACACTCTGAATGAGAGTCATTGTATAACACAATTCCATGCACTCTTTGACAAACATCATCAGAAAATGACCCTGGATAGTTTTGCCAAACCTCAGGAGTATATCAGCATTCTACTGATAAACGAGAGGCTTCATCAAAACCAGATTTGTAATTCAGTTTTGTCATCAATCTTCAAATAAGTTCTGTCACAAAACAGGAACAAAAGCAAAAAGATTTGTTTTGTAGGATTTTCCAAACTTCTTATCTAATCCTTTTCAAGCAGTTAGAATACTTTTAATATTCTAAAACAAATCATATCATCACAGCCCCCCTAAATATTCTGTGTCACGATGGAGTCTCGTCACTAAAGACTCTTCACAAATCCCTTTATTGTGCACAATGTCATCATACATTTAATCTTCACTCTAAATGAGTCTCTCCTTGAAACAGAGTTACTGCATTTTGTGCCATGCTAGAACAGAAAGTCTGGAATTGCACAATACAACCACACTAAAGATGCAACCTAGGGTTCTATCTAAAACTCTTGATGGTACTTCCAGTAGCAAAGAGATATTTTGGCTTAAACCAGCTCTGTATCATTGCAATTTGGGCCATGTGTGCAGATGAATGGTGTTTTGCTTCCCGTAGTGTACAGAGCTCAGCGCGTTGTAGGTCTGCTGAGAGTCCGGAAGCTGCTCCACTCTGCGGGGATTTTTGCCATAGAGGGAAGCCAAACACTGTTCATCTGCCCACATTGCAAAGACACAGAGCTTGTTTAAAATCAAAGTATCCCTTTTACATAACTGACCAGAAAAAAATGACATGTTTTATGATAAACATATCAATCAATCAATCTATCTATCTATCTATCTATCTATCTATCTATCTATCTATCTATCTATCTATCTATCTATCTATCTATCTATCTATCTATCTATCTATCTATCTATCTATCCATCTATCCATCTATCTACCTATCCACCTATCCACCTATCCATCTATCTACAGTATCTATCTGATCTATACACATTATATATACAGTTTGTATATATACATACGGTGTATATATATATATATATATATATATATACACCGTATACCGTATATATACATGTATATAAATAGGTTTATGTGTAGCCGTAGATTTGAAAATCATTCAAAAGTTATCTGTTTTGCAGATGGTTTTACAATGACAGTATGCATATCTGTCAACATGTGATGTTGCATGCAACCACATCTCTCTGTACTTTATGTGGATATACTGATGATCAGCAGTGCATTCCAGTTACCTAACTGTTAGATGAAGGGCCAAGCTAAGTGGAAACATGTCTCACATGATGACACCAACCTGGCGTGCCATCCTCTTCACCCATAATCCCTTTAATCCTATCCTGCCCAGGTCAAGCGTCAGAGCAGACAGCTCATCTGGAGGAGACAGCAGCTGTCTTCAGTGTAACAGGGCTGCAACAAGCATGGACATAAAGCAGTTTGGCTTTCAATGTCTTCTGATCAGGATTCATGCCCCTCACCTTCCTGTGTCTACCACAAAGTGTCACAAAGTGCCCTCATTCATATTGAACATCTACAAAGGCAAAGGCATTTAATATGGTTAAAATTAGATTTGAACTTGACTTTTACTATGAGTCCTGAGTCCCTCAGGCGATGTAAATCTTTGATATTGTGAGTTTGCTGAGTGAATCCTGGACCCTGTCTTGATATTGCTCAACTCCGATTGAAACCTGAAACGCAGACAGGCCACTGAGAGAGGCCAAGAAAAAAGGTTGATTAAGGGCTTGCATTGATCATAATTTCAGTGACTTAATGTGAGCTGCCTGCTGGCCTTCACTCAAAGTCCCTAAGAAGAAAACCTGTATCATATTGACTACTACTTTCAAAATCATATTTCTGTGCAGATGTTTACATTTCCTCTTTTTTTCTCTCTGAGTGGTAAACCAATACCAGAAACAGGGAGACTTTCTCATGCGCAGCTGCAATAAATAACATCTTTGCAGAGTTCCTTGAGTCATTCTTCAATCTACAGTATTTGGTGAAAATGCTTTAAGCAACGGTTGATTTGTCTCAGCTGTGAGGTGAGGTCAAAAGGTCAGTCCCTGTATCCGGGGAGCTGGCCTCTGGCTCTCAAAGAGCTGGTTTGGTTTGTCATTGGTTCTCACTCTCTCTTTTTTGTTTATACTTTTACATATATTCAGCTTTTTTATATTCTCTTCAAATATTCAGCTTTTTCATATTTTATGCAAACATTAAGCTTTTTTCACTGTAGCTTCAGCATTAAAGCATTTCCAAGCATTTTCTGCAGGAAATGCATTTTCTAGTTAACAATGTTTTGCAATAACTACAATAATTATTTTAAATATTTAACAACAACATTTGGTGTGCCTGCCAAGTTTTACATCTGTATCACACTTGGTCATGATGTGCTAAGAAGAAGAAAAAACTGATGGCAGAGATGGAAAGTAACACTTTAAATGGCATTCTAGGTAATGATTTTATATATAGAACACATTTAATCTATAAAATACGATACATTGCTTTAGATTACTAAACCGTATATTAATTAGTATAATTAAGGTTTATCCACCCAGACCAGCTACAATTTGAAATTGCTCCTTACACATTAATGAATCAATAATTTAACACTGGAAATCCCCTCTGGCCAATGAGCCCTTCAAGTTTTGAAGTATAATGCAGTCAGGCAGTCTTAAGACCGTTTTTCATTGTTTTGTCTCTATACTTGACATTGAAATGTAACAATGTTTTGATTTTGGGGTTTAATTTTCAAGTGTTTTTATCCATATTTGGATGAAAAGTGTAATATAAGACCCACTCTATTTATACACATTTTCCCTAATTTTGGACAATGCAACAGGGCAATGGTCCCAAACATACAAGGCATGCATGGCATTTCTACCCCTCTAAACAAGCAAGATGATGACTTTTGCTGGCTTATATGGGTCGTAGTGATTCCCTGCACATTATTGCATCTCACTGTTCTCACCAACTTGCCCATACAAAACTACAGGTTTAAAGATTTGACATGGGTGTAGCCAGGAAACCCAGACATCACATCAACATTAGAATTTATCCGCTACTTTGGTTAATGACTTCATACCTGCAAAACGACATTATAAAGTGTAAACATGCTATCACGCTAAACTAAGATGGTGAACATAATAAACAGTGTCTAAACGTCAGTGATTTTTATAATTTTAGGTTTGCTAAAATCCTATTTGTCCATCTTCTGATTGGGATCAACTATTGGACTACATAAATAATCAGTAACAACATCCATGACAATTAAAAAATATATCATCATGGGTTTTCTCAGGAGGGTGGCTGGAGTCTCCCTTAGAGATAGGGTGAGAAGTTCAGCCATCCGTGAGGAACTCTGACCAGTTGAGGTGGTTCGGGCATCTAGTAAGGATGCCCCCTGGGCACCTCCCTAGGTGGAGAGATTATATCTCCACACTGGCCTGGGAACGCCTCGGGATCCCCCAGTCAGAGCTGGTTAATGTGGCCCGGGAAAGGGAAGTTTGGGGTCCCCTGCTTAAGCTGCTGCCCCCGCGACCCGACCCCGGATAAGCAGTTGAAGATGAGATGAGATGAGATCATCCAATGGTGCAGAAAATTGGAAATCTCAGTGTTTCCTGCAAATAGCTGGAATACAGTGATTGGATGACATTCGCTGAGGGGGTGAGAGGAATGTCAGTGGCAAGAAAAGGCCTCATTGGAGCCGGAAAATGCCAAGCCAATACTGTCAATCTACATCCTGTTTAAGTGCTCAGGGGTGAAAGGATTATTGACTGCTATATTGATTTTATTTGTCTACCATGTTGAAGCTCCAACTACTTACTTAAGTTTTTCTTGTGAGCCTTTAGAAAAACTGGGTCAATCAATGCAATGCGTCTATGATCTCTTATAGATGATTGCATCAATGGCACATGTTTTGTTGTTTCCTGAATAGTTTCAGAATTGGCTCTGACACAAAGAGGATTACTCACATGTTCGGTTGAAGAATTTATTGTATTCTTTCCAGCTCAATAAGTGTGCCAAGTATACTTTCCCAAAACTAAAATTCAGACATGCTGCCTCTGGTGTTAGGCACTTGACATTCCTGAGCCACCATGTGCTTTAATCTGCTCAAGAGCTGATGACACAAAGGTGGAACTTTTGTAATTCACTACCCGTTGTGGAGCTTCATATCAGTCTGTGACAATGAGAGGACTCATTCTACGCTATTGTCTTTGCTTTCAGTGAAAGTTGCAAATCGTTCACAGTGCTTGATAATTGTGTTGACATGAACACTTCTGTTAGATTATTAGTGATTACAAACAGGAATCAATCCAGTTTAACAACACAGCAGTCTGCAATCACCCAGGACATCTGTGATGTTTTACCCAGAAATTCCAGATCAGAGTTTAAAATAAAAACAAATTACTGACATAGCGATTAGTCGTGCCTCCTCATAGCAAGAAGGTTCAGAGCTCAAACGTTTCCTCAGGGTGCTCCGGTTTCCTCCAGTCAAAAAATGAATCGCCCATTGGCATAAATGTGTCTCTCAGTTTCTGTCTGTATGTGTTATCCCTGTGGAAGTCTGTGAACCTGTCCAGAGAATCTACCAATCTCTATGACTCTGCAATCCTATTATTCCTAATCACATGTTTGTCTAAGGGTCTGGAAAAAATCCCCAAATGATGATGCCAATCAGTGTCTTATTGTACCTTACAGCTTTTGATACAGCTTGACTAAACTCTCAGTGTTATTAAAGGTGGGGGGGGGGAAGGCCACATCTGAATTCCAAGGGTCAAGGAAATCAACAACTCCCCCCAAAAACTTTTAACAAGAAAATGGAAGCCTCATGTGTACATACCTCAGGAAATTTCTCACTGAAAACAAGCCCTTAAATATATAAACCCTCTGTGTTGGTTTCCTTCAGATATAATTCATTAATATACATTTTCGTTTTAGTGAAATTAGTGTCAGACTTCATGCCAAACATATTACTCTTCTATAATACTGCAGGACTTAAGTGAATGATTTTTAAACATGCTATAAGTGTGCCTGAGAATGTTGTTTCAAGTACAAAGTAAGAGGCTTAACAGTCCTTGTTGGTTAAATAGTGTTTGGATATTATTTTGTAGACAATGCTATAAAATGGACAGCACCTTGAAACTTTACTGAAATTTAGTTTTTTTAAAACAAAGATAATGATAATCATGATGTTCATTTCTGGGAATATTTTGAGGATTGCATCCATAAGAAACATGCTATCTGTAGCCTAATAAGGTTAAACAGTTACTCTAGCCATACAAATACAATTATATAGCATAATGGTACATTTTATATATAGATGACCCATTTTTCATTCTTTTACTAAATTAACCCTATAGCAAACCACTCCAGGGGAAACCAGATATTATCTCTTCGATCGACCCTGTCACTTCAGATCTTCACCCCCCATTGACATAAGCCACATATCAGTGCCATTTCCCAGCACGGTGTCTTTTATCACGATAGCTGCCATACATGCAGTATACGTTTTGCGGTATTCTCTAGTGTTTATTTTTCCAGAGGCATTATATTCCAGAGATTACACTGTGGTCTTCTTGCCGATTTAAATGACATGGAAATCAGTACAACGTGAAGTTTCATTTTGAGTAAGGAAAATAACAGAAAATAGAAGGATCGCAGTAATACGTTGGCTTTTCCAGGCCAGGAAGCACCATTATGCCTCTGAGGAAATCTCTGATTATAGTGAAGTGTGGCAATGAAGATGAACATCTGAAAAAGGAATTTGCATTATGACATCAGATGCTAATACACTTCATCAATTGAAGCAACTGAGTATTTTATGAATCACTACACTGCACACACTGTCAGTCAAGACCTGTACAACAATGTAGTCTTACATACTGTACATTCATTTTATGAATGCATGATATTAAAACAGTTCAGTGCTCACAACCCCATTTTTGTAGGTTGTATATGTGTTCACATTCATGTACATTTCAGCTGGCTGATAACTTTTTGCGTAAATGTAGTGGAGTGATTCTGTTGGTGAGAGGTGCGGGCTCGGCATCTCAGTGAGCCACTTTCCTTGAAAACAGAGCCGTGACATTCACACTTAAAGAAAAAGAAAAGGACAAATTCTGATGATTTACTCCTGGCACTGAGTTAACCACAGAAGCAGCCTTCATACGGTATATGGTATGGTAATTAAAATGGTGAAATTGAATTGTGCTAAGAGATGTAGTAGGTGAAACAGCCCACAAGTAATGAGCTTGAGCAAATATCACAGTTATTTTCAAATAGGGTACATGAGACTTATTGCTTTAATAAATGTATCCGTCTTAAAACGTTCCATCTAGTATTATACACAATATGCAGAAATGTAGATGCTATAATTAAAGATAGCAGCACAGTGAACCTTTATAAATCCTGTTTCATAGTGCTTTATGCAGTTAATTTGCAGATAACAATTTATATTCTCTGGACACATTTAGTTGCATAGCAGGAAGTAATTTGGCACTCATAAGGAAAATTGGAGTGAGGCAGTCCACACTGAAGGCCTGGATTTGAGTCCTATCCTTTTAGTTAGCCATTTTACTTTTCCCAGACATATGAGATTACAATAGTTTTCCTAACTTTTAAGGAGTATTCTAGTAAACATCAATTCTTTGAGTAAAATACTCATTGCCATTTTTGTTTTTTATGTTTGAAATAAAGTTTATTATATTCTAGTCACTTCTTCAAACTGTGATTGTTTAAAACATATGGAAATACGGATCATTTAGCCCAACCTCATTACCCTGAAACAGCACTGACCCACTGCGATTACTCCTGAAACTCCTGATTACGGCTCCGTCGCTGGTTTCTACAAAAACTGGAAACAAAGTCAAGGAAGCTTTGGATTCTATTTGTTGTTGCTAGCCAACCCCCTGAGATTGCGACCAGATTGCATCACATTCATTATAATTTTAGAAACATCCAGAACTGCTGGTCTTGGTCGACCAGATTGTACATGAATAAAATCCAGAGTTTCTGAGTTTAACCTATTGCTTAAGCAGTGTAGGACCATCTCATCTTTGTCAGTTTATACTCAATGTGGATGTGTAAAAACCTTGTGCAGCGCAGGTCTTATCTCTGAGATCACTAACCCAAAATCTGGAATCTAAACTTGTAAGATGGTAAGGATAACCACATGCTAATGAAAAGTAAGGCGGCATTCTTCATCATAGATTTTTTTTTTACCATTTTTTCCATGTGACAAATGTTTTCCAGCAGTTTATCTTGAATCTTTCCATGCATGATAGTGTGTTTATCCTCCACTGTGCATCATAAAAGTCCATGGGATTTCATTTATTTCCCACTTGTTAAAACATGTTGCCTTCTTGTTCTGATTTTATCCCATTAACGACAGACACGCAAACTGACCTCCAATGTGAGGATGAACAGCTCTGAGCCAGCATTCTCACTCGAATTGAATCTCTGAACACTCTGCACAACAGGTGGAAACAGTTGGACTTCATCAAATGTGTTTATGTTATGTTTTGGTTGCCTGGGATTTACTGTGTTTGTTTCCGTGAATCAGTCAGTAAGTCACGTGAGGGTTTGCTTTGAAAATGGTTGGAGTATGTGTATATTTTTTGGGCCATTTGAAAATGATGTGGTTTCATTTTGTAACACGTACACAAAAGATAAATAGAAAATCCCACCAAAGAACAAAATTCTGTTTGGGCTGGGATTGCCTCCACATGGCTCTCACCGGGGTTTGATTGACCATCGCCTCTGATGCGAAAAGCAAACATGGAGGGGGCCGACTGTCCCTGCTCGCTGTACTTGATCAGTTCCTATAAACTCGCTTCAACCCTGCCCTGCTTGTTGCTTGTAGCCGTTTGAATGTCATGCCCTCTCATTCCACTGCCAGCTTTATCTACTCCTCAGGTATGCCAGCATGTTTTATGCAGGGAATGCTTCATGCAGAATGAATGAGTGCACAATTTGTCAGTGATCAGGTCACCTACAGTCCAGGTAATAGTGCCCCCACTGTCTAACTAATTGCTGCTACTCTGCTCTGCTCTGCTCTGCTGCTGTTGTATAGAGGACATTAGTTGTAGTTACGTGCACCTTATAAACTGGCAATTGAGAATAGCCTACAATATTCTACTCTATAATTAGACTACAACAACTTTAACTACATGGGAGACCCTGGTGCTCTGTTGTCCCTAATGAGTTTTCCCATGGTTGGTCACATTAACCGTTCAATTGAGTAATTGCGTGCCAATACACTCCCTCCCACCTTCTCAGCTGATGTGACTCGGGCTATTGCTGTGCTTTCCTGACAGCAAGCCAAGGTTCCCAGCCGAGCAGGCGATGAGAAACAAAATGCTTTCCAGATGTTTCAACCAATGGCCCTCATTTATCGACCGAGGAGTCTGAAAAAACAGGGGTGATTTTCCTTTCTTTCTACAGCAGCAAGACTCTCCCTTGGTGTCTCCGGTTGGGGGTGAAAATATGTTTGTGGCCTCACGTACTGACCTGCTGTGGATGCCTCATAAATTGAAGTAACACTAACCCTTTAACACACAGCACTAAAATTCAAATTACCAGCAGACAATGCTTAAGTGTTAAAGAGGGGAACTAAATAAGCTGGCCATCAGATCAGATTGAACCTTTTCACCGCATGAAATTAATATTGTTTTAGACTCAATCAAGAAACCTACATTGTGTTCAAGAAAAATAAACCTTAGAATTTCTGGCTTGTGCTCATGTGGTTTCAGGCATCTGCTCCAATATCGCTGTCTTTGCTCGTGTTGCCATTTCCTGCCTTTCTCCTTATCCTACCTCACTCATGCTGGCCACCATGCTCTTGTCAGTCAAGTGTATATACTGTTTTCTTACAAGGTAAAAAAAGAAGATCACGTTGCTGCCATTAATGTGGTTGAAACTCTATACCCAAATCACTGGAGAGTAATAAAGTTAATCAAAGATAAACTATTTTAATTAGCATGAAAGGAAAATGACAGCATGTTTTTGTCAAAGAATACTGGCATGTTAAGTATAAGCAGTGGTCTGCTACTCTTCCATGTAAAGCAACAGGCCGCTCACAATTCACATTTCTGTTGATTTCTATAATCAACAGGTGTGAATTGTGAGCGGTTATAAATGTTACAGATTCCCATAAACAGCTGGTATGTGCAGAGGGCTGGCAGTATAGTTGATGTTTTCGTGATTACTGTAGGAAGTTATGCTGAGTTGAGTATGTGTTTCTGTGTGGTAGTGATTCTCTCTATCAGTCAGTCCAGTCGGAAATGCACTGCATGTCAATGGGTATTGGTGTATTAATTTTACAATGTGTTTTGCCTTTAAAGTTACAATGCCATAATAACTTACAATACCAACTAAGGTTCTGCATTATTAAATAGATCTTTTTTATAGAGCTGTTTTAAATCCAGTTCTGTGTCATGGCAATGTGTGTATTAGTGATTGTGTTTGGTCGCCCCGCGGAACACCACTGCCCACACTGCTATGACAAAGAACTAAAATGAAATACTTGCTTTCTATCTGTCAACGTCATTTGCGGATGGAGCATTCCCAGTCATCATGGAATCCATATTGTCCAAAGTTGTAGATACAAGAATAAACTTTAGATTTTAGTTAGATGGTCTTGTTTTAGTGTAGAAGGAGCTCACTTGTTGCATATTCCAAAATAAGGTTGTGTTTAATCAGATTACTACCAACTATCTGACATACAGGAATCTTCTGACCAGGTACAGCAATATTCCAGCATAGGAGTAGTGGTTGGCCTTGGGTATTTGGTTTGAAAATAATGAAACTGGTATTTATAGTCCTCCGTTTGCACTGTACTGCAATGTCTGCAATCATGTCTGGGTATTTAAATGTGACATGTTCTAATTACTGATTGTACAAATGTTGTATCTAATTAAAATTTTGTGTGCAAGAAAAAAGACTCCTGTTCAGATCAAGATGTTCCAGAAAGGAATTCCATGGAAGAGGTTCAAAATGCTCCTGAAGCCCACTCGGCAACACTAGTTGTAATACACCCTCACTCATTTCTGCATGACACCATTTCAGTTTAGCCAACAAAACCTTTATTTAACCACCAACCTTTCACTGCATCGATTTATTTGATACATTTAATACAAATGTGATTGTTAATTTCCAAAATATTTCAATTAACCTTACCTTGAGTTCTCTGTGAACACTGATAAATAATAGTCGTCCACTACAATTATTATTTGTGGGTGATTTTTTAAAGGTATCGTGTAACTGTGTAAGTGCTGAAATTGTCAGTTCAAGTGCTAGTTGCAGATAATTAGCCTAATATCAGTTAAAGTGACATATTTTTTGTTTCTTAATATATCTTTACCAAATCCCTGCTTAAGTCATGATTAGATGATTCAGAGAGGTGTAGATTTATTATCAAATTAGAGCTCCTGACATCTGTGATCGGCTGTATACCTGGGGGCCGATCCCATTGATCCAACAAAATGACAAAATGACCACCTAAAAAGAACATTTTTAGTATTTCCCTGGATAAGTCTTGATGATGCAGCTTTTTTACTTTTTCAATTTCATAAACACAGTATGCCCCACAGATGAATCTTTGCCCTGTATTTCACCATATGTCGTATACATGAGTATTCATAGTATATCCTTCCATGCATTCTTGGGGTCAGACGGGAGCCATAAGAGACAATTTGTGGAAGGGGATATTTCTACATGCACTTCCTTAAAGCTTGACTCATCCTGAGCTTAAAATGAAGTGGCCTTAACCCCCTGAAGCCACTTGAGTTGTTTTAATTAACCGTACCACAAAAGGCTTTTTTTCCTGACTGACATCAACTCTTAGATCATTGTCTAGATAAGAGACATCATTGACTTCCTGTTTAAACCCAGTTGCCTCAGAGCATAAGGCAACTCCATGGGAACATCGCGCCCCTGTTCAGTTCCCAACTGCCAGTTTAATGTCTTAACTCACACTCATGTATAATCAAGAAAATGTTAGGCATATGGTCTAGTCTCCTCATGTTCTGGTTTAAAGGGAAACTTGAGAATTAGTGTTCCTATGAAGGAATCACATCAACTTGCATAGCAAGCAATACATGTATGATTAAAGTGTATTGTATGGCTTATTATTCATCCAATGTTATTTTTTAAGATGCATTTATAAACAATCGGCCACTGAGGCAGGCAAAAACATGCTCCAAGCTTTCATTTCCTGTATTGCCTCACAGTTCACTCATGGCTTAAACACAGAATCAATGAAACGGATACTGATCCTGAATTCCTATAAATGCTGTTTTTCTTTTTGACAAGCCTCATATCCACCTTAACACTAACACCTTTCACAGCTCTTATAGAGGGACCATTCGTTGACTGCCAGTCAATTTGATGAGGTGCTAATTAGCTCCTTGTGAGAGAAAGCTGAGTCTTGTGAGGCAGCGCTCGGGTCCATCAGTGCGGCAGTGTTTTGACAGGAAAACACGTGCACGTTCACATGACGTGAACAGGATGGCTGTTTCTGTATAAACACTGTCAGATAAATTGAATAGCTGTAGTTGTTTGTTGTATTTAAACAAGCATGCATATGCAGAGATATTACTGATACTAATACTGATTATAACATAAATGAGATTGGTATGTACAAACTCTGTCCTGTTTAACTTTTTGGAGGAGGATGAATGTTACTGACTTCGGTGATCCCAAGACTTTCCCTCACCATGGGCTTGACATTTATTATTGAAATTTCTTGATGATTACAATGACCTGTTATGTACTAGGGCAGGATGGGAATATCAATAAAACTGGAGGGATAAATACAGCATCATGAAAGGCCATGAGGTTGGCAACCAAGGGCTCAGTCCCCCATGATGGAGTCTACAAGATAGTGTTGTGGATTATGGAGGATGAGAGCCATCCTCTTGCAAAACTCATATTGTGGAGTGACATATTGAACATAGTAGCAGGCTGAAGCTTATAGCCACTCATGATCTTCCTTATCTCCTTTATCCTCCTGGTTATTAGAAAGTATCACAAGAGATGTTGAGATGTATCACAATGTTTTGGTGTTTTTATCATTCATGTTTGATTTTACCTTGTTTTTTTCATACTGGTTGATGATGGTATTACCATAATTTTCTTGTTTTAAGCTTGATTTAAACAGGCCCCTAACTTTGAATCAAATTTTAGGGGTCTGACAGATAGGATTTTAGGTTTGTTCCTTCAAATCACACACCTTTAGAGGAGGTAGAACAGAACAGACGTTGCTCTTTGAGCAAAGCAAGTTATGAACAAATGTGACACTAACAAAATAACTATTCTGGAGACTCTGTAAAGCTTTTTTGCAACAAAGTCTGGTCGCTTAGAAAGTCCAACTCAGTATAACATCTAAACCTCTTATTTAAGGAGTCAAACAATTGTAATTACCTGTCACTGTGGCATGGGGCCTATGTCTGTGACATCAAAAATAACATTGTGACATATAATGTCAAAACAGATACGGTCAAAGGCCTCAATGAATTACATTCGCCTGTAGGTTGCATAAATTTGACGAAGAATGTTAGATGCCTCAATGCTTCCAAACCTAAGACCATACCCACTCTTTCCACATAGTGGTTAGGCAGAGGCAGGTATTAAGCATGTTAAGGGAGGATACATGTGGTGAGCCTTACATGTGTCAAAGAGGTCTTCATTGAGTTCAATTGTAATTTTTGAGGGAACAGACTGATCTTGTGATGGATTGCATTATATATTTCTGTTAATGTGTCCACAAAATGTTATTTGAGCCTGACAAAGATAATGCTGGAAAATTGCATTTGATTTCTATATTTCATACAGGTGTTCATGATATGGCATTCACTTACCTGTTCGATCTAAGCATCATATTGCATCTGAAATTATCCTCTGCATATTAAGAGATAATTGTCCTACAGTTGTTTATAAGTAATACTTCAGTATGCACAATGGGACTACTTCATGCTTATCTAAATGAGGATGGATCTATTGTTGGAGCATATAAGGGACAGGACAACTGTTAAACAGAACTGAGGACTCTAAAGTATGAAATCAGATTATTGGCAGGAAATATACCTAGATCATTAGAGACAACTTACATCTACAACCTAATAAACCTAATTGTCTTTTAAATCACTGTTTCATGTGCCTAATGTCGCAACAGATTGATGACACTTCTGGAAATTGTATGGTGTTAGGCCAAGCTGTTGCAAGAAAAAATAATTGTATTTTGCTATTCTTGTCATTGAATTTGATTTCATATATATGATATTCCTGGCCTCTTGTGTACTGTCACAAAGATTGGTTAATGGTTCACAGACAACAAGGACTGGGGATTTGAACCGACATATGACTCACTCATCGATTATTGGCTCAAAAATATCCCAGATTCCAGCAACTGATGGATTTACAAAGCACACATTGTTGACTCTAGATATATATCCTCTCATAACAGGGTGATTGATCACAATGGGTCTGCAGTGCATAATTCAAGCATCCCTCAACAGTTTGTATGGTCTTACACTAGTACTAGTACTGATACAAATGTTAGGTATGTTAGAGGAAAATCAATATATTGTATTTTTTTTACATTTGTTTTTACAACAGTGTTGTATTTATTACAAAGTATATTTAATATATATAAATGCCATACTGTTGTATTTGAGCATGAAAGTTCATTCTTGACTTGGAAATAGTAGTTTGACAATAAAATAAATCTTAAATCAAGGTCCACAGCTTTGTTCACAGCTTTTAAACAAATCTCACACTCTAATATGGAAATAAGTATTTACTCATGTAGTATTATTTTTTCTTTTAAAAGGGACAAATGATTGACTTTTTATTTTTTTTAAATTTCTGTTGATGAGAAAGTTTTAACCATCACAAATTGTGGGTGAAAAAATTCCCTATTCTAAAATGATTAAAATCTCTAAATCTCTTGAAAATGTAACCCACAAGGTCAATTTCCACTCTTGCGACAATGTAATATTGCAACACCAAAATTTAATTTCTAGCAATGCTGTTAAAATATATTCGGCTGTAGCACAAACCAGTGAAAGCGAAAGGACTTTGTGCCAATTTAATGATCTGCATCACACGCTCTGTACCATTTTGTCCAAATATAATACTAATTAAGGTGTATTATTATTCGACACTTGAACAAAGCCAGTCAGGGGTGGCCCCCTTTTCAATTCTAGATTTGAATCCACACAACGTTCAATGATTGACATGTACAGCTGTTACATTGCTATATTGCTGTGTATTCATCTTCTGAACGCTGTAATTGTTTTCACTCAGATGTTTATCTTACCATGTATAGCTGCCTAAATCTCAGTTGGTAACTACATCATTTGGTCTCCAAAGTACATGCATATGCAAATAAGGAATTGATTTCCTTTATAATGTAAAGTAATCAAATGTGTGAGTAATAGGACATTCAACCATATTCTTCTAATCACTTGATTATAAAAACAGCTCTTAGAGGATTGTTTTGACTAAATAAATTCAGTGGGCTTTTTGGCAAGACAGTAGTCTATTAACAAGTGAGATTAAAATAAATTATTTGGTTTTCTGAAAACAGTGATACCCGTTTGGTCTTGTGTTTCAAGAAAACATATGAAAAAGCAGGTTTTTTTAAAAGCAGAACATTAAGACTATGTGTCCCGGTTCTTGGATTTCAATAAGAACATGGTCCAAGCGTCTACTGAAGCTTAGAGCAATTGTGAAAAGCAATAATCCAATTCATTTGGATGGCTTAAATTGACCTTCACCTAATAATAATTGACACTGCTACGCATCACTTTTTACAGAGCTGGATTTCATTTTTGTCATAAACTAAAGATGTATCTGCAAACTTTTACCTTATGTCAGGCGTTTGCATTAAAAGAAAAGCAACAAAAGGAAGACACAGCAAGTAACACTTGGCCTCTGTACGCAAAATGTTGTTATTGGCGGTAAATTCTATGGCAACAGAAGAATGTTAGATGCCTCAATACTTCCAAACCAGTGTGAGTACGCCCTTGAAGACCATACCCACTCTTTCCACATAGTGGTTAGGCAGAGGCAGGTATTAAGCATGTTAAGGGAGGATACATGTGGTGAGCCTTACATGTGTCAAAGAGGTCTTCATTGAGTTCAATTGTAATTTTTGAGGGAACAGACTGATCTTGTGATGGATTGCATTATATATTTCTGTTAATGTGTCCACAAAATATGTTATTTGTTGTATCTAACATTATGAGCCTGACAAAGATAATGCTGGAAAATTGCATTTGATTTCTATATTTCATACAGGTGTTCATGATATGGCATTCACTTACCTGTTCGATCTAAGCATCATATTGCATCTGAAATCATCCTCTGCATATTAAGAGATAATTTTCCTACAGTTGTTTATAAGTAATAATAATTAATTTGAAAAACAGACTGGCAGGAATGTTCACTGATTAAAAATAAAATAAAAATAAATAAATAAAAGAATCTGCTGCCACAGTCTCAAGTCTAAGTGCCCTAATCCTTACTGCCCGGGTGTTGTATTGAATGAGACCATTCCCTGAATAAAAATGTAATTATCTACTAATTTTATACTGTGTTGTGTTTTTGATTCAAATTCTAAATAAACTGTACTGGCCTGACCAAGAAAAATGTATGGAACTATTGTATTTTCCAACTGCAAGTCTTATTAGCAAGCATAGGATTTCAAGACAAATGTCACCATCAAGTGGTAAACTTTCACCATGATCCAATCCTTCGTGGCACGTAAACCAACCTTGTACACACACCGAAGCCGCCTATTGGTCAGTAAAAGCACTCGTTACCTCGATGTCATTTCTGATTGGTTCCCTAAAAACCCAACAGCTAGCAGTCTTCTCTGAGCATCCCATCATTAGCTTTAAGCTCCCTGATAGTGCTTTGACTCCGACAATCAACAGGTTAGTGTTTGAGGTCTTATACTGTAAATTGATCAACATTAATTACACATATCCTTGCGTGAATTGGCAAGTAGTATGTTCTCACATAATCCCTTCGTCTTTCAGTCTTCGTTCTTAGTAACCTAGTAGGTTACCCATCTCGACTTTGATTCTTAGCGTTTGCTAATTTAGCATTTAAGTTAGCAGGGTTAAGTTCGTTTCACTGGGTTAGTTTAGCATTGGTTAACGACTCCTGCACGCTTTTTCGAAGAGCCGCATAACAGAAGTGTCTTTGAATCGAACCGAGTCTTGCAAAGTAGCCGTAGCTGTAGCGACAACCCCCGCTCTGCTGGTCTCTTTTACAAATACAGTTTAAATGTGGCGGTTTGCATCATTTGTGAAGTGACGACGTGGGAGGCGCAGCACAGAGCCAACTGAGGCTAGGTTGCTAGGCAACACAAATCCAGAAAATATGCATAGTTTTTACACTGACCATATTTTTAGCTTTTTCTTTTTATGTAATGGTAGTAAATGTAGCAGTGTGTATATGGCATAACGGCTCTAAAACGGAGTTTAAAGAATTTTTCAACATAAGCCAATTGGATAACCTGGTAGTCAACGTTACGTTAGCATACCGTTTGTACAGTCAGTCAACGTTACCATAGTAACGCCACCAGATATAGCGCTAACTAGACTTCATGTAAACAACGCTGAGTAACATTTGCTCATTTGGACATGTTCGGCCCTGCATCGTAATCGCATTAAAGTCGAATGAAATGTTATCATGCTTGGTACTTAATAACGTAGAAGACGCCCTGCTGTAAGGTATGGTCAAGTAGCTTAGCCCTGAATTGCTGCCGGTGCCATGACAGTTGTGCTTTTGCCGTAACCTGCTACGTTTTAGTAATTCGCCGTATATGGGCTAAAGCTACGCTACCTCACTTTGTAGTACTGTGTGAGGAACTACTTTATATCTAATATGAAGAAATACCGCAGTGTCCTCGGCACGGTTTTATAGGCTTCTAATCCGCTTTGCATGTCTTTATTTTTAGGGATGGGAGAGCCGCCTGTGTTGATCCTCCAGCACCTGATGATGAGTGGCAGGTAGTGACGGTGTACAAGCAATGTTGTGCTGTCGTGCACAATGAAGAAGATATTCAGCTTTACTAAGAAAAAGAAACACCCGTCAGGTACTCCTGACAATGGGAGTGTGCTTTCTGTTGGCTATGAACTGAAAGAAAAGGACCTCGGGAAGGTTCACAAGGCTGCCTCAGTGGGTGATGTGGCAAAGTTGAAGCAGCTTGCTAAAAAGAATGATATCAATCAACTTGACAAGGAGAACAGGTAAATGGGATAAAAAACATGTGTTGTCACATCCTTGAATGTCTTTGCTCGATTCATTGCTGTCTAAAATATACCTTGGTAATGCAGCCCATGTGAATAGCTTAATAAAAAAAGCATGATACCTTTATCTGTCTTATACTCTATATCTCTACTTCCCTTTTACACTTTGTATCCTTCTTTTACACAGTTTCACTAGTTTATAGAGTAATTGGCAAACTGTTCATCCACAAATTAATGCAGTATAGTAGAGGTGGCCTGTGGTAAAACAATATCCAGCATTTTTAATGTTAACTGGTGTTTTAAGTACCAAGTATAATGTAGATGACACCCCATTGTTTCCTTTCTACTTATGTTTCAAAGTAGGATCTTGTTACCATTCTCACTAGTGTCAGAAGTAACTGAGTGGTGAACCTTAAGTACTTGAGGCAATTTGTAGAATGGGTTGTCATTATTATTATCAGAATCAGAATCAGAAATACGTTAATAATCCCAGGGGGAAATTGTTTATATCATGTCCGTTTGGATGGAAGAACTGACTAAGTAAAGCAAAGTAAGGCAGAGATTAAAAATTGCTGTAAAACTCATTATAAAGGTCAGTGGAATTGTTTTAGTAGGAACAAAAATGCTTGCGGTGTTTGATAAATTCTCCTTTATTATTACAGAACTGCACTTCATATTGCCTGCGCCAGTGGATATGTTGATGTGGTGCAGTTCCTTGTTGAGAGCAAAGCCAAGCTTAACCTATGCGACAATCAAAATAGATCCGCCTTAATGAAGGTAATCCTGGATGATGCGATGCTACCACAGTGTGATTCTTCATTTAATGTGAATTATGTTTTGATGATTATAGTTGTCTCATTTCCTTATATATTGTTTCAAGACATATTCAAGCCTCTGCATTCATGTCAATTTTACACTATATCAGGCAGTGCAAGGCCAGCATGAGCGCTGTGTTAACATACTGCTGGAGAATCATGCAGAGCCTAACCTGGTGGACATCAATGGCAATACAGCCCTACATTTAGCAGCTAACATCCCATCCATGTCCACTGTTGCCCTGCTGCTGGAGCATGAGGCTGACATCAATGCACAAAATAAGGTGATTCTGTTTTTCTGTCTACCACAGTGCATGTTCTTACCCTTTGACCAAACACCAGGCCGATCTTCAGTTAATACAGACCTAATGTCATGTTAACAGATGTATTTGAATTGTGAGTTTATCTAGTGAAGAAGCTAGGGGTTGAACAATATTTTGTATACCCCTGTATCTTGATTAAGTATTTACAGTTATCATGTATTTAGAGCTCAAACATCATAATAACAGACTTTATTATAATAATCAACTATGGCCAACGTCTTACGCATGTACACCACAAATAGTATTGTGCACAACATTCTAGTGCTTTTCCTAATATGAAAACTCGAAAGGTTTGCTGTGAGAAAGATGTATTGTGCTTATAACGTACAAATAGAAGTATGCACACACATCCAAGTCGAAGAAAGCAGGTTCTGCGCAAAAAGTGAGCAAATCATGAAACAGATATAAATAACTCAAATACTGCAGGGCTCCTATTACCAATTGCCCCAAGGTTGTTTTGCAGTAAATATTAGATAATTGAAGTCATGCATTATGCTAATGGATGCATCTTATTTGTTCAGTAACATGTCTGTAGGCTCGAATAGAAACCTTGTTGATCTAATTTTAGGAGGGATTCACACCCTTGACTGTGTCAGTCCGTGAGGACCATATTGAGATGGCAGAGTTTCTCCTCAAAGAGGGTGCTGGTGTGAATTGTATGGACCAAGGCCAAAGGTCAGTACTAAACAATGACATTTGTGATACACGTCGAATGATCTTAATGTTGCTGAATTCATTGTTTACAGTCGGTCACGTTGCATCTTGCTGCCATTGGTTTTACCTGCAGGTCGCCATTAATGATAGCTGCCGGCAATGGACAAATTGGTATGTTGCGGCTGCTCTTGCGGTGTGATGCAGATATCACACTAAAGGATACCAAAGGATGGTCAGCTGATGACTACGCAGTGATGAATGGGCATCATCCGTAAGCTGTGCTTCTTTCCTTTGCATAAATGTTTCCACAGTTTTATGTCGTCTGTAATTCTTTCATTTTTGGCGTTTGAGTGAAACACAGAACTGAAACAAAGAAGCAAAGCCCATTATGAAGTACTTTTATTCATCTTAATTCTTCTTATATTTCTTGTTAAGGTTTATGATACTAAATGTTCACTGTCTTGACTCTTGCAGTTGTTCCCTCCTGATCATTGAGCACAGTACCCAGAGGAATGATGGGCCCTCCCTGTCATATCAAGGTCCAGGCAACAAGAAGAAAAAAACACTGTTGGGCAGTCCTTCCCAAGACGTTGAAGCAGGCTTCTCTTTAGGAGGACCAGCCACTGACAAAGATGGTAAAGAGATACGTTTTCATCTAACAGTAGAGAATGAAAGTGGTGTGAGGATATTTTCATTGTTCTATTCATTATTGACTTGGATTATTTTATTTATTCCTCATGCAAAACCTCTTGACTGGATCTAGATCATGGAGCAAATGAAGCAGGGGGAGGTATTACTTTGCTTAGATGAGTTTTGTAACAAAATCAGTCAATCTGTCAGTTTCGTAACAGCAAAGACCATAAACAGTTACTGAAGATGAACACTTAACCCACTCCTGTTTTATGGAAATTCATTGTTTAATGCTGCTTAGATTGTAGAACTTTGTGCACCATACCTTTTCTGCTTTTTAAGATTGAATTGCTCTGAAGCTATTGACAGTTAGCTTTGATATTAAAATATGACATGTACCTTTCTAAAAGACTGATAATATGCTTCTTTGCTTTGGTGCAGATTTTGAAGACAATTCTCAGTCGGAGTCACTAAGTCGGTGAGCACAATTTGTTTTTTTGTGATCTGTAACTTACAATAACAATTGGCTTCCTGGTTTAAACCTTTCTTCTTTCCTCAGGGTTTCAAAAAGCGCTGCAGATGAATGGGCATCATCAGAAGAAGATGATGAATCCCTTTTAATCGAAAAGGTTTGTGCTACTTTTCTTTTCTAAAGTCTGTTTTTCCTAAATAACATTCTGGCTTTAGATAGATAGATAGATAGATAGATAGATAGATAGATAGATAGATAGATAGATAGATTATTTTGAATATGTGAAAAAACAAAATTATCATACATTAATGGGCAATCATAAAGAAAAGGGAAAAAAACAGAGAGAAAAATAAATGTACAATAACAAAGTTTAACAAAGTAAACTGAAAAAATATAAATTTTGTTTACATATCCGAAAAGGAGTGGGAAGAAGTATAAACTTATTAAATTCCACCCCTTTTTAATAAATATTACTGAAATAACACGTACTGAAATATTTTGCCTTCTATCTATATAGTAATAATAACAATAATAATAACTTCCATTTGTCATTCTTCAATTATCCTTGTTCTATATCTAACAAAGCACAATTCTATTACAAAGATATTTATCTTAATAAAATATTATATTAGTCTTTATATTATTATAATATATAACATACATACATACACACGGACGTACACACACACATATATATGCACATATACATACATATTACCTACACACACACATACATACTGAAGATAACACATACATAAATAACAAAGTAAATAAACAATATACACACAGTAATAATCACACACCCTCCTCTTTTCTGTACCTTGTAATCTCCTTATATATATTTTTAAACTGGTTTATGTTTGGACATTCCCTAAGCGTTCCCTCCAGACTGTTCCATAATTTAACCCCACATATTGAAATACAAAAAGTTTTTCTTGTTGTGCGTGTCTTCAGTGTTTTGAATTTAAATTTTCCCCTTAGATTATAACCCTCTTCCCTTCCAGTGAATAGTGTCTGAATGTTTTCTGGTAGTAGATTATGTTTTGCTTTAAATAGTATTTGTGCTGTATAAAAATCCACCATATCTTTGAATTTTATTAGTTTTGAATGTAAGAATAGTGAGTTTGTGTGATCCTTGTATCCAACCCCATGAATGATCCGTATTGCTTTCTTTTGTAAAATTAAAAGTGGATGTATTGTAGTCATATAGCAGAACTAATGTACAATATAGAGTACGCAGTGATTTATGATCCAGTGCATGTTTTGTTATTTAATACTGCGATGCATCTTGACATTTTGGTTTGTACATGTTTAATTTGTGATTTCCAACTAAACTTCTCATCTATGATTACCCCTAAAATTTGATTTCACTTACTCTTTCAATACTAACCCTATCTAATAGTATCTCTGGTTGTACATTAGTTCTGTGATTTCCATCATTCCTTCATTTGATATGATGTCTTTCAGAAACCACAGAAGGTAAACCTAAGGAAAATGATTGCATCTAAAAGGGGAGAAGGTACCGAGATCTTTTTTCACTTGTTAGTGTCCCTCCATAGTTTGTGTTCTTTTGTGGTAGTAATTGTTTATCCCTGCCTGCCCTGTAGCTTCTGCACTGCCTGACAGATCCTTGAGTGGTTCAGAGTCTGAGCCAGAGATTGAGAATAGAGTCCAGAGAATTCCATCTCTCCCAAAGACTTTATCATCCAGCAAAGCTCCACAGCACCCAGTAGATCCCTCTCCCGTTTCCTTACTTTCCAAAGCACCCCAGATGACTTCTACCCCTCTTCCAGGCTACAGAAAGGTAACATATTTGTGTTGAAGCTTTGCCTTTTGCATTTTTATGAAATCTTTCTCTTTTTCTATTTCCCCCTAAATGTTTAAAACAAGCAGACATGCAGGAGATAAGCAAACACTCAGAGGAGCCTTCAAGTAGTAAAGCAAGATCCGACTCTCAAGAAGAAAGCCCAGAAGCCGTGGACTCTGAGGAGGAAGATGGAGAAGAAGAAGAAGAAGAAGAAGAGGAAGAGGAGGAAGATGATGATGATGATGATAACGACAATGATGAATCTGAGGAGGAAGATGAAGATGATGAAGAAGAAGAAGAAGACGATGATGATGATGAGGATGAAGCTGAGGAAAGTGAAGAAGAGGATGTAGAAGAGAATGAATGTGAGGAGGAGGACAATGAAAAATGTGTGGCTTCTGTCGAGGTCAACCCTTATGAATTTGAAGAGCTACAAAAACCTCAGATTACTGACAGTGCTGATGCTCAAAACATACCTGGTACGGAAATCTCTTACAACAGTGAAACTAGTCTTGGTGCTGTAGGTGAGAATGTAGATGCCTCAGAGAAAGATGCCAAGACAGAGGCTCAAATAAATTACACTGTTTGCCCAGCTGAAACAGCACGTTATGCAATTCCAGCAACATTAGATGTAGAGGAGGATTGTGTTGTGTCAGCTATTAGGGTAGAATCAAAATTTTCTGATGAAGATGACAGCCCTGGGATGGAATGCATATTGTCTGCAGATCTGGGTTCAAAAGGAGGCCCCAAACCATCCAGACAGCACACAAAAACTAGTTACCCTACTGTGGTTAAGGAGGAAGAGTTTGAAAAAGAGAGAGAAAAGGATGATGATGACATGAATAAACAGAACAGCAGTGATTCTGTGAGTAATGAGAGTGATGATGAAGAGGATGATCCAACAGGAGGATTTGGTCGCAACACAGTACTAGCTAATCAAAGAAATGTGGCTGAGGATGGTGTAGAACATTCAGACCGTTCCTCTGATGTTGAAAAGGATGCTGGATCACACAAAGAAGTTTTCAAAGAGCAGAAACGCAGATCCTCCTGGGGCTCCTCATTAGAAGACAGTGACACTGACCTACCCAAAGAAGAGGAGGTAAACAAGGGGGACGAGAAAAGTGATGCTCAAGCATCAGATTTAATACCAGAAGGAACAACACTGCATTCAAAATGCTCATTACCTCAGCCAAATGAAGACCACCCGGATATCTCATGGGATTCTTTATCACCAGTGGTACCATCTCCAAAGTGTGTCTCACCTCAGCAAGTGATAGATGAACCAATGTTCTCTTTGGGGTTATGTTCAACAAGCACCCCTCAGTCCAAAAACAGACCAGCAAAAGCTACAGTAGACACATCAGAGTGGGATTCTTCTTCAGAAAGTAATGACCAAAATGATAATGGCTCTTTCACTAAAGGTGTGTTGTCACCACTTTCTAAAACAACTATTGTAACGGAAAACCATGCTGAAGAGCAGCAGTGCTCTGATGGCTGTGAGGAAGAAGCTAAAGAAGGTATTGAGAAAGAGTCAAATGACCCCTCCCCTGCAGTGTCACCAACACCTGAGGATGAAAAAAAACACAGAAGCCAAATACTAGACAACGATGACGTTGAATCAATTGTCCAGGCATCACATATGGAAGGAAAATTAGACTCAGGGGATGAGAAAAGTGATGATAGTAGTTGGGATGATGAAGAAGAAAGTGATGAGTTAGAAAAATGGAAGACAGTGGTGACAAAGGATGATGAAGTTGCAGCCTGTGGTAAGGTCTTAAAGACATGTCTTTCTACCCCAACCAAGTCTAGGCCCACAGGTGCAATAGACAAGAAGTTAGAGGGAGATAAGGACAATGAAAAGGTCCCTCAATCTATTACTGGTGGAAAGGATGAGTCTCACGAAGACAACAGGCTGGAAGAGGAAAAGCTAACAGATGTTAAGAAAGACGATCCCAGAAAAGATGATGAGACAAGTGAGGACGATGACAGCCAGGACCAAAATCTGCAGTACGATTTTGCCAGTGCCACAGTCAAAGTGTCTGACGATGAAAATAAAGCTAAATTAACTGCATTTGTTCTACTAGAAAATAGAAGTGCTGTCATTCCCCAGACAACAGGGTCATCAGACGACCTTAATGAAGAACCAACAAGGGAAAATATTGTTTCTGGCCCTCCCACTGCTGGTCAACACCATGATTCAGACGGGAACACGTTGTCTGATGAAGTGCTCCCTCAGACCGATATTGATGACGTTGATTTAGATTCACCTGACGAGGCAGCGAGCATAAGCATGAGAAGTCAAGAGCTCAGAAACTTTGAAGAGCCTGTTGTTAAGGTAAAACAGGAACACAACAGGTAGTTTTTAGTTGTAGTGTGACCTCTTTAGGCTCTCTGCCAACACTTTCATCACACTCATTTTTTTAAATGTGCTTGTTCCCAGTTTGCTTTTCCTCTCATTAGACAGGCCTCTCGTGGACTCATGCGCTAGTAGAAGTACGATTTCAGAACATGATTATGAGTGAACAACATTATTTTTCACAGAAGGAAGACTCTACTGAGGATGAGGATGGTAATGACCAAGAAGAGGAGAGAGAGGATCAGGAAGGAGACGTCTCATATGAAAATGATCAATCTGAAGAGAGTGGAGAGTCTCTTGATGGCGCTTCACCTGTTCCTGAGACAGAAGTCTCTAAAGATAAGAAAAGAGGTACAGAGTAAATCCTTTATAATAGATGTTCTAAACAATGAACAACTGCATTTACACGATCACTCTCAATGTATAGTATCTATAGGCATCCTTAGATTATAACAACAGCACAAACCTGTCCACCCCATTAGTTGTGGAGGCTACCTTGAACGACTTCCTGACAACACACACATGGCAAGCCACTTTACTCCTTGATGTTTGATTTAATAAATTTGTTTCTATAACAACAACATTAACTAGGTAGCTGACTTTACGCTATGTTAGCAGGGGGTTAACTTCCAAGCTAAAAACAAGCAAAGCACAACATTCAGTGTCTGGTGGATCTACTCCCACAAATATGCTTTTCTATTTTCATATTGCTATGAAAGGAGCGACAGTGACAAAGCCAGCGCTTTTCTGAAAAGCGCGGAAACGCCCAGTGCAGCTGCACAAAAAGGCTAAGTGCTCTAAAAAAACAAAACCAATCACTAGGCCTCTCTCCTTATTGGGAACAACTGAAAAAAGACGCTTGCAATAGACGCACCAAAAAAGTAATAAAATAGAGATGCATCGAAAAAAATTTGAATTGAATCATAGCACCGTAGATTGGAATCAAATAAAATTGTTGGAGACCCAGAGAGTCAAACTACCATTGCTTTTCACTTATAATATTGTATTTTATCTGCATATGTTGAAATAGATTTCCTGTCAGAGCTGGGTCTTGAGAAGGGAGGGGAAGAGCAGGATTCCTGGGACTCTGAGGTACAGTGAAGACACATTCTAAAATACCTTGTCGGATCGGATTGTTTCCACACAGATTGTTACAGATTTATTTTTCTCTTTCAGTCCCACTCTGAAAACCCCAATATGCCACATGAAGAGAAACAAAGTGTACGTACTCAGGATCAAGAAGAGATGTCCACTGTTAAAGAGGAGAGTAAACAAAGTAGGTCTATTTTATTGATTCCTTTTTTAAAAATGAATTAAATCATTCCAGGCTCCATTTCATGCTGCGGAAAAACAGTGTGACCTTAAGTAGTCCTAATCATAGAAAGATGTGCTTTAGTGTAATAATGCATGCATTATATTTTTTTGAGTAATGTCTCCAACTTTCTGTTTTTATCCAAAATATGCCATTGAATGCTCATTGCAATGTACTTCCTATCAATCAGACCAGCCTTTCCACCAATATGTTACATTTCTTTTGTAGACTTGTTTTATATTCCCTCTTTTTTAAGAGGGGAAGGAGGCAATAGGAAGGCAGTCCTAGAGCCTCGGAGTGTAGGCAGGCCAAGAAGCAGCCAGGTAGAGGGTATGAAGGTCTTGATCCATAGGTCTGAGAAACAGCATGTTAACCTCACCAGACGCCTGGCCATCACCTCACCATAATAGATTGCATGCAACATAGAACACACCACCCTGCCTGCTACTCTAGAACCTCATTTTTCCCAAATTTGGGGCCACAACGGGTTCTATACTTGCTTGGTTTCAGCAAGTTTGGGCTCATATGATATGACAGATATTGCAGCAATTCAGCATTCTTTGGTGATGTTGTACTTGTGTACCAATAGAACCAGCTAACTTGATGCTAATTATCCCATGAGCTCATTTGCATGGGAAGGCTTTTTTTCTATGTACTGGCAAACTCATCAAGCTTCACCAGAATGTTGTTTTGTTTTCATTTTTACAGAAGAAAATTGTGTCCCTAACATGACAGACATGTCTTGTCTCTTGCAGTATCAGATAATCGTGATAAGGGAGGTAAACATGTTGATGGAGTTGATACTATACAGAAAGAGGTAGGTTCAGCAACTAAATGCAGTATGAGGTAAAATAAATTGTGATCCGTTGGAATTAAATAGCAGTGTTTTTCCTTTCTACCAGACTGATAAGGCAAAATGGGAACCACTTCGTGTTTTGAGCAAACTTGAAGGAGATAATGAACGAAAGACAGGTAAATAGAATAATCTGCAGCATCATGGTTCCTGTTGGTCTTAAGTTTAAGAATTTGTATGAAGAACTCTTTTATTTAACATGGTGATTTGTTTCTCTTTGACAGACTTAATGGAAGAGTTTGGACTGGGTGATGTTGATGATCTTGAAGGTAAGATGAAATAATGAATTCTCCACTCTGTTTTAATATTTTTTAACTTATTTATGTGATCACAAGGCAGATGTTCATCATTTAGTGCCTCTGTCTGCCCCTAAAGCTAATGCAAATGCATACTTTACAGGGTTACTGCTGGTACATTTTGTAACATCTATAGCAGAAGCAGACAATGTCCACATTATGAAAGCTTTACTTTCAAATTATGTATTTAGTAGTTACTATTATATTAAGCCTTGTTTAAAATCTGCTTTGTTTAAAATCTGCTTGCAATCACACCTTTTGAAGCTAAAAAAGCAGGTAAGTAAACACAAACTAGCTGATGAGACAAGGTGAACTGTTTTTACTAGTAGCTGTAGTTCTTAAGTTGTAGTTTGATGAAGTAGAATAGTGTTACACCCTTCCCCAGATCTTTTCCATTGAGCGGTTTTGAGGTTATTCCAATGTAAAGTGACCTTCAACCTTCAGCAACTTCAACATATTTTGTTCATTGACCTACGACTTCTTGTGTTAATGGAACAGATGCATCAGACTGGGACTCAGCCAGTACTACCAGTAAGAGAACCCTGCCTGGCCGCAGAATGCCCTCCCCTGGCCTGGAGGAGTTTCCAGAATGCTCCTATCCGTCTCTTAAAGAGCAGGATGAAGACATTCCTCCAGAAGCAACCTTGACACCTGAAAAGAGCATCCACTCTAATAAGACACTGCCCAGCACACCCCCTCAGCCTGTGCCCCAACCTCGAGCAAGGAAGATGGTGATTCAGAAACCAGAGAGTGAAGAAGGTAAGGCATATTAGGCAATCTTGCAAACACACATATCCACACAAGGGGTATGATCGAAGCATTTTTCTCTCGCTTTCTTTGACTTGCTCTCATTCAGAATCAGATTGGGAACCAGACAATGTGGCTTCCTCTTGCAACACAGACCAAATTGACAATCAGCTGCAAAACATAGCAGAGATTCAGGCAGTGGTTACACCAGGTAAGGCTCACTTGTCTTTTTAAGTATGCCAACAGAAATTTGTGTGCACAAGGCCTGTGTTCAGTATAAAGACTCTTTCTTTCTCTCTCTCTCTCTCTCCTTAGGTTCCCCTGAGCTCCCACTGATGGCAAGAGACAGCAGACGTAATTTTGAGTCAGACAAGCAGCAACAACAGGTGAGAACTATCTATAACATCTCTAACACAATCCTTGTTTTTTTTTCCTGGCAATTTTGTCCTAGACACAATATCACTACTCATGCTTTCCCAGTCACTTAGTAAAACAATAAAAGTCATTGGTAAATATTTGCATATTACAAAGTAGAGGAATAGTAAAAACAAGCTAGGCAAATTCCATCATGGTCTACATTCAATATACTATATATCTATGTATATGCAATGTTTCCTCCATATGTATTTAAAGTCCAAACTTGGTTTTGCATTTTTGTCTTGTCTGTTATGTGTTTTTCCCTGTCCACCCATGCCATCCAAGGAGATACATGATGCAGTAGATACATGCAAGGTAGATCTCCAAAAACTAGATCTAAAAAAATGTCCAACTGGATATGTGGGTTCTGACAATGGACAAAAGGATGAGGACTTCAAAGATCAACGCAGTCTTGAAAAAAGAGATGAAGCTTGTGATATTGTCCCATGGGAGAATCGTTATGAGAAGCTCTGGGTAGAGGTGGAGAAAAGGGAGGTGAAATCTACCTTCAAGAATGTTGCTGGTGAATTAAAAGAGAAGTTTGGTGAACTGCTTAAATCAAGACATTCTGCAGAAGATCTCACAGAAGAAGAACAGGCCATGACTTCTGCAGAAGAAGAGTCAAGTGATGAAGAAGAAGGGGACGTCATTGTGCGCCCCGTGGCCAGAGCCAGGAGTACCGTTCTTCTTACCATACCTGAGCAAAGGGAGTCTGGACTGGAAGATTCTGCGACGGAGTCAACTGACAACTCCTTATGCTCGGACAGGGTGCAAGTCGGTGAACCTCCAGCGAGGGCAATCAGCAACATTGGTCAAGAGCCAGATCTACTCACTGATGATGTTCTGGTGGAGGGCAGCTCTCCTTCACCCCAAATCGCAACAGAAAAGAGAGGCGGCTTCATAGATCCAGTTTCCACAGCTTTTACTGATGATCATACTATACCCATGTCTGATGTTGGCCGGGTAACAAACTTAAAAGATGATCCCAAACTCGGGCCATTCCAGAAACCACATCTGGACCTGGTCTGGAAGGACAACACTGCTAATCTAGGTGAAGCTGAGAGGAACAATGCAAGTTCAGAAGAGGATCCTGAGGAATTCAAGTCTCGTCCCCCCTTGCTAAGCAGACGTTCAGCATCCATCCAAGGTGTTTCTGATGAAGAGCTGGAAGAGGACATGGAAAGATTTAAACTTGAGGTAGGGATGCTGAAGGATGTCTTCCTGGATATGGAGAAAGAAAAGGCCCAACTCCAGAAAGAGGTAGAGGATGGTCGCCTCTCCTGTAGACCCTTCTTGATCGCCTCTCTTTCCCTTCATTTCATCCATATACTTAATTTCACTATGTTAATCAGCTGTATCAAAGGGCCTAAACAAGCTATGCGTCATTACCTCATCTTATTTCTTTCTGTAAGGTGTTCATTTTCTATTTTTGATATGTATTTTCTTTAGGTTTGAATTCAAGTAGAAGAATTCATCTTGCATGTTTCTCCTTCTGTTGTGTGTCTTTTTAACTAGCATGTAGATTTGAACTTCCATTTTTTTAAGGGCATTTACACTGACTGCTCTCAAGTAACCTAAAATTGTTGGTTGTTTGGCATTCTCGTTTGAAGTCCAAAACTTCTTTAGTAGTGACTTGCCCTTGCATGCATGGACCTTGCTTGTATCTTTATGTTGAATAGGTTCTGAACAAATAATAGCTTTCTTTGCCCTTAAGAGAAGCACTGTTGGGATGATAGGGCAATTGCTGGATTTTTGTTGTCTTTAATGCATGCCAGCCCTAAGTTAGTCTTATACAGGTATTTCTAGAAACAGTCATTTCCAGGGGATAAATAGATTTATTTTTTGACAGCCTTTTATTGAGTGTTCATGCAGTGAGATGGTGATGTCAATAGCATGCAGTATAAATGACGAGAGAATACTGTAGTGTTGAGCTTACATGGAATTAGTATAGACTCTAGTCTCTTTTAGTTTTGGGATGTTTAATATTCATATCAGACTGTTCAAAACTGATGATATTTTACTCAGGTATGCCACAGCAAGCATAGTAATGTATGGAATTGTGCGTCCTTTTAATTACCTAAAAATCCTGTGTTAAATAGAGTAACAGCACTAAGGTGTGAGGTTTCCAAAGGGAGGGGTGACACTAAATTATGTATGACAAAGTGTATAAGTCTCTGCTCCAAAGCGCATCTTAAAAGGCTGGTCCCAACCTGTTTCAGTTTCAGAATTATGTCTCAAGTCCAGTTATAAAATATTTACTCCTCTCTTTTCAGGTTGGCAAAGAGATGACAAAGACTGCATTGGATGTGCAAAAATCCTGTACTTCCTGGGATACCGATGGAACAGCACTGGAAGAAGTGGGTACTGAGAAACCTGAGACCAGGTTAGGATGCCTGTCAAGTCAAACTGGAGCAATTCACCAGAAACAGCAGCCCGCGGCCATAAAGAGGTATGAATTATTTTGCCATTGAAAGTTATCAGATGAAAATGTGAACTATTGCTCTTATAATTTCAGTGCAACACATCCACAATCCTCCACAATTTAGATAGATAACTCAGATATAATCTACGAATAAATATTTTAATTTTTGCTTTTGTGCATGTGTGTAGTTGTCCTCTTAATCACCTTCTGTGGCTTTTTTTGATAAATGCCCGTTAGCTACATTTGTTTTTCAATAACACATGAGCTGAGTCTAAACTTTATTTTTATTGGTTCCATTTGATGAGGTTTTCTTCAGCAATACCTACAAGGGCCCAAAAGTGTAGATGTCACAACTTATTGACTATCAGGTTTATTGCTCTCCATAGCACCAACGGGGCACCAGTGCATTTGCATCTCCCACTCCAGCAGACCTACAATAGCAACAAACAGGAGGGGCAAGCTGTAGAGGAGACCTCACAGCTGGAGCTGGTCAGAGGGGCCCGGCAGAGCAGAGCCCCTCAGACCAACACTCATGTCAATGGAGATCCTCTCTCAGTGTTTGATGATAGCACTTTAAGTGAAGTGTCGGACGATGAAGGAAGGTATATATGCAGTATGCAACTTTTTTGTATCATTTTCACCTCTCTGTCACTAACTCGTAAGGTGTGTTGAGACTGAAAGCAAAGAATTATACCAGTAGCATGACTGTGTCAAAAGCCAATGGAAAGAAGTGAGTGGATGTCATATATTCAGCCTACGGAGGTCACTGTGCAAATGAAAAATGGAACAAATCAAAGAAAAAAAATCATGCTTTTCCAAAAACCTGTTGTAGTTCACTTAATGGACAAAGAAAATATAAGATGGAAAAGAAACAGGAGGAACATGAGATAAACTACTGGAGTTTCTGGTAAGTTATAAGATCATGTTTGTGCATTGGTGGTTTGTGATGATTAACACAGACTTCTGATGAATAAACCAAGTAGAAATTTGCTTTGCCTTCAGTCCAAACAAACCTCTACAATATTGGTGGTGGGTGATCAATAGGATGTGGTCTTCTTGATTCTAATTCTTTTCCTCCTGAAACAGTTGTATGACTAACCACTGATTTCCCCAAAAATAATAGTATACTGCATTATACCATTACACTTCTAACAGCTCCTCAATGCAGCTCTCCCATATAGAGAACATAAATGTACGTTTTCCAAATAACCCCTGTTTTTCTTCCCTTTGTTTGTGGCTCAGGTTTCCAACCAGTGGACAACAGAAGAATGAGGTAAACATAAATTCAGTTAGCAACTGGATAGGACTAGAGTACACAATTCAGAATAAAAAAACAGAATAATATTAACAGCCCAGGTTTGTTTTTCCATATTCAGACCCCTGAAGAAGTGGAGATGGCAGAAGACTTTGATGACCTCACTCAGTCATCCGACACAGCCACAGATGACATGGATTCTCCCACTTCAGGCTATCGTCACGCATCCCTCCTCATTCAGAAGTTGGACTCTGCCACTTTAGGTACTGACTCAGCTGGTTCAAATGCTTATTTATCTAAATAAATATGTAAATATTACTGCTTTTTAGGACTTGGTTAGTTAGTTGGTTAATTAGTTTGTTCATCTATTATTTGACCAAATGTATGTAAATAATCCACCTTTGTGGATTTTGAGAGCCCTGGTACAGTATATGCTCTGTGAGATTTGATGCATTATATTTCGCAGACTCAAGGAGCATGGTAAAGCTTCAGAACATTTTCCACGAATATGAGCGCTCTATCCAAAAGGCAAGGAGTCGCCATGGGTACCTAGCAGACAAAGTGAGCCAGTTGGAAATGGAGAGGGCAGAGTTGAAGAGCACTTTGGAGGAAGTTAAAGATCTTAAATCTGCCTTGGAGCGCAACCAGTTGGAACTGCAGACAGAAGTCACAAACCTCAAGTGAGAGCTATTTCCTTTTCTGGAACAGTAGAGTGCTCTGTAGCCATTTCTTTACCTGATCTTGGGTCTCTCTTCTCATATTTTTGTGCAAATTTTTTTATGTGATTGCAGATTTTATGGATCTTTTTGATTTTGTATTTTGATTTATTGTCTTAGATTTCAGCTGAAACAGGAGCAGGAAAATCGCCGCAATGCCACAATGATGTATGACACAACCAGAGATAAGTTGAGAAGGACGGAGGAACAGCATCAGTTAGAGGTTCAGGAGAGACAGAAGGTGGAGCTCACCCTCAGGAATCTGGAGCTGGAGATGAGAACACTGGTCAACAGCATGAAACAGGTATATCCTCTTTAAAAGTGTACAATGATTTTGTTATGCTGTTTTCATTGTATTGATGTTGGCCAATGTAATATGACTGTTATGATATTAAGTTAACTTAGTTTCATTGTTTAGTTCCTTTCACATACAGTTATATCATATATATTTGGAATGTATGGTGATGTAATGAGCTGCTTTTGAGTATTTTATTATTTAATTAATTAATCCTTCATATTTATTAATATTTGACGTTTATCTAGCTTGTCCAGTTGTTGTTTGTTATATGAATGATTTGTGGGTTTTATTTCAACCACCCAGCTTGAAGAGGACCACAGGGAGACCCAGAGACTTCTAGCTCAGGAGCGTAGTGCTCGGACACTGCAGGAGAATCTGCTCAATAGCCATCTCCATAAGCAGCAAGAGATAGAGGACGAGAACAAAAGAAACCTCAGCAAAAGCAATGAGGTAATGCTCATAGACTGGTATCCATCATTTAAGATTACATTACTTTGCTTTATGGTTGAATATTCTTACAGTTTGCATCCATTGATGTTGTGTTTCTTAAATACAGTAAGTAGCTGGAAATTAACCGAAAAAAATTTGTTAGATTTAAGATTTTGAAAATTTAAGGAATTGTAATTACTTTACACATTGTATAGTGTATTGTGTTTGTTGTTCTTAGGCTTTGTCTCAGCTCACTGAAGCCAGTGACAGGGAGAGGGAGTTGCTCCAGCAGACGGCTGCCTTCCAGGAGAAGCTGACCATCCTGAAAGCAGACCTCCACCGTTCACAAGCCAACAGCAGTCTCAAAGAGAGCCACCTCTTGGAGGAGAACGAGGCCCTCAAAGAACAGTTAGAAGATGCTCGTCGAGATCTCAAACTCAAAAGTGAAGACTTGACCCAAACTGTCTTCAACTGCAATAACCAGGTTACCACCCTGAAGTCCGAGTTAGCTATAACAGCATCCCGTCTGGAAAATGAACGGCAGATACGCGAAACACTGGATGCAGAGATCGAGTCCGCTCATAAGCGCCTAGCTGTAGCTGTAAAGGAGGCAGAGCTTTGCCTTGCAGCTCACACAGACACAGAGAGAGCTCTTCTCCGGGAGAAAGAGGAACACCAGCGTCTTAAAGACAGACTCACAGGTTAGTAGTGAATGGATGGCCAGCTCCAAGCTAACCTAAAGTGCACCTTATTTAGCCTGAGGACCAGACAAATCTGTTGAGCTAATGAGCTTTTTCTGTGTTTAAAATATTCTTTGGGGTGTAACTACACAGAACCAGTTTCTCTGCCGTGCTACTTTTCTTCTTCTTTTTTTACAAAACGAGAACAAAATAGACGTATTTACAGAACAAACGTATTTGCAACAATACTAATATGTTGTATTATTTTTGTACTAATAATATAATAATACATGCACAGAAAAAGAAAGAAAGGGAAAAAGAAAAAAACAACGAAATAAATTTTAAATGAAAAAGAAAATGCAAAAGTGACGAAGAGGAAAATCGAGGGGAAGGGGGGGGAAAGATAAGAAAGAAGCCATAATTTATTATTTAATCCTTTTCATGTTTGAATGTTTATATTTGGAATGTCTTGTTGGGTACGGAGAATCAACTCCGGATGTACTGCAGAAAGGGGGACCAGATTATATTGAAAGCCATTATATTGTCTTTTATGATGATGCAAGCTGTTCCAGATTTGCATGGTCGGTTAAAAGATTGAGCCAATGCTGGGTTGAGAGTTTTGATCTGTCTTTCCAGTTGAGTAAAATTGTTTTCTTGGCTGCAGTGAGTGCTATGAGAATGAAGGTTTGCAGATGTGGTACAGTGAGAGAGGAGAGATCACCTAAAAGAGCGATGGAGGGAGAGAAAGTGATGCTGAGGTTAAGGAGCTCTGACAGATTTGTCATGACCTCCGACCAAAACCGGCTTATGAGTGTGCAGAGCCAGAATGCGTAGATGTGGTTCTCTATTGTGGAGGGGCAGTATGTGCAGGTGTTGCTATCTGTGAAACCCATATAGTGCATTTTGTGAGCGGTGATGCTTACCCTGTGTATGATTTCCTATTGAATGAGTTGAGTCTTAGAGTTGAGTGACATGGAGAATGTATTGTTGCATATGGTCTGCCAGTCTATGTCGGTGTGATCTGTATTTAAGTCTGAAGTCAATGTATGTGCTGGTATCGAGATGGTGGTGTCATGGTGAGAAGGTAAATGATACATTAGGCATAGTAATTCTTTGGGTTGTAGTAACCCTAGTTTTAATAATATGGGGGGGTCGTGGTTGTGGAAGTTGCTAAAGGCAATTGTCTTTTTTATGGCCTCTTTCAACTGTAGATACTGATACTGACAGTGGTTGGGTAGGTTTTATGTTTGAATGAGAAGGTCGAAGGTCATGAGAGAACTGCCAGAACAAAGGTGCCCCAGGCTGGTTACAGACAAGTGGCCGTGATCTTATAGTGGTTAGTAGTCTGCGTTGTGGCCGCAGCAACACCGGTTCGAATCCGGGTCATGTCAGCAGTACAGAGCTGCTTTTAACTCCTCTGCTTCATTTTCCTTCCTTTGAAACTTGACAACTCAAGCTAAAATTTCTGCATGAGGCCCCAGATTTTCCAACTAGATCAGTCAGTTTGCTGGCGTTCTACTCAAAGTGAAAGACCTCGACTTTTTGCATGTGATGCCATGGTCACTCCCCAAGCGACAGACACATGTGGGGCTAGTGGTGCAATGGATAACGCGTCTGACTTTGGATCTGAAGATTCTAGGTTCGGCTCCTGGCTCCTTTAGCTTGTGAATCACATGTTCCTCATTTCGGATGTTACTCCTCTACAAGCTGTCTAAGTAAATCAACATCTGGCAAGAGCCAAGTGATGAGTCAAAAGCCTTTCAACGTGTGCTAAGAGGTGTCTGAACTAGAGCTGAAACAATTACTCAAGTAACTGGAGTTACTTGATTACAAAAATTAATCGAGGCAAAATCTCTGCCGTTCATTTAATTCCTATCTTGCGCGGTATGTGACCTGTTCAGCACAGGGATCATTGTTCCACACGGACCATTTTTGCGTATGCACACCACTATATCTAGAAAAGGCAGAGAATAAGTTTGGGCTCATTTAACACTCAAGAAAGAAGCCAAATAGGTGCCATGTGTCCACTGCAAACTAGAACTGTTCTACTACAACAGCACGACATTGATGATTCAGCGTCTGAGCCAAAAGCAGCCCGTGGTTAACCGCTGTTTCGTTTTAAGGAGGGCGGTTGCCGTAGTGATGCGTAATGTTAGCTGACCCCGTGAATGCCTCTATTTCGTTTTTCATGACTGTTAAACATAATGTTACCTACCTGATCAGTGTTTACAGTTTTGTTTGAGGAAATTTGTCAGTGGCGTTTTGTACGTTGCTTGTTGTTACAGTAGAATGCGAGTCTTGCTGATAATATCTATCTCTAATTCATTTTCTAAATGAATCTATTTGTCTCTGAAACCTGTTTGAGAAAACACATGTGTCACGTAGAATTTTGTGCACCACTTTCAAGTGTAAATAGTAAACTTATTCATGTTAAATTGCGAGTCTATTGCCTTCAATACAAACACATCTCGTCTCTCTCTCTCTCTCTCCCCCCCCTCCCCCTCACGCACATGTGCACACACACACACCCACCCCTGTTAGATTACTACATCAAAAAGGCCTACCCCACACATAATATATTTTATTGCAAAATAATGCAAATTATCATACATTCTCACACAAAATTATAATATTTTTTTCAGACGATCAATTATCAGATTAATCGATGGAATAATCTGTAGAATACTCGATTACAATAAGATTCCATAGCTGCAGCCCTAATCCAATCCTGCTCCTGGATGGCCACTATCCTGCATGTTTTAGGTTTCTCCCTGCTCTAACACACCTGAGTCTAACATTTATCAAAACTGTGACAAGCTTCAGCTGCTTGACAACGAGGTCATCATTAGAATCAGGTGTGTTAGAGCAGGGAGAAATATTCAGTGTCAATGGCATGGTGAGATTTTTGTTAAAAATGGGAAAGGGTTTGCACTATATATTGAGTTGTTGGGGTGGAAAAGGGGGAAGGGAGAAGAACTGAGAGAGTGAAGAAAGAAGAAAAAACAGGAATAACAAAATAAAAAGCAAGGGTCTTCAAATACATAAGGACATTCTGCACAAGAAAAGAGACAAACAAACCCAAAAGAAAGAAAAATGTCAGTGGAATAGTGTCTTATTATACAGACAACAAGGTTGAATATTGTATTTAACAATGCAATATTTTTACGAGATGTATTGTGATTTACTATTAAGTCAAATTAAATAGATAAACAAAATAAAGAAAGAAATAAGGAACAAAATAAACTCAATTAAATATTTAAATTGGTGTAAGCTTAAACAATGTAACTTAAATTTAACTTGCCTACATAAACGAAGACAAACATACTCTACATGCACTGTCATGTTCAAGCATTCATACATACGCCTACTTATACACAATTACACACGGACACAAATACACACACACTGTTTTTGTCCTGCATAAAGACACACCCTGATATATAGGTTTGATATATGCACATCCCCACATACACATGCACTTATACGTACACATATAGACACACATACATTCATCCTCCCGCCCGTGCATCTACCTATCGCCCACCCACCCTCACACACCCCTACCCTGTTTATGAAAAAAACGGGCAGACAAGTAGTCAGATATAGAACAAACAGGTAGACTAACAGACAGCTGGGTGGAAAGATAAACAGGTAGGCATTGGTTGGTTAGACAGACAGATAGACAGACAGCAGGTGAACAGATAACACAGATGATAAACAGTTGTACCAGTAGAATTATTTTGAAGTTGAATATCAGCTGTTGTGTTGTGTTTACCATGCTACTGAGTTGGACAAGTTGCTCTGTCTGGGCCAGTACTGCTTTGGTCTGTGCTGACTGTAGTGGCTTGTATGTAATTGCATAAGCATTCTTTTGTTATGTGCATCTTTTGTCCTCCTGTTTTTGCTTAACTGGCAGCTTGTAACTCCTAATGTTTTTTTTAATACAGGTGAAGCAGCCAGTCAACGCGAGGCAATCAGCAGCCTTTCCCAGAAGCTTGCCAAGGCAGAGACTCGAGCAAACAGCATGGAGAATGAAGTTCATCGGGCTGCGCTGCAGCTGACGGAAAAAGGCCTACTGCTGGAGGTCCTACAGCGGGAGAAAGACCAGGCAGCTGTACGTGTTAAGGAGCTAGAAGCAGCTCTGCACGCTGAGAGGGAACTGGTCAGTCGTGCTGGAGCACGCCAAGAGGCCACACAGGAGCGGCTAGCCCAAACCCAGAGTGAGGCCATGCTTCTACGGCAACAGCTAGAGGAGGTGCAAAACAAAGGCGTTGCAAAAGAACGTGCAGTAACCGACGCTCAAGAGCGCTTCAGTGACATTCTATCCAAGCTGCGCTCTGACTCCGAAGAGAGAGTACAACTAGTAGAGGAGAGAAATAAGGAGCTCGCCAGTAAGGCTGCTGATCTTCGAGATCAGATCTACAAGTTAGAGGAAGAGAAGACTGAAAGAGAGGTAAGATTAGGACTCTGCAGGTAAGAGGATTACCTAACTAACTCTTACCTAACTCCAGACCCATTTTTAACCTTTTTTCCACATGCCAGCCAGTTAAGGATCTCTCTTTATATCTAATCAAATCTTTGCTTTCTTTGATTCTTTCTGAGCTCAGACTAGTCTAAGGCAGCTGCAGCAGGAGCTAGCTGACTCACTTAAGAAGCTGTCAATGAGTGAGGCTTCTCTCGAGGTCAACACACGCTATCGCAATGACCTGGAGGAGGAGAAGGCTCGACTCTTTAAAGACTTGGACAGGCTCAAAGGAAAGGTAAAGTCAGGGAACAGTGCCACCTTGTGACAGCATATTTTACCTTGTCTCTGATACCAGATGTGTTCATGATTATGAAGCAAACACCTGTACTGAAGTAAATGGCTCATTATCACAATGTGTAGTTGGCCATCAGCAGACATAACTTTCAGGCTGCAGGTTCACTCAACTGACAGTTAAGTCCACTGTTAACATTGCTGATGAGGGGCATGCTTTGTCCCTATCATGTAGCTGGAGGAAAGCGAAGACCAGTATGTGCAGGCTGAGAGACGCATTCACAGTCTGAAGAGCAGTCTGGATGAAAGGGAAAAGGAACTCATCACTGCTGCCCAGAAACACCAGGAGGCGCTGTCCGCCTTAGCAGCTTCTGATACCACCATCAAACAGCTAGAGGAAGCTGTGCAAAGGTATAGGCATGCTGTTCTCACACACACACACACACACACACACACACACACACACACACACACACTGTTTGTGATTGAAAGAGTGATTGATTTCTTTTATTAGATGCCATGTATACAAAAACCATTCAGTGAAATTAATCATGTAAAATAAAACAAAAAATACATAATAAACAAATGCTCAGAAATAGTATAATTTCACATGTTAAATGTATTATCAGCAATGAATCTAGATATGTGTGCGTGTACAATACTGTATATGAATATTTGTGTTTCTGTGTAATGTAAACATTAGGCTCGAGATAGAGGACGCCAGGCTGGAAGCTGCTGCGAAGCAACAGTGTAACAAAATTGAAGCACTTCAGAAAGGAGCTCAAGAATCTGCCATGGTGAGTGCTGCAAACTTAATCCAATTTCCAGCACGCACACATTTGACACAAGATCTCGGTGGCTCCATATCTCCTTTTTTTGTGATTCAAGGAGAAAAATACAATATCCCAATGTTGTGATACTTGGAGAAATCCCTTGTGACATCAAATAGCTGACTTAACATTATGAAGTCATTAAGGTATCCAATCTTTTTCCAGCTATCTGACTGCTCACCTGGAGGAGGGGTTGGTATTGTGAATGTAGGCTTAGTTTCTCTGTGTTGGTTAACCTCTCTTTTCTATTATATAAATCAACGGAAATCATAAAATCATATTATATTAAGTTACTAAATGAAATGCACTTGGGCTTTTTTACCCTATTTGCACAAGCTGCTAGACTAGGAATCCAAACATAAGGAGGAAGTAATAGCTTTGTGTCTGTTTGGGTTTTTTCTGGGTTACATCATAATGTGTTTTCTCCCTTAAGCCTGATCTTGGTATGTGGGGCCTTTCTCTACTTTTTGTCTCAAGCTGCATGATGCATGTTCCTTAGTCTTAAGTCTCTTCTCAACCTTTTAAAAAATATAAATAAAAGACAATGGCAACACAAACAAAAATAGTCTGTTTAATTTCTTTTTTTAAGAGTTCTTTTCTTATGTCTGTAGGTCAGAGGTCATTTGGAGGACTTGGTTACAAACCTCCAAAGCAGTAAGATGACTTTGGAAGACCAACTCAATCGAGAGGTTGGTGGCATATTATCCTTCCCTCACTAAGAAAACCTTCAGCTGGAATTACCATTATTCTTACCTTCATCTTCTTTTCTAGCCTTTGTGTATGCAATTCACTCAAGACAAGTCTGAGCTACATTCCTATATTTTTGAGTAGCCTGCTAAATGAGGAAAACAGTCACTTGAGGAATCTTAGCGACAGTGATAGAAACATTTTCCCATCATTATTCCCTAAGGTATAAAGTGTGACTTTTATGAAAACAAAGCAATTAAAATAGCACACAATTTTGAATTCACACATTATACAGAAAAGTAGCTTTCTTTGAAAAAGAGGAAAGCACTGAACAAACAATTTTGATGTGTACAAGTGTACAATAATATCAATAGGTAGGCTAAATCTAAATTATAGTTTCTCTTTCTGGAAAATAAGAACCAAATGTACATTTTAGTCTTTTCAGATGAATAAAAAAACCCCGGATCAGATTAAATAAATCAGAAATGTCCACATTTTTACTGCATATTTGAGACAGAGTTTCTCACAGGTAAAATGGAATGTGGCTGTTTAGCAAAGCTGACTTCTTTTTCTAATGTACATCTATGATAATTGAATTTCTTGCGGCCGTCTTTCTCTTTCTCAGGTCCAGAAGCAAAGCATGCTGTCTCACACAGCCCAGGATTCTCAGGCTTTGTGGGAGGAGGAGCTGAAGAGCCGCTCTAAGTTAGGACTACGTCTGGCAGAGCTTGAAAAAGAAAAAGGAGACCTGAGCACCCAGGTATCACAGTGATGCATTCATTTGTATATGATGAATTAAGTAGCCAACCCCCTCCCCCCTGATAATATACCAGGGTTTGGATCTCAAGAGTAAGCGTGTTGCCTGTGTTTCAGATGGAAATGGAAAAGAAGAAAGCCAAGAAAATAGCAGAGCAGAAGAAATCTGTAGACACCCGTTTGGATCAAGAGATGAAGAGAAACACAGAACTCCAAAAAGAAATGTACAGGTGACTCCTAGCCTCCCCCTCACGCCCTTCTCACCCACGGCAGAACTTCTTCCTACTGTTTAGATACAACTCAGATCCAGTAGAGCGCAGTCTTTCCTGGCTTGTGTGTGTGTGTGTGTGTGTGTGTTAGTTAGTTTTAACTCTTGTTATTGAATAATAAGTCCTGTAATAATAAGTGTTCTCCATGTGTTTGTCTAGTATTTGTGTTTGTTAGTATTTTTGTGGCTTCATTTAATTGTGACTGATTTGGTGTTTCTTTTGACAGAATTTAGGAGTTTGCCTTCAGTAAGGGTTGTTTATGTTGCTGTGTTTTCAATCTGAATTTGTCACATTTAATATAAATAAGTTGCATGCAGTCACACTGTTTGTGGGAATGGGTTAACTTTGCTTATCATGTTATCATTTATTAGGTCGTTACTTACTTTCTCACAGGAGAGATTTTGAGAACCCATTAACAAGGGTTCTGTTTTATTATAGTGTCGCGGTGTGAGAGTGACAGTGAGTGGGCATACACGATACCAGGAACCTGATATCAAAGCAGCTAAATAGAATTGATCCATTATTCATTTCATTATTCACACCTGTGCTTTTCCTGCTGTGACGAGTCAAAATGTCATCCGTGAAAAAGTCCTATTTTTCAGTTTTTAAGCTAAACTTTAGGGGACAGGTTTATATAAGATACTCACTTTGTGTTTTGTATATATGCATATCATTTAAGGTTGCGTACTTTATTGAAGACCGCAAAGAAGAAACTGAGAGATCAGGACACAAGTGGAGCTGAATTTGGCTCTCCTATGAACAGTCTACGGATGGACATAGGCAGACACAGCCAGGCCGAGGGTTCCTTTGGACGAATGAAAGAAAAGGTTTGCCTGTCTGGTACAGCAATACCTTTCAGCATACACCCCCACTTAATAGAATGATGCAAGCTCTTAGACCTTGGCCTCAAACATTTCCTCTAACTTTCTTATGCTACCAGGTGGACGATCTACAGGTGCAGCTGGATAAGGAAGGTTCCCGTCGCAGCCAGCTGGAGAAGGTGAACGGGGACCTTAAGGATCAGTTGGCTTCCCTGAAGAGCTTGAGCCGCAATAGTGACCACCTAGAAAGGAGTAAAAGGCAATTGGAGGAGGAAGTACTGGAACTGAGACGCAGAATGGAGGCCTCTCAGATTGAGCAGAGCCAGGTGGAGCAGTACCGCCGTGACGCAGAAGAGAGGGCCCGTCAGGAGATACAACAGAAACTGGAGCAGGTCAACATCTTCCTGCAGGTAAAAGCTTGTTCGGGTAAATTGCATTGGTTTATATGAACAAAGTGGCAAATATTTGATTACACAGCAGCCTTTAAGACAACTGAGTGCACAACAGAATCAAAAAATATCAAATAAACTTAAATAATAAGACAAATAAATATAAGATTAAGAAATTAGATTAAAAAGAATAGAATCAATTAATTGATGTGTGTATATGTACATAGATGTTTTGGTAGCTTGCTATCCATAGGTCTATAAAAACATTACTAAGCCAGATTAAATATGACTGCATTTGTTTGTCTCTCAGTCCCAGGCAGCATCCCAAGAAACATTGGATCAGATTAAAGCAGCCAATGAGGCCAACCTGCGGTCCCAGCTGGAGCAGAAGATCCGGGAGCTGGAGGGAGAACTAGGCCGGGCCCGCACCAGCCATCACGACAGCCTCAACCAGAGAGACTCCACGCACACGGAGCTAGAGCGATACCGCCAACTCTACACGGAGGAGCTGCGCCTCCGCAAGTCCCTGGCTGCCAAACTAGAGAGGTAAGAGGATCTTCTGACCACAGTTTAGCACCAAGTTTTCTGGAGGGGGACACTCTGATCAGTGTTCTATGGTGTAATCAGACATAAACAGTGCAGATGGTGAAAACCTGTACTATATCAATGCTTTTCCCCGCAGGGCCAACAGTCGACTCTCAGAAGCCAATTCCAAATTGCTTAACGAGCGCAGCAGGTCTTTGATCACAAGCAATATTGCAAACGGTAGCCTTGGAGGGCCCTCGCTGGATGTGGGCTCTTTGGGTTCACCAGCACACTATGGGTCCACACTGGGGACCCTCAACAGGAGCCTGGGCCTGGGACTATCCCTCCTCAGCCCTGTAACTGAGGGGCAGAACAGCAGGGTGGAGGACTACTTAGCCAAGGTCTGTATAGTCATTAATTTAAAAACATAGTGATTACAGTGGAATATTCTTTATGGAGACAAGTTTATTTACTTTGGGCCAATTTTCATTTCTATAGCCTCATGGTTGTCAGCATTGTTATTGTGTAACTGGTTCCATTTTTTGTTCAAAAGATTTTTATACATAGGTTAGTGTGTTGTTACATTGTCATAACTGCGGAAATGTATTTATCTGTGAGTTTTGAGGCATTACACATCAGATAAATCAGATTTTGGAAAAACGTACTTAGAAGAAACACAGTAAATAATGATTTGATGGCTTTCTAAATTCACATCTGTCTTCCGTCTACAAGAACACCTTCGAAACTGAAGTTATTTCATCCCCCTTTTCTTTTCTTCCTCCTGCACATTGTTTCTTCCTTACTCTATCTCTAGTCTTTATGGTAGAGGGGTTTTACTTCTAACCTATCTATTTCTCACTCTTTTAGCTTCTAGCTCAAAAGTCTGTCTCTCATCTCTCTTCACTTCAGCCAGACCCATAACCAGGTGTGTAGATGTGTTAAAATCAGTGTCTGATTGGATGCTGTTCCCTTCACCCTGTTGGTGGGCCTACATGTATGGCTCTGTTCACATGCAAACCATGGTGTTCAGGGTTCTCACAGTGAAAATAAGTTGTAGAAAGTAAAATTTTTGGAGGACCAGCAATGTTACAGAAATTGCATATATTTACTGATATTTTTCCAATATAGCATTCAGAGGAATGTATTTATTTTTCAAACGTTGAGGTCAAGGCAGAAGGATCGAATCTGGGGGGAAAAAAATCATAATTGAGTGTTGAAGGTTGCTGGCTTGCTGCCATCCATATAGGCCACTTGCTACCAGGTCAGCTAATAGCAAAATTCAATTGCGATAGCTGTGTTTCAACCAGTAGAGGGTAGTTGCTATGCATATTCATCACGCAATATGTAGATTCAAATAGTTTGCACTAAATGTCAAGATTTAGACCTGAATCTACCCTAAATACCCATATATGTTGTTTTTTAGCTGCAAAAATGTTCTTTGCTGGTTAAATTACTCTTTACGAAATTCTTACTGAATTTATTTCTGACATAATAATATATTATATATATATATATATATATAATATATTATTATATATAATAATTATATATATATATATTATAACAGACATAATAAATGCTATCATCGTTACTTAAAGGTCTAATGGCAAACACAAATAAGTTGAGGTTGCAAAAGGACATGATTGAAAAATTCTAGTTGAAGATAACATAGACTTTCACTGTTGAGATGTGCAGGAACCCTGGGTTTTGCATCGTGCGGCTAGTCACATACACCAGCTGAAATCTTAATACCTACCTTTGATTCTCTGCTTTGAGTTGACTTTCTCCATGCCCTTAAGTTAACTGATACAGCAGAAAATGTGGCTTTCGACTCGGCTCAGACACCCTCAACCTAACTCTTATTTTACTATTAAGTTACATGATAGTCTCATTGGCCTCATTGGCCGCTTTCCCGCTCAGAGTTGAAGTTTTTTCAACTCGAGGAATTCAAGGTGCTCCTTTAAAATGTGAGGCGCATAGAGCGGAAAAACGTGAGGTCTTGATCAATGCAAAATCAGCAAAATACTGTATGCATATAATGTTGGGTTTTTGTACACAAACACATTGTAAAGGAAAATACAGACAATCCCGAAACAATACGTTTGCAGATAAATACCATTCTCCTTGATATGTTGCGTACAGACCTTTGTGGTTCAAAGTTCACCAAATCAATCAACCACAGTGACTTAGTTGTTGCCACTTGCAGTAAGATTTAAAAGGCAACATCAAGCAGCCTGCAGAAACTCTACACGAAAGCAGAGCTTGCATGCTTGGCATGTCCTGCTATGTGTCACATAAAAGTCCTTTTACGGTGTTATTTCCACTATCAAAACATTTGTCATTGTGTTGCCACTTACCATAGTATTGTGCTTGGTGGTGAGGTATCACTCTTGTTTCTCTGTCCGTTTTGTTAAATGTGTAAATATTATATTTTTAAGGCCATATTTTCTTCAGTTTATGTTAGCTGATGTTTTCCCCCAAAACATTAGATCTTAAATCTAATGCTGACTTTGCCTTTTTTTTCCCAGATGCAGAGTGAGTTGGATAGAAACATATCAAAGGAATTAAACAATGGTGAGTGCACTGAAGCTTGAAACATGGCACAAATTTTAGCGGCCTGTTAAAGTCTTTCATTTATATGAAGGTTGTCATATTTTACTTGTCAGTGATGGTAACTGTGGTCTCTCTTTGGTCGTCAGCCACAGCTGATTTGGACACTGCTTCAGTCCGTATGTCACCGGTGGGCTCTGCCTCGAGGGTGGAGCTGGACCCCGTCAGCAGGGCCACACAGCAGTACTTGGAGGTACTGAAGAAGAACAACATGATCTAAACACACATCACAGCTGCTTGCAGTCAAACGTATTTCAGCCATTAAAAACTTAAAATACTGACTGCACAGACACTAAGGCCAATGCCACCACCCAGTCATAGAACACCAAGTATCCAACTTTGTACGTATTTAAGAAAGCAAAGTTTAACATAATGCACATTGCACTTAACCACTCAGGAACAAGGGCATGATTCATGTGTATCATTCATAGGATTGGAGACAACCCTGAAAGTATTTGTTCCAAATCTGTAACTGTTTTGTTTCTATTAGCACAATATATATACTGTATGTATACAAAATCGTTGTTTGGATTTTTTAATTGGTGAATATTGGTGTTGCTAAATTTAAATTTTGAAGTATTCGATGAATGCATCATTAATAATTTTGCCAGGATATTACATTTGGTACGTGCCATCAAATGGTGCATTATCTGTCTTGGTCTCATTTTATTAGACTCATCACTTGAGTATTGTGTTTATGATTACTTTATTTATTCATTAATATTTTTTTATCAACATGATATACTTGAATAAGACGAGCTGGAATACTCTCTGGCTATTGAAACAGGTAACTACATTTGTGCAACTGTCATTTCAGCCTTGGTTGGCTTGCATTTAGGGTCACCAGAAGTGAAACGCATTGTTTTGTTTGTTTGCTATGTTTGTTAGTTATTTTTCATTATTCAAAAATACTGTAACAGAATACATATATGTAAACGTTTATGACGCCTGTACATTACAGAATACTCTAAAGTTGTAAATACAAAATAAAAGTCAAAAATCCTGAAATTGAGTGAGCTATTGCTTTCTCAAATGAAAAGACCCAATACAATGACCGGGGATTTGTACCAGGTTTTTTTGTAAATCCATTAGTACGTTTGCTGTAAAGGAGTCTGAAAATGTGACTGATATGATTTGGTTTTAGTTTATCCTAAGCAACATACATATAACACACTTGCATATTGACAAAACATGCATGTAGGAGAGGATTTTATATAAGTCTATACCACGATCCCATTCTATCAATCCAGGTAGATCATCACTGAAAATGTCCTGAAAAATGATCTCTTAAAAAGAGTGGGAACCCTGACATAACTTTATATTTCCACAGCGATCCTTAACTAACCTAAGGAATCAAAACAACAGCCTCTGCGGCATTACACATTTAAATGTCACAACATGCATATTTAATTATTATAGGTGTTAATACTAAAAGTACATTTACTAGGACATTCACAGTATAATCATCCTCATTTTTCCATTAATGATGAAAATGATGAACTTGATGAAATTCCAGTTCTGTACAGTATTTGCTGTAGAGTAGCCTATATGTTCGGTACTGACCTCTCTTATGCTTGAATCACTCATTATTTTTTCTTATTTTGTGCAGAACTTGCTTTAGACTCCAGGTATCTTAAATTCAAGATAAAAATGAAGCATGCCGTCAATATTTCATGCGCAGCCATTTTTAACCCAACCCTCATTAGCTATAGTTTGATGTACTTCGCTTTACACTCCCTCTTCACACTCCCAAACACATGAAACTTGATGATATGCGCTGGTTTAGAAACCATTCCCCTCACTTATTAAAATGAGACAATGTGTTTATGATTGCCCCCCTCTGGTGTGTCTCTCTTCCCTTTGATCCATCCTCTCTGCGTCAGCCTCAAATGTTAGATATTCAGATCTTGTTACATTTATTTTTGTTTCCTTTACAGCAGATGGGCACATCTGACAGACTGACTATTAGGTGTTATTATTTCCCCTTTTTTCAATAGACGCCACTTCATACAATTCACGTAAAACTCTCTTTGATTGAGGAGGTTACAACCATTGTCATAAAGCTTTGGAGGCAGGCGAGAATACAAATAGACAGATTCTGAATTAAAAAAGTGTTGAAAGGGTTGTTTTTGAAAAGCAACTCAGGTTTAAAACAAACCGCTCCTCACTGGGTCATCCTCCATGTGTGATGCCCAGTCTTGTTATCTCAGACTGCCAGCCCAACAACTGTTCCTCAGACGCATGATGAGGTTGTCAGCTGATCAGGCCATTTTATTAATACATCTTAATACCATGGTACGAATGTGCAAACGCAGCTCTCGAGCGCTGTTGACCAAATGAAAGCATGGTACAAAATAAAGTCACGTTTTTAAAACAATTATTAGTATAATTTTAAATCAATACGCATGGTACTCTTTGAATAAATAGAGACCATGATGGTTTCTAGTTTTCTTTCAACTTCTAATTTATACTTTAGGTCAGTTTTATTTCAATCTGTAGATTTTATTTCAAATCAGGCAATGCCAGTCAATTTTTTTGTGCAAAATCAGAGCACTGGATTTGTCTCTATTTTACATTTAATTATCAGGGAATCACCCCTAACCGCCAGAGACACAGCACTTGATTGGCTGAAGAACACTTTGACTCCTAAAACCTAAAAGAAAAGTTGAATTGTTGAGTGATTCCTTTTTTTTTCCATTTATATATTTTTTCTGATTTTCCTGTCTCATCTACAAGGAGAAATTAAAGAAATCTTGAACAGGATCACTAGCGTGCTAACTAGCTAGCTAATTGTAGTGTAGAGTAATTTCTTGTAGTTCGTTTTGACAACTTTTAACGTTTTGGATTTTTGTAACCCCTTGTTTGTAAATCAATTTCTTTATGATTTTATATTTTATCATATTACTATTTTACTAAAAAACAATTAAAGGTTTAGAGTTGCAGTTTGTGAGAATATTTTACGAGAAAATGCGTCACTTTCATGAACAAAACAGTTGCGAAGTAATTGGCATTTCATCGACTTAGTCAAGAAATAGAACTTTCTCCGTATCTAGGCTGACATTATCTGGTCAATGGGTTTTTGTCTGACCAAATTGTCATTGGTTGCATAATAGCTATTGATTATTTTAATGCTGATTTCAAATCAAAACTCAAAGGCAAATATGTATCCATTTTCACTGTGTGGCTGCAACATATGTAGAGTTGAATTCACTCTGACAATATCAGCTGTTTCTGATTTGTGGAGATAGACATCAGCTGTGGGTAAAGGGTATAACAAATTGAGGGGGACAAGTGGAACAAACCTGAGTGTTTATTTGTTGGTGTATGCTCGCCATGCTCTAAATTGGACGTCACCGCTGTTTCTTGTCACTAGCAGAATCCAAATGTGTTGTGGGCAAAAGAGATACTTAAATTCGATTTACTCGCTCTAACATGATTTAAATGAGCCTCTTGGCTCGCCCGGACAGATTGACAGCGTTGTCTTTATCGCCGCTTTGTTTTATTTTTGGCTGTTTACTCTGCCTCTCTGCTGTCATCTCACACGACAACTTTAAAGGAGCCAGCTTCAATCTTCGCAGATGTGGAGACAATACGCATCCTTTCATGTTCTAAGTGCTTTATATGACAATGAAAAGGGATTCAAGAGAGAGCTGACACGTTTTTTGTCGCCCTGTTCCTCAGCTGCAAAGAGCTGTGCGGGAAGAAGTCAAACCTGCAATCTCATAACATGAGAACCCGTACAAAACTGAGCAAAGTGCTAGACCCCTCTCCTTCAGGGTCTTGCTGGGTCAAAGTTATTAAATGCAACTTGAAGTACAAACAAAAGGCTTTGTTTCTGTATAATAAAGCATGAATCTTGAATGCACTGTAGCTTGCACACACTGCAGTGCAGCAAGTTTTTGTGCTTGTTTATAAAATATAAAAAGACCACTCGGGTGTGCAGCAATTTGATCAAGAACAGCAACACTAGAGTATTAATGAGCCCCACCCTAGCCAAAGATATTTAACAAGCAGAAATAATAACCTTGACATATTTGTTTTAATATTTCAAAGGGTCCATGAATCTATTTTCCACAAAATCAACCAGGAGATAAATAAAGAATGAATGGACTGAATGCACACAGCTGTTAAAGGAATAGTTTGAGAAATACACTAATTTACTTACTTGTAGATATTGATCGGAGGATTGACACTGCAGGATGTAGATGGATCTTACAAGCACAAATATTGATAATATTTATTATTATGTTTTCATATAATCACCTGAAGTTTGCTGTTGCCTCTCAGGGCTTCAGCAGGTCCTCTTCCACAGAGCCCGCCATGTTGTATTGCCATGTTTCTACAGTAGCCCAGAGCAGACACAGGTACCTGACCACTGGCTCTAGAGAGGGCCCTTTGTGCTTTATGTTACCTGAAGGCCAACATAAACAAATATGAGAATGGTATTGACCTTCTAACTCTGTAAAAAAACAAAACAAAAAAAACCCGTCCCTCCCAAAATGTCAAACTACTCCCACAAGTATGGAGCTGGGAGGTGATTAGCTTAAGTTAACATAAAGACTGGAAGTGTGAGGAAACCGCTAGCCTGGCTTCGTGCAAAGTTCTGAAATCTCCGAGCTCCTCTAAATCTCACTAATTTACTCTGTATCTCGTTTGATTTTATCTGAACACGAAGAGAAGTGTAAAAATTCCAATTTGTGGTTCAACATGGAATAAGAGCATCTCCCAGTTTGGTTGCCAGGTAGTTAGCAGATACATGGATAAACTGTTAAAACGATTGTAAGTCAAATACTTACCCAACTCCTTTTTAGAACAGAAATTCTGTTTTTTCTGTTTCTGTTGGTGTATGGATTAAACACAAACACACTTCCAGGCTTCGTGCTAAGCTTGGCTAATCTCATCTGGCTCCAGCTCAGTCACGAAAAAACGAAATAAAACAACTGCATTTTCCATGATGTTTTACTTTTTTAAGTGCTTCATGGTCATACTGTAAAAGCCCTTAAAAATCCCTTTTACTGAAGAATATTGTGAAGCATTCAAGAAAAATCCTCCTTCTTTGGAAAGTGAACATTTAAAGTTTTGTTTTAGCAGCATGTGGTGTAAGAATAATTAGTAGATAGATTGGCGATCACAACTCTGGGGTTCACAACAAGGTCAATAAGATAATGTTTGGTAAAAAGAAATGTCATTGAAGTGAAAATGAATCCCACGCTGGCTTTAATGCCTGTTGATCAGTCTCGTCACATGTTATATATTAGTCCTCAGGCCTGGAGGTCCAGCTGCCTCCTAGCTGCGATGGCAGATGTCGCAGCACTCCAGGCAAAACTCAAGACACTCAGTTGGCTCGCAACAAGACTCGAACAGCACCGAGTGGCAGTGGGCGTGGCAGTTGAGCTCCTCCACTGGCGCCTCCTGGATAGCCGAACAGCAGCGGGCGCAGGCGTGGCAGCAGGAGGAGCAGAGGGTGTGGAGGCAACAGGAACAGGCCTCCAACAGACCCAGGAGCAGCACGGAGCACTGGCACGACAAGCACGCCAACAGCAGCTGTAAACAGGAGTCTGTGGGTGAGGTAAAAAATGTCACAGAAAAGCTGTTGTGTGTTCTTAAAGCCTGTCAGACACCATTACAAGCGTGGATTAACGATTCTATTAACCCTAAATTAATCTCTTGCGTGTTTATTTGTCGTGCCAACCAGAACTTAAAAGAGAAGCTACTCTGCTGCAGTGATCAAGTGTGATTGCGTTTACTTAATCACAGAGCTTCGCTCAGTCCTCGGGGGAAAATAAAAAAGGCCACAGAGGCTGCCAGTGATGAACAACAACTGGGAAGAAGCTGTCACAAGATAATTGCTCTCCTGCCCAAATTAGGTGCAGATGAAATTGCATGCATTAACCTCACTGGTGTGTTACAGTGCATCTCTTGCGATCCCAACCATCGTATTGTTACTCAGCTACCGTTTTCATCCTCACAAGGACCGGATAGTGAGTGAGCTCATGCAAATCAAGCCGTTTTATCCTGTTTACTCAAGGAAGTAAATGAAAAGCCGATGGCAGAAATCCCTGGGGAGTGGGGTTCAGCATTTTCCTTCTCAGCTGCTCGAATTATACATCCCTGCACATAACTTATGCTAATATCTATATATGTGCGTAGATGAAAAAGGAGCATTATGTGTGGCTACTGTATTGTTTTAATGCATAACTTCATAGAGATAACAACATGAACACAATGATAAACAAGGACTGCATGCTTTGATAAAAGTGGAAGAAAGTGCAGCAGTTTGAAATACTTAAAGGTAAACTTTTTTAGAGCTCCATTGCTTTAAGAATATGCAAAACAGAACAGAAAAACACAAACGGCAGTCCAGTTTGCAGGTGAGTTGCAATTTTGCAGTTCCATACGGAAACAAATGTTAGGATCGTCAGGATTTTCCCTTCCAGGAAGTTAAGAGGCAAAGAATACAGTGTGGAGATCAGTGGAGATGGCATGGATGGAATCCCCTCCATGAAACCCTGGACTAGCTTCAGAGCAGCTTCAGCAGCAGACTCATCCAACCTCGCTGCCTTAAAGAACGGCACAGGAAATCATTCCTACCTGCTGCCATCAGACTGTACAACGCTGCACAGCAACGCTGCACAGCAACGCTGAGCAACGCTCAGGGAATAAACTCACACTACTCGAAGTGACCCATCACTGAAATGCACCTTTCTCTCTCTTGCATATTACATACATAGCATATTGTAATATAGTGTTTATCTGCGATACTGTACTTTTACTAATTTTATTGTTGTTCATATTTTGTATTTTATATTTTAGCTTATTTTTTTTTAGTACTTCTGATTGCTTTGTACTGCGGCTACGATGACCTAATTTCCCCTCGGGGATAAATAAAGTTATCTATCTATCTATCTATCTATCTATGTAGAGGCAAAAATTTAACATTTGAGGATGCATCCTCTTTTAAGTTAGGTTTTAAAAGACTGAGTAACACTTTTGAAGGAAAATTTGCTAAATAAACCGAAACTGTGACCCAAAAAAACCCCACAATAACAAACTAAATCATGGGCTTGTTGAACTGTTGCACCCCTAGTAAAAAAATACTGTCTTCACACAGTTGTTTTATGCTTACTCATTATAACTAATTTAACCCATAGGGGTTGATGATAAACCAAATTTAGTGATATCAACCCAAAGCTCAGTCCAGAATATGTACTGTGATAATGTATTTAATCCATATGTACATGTTAAAAAAGCTCAAGAACAGAAATTTCCTGTGTTACTATCATTATCAAGATAAATGTGAAAAATGTATCAATATCAATTTCATATATTGTCCAGTCTTATTTAAATGAAGTGGAAGTACCAGCAGGTGTAGCAGTAGGTGGGTGTGAGCCAGCCACACTGCTCCTGCCCCTGCTCCTTCGGCTGCTGCTCTGCACTGACAAGCTGGAGCCCTGCAGTTGGCTCAGGCCTGGGGAGAGAGCTGGGAGTCCGTGCTCCGGGACTTTGAGGCCACATTGTGGGCAGGTGGGCTTCTGAAGGTCACCCGTTGCCTTCTGTAAGGCTTCTGCCGGTGCTGCTGCAGCAGGTAGCGGCTGGGCTACAAAAAACAAGAGACAAACAGAGTGTCTTGATGATCACAGACCAGAGCACAAATCTAATTCAAGCTGTAATCAATCTGGACTCTAAAATTAGAAACAGACGGGTCCCACATGCTGGAGTGTAAATTCCTTGTTTTGCACCCATGCATTTATCATTTTTTCCAGATGCTTTGGCAGCGGATAACCCCTCATTAAGAGTCACAACATTTAATGTTGGACACTGTATTGTTTGCTACACAGGTCTCACAGTTTCCACTTACTGCTGATGAGGTCAGTGGGGATGGTGTTTCCTCTGCTGGGGTCACTCGCTGAAAGGGTTTCCGGTGCTGATTTTAAAGACGCACTATCTTGAGACACATCAAAAGAAGACCATTTTAGCTGAAAAGCTATCAAAACATACAACAGATTTCCTCACTGACCACACAGACATTAAAATTCTGTAAATCCCGGTTTGCTTACAATGTTTCACAACACAGTAGTCATTTATCAAAATCATTACCACTGAATTATGTGCAGTGCAATCCTGACAGTTTATTTAATTAAGTCTAGTGTTTCCGTGGGAACTTTCCGTGTCCTGTCGTGGAAATTTTCTGCTCTTGGTGAAGAATGAAATAACAAATTCTTGCCGGCCGACAAAGTTTATTTTCTTTGCAAAGAAAAGGTCAATCGACATGCGAGCGGCTCGAATGAGGAAAGACCAGTGAGCATAAAGAAACCTTGAACATTTATACCTGAGGGAAAGCCCACCCCTTGAATGTGTATTACATCCTTTGTCTACTGTGGGGTTGACCAGCCCAGACATCCTGTGGTTTGATCAAGAGGTCTTGTCAGCACGGTTCACACTCTTGTCCTTTCACAGACATCCTGCCGTATAATTAAGAGGTCTGATCAACACAGTTCAGAATGCAAAAGGGTTGAATACATCATGAGACAGTGAGCGGTTGACTGTCTCTGAAACTTGAAATGCCATTACAAGGTCTAGACATTAAAATACACAAATGGGTAGAAAAGAAAAAGAGATCTGATATCTTGGGGGGAAAACCTTCTGTTCTGCCTGTCTGAAAGGCTTCTCAAGGAAAAAGGAATATTCAAATTTACCATTACAGTCCCATGATGTTTTTATTGTGTTTTAGGATTTGTAACACCCTGCCCAGTGTAAAGTTTATTCGGGAAACACTGAAAACTTTTGATATTGTTGGGAAAAATATTAGAAGTTACAGATAAAGAGCAGCAACACACAATATTGTCTATCAGCTTAAAAGCAAGTGGCCAGAGCATCGGTGTGTATGTATTGAGAAAAATAAGCTACTTTTATAGATTATTTAGTAGTACTTGCCTTTAGTCGCCCCGTCCACTGGTGAATGGTCTCCGTGTAACATGTCTGATACTCATGACTGCTCAGGATTGCTGTTACACTTTGTTCAATTAGAACTTCATCCTCCTGCTTCTGTCAGCACCAAGAGGTCAGGAAACCTCCAAACAACACCCAACATGCCGGCCTGAGTCACCGCCCAGGACACTGTGAGCTGTAAAGTGTGTGTGTGTGTGTGTGTTTTTCTGTTGTTCAGTGACTTAATAACGCTCCCCTTCCCAGCAGATCCCTGAGTGACTGGTCTAAACATGCTGATCACAGAACAGCAGAGACGGTTGAAGCCTGGTTGTGTGACTTTAGGTTGCCTTCTCTGTTCTGCTTTTAGTCACCTAACACAATGAAGACACATACCCCACAAGTGTGTTAGCTTAATACTGAGCTCTCTCACCCTCTTAAGCATACACACACACACACATACACACAAACACACACAAATTCAAAACTGTTGTTGTACACTATCTAGCATTCAGTGTGCAAATAAGTCAGTTTTTAGTTCTGTATAATGCCAAACATTTGGCCCTACCCTCATTTAGTAAGAAGACGCTGCATTATATCCAACAAACAACAAATAAGACATTTAAACAAAATTAATAACACTGTACATAACAAAAACATCAGTGGTTATGACATAATATGTACTTCTGGACACTTTCAACTAACATGCATCTGCAAATTTAAAAAAAAAACGATCATTAATGTGCACAAATTCATCTTATCTCATCTCATCTTCAACCTCTTATCCGGGGTCGGGTCGCGGGGGCAGCAGCTTTAGCAGGGGACCCCAAACTTCCCTTTCCCGGGCCACATTAACCAGCTCTAACTGGGGGATCAGGAGGCGTTCCCAGGCCAGTGGGGATATATAATCTCTCCTCCTAGTCCTGGGTCTTCCCCGAGGCCTTATCCCAGCTGGACGTACCTGGAACACCTCCCTAGAGAGGCGCCCAGGGGACATCCTTACTAGATGCCCGAACCACCTCAACTGGCTCCTTTCAACGCAAAGGAGCAGTGGCTCTACTCCGAGTTCCTCACAGATGGCTGAACTTCTCACCCTATCTCTAAGGGAGACTCCAGCCACCCTCCTGAGAAAACCCATTTCGGCCGCTTGTACCCGCGACCTCGTTCTTTCGGTCATGACCCAGCTTTCATGACCATTGGTGAGGGTAGGAAAGAAGATTGATCGGTTTGCCTTCTGGCTCAGCTCTCTTTTCGTCAAAACGGTGCCGTAGAGCGACTGCAACACCGCCCCCGCTGCTCCGATTCTCCAGCCAAACTCAGGCTCCATCCTCTCCTCACTCGTAAACATGATCCCGAGGTACTTGAACTCCTTCACTTGGGGTAAGGACTCATTCCCTACCTGGAGAAAGCAATCCACCGGTTTCCTGCTGAGAGCCATGGCCTCACATTTAGAGGTGCTGATCCTCATCCCAGCCGTTTCACACAGTGAGTGCTGAAGGTCACTGACCGATGATGCCATCAGGACCACATCATCTGCAAAAAGCAGAGACGAGATCCTCAGCCCACCGAACTGCAAACCCTCCCCACCACGACTATGCCTCGATATCCTGTCCATGAAAATCACAAACAGGATTGGTGACAAAGCGCACCCCTGGCGGAGGCCAACCCCCACCGGGAATGAATTCAACTTACTGCCGAGGATCCGGACACAGCTCTCGCTTTGGGTGTACAGAGATTGGATGGCCCACAGAAGTGACCCCCTCACCCCATACTCCCGTAGCACCTCCCACAGTATCTCCCAAGGGACCCGGTCATATGCCTTCTCCAGATCCACAAAGCACATGTAGACTGGATGGGCATACTCCCAGGCCCCCTCTAGGATCCTTGCCAGAGTGAAGAGCTGGTCCAGGACGGAATCCGCATTGTTCCTCTTCAATCTGAGGTTTGACTATAGGACGAATCCTCCTTTCCAGCACCTTGGAGTAGACTTTAACATTAATTAAATTGTAATGTAAATTGGTCTGTGCCTGGAGAAGCTCAATGTCCTGACTGTCTAAATGAACAACTTTGTGTCACCTCTGACATCTATTAACATGTGGTAAAATCTATGTGCATGTATTGAAAACATTATTACAAATTTAAATTCCTAGTTTGAGAACACAATAATCAATTAATATTTCTGAGTTTTTATTTTAACATCTCAAATCAAAATCCAATGATTAATTAGTAATCAATAAGAGTCAATGGCATTTACATCTCTGTATGTGGAATTCATGTTTTCCCACAGATGAGTACGTCATGGAGAGATTGGACACACGGGCGACATCATCATCTCATGCTGATGAGAAGATGAACAGAGACCAGCCCTTTCTGAGGGGCTGTTGACTAAGTGCTGTCAAAACTGCTGCGTTGAAAAACACGTCAACTTGCCCGACTCACAGTGAGTCTACGGCACATCAAAGCAACACATAAGTGAAGCTGTTGAAGTTGTCTAGCACCATGCTAACTTTCAGTCAATGAACGCAGCGTGGAGAGGCAGTCAGAAGAAAATGTCATCTAATGGGCTGACAGGGAATCAAAGCACGCCCTGAGAGGCAACAGCAAACTTAAAGCTAACACGTTATCGGCAAAGACAATTACTGACATTAGTCAAAACATGAAGCTAAAAAAACTGAGGTCTTTGTTCTGTATGCGGTAGTGAAGTCTACAGTAACAGCTTCACTTTGTGGTGTTCATCAGTGGATGAGACAGTGTGATGCCACTGTTTGTTTATTTTCTTATCATTCTAGCATTTTATAGTAGGATGTGATAAAAAAGAAAAACAACAAAAGAAAAAACAATCTTGTGTTTATATAATAATTTATTGTAAATCATTATTATTTACAGTATGTATTTTAAGGGATTGCATCTTCACTTCATGCACAGTTCAAAACACACTCTTCTAAATAAACATTTTTATAAACATTTTGCAGCTACATTGTGAAGGATTTGGACTGCGCTGAGTATCCATGTGAATAGATTTTTAATTATCTAGTCATAGTTTGTTTCAGTTGATAAGATCATTTTTATTTCTCACTGGAATCTGCAAAACTAAAGCCCTGAGCAACATGACCACGCTGTTATCATTCATTCATTCATTCATTCATCTTCAACCGCTTATCCCGGAGTCGGGGTCGCGGGGGGTGCTGGAGCCGATCCCAGCTGACATCGGGCGTGAGGCGGGGTACACCCTGGACAGGACGCCAGTCCATCGCAGGGCACATAGAGACGAACATAGACACACAACCATTCACACCTACGGGCAATTTAGAGTCTTCAATCAAGCCAACACATGCATGTCTTTGGATTGTGGGAGGAAACCGGAGAACCCGGAGAAAACCCACGCACACACGGGGAGAACATGCAAACTCCACACAGAAAGGCCCAGGCCGGGATGCGAACCTGGAACCTTCTTGCTGTGAGGCGTCAGTGCTAACCACTACACCACCGTGCAGCCCTTGTTATCATTCAAGCCAAAATAAAAAATGAGATGTTTGTTTATATATACTTCATTATGCTGCTAACAAAGGCATAAACATGACACTATGTACTAAAATGTATTTAGTGCCCAAAACAAAGCACATTTTATTACCATGTAGGACTCCTAAATACCCAACATACACTCTCAAAGGTGTAACCATGCCAGGTTAGTATCAGCGTGCCGTATTACATCGAAAACACAATACCATTATTCACAGGTGTGACTGGTACAATAAACAACACTGGTTGGCAATACATCATTAGGTTTACATCTATTTATTATTACATTGTAATCAAACACTTTGGACATACAATTATAGACACAAGTTTATACAGAAGCATGTATGATTGACTGTTGTATTTTCACACCATTATTGTAGATACTCAAACTGTTATAAAGGTGAAATGTTTGGAACCATTTTTATTTCAGTGGAAACACGGCGATGTATTAAATACATACTGTAAGTTACACAGAGAAACAGGAAAACACACTTAAGACCAACATGCCACGTCTCTCTCTCTCTCTCTCTCTCTCTCTCTCTCTCTGTCTCTCTCTCTCTCTCTCTCTCTCTCTCTCTCTCTCTCTCTCTCTCTCTCTCTCTCTCTCTCTCTCTCTCTCTCTCTCTCTCTCTCTCTCTCTCTTTGCTATAATGTAGCATTCACATCCACCCTGTGTTTTTTATTTGAGCTATCACAATAAAAAGACAAAACATTAATTCTCTACATCATATTATAGCAAATATTTCTGTACTTTGGCCTTTGGAATGTATCATTTACATGAATTGGTAGGATTTACTGAAAAAAAAAAAAAGACAATTTACCCTAAACTAGAAGATCCAAACTCTATTGTTATTGGCCTTTGGAAAGAAAACCAATCTTATCTGGGTAGTTCAAATGTGAGCTACTGTATAGCTTGGAATACATTGGATATCATCATACTCAGCTTTAACAACTTTACAGGTAAAACTGTATTCTTGAACTGTTTCATGAACTGTCGTTCATGAACTAAATCAGAACAGCATGCGTATCAATGATTTACCACAATAACAGATCTCCATTTTGATGTGTATTTGATCAAATATCCATATACTGTGGTCTACATCCCTGACTGTTCAACAAAGGCTCACTACTGTTTATTTACGCATGAACGTGTTTTCTTGTCATTCGAGGTCAAACAAATGCTCTTCATTGTTTTCGGTCACGTCGTGCTGCAGACTGGCTGCTTTTACTGTTGGCATCAGAGATTCTTGGTCATTCAAACTCAGCGCTTCGTCTTTGAGGAAAAGAGACCTTGGAAAACAAAAACATTACGATTAATTAATGCAGTCATTTAATAGGTTTTTTTTTTAGAGTTCACAATAAATAAAACTCACTGCTGGACTCTTGGAAAGAAGTTTTGTTTGCTGTTGCTGTTTGTTGCTTTGGTCTCCTGTATTTGTCTCCTGGAGTTTCTGCTAACACACTCCTTCTTGAATGCTGGCAGTGACGCCTCAGCCAGTGCCGTCTACGAAGAACAAGAAGAAGAAGAAATCAAACAGAAACATCAAGCAGTTCAAACTCCTGTAATCTGTGACACCTCCTCTCACCTGTAAACTGGCATTCAGAACGGTCCCATAATCAAGGTTGGAGGACACATTTTTCAACAGCGAGGGACTGCTGTGGAATAACAGAATTTCAAAAATGGACACAATCCATGTCTAATTCACGCCGAGCAAATCAATATCTTGTACATATTCAACAACGACAACATCATTAGTTTGAGGCAAGGTCAGTTATGATGACAAATTATTCAGTTGCACGAACAGTCAGGAAATATTCTTCAACTAGAGCCTTGAAACTGTCACCAGGATCAGTCCAGTCGTATTTATCATTCATATACTGAGGCCTATTATCAAGGAACAAACATGTGCGTGGCCGTGATCCATGTCATGTTTTCTACTTAAATGCTGGAGCAAATTTGGGAAACCCTTGGGTATATTTGCTTCCATACCTTTTTACGTTTTTATAATTAATTCTCCTGGACAAAGTACAGAAAACTTAAATATTATATTTTGCTACCTTAGGACCAGTGCCATGACAAATAGGAAGTCGTCTACCGTACCCTGTGATCTTCTGGGATCTCCTCCTCTGGTATTCCACCTCATCCACCGTCCACACGGCGCCTTTCACATTCTCCACACGCACAAAACACTTGTGTAGGCTCAGGTTGTGGCGCACTGCGTTCTGCTCAAGAGAAAATCGTAGTGAAGGAGACATTACTGAGTACATGCTGCATAAATCAGGTGTGACACACTCTGGGATCACAGAGTTAATTATCTGGGGCTGTGATACCTTCCAAGTGGCAGCGTTGCGTCTGAAATAAGCAAACGTCCGTGTGAACCAGTTGTATATCTCATTGAGTGTTAGTTGCATGTCTGATGTTTCCATAATAGCCTGTAGATGGAGAGGAAATAAAAATATTGCAGCACATTACTGGATCAAATTAAAGCCCTGACTTTTCAACTCTGATCCAAGGAAGGAGGAGACAGTCACACACTCACTACTCTGAAGCAGTCTTTTTATTTTCCAGTTCCATGAAGCAACTGCTTATTTTAGGATGAAAGACCAGTAATAATCTCACTGAAACAAGACAAGCGTAAGGCGGCAAATAAGGTTTATTTTCATTAATGATTAATCTGCCAAGTATTTTTATCCAATCCATCATTTGATGTCAGAAATGTCAGAAAATCAACCCCAAACCCAAGTTGACTTGTTTAATCCTTTTTTTGTTGTTTTTCAATAAACATATTCAGTTTCCTATCATACACCACAAAGACAGCCAGTAAATAATCATAATTAATAGAGTGGAACCAGGGGTTTGGGGCATTTTTGTCTTGATTAATCGAGAAAAAAAAAAGTGCAAATTAAATTTCTGTCGGTGTTTCAGCTGTAGACAGGTGACTCAAATGAATGAGCTCACATGGCAAAGAAAGGCCTCTAAAAATGAAAAAGTTCATATTCCAGGCACCCACAAATAAAAAATGAGGAGAAAAATTCAAAATCCTAATGGATCAAACATCTTGAAGCATCTGAATTGCAGTAGTAAAAGTAGTTTACAAAAGGATTTAAATAATACAAACATAATGCATCTAAGACCTCATCCCCACGTGAACAGGTATTTGTTTGTAATTGGCCAGCGTTGCTTCAGGGTTAAGGTTACATTAGGGCATTTGGGTTTGGCAAGCTGTGTATGTGTGACCTAGGCCAAAGAGCAAAGAAACAAATCACTTCTGCTCCAATTCATAGACTATACCTGTCTTATCAGTGTTGCATAAGTGAAAGGTGGTCTGACATCGGTGTTCTTGTAGAGCTCATATTCGTTTTCTGAAACAAGACAAAACAAAGTGGAATGAGTACAAAATGATGCAAATCTATACAAACATAATCTAAAAGAGACTACAGTATTTGGTTTACCTGAAGACGGCGAGTAGATCAAAGGGTGCTGACGACGTCTTATGGCCCCAGCACATGATGTGTGAGTGGAATACTCTTCTTCACTCCCATGGGACGGAGCACTGACTGGTGCCAGTGGTTGGGGGGACACCTGAGCGGAGTCTGATGGGCTCAGCGAGGGCAGGTTGTTTGTGGCAAAGAATGAGAGCTGAGAGTGACACAAGCAGATGATCCTAGTTAACAAAGGAACAAGTGGAAAGAAAAGACTGACAGAAAACAAAACAGAGCAGGAGATTTTCAACAGTGTAACAGAGCGATTTGATCCGCCTCTTCAGAGGTGATTCCACTAATATTGCAAGAAGTAAGCCAATTATTGTTAATTATAGGGTGAAATTGTTTGGTGAGCGTTGTGATTATGGTGCAATATTTGCAAGATTAACATCTGATTAGCTTCCACATTATGAGAGCATGTCTGGTGTCTAACAACACAATGGCAGCCATCTGGTGCCAACAGCTGGGAAATCCCACACAATAAGGATGGAGATCTCAGCAAAGGAAAAGTGTAAAAGTAATTTCCGACTTATGGTAGAAAGGTGCAAAATGATCAAACTTAAAAAAGAAAAAACATCTGTGCATCTGATTTGGCATAATTTTTCTGAGCAGGTTCCACATCTTCTGACCCTCATGTAGGTGTTCCCCTAAGCTATGTTTTTTCATTTCTAAGACAATGCCAACATATTTGTGCAACTCATCCAACTGTAAAGGTTCACCAGGTCAGTTACAGACTGGTGGTCTCTTTATCAGTACTACAGAAGATGAGGCTGCATCCAGACTTTCACTCTCCGCCACATATTCTGGGTTTTGCTTACAGCTCAGAACAGATATACAGTTTACGGCTCATTTACTTCATCTCTGTTCACAAAGCCATTACTGCACACTATCTACCTGTGGACCGTGTGGGTCAGCAGCCGTATCAGATTGTGGTGACTGTAGACTGGCGGGTGCAGAGATCGACTGAGATTCTAAAGATGGCAGATGCAGGTGAGCCATCATTGCTTGCAGATGCTCACGTTCTTTGCAGAGCTGTTAAAGGAGATGAAGGGAGGGAGAGGAAATCACTGAACACAGATTGTTGAAATGGAACGCTTTGAACCAAACACATTTTGCAAAGTACATTTTCTTGCACTGTCAAACATCAGGGAGGAGGCTTTTTTTTTTGCAGAACATTACATGAATATTTACAGAACTGATGCCTACCTGAAGCTCAAGTTGTTGAACCACCTGCATCTGGACTCTGCACTGAGCTGTACTTCTGTCATCCAGAGTGTGCTCGCTACCTATGTGCCTGAAACACAGGGCATTAAAGCAATACTTTACTGGAAATAGCTAACTGGGATAGCTCTAGTAGTAGCGGTATACTGGTTTTAATTTCCAGTATAATATTAATTTTTAATATACCCGCATACTGGTGCTTTGCTAATACAATTGCTGTAACTTTTCAATAGGCAGCAAAATATATTGTTTGCTGCAAAGAGCGCTTTGGTCAATTAGTAACCCAAAACTAGCTCTCTTTAACAGGGCAAAAACTCCATGGCACACAATTTGTAACACTAATAATTGTGCATTTACAAAATTACACTGCAGAACGGTATGTTTTTATATTCCTGATAGTAGAATAAGCCACTATGAACCTGGAATAAGGTCCAATCATGAAAAAAAATTATATATAATAATCATATAAAGATTTTTAAAAATGTATCACTAGAGACCCACTCGCAACACCAAATCAGGCCACGGGCCCCCCCATTTCCACTACCCTAGCTCCACCCCTCTTTGAACTTTCAACTACAAACTTGCAAAGTTTTGTGACTGTAACTAGTACGGTGTGACGCTATTGTGGTAAAAATCTGTTAGTGCTCAAAACGGCCTCTGTGTTAATCCCCGCTACAGTAGGTGTCTCCGGGACCACATTTTGCCATGATGACACACACAAACACTAAGACTGACAAGGTTTAAGCAATACCAACACCGCTGTCGCAGCTGGGCAACATCTATCAAAACATTCATGGAAACTTCATTCAAACCACTCTTTATAAATTTAAGGATTTCTTGGAAGTGTATAGAAGACCAATTGAAAACTGCAACGGAATACAGTTAGGTATATTTTGTATTATACTTTATCTTGTTACTTGTATTCCTTTACTCCCCATCCTTGATTATAGTAGACATAGCTTAATTGTTTTTGACACTGGAATGTCCCTTAAAAGTAAACATAGAAAGATGCCAGGGGTCAGAAAGTGAAATGCATTTGAATGGAGTTAAAACTTACTTGATGAACTGGCTGAAGTTTTCACACGGCGACTCACATCCGGGCCAATTACACACACCATGACCGTAGAGAGCGTGTGTGGCAGCGTGCTCAGCTTTGACAGCACTAGAGTGAAGGTATTGTCTTGATTAAAAACCACAGCAGGAAGGCAACAGCAACCAAACGAGAGCAAAGCAGCAATACAACAGACGTAAGTGTGTGTTCTTTTCTTTTCAGGTGGCAGAAAATGACAGAGAGAGGTGGAGGGGGATGCTGAATAACAAATGGAAGACTATTTACTTTTGATTTGGGACATGTAGTCGTCTAAACTTTTTCTTTGTTTAACCACTTCAGGTGGCAGTGCACAAAGCACACAAACAAGACAAAATATATCGTCCCAAGGGGAATTAAAAGTGAAGTCTCGCTGCAAAAGCAAAACAGCTCCTCAATCGCAGTCGGAGAGAAAGAAAATATCTACAGATGACAAGTCTTTGATGTTTAGAAAAAAGCAGTATCATTTCAGTTCTTACTATCAGTTTACAGCCCAAACAGACAGATCGTACCATTCTGCCCTGCAAGGAGAAGAAGACTGCTGGTCACCGGTCTGCCTCCCTGTGACTTTTGTTGACATTATGTTGTTGGCAGAAGAGTCCTGATTGCCCTTCAACGTGGTTTTATCTTCAGTTATTCCGTTTGTGAGCTCTTTCCATATCTGCTGCATCTCTGCTTGGCTGAAACCAGCTAAAACATTTAAAACAAAAACAAACAGCATATTAAACATTTCTGTGAGTGTTTTGTTTTTCTTTGATTGATCAAGGAGACTGCAAAAACAATGTCTGTATGATGTGTTTTTTTGCTGGTCACACCTGAACATACACATTCACAGTTTCACTCATTACCACTTAAAAGCAGAAGACATGAGGACTACTTCTCATGACCTCATGTACCTCTTTGTGTAATCCAGGAATAATAATCACAGCTAGAATATGAGTAGGGAGGAATTTTGTACTTATAGGTTTCACTTTCATCATTGTCTCTTTTGAATTTAGTGCAGTTATGTAACTGAACGTATGAGAAACAAATCTTCCTGTGTGGAGGTCTCTGACAAAATGGTAACAGATGCATGTCAATGTTTGTCTATTTTTATATCCTTGTTATATGATGCAACCTGTCAATTTTAACCTCAAATTTGCAAAAATGAAATTACAACACTACAAACTCTAACACTAACACTAAAACACTACTGCTACTGAGAGAGAGATGAAATATAGTGACCTGAGAGAGCAGGAGAGGACAGGACTGGTCTCTGCACCCGGAGGAGCTGCTGCTGGAGCTGGAGGAGCTGTTGGAACACAAGCTGCTGTGCAGTAAGCTGGAGGACGGAGAGAGAAAATGTCATAGAAAAGTGAGGCAGTATTCATGTGAAACTCTGCTCACACTCTCTTTTCACCTGGTAGTTGAGAAAAGAGAGTAGAAAGTACTCCTGGTATCTTGGGAATAAATGCATTTACAATAAATATTCTGCATCTCTAAAAGCATCCTTCAACAATTTCTTCACTTCAGCTAGAATTCAGTGTTCTCAAATCCCATTTCTTACCTTCCTACATCTTTCCTATTCAGTTATGTTTTCATTATCTGTGTCCCATGCAGGGCACTAACACGAACTTGTAATTTAATGTTTTACATTTTATAGATCTTAAACTTTAGTGCAAAACCACTCGAACAAACTAAAAATAGAAATAGACTGATTTTTTTTATTTTTAAACGGCACAAATAACTACTTACCTCTTTGACTTTCTTGCTGGGCTTTTGATGAAGTAGCTGCAGGTGGATCTGTTGTTGTTGCTTCTTGTAAAACTCTTTCAGATGTTGCTAGAAAAATAATAATGGACTATTATAATAACATTATTATTGATGCAATTTGAGGTAACTGTAGAAGATGCAGGGGCAAACACACTGAGTGAGACCTCAGTGAATGAAGTCAAAGAAGATTAAAAAATATTCAGTGAAATGATTAAATGACAAAAGGAACTTAAGCTAAGATTTAAGTGTGCTTTTTTATTTGGTGCCCAAAGCTAAATAGAGTGCAAAACTATTAATTATACATGTTTTTTCCAGCTATGACAAGTAAAAAAGCCAATATCAAAATAAATAGCTAAAGTTAATGCTGAACAAAATACAGACAGCTATCACATTCTGTATTTTCTCAGTTTATTATTTGCCTCATGAGCCCAGTTGTTTAGGCAGACTAGCCAACAAAATTATTATCTTGATGTATGCAGCAGGCAGAGTGGTTGTTTAGTCAAATGTGTTAGTCTGACTCACTCATCTTTTATCTGACAATTAAGATCTATGGCCCCGACCATGGCTCTGAAATATCAGTAGCCTTACTATTGATAAAACAATGGTGCTGTCCGTGGTGCGGAAGTAGAAGGACTAGAATAGAAATACTTGATCCCAAGCAGGGAAATTGCAAATTAGAATTATAATATATAAATGTTTCTCTCAAAATCAGTCTGTCTGTCAAGTCCGATCTTGGGTGGTTGATGGGGGGTATTAAAAAAGTTGCTAATGAAGAGCACTAGTCATGAGTGAACAAAACAAACCAGGTTCATGCCTTCTGTTAAAACATTTAAAAATAGTCTGAATAATATATATAAGCTGTGAGGTAGCTGCGATCCCTGGGATATTAACAGCTATTGCTAACAACGCTATCTTTTTAATCTTACAGTAATATTAATCCAAAATACCAGACCTTTTAATCAAATTGCTATTTTTTTCTTGTCGGAGCAGACCACTTTGTTCACCAGATTTGTGTGTACCATAAGCACGCCAAAATTAACAGATTTTACTCTTAACAGTTTTGTATTTTTGTGTAGGCTAACTCATTTGTCTTACCTTGATGGCTATAAACTAACATTTTGAACTTTAACTTGGATATCAACAATAATTTGACAACTTAGAAGGACAACTAAGCTCACTAGCAAATGAACACACACGGCTAATGTTAACATTCACCCCTTTAGTTACAGTATAGTTTCGGTCCGATAAATATTTGCATAAAAGAAAAAACTCATAATCGAACATTGAAAAACTGCACCTTATAGCCTACAAAAAGATCGACGCAGCCACAAAAATTTGAGTTACATATCATGTTTTTTCGTGCTTATAAAATACATTTTGAATCTTCAGCTTTCACAGTTTTCTCACAGTTTTACTAAAATAATACAATTTACATATTTTATAGACATCATCAAGTCATGTAACTATAATCTATACTTGCACATTTTAAAAAATGTAATCTGGGCTGATAATAGTTAACCTGCTTATTTGTTGTAATCTTATTACAGAATCTAGTTGCATGCAATCCGTTACTACCCAACCATTATTATTATTAGTACCTATATTGTTTGTTAGTATTGCATAAATACCTGCTGGAGCAGAATGGCTTGTTGCTTCTGGTGGATGAGAGCCTGCAGTTGGTTTGGGGACAGGAGGTGTTGCATCTGCTGAGGAGCCATCATAGCCATGTACACCTTCAAGAAGTAGAGGAAGGAGAAAATGAAAAAGGACCACAGTCTAGAGTGAAGACAAGAGGATAAGTGAGTGAGACAGAAGGCAAGTGTCAGGTGTTAAACAGCACAACGTATTCTGAACTGTAATAACCATTGGATAGCAATCTTTCCAATCCAATTACAAAACAGTGCTGTCAACCTTTTGTGAACATCATTATACTGGATTGTGTCGTTGACCCTAAATGAGATGGGAGATAGGCTAACCAGTTAATTAGCAACACAATTACATGCTTGTTGTGACTCCTAATAGAAGTGTATGGGTATTAATAAAGGCAAACACTCACAGAATAATAACTGATCTGCACTGTTACTGATGAATAACAGAGTGATTGTCTCTTATGTATTCAAACATAGGGCAACAGAAATTTGCCACGGATGCATTAAGTAAAAACATTTACAAATGCAACATGTTGTATTTCAAACAATGTGAAAAAAGCTATATAATATCAATGGGGATAAACTTTTTTATTTGAACAATATATGTTTTTCTCTACATGTAAAGGCTGTGACCTGATGTTCTGTATAGGTTTCACTGAAGCCTTTTGTCTATATTGGAGTAATACTGTATCTTAGTGGCTTGCAGGATGTAATGAAAGAGGAACACATCAGGGACCGCAAGTTTGTCGTTTTTGTCGTCAGATCTTTCTAGATAATACCTCCTTTGTTTCAACCAGACTGATAAGATGGCTAGAAAGTTACAAAGAAGAATTCACACTTGGCCGCAGTATGTGTGACAGTCTGCATTGCTTGTAAGCATATAGGATTTGGTGTTATTTAACAATTTGTCAGTTAATTGATTAGTTGATCAACAAAAAACGTATATATATATATATATATATATATATATATATATATATATTAAAGACATATACAAGTATGTAAGCATTTAAATCAAGTTTATTATAGCACAATATCTCAAAGCATGCCTCAAAGGGTTGTACGCATATTAAAAACAGCTGTAAGAAACTTTAGCAAATCACACAAAAACTTATAGAAGTAAAACAAACTGCATACAAGGTATTACAAACAGAATATTAGGCACATACAATACATGCAATGAAAACAATAATCAGCAGCATTTGCAAAAAGTATACAAAAACGTATAGATGAGAGATAGATAGATAGAAAGATAGATGTTTTGTATAAAAAATGTGTAAAAAACATACTAAACTTGATAACTTGAAAACTTCTAACTAATTAACATTCTAGCCAATAGTGTGTCTAATAAAATGTACATATGTGTGTCACAATGCACAGGATTCTCTAACTTGTCAATTAGCCGTCATATCCCACTACACATCCACATCCACATCACTTTAGGTTCTTGGAAATAGAAATTTTCTGACCATTTATGAATTAAATAGTTAATAAAATGAATGTAAAATTACTTAACAGATTAATTGATAATGTAAATGATTGCTGCAGCCCTATAGTTTTACATACTTTGTGTCGCTCCTAAATCTCCTTGTGTAGATTTAAAGAAGGCACTGATATACAGCTGGCTTTTTTTATCATGTTTTACAAATCACTGAGTAATAACAATTTGTAGTGTGGGGATTGGATGGCACTGCTTTAATAAATTAAAAAATAATAGAGATGGTAGTCATTCCTTTTTGTTGTGAAAGAAAACCAGTCTTCATTGTAAATAATCTTCATTTGTAACATTTTGCAGAGTTGTTAGAAAAACTTTCATATTTCAAGCCATTATTTTGTTTTTAAGACTGGAATCACACCCTGGCAGGCAGGCGTTATTGGTGGTGTTATGACATTGTCACTTTATATAGTTTGCTGAAAATTTGAAAAAAAATATTCAACTCACATGGTTGCAGAGAGTGTTTGCAGACCCTTTGTTATGGTCAGTACCATTGTTTTTTGTTATTCATAGGGTCACAAGTTGAGTGCCTTGTGTAGGTTTGGAAAGTGAATTAAGAGAAAAAAGCAGAGCAAAACTGACAAGACATGAGAACAGACGGAAGGTGGCGGTGAACAGGCGTTCATTATCTTGTTGTTTTATTGAGCCCTTAGACTAAGATCCCCATGGATGGAATCACAACAGACAACCATAAAATTATGTTGGGTCATGCTTATTTGCCTTTCACTTGCATCTGTTTGGCCTAGGTCTGTGGACAATTATTCCTGCCTGGCTCTGACTCGCAAACTAATAATGAAGGACAAACAGAGTTCTGCGTGTCAACTCCCAACATGGATCACATCTCATATGAAATCCCTGACACTGTCAACAGAGCTGCAGGCTCCAGGTTTGGTGCTCTGTCAGAGGACGTCCAATATGGAGCTGCTATTTCTCCTGACATCTGTTTGCCTAAGACTGTTCTATTTCCCGCTTATGAAGAGGAGGATGAGGGGGAGGTTGAGGAGTATAGGATGAAGATACCTGTTTATGGTGGAGACTCTGCCAGTTTTCACCACTCACTCCACTGCAGGAGTCCCCATTAGCTACTCTCTCTCCTGCACTGATGTCTGTGTGACTGAGGAGGCTGCTGGCTGGAGTTTGACGGGCTGCCGTGGGACTGAGAGGAGACTCAGGCATACCAGCTCAGGTCCTAAAAGAAAACAGTCCACACCAAATAAGCTGTAGGACTCAAACACTGTCAATACAGCTCAGCATCGTTGATAAATTACACCTTTGTGTGGCTTTGCGTTAAAGACTCAGCAAGAAAAAAAATTTGAGGTGCCAGCAGAGAGAAAAAAAAATACAGTGAAAATTGTTCCTTTGCACAACTTAAATAAACAATGCAAGGCTTTAAATGCAATTAAATTATATAGATGCAATTCAAAAAAACATAAATTTAACAAATCTGTGATTAAGAATGTAATTGCATGTGAATATCAAAATAATCTAAACCTCATGCACAAATAACACTTTATACTAACATACTGCAGGGCGTAAAGTTCTCAGACGCCATGCCTGATTTCAGGCTTAGAGCCATTTTAAATTAATATAATACTTATTAAATACATTGTACACATTTCCTCTAGGGCTGGGTAATATATCAATATTATATCAATATTGTGATTTGAGACTAGATATCATCTTAGATTTTGGATATCGTAATGTGACATAAGTGTAGCTGCATTACAGTAAACTGTTTTTAGCTGTTCTATTATTTGCCTTTACCCACATTACTTATCATTATTCATCAAAAATCTCATTGTGTTAATGTTTTGTGAAAGCACCAATAACCAAATCTACAATATCATCGCAATATTTATATCGAGGTAGGTCAAAAATGTTGATTGATATTCTCCATATCGCACAGGCTCAACAATGTAACCACTGATACTCTAAGTGTGCAGTAGGTTCTTAAATGAAAGCATTCATGCATGCAAGTATTTTGTTGGACATGCACATGACTTTCTGATTTTCTGAAATCACGTTACTTGACACAGACTACAGAGCTTTTCGATCCAACTTTTTTATTTTTATGTCTTAACTTATCTTGGCAGTGCATGAAGAAGAAACACAGCCTATTGCCTCTTCAACTGAGCAGAAATAGGAATAACTTTAACTCCTAAACACATACAAGAAGTAAAATATCATCAAAGCTCTCTGACATCTCTATTTCTGTCAGAGTTGCTTTAAAGCTACTTACCGTTGAATTCGAATTCAGAGCAGCCAGGCAGAGTTGATGTCTCCAAGTCTTGCAGTTTGGTGTGAGGATGTGAGAGAACTGATGGAGTTGAGTGTCTACCTGAGAGGGAGGAGTCACAGTGTCAGCCAGTGAATTAAACAGTGAGAACGGCAGGATGTGAAAAACAGGAAAATCAACAAGAGATATTATCATTTTTATTTTATGCTTATTATGGTAAGTGTGTCCATAGTGTCTCTACATTTTTTTTCAGCAAAAATGTCCTATATATTTTTTATTATTCAATGTCACACGTGAAAATATAATGTATATTGCAACATAATATGTAGAGAAAGCATGATGTTGCCTGTTTTGCAGGAATAATCCATTCTTGCCAGCATTGCTTTTCTTTGTTGATATTCATAGACATACTCAATCCAATTAAAAAACAACAACTAAATGCCTCTGAACGTGCATCATTTATCGTCTTTCATGGTTAAAACAAAGAGTTTTCTTTGAGAAAAGACAAGTATAGATGTCTGTGACTTTATTTAGAAATGCAGTATCAACAACAAAAAGAACTGCAACTGCACAACTGTCAAACTGTTATCAAAGTGCTATTTACAGTAGTGTTGACACATCTGTTTGAATAGCATATCAGGACATCTGTTAAAAACAAATACAAGTATTTTAATTTTGGCTGCTGATAAATGCAGTGCACTCTTAAGTTTAAAACAGCCAACAATACCTGAAATGACTCTAAACCTGGAGAACATTTCTACGTAGCCATGTTACTAAGCATGTTGGTTCAGTGTTTTCTTTCTGTGTAACTCCTGTTTTACTCTTTCCTTTCTTGTCTTTAGTTTGCCTTCGTTGTGGCGTCTTGTAATGAGGACCAGAGGCCAGGCTGCCACAGCACGAGGAGGAATTACAGACCGATAACAAGGTAAAGAACAAAACCCACATTCTTTGCAAAAATAACGTTTAGTGTTTCTCTCTTGTCATGGCATATGAATGAAGAAATAACATGGCATAACTGTGCAGATGAATCTACACAACAGCAATGATATATCACATGTTGAAGTAGAACATACTGAAAGGCAATTATCGATTAAGTTGTAGATATTGTTACCAAGGTAACTTTCTGCCACCTACTGGATTAGTATTTACCTGCCCTCCAGTATTTATTGGAAGACAAAGTAATGAAGAAATTGCCTGCACACTTACTCCGTGCAACAAAAGTTTAATAATGACAACGTTTCGATTCTACTTTGATGTTCTTCAGGTCAGAATGTTTGAAAAATGGAACCACGTCCATATTTATGCATCATGTATGCAAATAGGCAGACAAGCTTTATGATGGCAGGTGTGTTCATCCAAAAAAAAGGGGGTAATAAAACATCCAGAAACAATTGACAATTGGCAAATCAATGAAGTACATCTAAAAAAAATATATAAAGAAAAATACTAATAGAAAAGCCATACTTCCAAAATATATTTAAATAAATTTTTAAAACATTGTATCAGATTCATACATGAAAATCTACATACATTCAAAAACATAGTGTATTAAGTTTAAGGGGGGGAGAAAGTACATTTCTTCTGTATATTCAGAAACAAGCAACCCCTTCCCATGCAGTCTCCACTTTGTTCTACACTTCATTCCAGTGCTTTAAGACAGTTCAGGAATCATATTAAAAGTTAACTTTGAAAGATAAAGGTTTTATTAACTTTTTGATGGCTGGACACATACACCAACTGCCAGGACACCCGAGCTCATGCACTGCTGCTGTCATATCACATGACTCGTCCAGTATACTGGTTCATTCATCTCCCAACAGTGCAGTCTGGAGGTCATGGGTTGACTGTCGTGCCCTTTCCCAGCTGTAGCCCTGCTGCATGGGTCGGGTAGCCTCTCGCGAATATAGGAATGTCTCATCCAGCTAGGGGATCGTATCCAGCCGTCATTGATGCTCCAAGGCTGATAGCGTGGTTTTGTCCGGTCCAAAGAACTCATCTGATACCTCCGTGGTTCCTGCAGAGGGCATCGTGGCACAACACAACCCAAAGATCTGCTCTCATAGAACCTTCCCAGGAAGCAGCTGGTCTTCATCCAAATCAGACACCCCTCCACTTTGTCCCATCTCTCCTCCCCCTGGCCTTCATCTACTGCCTGAAGGTCCCCCTGCTGGACGTCTTTCAGGTGAGCTTGGTGGACATCCCCCAGTAATGACCTGACCGTCCTCGCAGCAGCTCGCCTTCACAAATGCAGCCATTCACGGACAAGTTGTACCAGACGGCGTTTCTCCAGCCCCGGGCCCCTGCTCCTGAGGTAGGGAAACTGCTCCTCCATTGCTGTGTAGATGGACGCCAGGTTGAGTTTCTGGTAGGGGGAGGACAGGATGACTTTTGTAATCTGGGCAATGTAAGAGAGTCCTGTCCTGTCCTGTTTTAGATGTATTCTGAAGTGACATCCTGCTTTTTCCTATTTCATGTATGAAGTATCTGTGAGACATCTTGTTTACTTCCAAGTCAAAGCACTGACAATTTGTGTATTTCCTGTTGGATAAATTGCTGTTATCTTCCAGACAGCATTTTCATACTTTTATACTGTTCACATCCATTCTTACATTAAAACAAAACAGTCACTGTTAAAATATGTAATTTATTTGTTCAGTAACATTAGGACTCACCGCTTTGGTCATGGCTGGGGCTGGACGTGCCACTCTGGAACAGATATGAGATAAACACAGGAAACAGTACAAACACAAGATAAATCTATGAGATAATAGAACAAGCTTATGTGGAATGGTAGTTTCTCACATGCTATCAGGACTTCACAGTTATTGCACCATCAGAGAGTCTCAGAATGGTTGTTGGAAACCATTTTGGAGGCCTAAACAGTATGCAGAGGCAATTTGTTCTGTTTTAGACCTCATGTGACCCATTGTGGTCCAAAAGCAACACAACACAAATAATGTAGCTGCCATGGTAAATCTCATGCTTGTTATACAAATAGCATTACAACTCTCCAGGGAGATATAACTACAGTTACATAAGAACATAATGTTCACAAAACCTTTAGGCTTTGGAGCAGTTTTGCAGTGAGAAAATTAGACAAGTATGAATCAATATTGCAAATTATATCACGTAATGCTCTGCCTCAAAGAGGCAAGAGGATGATATTTTCTCCTCCTGAGCTTAGACTACTGTGCATAGTTGAAGTCCCTTCTGACCTATTTATAGTGTTGGCCCTTGCAACAATGTCAAATGTAACTCGACTCCATCTGTTAAGTCAGAGCATGTTGAATGTCAGTTGCCAGAAGCAGCAGCACTGCAGTTCACTTCCCGCTGACTCTCCTACAGGGAGCCCCATGGAGTTTGTGGGACAACCGAGACCTTCTGGGGCCTGTAACCTCTTAGGAGTGCCAGGCCTCAGCTCCTTCGATGTGGACGATGATGAGTGTGAGGTGGTGATCGGCATCAGACCCAAATCTTCTCCGCTCCCACGAAGAAGAAGCTCTGGCAGTGACGAGGACTCTGAGCCTGATCCACCCCTGTCCGGCTCCAGGAGAGTGTCCTTTGCAGACGCCAAGGGCCTCAGTTTGGTGCAAGTGAAGGAGTTTGACACTTGGGATGTGCCCAAGCTGCCAGACTGTGACCCTTCCGAAGGTGAACGTAAAGATCCAGAGGAATTCTTTATATCTCCTCTCACTTTCTCCCTTTCGTTGTCTACTGAGGAGCTGTTTGTCAAAGTCCAGGAGCAGAAAATAGAGTTGGAGACAATCGAGTTACTTCCAGGGACCACAATACTGAAAGGGGTGATCCGTGTCCTAAACATCTCCTTCAATAAGGCGGTATACGTCAGAACCACTTTGGACTCCTGGTCCAGCCACTTTGACCTCCTGGCAGAGTACATGCCCGGTTCCAGTGACAGTCTGACGGACCGTTTCTCATTTAAACTCACCCTAGTGCCTCCTTTCGGGGAGCAGGGAGCCAGAGTTGACTTTTGTCTGCGATTTGAGACTTCAATGGGGACATTCTGGGCCAACAATAATGACAGGAACTACGTGCTGTTCTGTCACCAGAGAGCAAAAGAGAGGAAAGAGAGACCGCAGAAGGAAAATGTGAACAAAAAGAGCTGTCTTAAGATTATCGGGTGAGGATGTAGAGTGTTTCACTGAGAGGGATTATAAAAGGCCGACACTGCTCAGACACAATTCAGCATAGGTCATTATGAGAATCATACAAGGAGAAATGTCTGTCTACCATGCCTAAGGTAGAAGAGAGGGCAGGTTGATTTCTGCCATACAATTTAAAAAAATATGGGCTACTGTTAAACCTGATATACCAAAACTGTAATTGTTGTTGAAATTGTGTGAAAGCTGTCAAAATCCTCAAAAGGATTACAGTGTTTCAGCATTGTCACCTTATATGGTTTGTTGATTGGTTATAATGACATGAAAGTCTGACTAATCACAGTTTTATTAATTGACAGAACAAACTTCTCCCCTGTGGAAAACATTTCTGCAGCCGAAGGTTCATCTCAAGAAAACATTTCAACTGGTGAATATTAATTTTTTTGATTGTGAAATTAAAAATTACAATTGTGGAAACAACAACACGGCTGCAAGAGTGAAGCCTCAATATAGATTGAATTTTTTTTTTTTTCTACAGATGTGTCAAAACATGGAGAGGAAGCGGACACAATGAAAGCCAAGCAAATCTCTGAAGGCCAGTCAGGAACATCAGAGACAGATCAACAGAAATTACTGGTGAGTAAAAAAAGCACAAATACTTTTTCTTTTTTGACACTTTTGATCCAAGACGCAAAAGTGCAGTTTACCAACACATTTTATGGTCTGACTTTAGACTTCCTGGTCAAGTATCCAGACCTTAGAGGCCAATTCAATAAATTTGTGCTTGCGACTTATGCCAGTTAAGTTAGCATAATACTGTATACATTACAGTGACAACAGTGACAGTGACTGGAGATTTAATTGTTCTAATATCTTAAATCCTTCATCAGACACTGCAAATTATTTTTCATTGTCTCTTCAATCTCTTATTCTCAAGCTTGAATTGACCTATTTGATGTGTTATTCGCTATGAAAGCAAGCTTAAAGACACCACACTGTGTCTATGGGGTACAGGAGGAACAGAAAACTTAACATGGCCGTGGTGCATTTTCTGAGAGAATATCACATGACCGGGAGTTGAGCACCCGAGAGACATAATGTACTGTGCACCTAAAGGACGCCCAGTGCTGCTCAGTGTCTCATATTTGTCATGCATGCTATTTTTGTACTATTGTGTAATCTTTATCCTTGTATATTTAATAAAAAAAATGCAGTTAAGGATAATATTTAATCCTAACATGTTACTGTGACATACAACTTTAAATTTCACTACATAATACTGTGTGAGCAGACTGAAATTAATCTATCCCTGTTGTTGATGGGCAGACGAAGAGCAGACAGAACTGCAACCGACGAAGTCGCAGAGAGGCTGCACGCTTGGCTCGGATGAGGGACTATATTTCTCAGAGAAATGGAGGACCAGATGACACAGAAAGAGATGGATCACCTCCAGAAGCAACACTGGCGGCCCAAGAAGCAACCTCAGAGGAAAGGCACTCAGATGTGCGAACTCTTCCTGAGGGGAGCAGCAAATTAGAAGGTTCTCCATGTGTTTTTGAGATACTGGAAACATGCAGCGAACCTGTCCTTGATGTTCAACATGATACGTCACCAGCACATGACTATGCGTCTAACAGCAAGACAGGGAAATCTGAGAGTGTCAATTTGGCTGACTCAACCACATTAACAGGAGGTGAGAGCGCCACAGATATGCCAGACAACCCATTGCATTCAAATGACGAGCCCGCTCCTGCAGAATGCCAAAATGTCTCAAAAGCTGAGGAAATTGCAGCTGAACTAGCTGACAATGTTATTTCATCAGTTAGCAACAAAAGCCTTGTTAGCCAGACCGACAGCTACACATTTGGAACGGTGGTGGCTCCGCTGTATCATCAGGTATTTGGCAGAGTAGGAAGTGAAAGTGATTGGGGAAATCCAATACGGCCTACACTGAATGTTGGTGACTTAACTCAAAGTTATCCTCACAATGAAAGCAGACAGACTGTCTGCATTGTTCCAACAGATGCTAGAAGTAATAATGACATAGTTCTGGGATATACGATTGAGACCGAGGAATCAAACCAAGAATTCTTAGATGCTGTTCTGAACAGTCCTCCCACTGAAGAACAGGAAAGTTTGAGTGTGACGGAAAATGACATCCTGGTACATGAAGAAGCTCTGCAGGATCCAGAGGATATTATATATTCAGACCAGAGACACTCAAATATATCAGAAGTTCCAAAAACTACTTCAGGAGACGCAGTAATACATCCACACGATGTACACATTTCAAATACAGATTTGTTGAATCCACAAATACAGACTGAGAGTTTACATCTACAGGACGAAGCACAGGAAGACAATCTAATCCAGGGCCTCCAACTGGCAGAGCCTGCACAATCTAAAACTAATCTAGAAGAAACACTTGCACAAAGTGAAACACAAGAGGTCGAGACCACTCTAGAAACATCATTTATGTCACTTCAACCTTCTCAGAGTGAGACAGACCAACAGGCCAGCGGGAGTGGAGCAAACGACTGTAAAAGTGTACATTGGTCAAACAAAGCTGATGACAATGGCAAAACAGCAATTACATCAACAGTCGATACCATTTCACAAGAGGATAAACCATTAAAAGCTTTATTTGATCTGACTCCTAAACGCATCAATAATTCAGCTACAAAAGAAACTGAGAGTAGGTACGGTTCTTGTTCTGAATTTATGGAGGAAAATGCTAGCATAACACCTCCGATATCTCTTGAAACTACTAATGCGGAAGAAGGAAATAACGTGGTGAACAACTCGCATAAAAATGAAACAAAACACTCTGCTGACATTAAGGTAATTGATGAAGTAGCTGAGTCAATGACAAAAGCAACGAAAAGTAATCCAACACATGGTGACATGTTTGTAGGGCTCAAAGATGAAGACACGGGCAAACAGGAGGTTTTTGGTTCAGCAGACACTACTGAGGTAAACTGGGAAATGATGGTTGAAGAAGAGGAGAAAGAGATATTAAAAGATGAAGAGAAAAGTAAGGCAATACATTTAAAAACATTGGAAAAGGAGCCAGAACAGTTGGAGGACGCAGGGAGAGAGACAGCATCAGAAAACAAAGATACAGCAAAGTCTGAAAAAGAGAAAAAAGAGGACAAAACGGTTTACATGGTTCAGGAGATCACAACTGCACATGTGTTAGTGGACAAGCAAAGGATTGGAGAGGAGGAAACTGTGGATAAAAAAGATGGGGATGAAGGTGAGAAAGAATTAGAATATGATCACGTCACAAAGGCAGCTGAGGAAAAACCTGCTGAGGAGATTGAAATAGAGAAAAGTGGGGAACAAGAGGAGACAGAGTTAGATGAAGAAAAACACTTGGCAGAGATACAAGAGGTCAACATTGAAAGGACAAATGTTCAAGATGAAGAGGAGATAGAGGAGGAGGAAGAAATGGAAATAGACTTGTATTATGACGAGGAAGCAGGTGTGGAGTGGGAGGATTGGCTAAAAATAATGGAGGAAAACGCACAAGAGGAGAATCCAGATTACAAGGGGGAAATTCTAGCTGATGTTACAGTAGAGTCAGAGAGCGTGGCAATAGAGGAAAGGCAAAATGAAAAGAGGTTAGACATTACACAAAACAAGGTTGAGGATGGTTTATCTGTTCCGGTGAACAATGTGCAGGACAAGAGAGTAATTGACAACAAAAATGGACACCTCCTAACTGAAATGCATCCGTACAGAGAGGGAGATTTCCAAAGCAACAAGAATGTCACACACGACCTATCAAAAGTTGCGATGGATGAGAACGAATCCGTCGCTGCAGAGGGAGGTTCTTGCATTTTTACAGATGATCCTGAAAGCGACCAAACAAGCCAAGACAGCGCTTCAGCAGAGTCCGACTCAGACGACGAGGTGGAGTTGTACATGCACTGCCTGAGGGCCGTTCACGCTGGGGCACAGGCCCAGAAAGACAGGAACAAAGATACAGGTTTTAGCGTGGGCAGAAGGCCCTCTGTAAGCAAAAGCAAACTGCTGTCCACACCCATGCCATCCATCAGCGAGTCTCTAGATGAAGAGCAACACCTCGGCTGCCTTCAGGACAATCATGAGGGCGCGGAAACAGCAGACATCCAACTCAAAGCTGCAGCTCTAGCAGCGTCAAGCGGACGGGAAAGCATCAACAGAAATGTTTCGCGGTGGAAAGAGACTTTTTCCTGCAGCAATATTTCAAAAACGTTATTATACGGCACCTTGTTTGTGGTATTTTTAATCGTAGCCTACCGTTTTGACTTTCTTGCCTGTTTTGGGCTCTACTTGTTATCAGTGGTTTGGCTCTACTGTCAAGGAGAACGGCAGCCAGAACAACAAAAACATCAACAGAATAGGTTGACTTAAACTGTAAAAGCTGTTTCAGTTGTGGTTTAGTGCAACATGGACTTCTAAGATTTATGAGTGTACACGAGCTGACATGACACTAACAAAAGTAACTTTTTTACTAAATGATATCATACCACCATTTGATATTCCCCATCATCTAATATTTGAACAAGGCCTGCATAAATAGTTATGATCTAAATAGAGGAAGTATGAGAAGAAAAATGCATCTTGATAATGGGCATTAGTTTAAAGTGTATATGACACGTATCAGAATATAGGCTGTATATTCCCTGTGGGAGGATGCTAACTCTCTGTCGTCAAGTGTATAAAACCAATTTTCTTTACGCTTTACTGTACATACGACTTATAGTGTAGACTCGGACAACAAGCTGCGGACCATTGCTCACACTGATCAGTTCTGCAGAGCGTTAATGCATTTTTGAGGTGTAAATGAAATCAGTGTGCTGTGTGTATGGATTAGAAATCATTGCATTTGTGTAGGGTAAATTTAGTTTTCATAAGTCTGGAATGAATGAATTGTACTTTAGACAAATCATTCAAAATGTTTTTTTTATACCATAAGTGTTCACAGCACAAATACTATATTAACAATAGTAGCCAGTACTATTATATTAACTCACTTACAAATAAAAACCAATATTCACATACTTGGAATAGATTGTATGTTCTCTAAATGAATGCAAGTTAGTAAGATATACTCGAAATCAGTGTTTTTCAAAAGAAAATATGAATGTCATCAGGGGTATGTTATGTCACAGATCTGCGGTCATACCCTGAAACTTTAAGTACGGAGAAACCAGATTATGAACGGACAGTTTGTATTCTTATTTGTGTTTCTGGTGTGTTGAAATGTTTTTTATGTCTGGCTGCATTCTGATTAAATCAGCTACCTTGTTATCACCACTCAGTATTAAAATACGTTTGCCATAAAGCTGACCATCATTAGTGTTAACATGTGCTTTTGTACTGTTTAGATGCAATGTCCGGGGTTTATTTACGCATAAACAAACAGCTTCTGGGTTTTTAAGGATTTTTCCGTCCTTTCTTATCTCTCTCTGGGAGAGAGTGACACACTTCCTTGTTCATAAACAACTTAGATAGAGGACAAACTTTGAGCCAAGATGCAGTTCTGACATGCCGTCATACATGTCAGATGTACTCTTCTGCCCATTCGAAGTATTGGGTAATCGAAAGAGCATAATGTTAAAACAAGTCACTTGTAGCAATGTCGTGTAATTTCTGCTCATTATTTAACCTTTGGCTTTTAGTTGTGTTTTGAGCTGAACACAGCTGCAGTAATGTACTCGCCAGGGGATTTCTGTGCATCCCACTGGGAGGATTACCACTCTCTTTTGCTAGATGATCAAGAAAACATGTTACACAATAATAACATTTTCAAAAAGTGAAACATGCAGAAGGGTTTATCAGTGCAAAGAGAATTAACAATAATTCCAATTACAGCCCTCAGGGACAGGGTTTTATTGCAAGTATCCTTTTTTAATAAACTGGTCATCTGTGAGTTCTGCAATTCAACTTTTTGTCTAAATAAGGCCGTAGTGTTTAAAAGAAGAGTTAGATTGGACACTAACAAACTTCTTCCGTCAGTATGATTATGTACACATTTTAAACATGAAATGTAATTTGACCTGAAGTGATAGGTGTTGCCCACACAGCAAAACCATGAGAGAGATGATTAATGTTTATTAACTGTGCAGGTGGAGCTTATGTTGGCCATGTATCATCAGAGCATGTTGGCTGACCCCTGTTGGTTTGCATATTCTGATAATGACCACAATGTTTGCTTACTACTGCTGTCCGCCACGAGCCAACTTTCTTCATTATGCCTGTCTGACTGCTCTCTCGGACTCGAGTGCAGTCATAAATCAAATGTAATATAAGTATGTTAGTCAACATTTAAAACCAGGAAGTTTTTTAGTAAGAAGCAGCAGTGATGCCTTTATACCTAAAGAATATAAGCGACATTTCCGTTTATTTAAAGAAATATGAACATGGAAATTGAATTATTTATGATCTGTATCACAGGATACAACTCAAATAGACACACTAATAAAACATATTAGAATGGATGATTTAAACTGTATATGATAGGCCATAACCCATTCAATAGGCCTTTTTCATTTACAGTATTTTTTACTCTTTGAACATTTATAAGACTTCACATGAGGATACTCCATTAATACCCAGTAATTAGTATTATTAATGGTGTTATTACATCACCCATGAAATCACAGTGTGCCAAGCAGCAGGCATGTCTGCAGTTTAAAAAACATTAACCAGCCATGTGCTGTGTCTTATTTCTGGAAGAGAGGAGTAGTTATGTTCTGTAATAATGTATATGGGCAATTCTGAGACTACAACCACTTTCACATCCTTTGGCCGTATTTTTTAAAATACATATACTGTGTATTTGCTTATCTTATCTCTATTGTTAAATTAACAATAATACCATCTTATAATATTTATACCATCGGTCCACTATTATTTTGTCTTACTTTTTAACATCCTTAAAGACAATAATATCACTATTTTGCCCTTGTCCCACACCCAGATATACTCACTTCAACAATGAAAATAAAGTTTAAAAACATGACTTATCTGAACACTTAAAATGTGCTTTAATAAAGTAATGCTCAATCAAAAAATATTTTAGTAATCATTGTCTGACAGTTGCCAACATTACTTTTTGGACAAAATATAGCTGTCACACATTATCACTGTCATTTCGAACAATACAAGGTATTTTCATGCCTAAAAGTATTAGACACAGATATGATTGGTTGTTTTTCAGGAAGTGAACAGTGACATTGGTGTTCAATTGAAATATAAGGTATATGTGCATTTTCACATACAGCTTTTTAAATCAAGGTAAATATTGCTTAATCAGGATAAATACTTATTGTATGCCATTTCTAAACACGCTGTAACTCCATGGAAATTTGTGAGAGGATATTTTTTTCTTAGTTAAATACGTGCATTTTGTGTGCATATTTTGCTAGCAATCAAATCAAAGCTAATATGTAAAGCTACTTTTTCATGAAACACTGTAGAAACCACAGTCATTTCCACCCCACTTCCCTCTGTGTTGGAAAAAACAAGAGTGTGGTGGAAATGACATATATACATATAGCCTCTATTATTATGGAATTAAACAATTACCCTTGTAATTCTATGATATAGATTTTGAATTTTTATAAAAAAGTGTATGTTTTGAAGATGCCACCAAAGACAACAGCGAAAAGGTGTCAGGACTATAGGGACGGCTTTTGCTCAGCACCTGATGGCTGTACCTGTTTCAGTCCAGAAACAGTGATGTTTAGCCATGGAAAGAAGCTTGCCCCTCTACAAGCACATCACACTGTGACACATCACACAATATACAGGTAAGTCTGCAGCACATTCCACACATATATGAGGGGCTTATTGGTCAATGGTGTGCCGTCAATTATGACGGAGATGCGTACCCATTCATCATACAAGATGTTGATTGTTACAGCGGTGCTCTTGTCAAAACAATGAGCTGCATAGGTAACAATAGATTCAATTGGCCAGCAAAACATGACATAATCTGGTAGCAGCCCGTGAATATTTTAGGTCTTATCCCTGAGCCTGCATCAGTAACCAAACGATACAAGAGGATTGTAGTGTCAGTCTGGGAAGAAATTTGTCAAATCCTGAATTAGATTTAGGATTTGACAAATTCCACACACACACACACACACACACACACACACACACACACACACACACACACACACACACACACACACACACACACACACACACACACACACACACTCCCTTTGATATGTTTTACTTTGATTACCATTTCCTTTTCCTTTTTTTTTTAAACAATTTTTCGCTATATTTAACGGTTAATTGTTTTTTACGGTGTACATAGGTTCATTGGCAGATTAAGGTGGTCATGGGCCCCTAGGCTACTGATTGTTTGGGCCCCTCACATTATTAATCAAAAAAACCCCGCTCAGACAGAAGAAGAGTCCGCAACCTTGAAAAATTCTGTCAATTTAGGATTTCCTTTTAGTAGATATTGGTCCTGCTGTTCTTTCAGTCGTGCTTTTCTTTTTTGTGCTCTGCTATCACATTTCCTTTCTGACATTTTGCTGCTATACTGCCAAGTAACAGTAAGTGACTTATCATTTGACAACAAAACTGACCTTATGAACTCGGCCAAATGATGGCATCTGATTGGATAAATGTGTCACATATCTATCCAATCAGCGACTTCAGTTTTTTTCCCCCAGTGTAGTTAATTAAAAATAAAATAAATATAGTCTGGCCAATCAGGGGCCCCTAGGTTGCAGCTTGGGCCTGCCTGTGCATTAATCCGCCCCTGCATATTAGATTTTGTATTTTGCATCTGTTATTGATGCTTTTGTCATTTGCACTGTCCTATTTTGCTGCTGTAACACTTTAAATTTCCCCACTGTGGGGCTTATAAAAGAGTATTTGATCTTGTTTTATTATAGTGTGATAACTTTAGGAGTGGTGGGATTTACAAGCTGCACTCAAACGCTCCATGGAACGCACGCAGGCTCAGGTACTCTTCCAGCTCTGTGATTGGACGACGGACTGTCAGTTCCGAGGCATGTCTGTCAAAGTCAACCAATCCGCTTGCGTTTTGTTGGGCAGTGCACCGGTTCACCGGTCGGTTTGCAGCTGGGGAAAAAGGGGAAGCAACTGTGGCGAGGGCAGCAGCATCGGCGGCGCGGTGCTATGGACCTCAGGGACAATGTTGAGACCGGGGAGACGGAAAACCACACGGAGCTGTTCTACGTGCCGATTCCAGACGAAGCCCCGTGCAAGAGGGAGCAGGAGAAGCTGTCGGGGGTCGTCAAAAACGTCCACAGAAAACTACGCAGGAAATATAGAGAGGGTAAGTAAGCAGCCTCAGTGGGCCCCTCTGTCTCTCTGTGGCCCTGCAGCCGGGTGGCTAACGCTAAAGCTCTCAAATACTAAATCAGTTCATTCCAACTAACTAACCCCGTTAAAAACAGTGTATTATCCTCGGTAACCCTTATATCCAACGGTGTTGTTTTGAGTCTCGTTAGCTGTTATGGAGGTAGACCGCAGTGAGGGTTGCATTCAGCAAGCAAGGCCTTTAAGCTACTTAACAATAACATTAAATACACTGCCAATGCTATTACCGTTCACTTCAAGTCACTAGTGTTTACAGTGTTTCCTCTCAAAAACCATTGTGCATTAGTGTAATGGGTTACTAATAAGAGACACTTACAGAGCCTATCTGTTGGCAATGAATTACTTTCTATTGCCTTTTTATTGCCAATACATGGTTACTCTGTGGACTGAGCAAACATTTTGTCCAACTTTTACAACCAGATTAACCTTGTTTCTGACCCAGACAGCATACCCTAAATAAGTTAATACTTTTTACATCCCTTATTTCAATTGCCCCACAGATCCACTGATGCAGATTTTACACACAAGAGGCCATAGAGCTTCTGTGAGTGGATCTAAAGTCAGTTTATATGTCGAACTGCAGGAAAGGATAGGAAGGGCTGGTACTGTTAAATTAAAGGAATAGAGATTGAGCTTGACCTCTTGCCAATAGGTGGTAAGCAGGTGAATGGTCAGCCATGAAGGAGTGCACAGTATGGCTCATACAACACAATATAATTTAGATATATCGTATAGTAGAAGTTTTAGTAAATAATTTGGGGCATATTTCATTGACAAAATGACAATTGGTTGACCTATGACTGCTACATGCGATTTCCTTTGCCAATACCTGGTATGGCGGGAGGTGTGGCATTAGTGAGGGGTTTGCACATGTTTAAAGATGGTAAGGCAATCGCTCATCACTTAGAAATTCATTGTTGACACCACCTGTTGAGGCAGTGTGTATTTACTCTTTCTTTCTACTTTTTAGAGAAATGTTTCCAATGTGTTACTTTTAAATAAAGGGAATCCAAACTGTCCCTTCAAATACCACTGTAGGGCAGATCTGCTTCTATTTTTGAAATTTGAGGAAGTAAAAAAAAAGGCTAAAATAAAGTCACTACTTAATGATACTGTGTTGCTGAAATGAAATCTCTGGCAAAATGTTCACCTTGGATGTTGCTCTCGTTTACCTCTTCCGTATTCACTTAAGCCCATAACTTTTTGCAAACACAATTTGCATGACAATAACCAATCCTTCCAGATGCAAAAATCCAAAACAAAATTTGCCTTCATTCTCTCGTGTGCTTGTGTTCCACTGACTCAAATAAAATCATGGATCCTTTTTACAGCAGTAAAGTCTGTATCCGATTTCAAAATTTTGTTCAATAGCTGTCTGTCCTGAGAACAAAAACATGTCTTCTTTACTATTATGAGTCATCTGGATAAGAGAAAATTGTAAAATGGGAAGTTTGGAAAAACCCTTTCACATCCACATTGACGTGTGACATCTGAGTGTCAGTCAGGGTGCTTAGCATCTTCATTGCCTTTCTTTTGCAGCACTGACAGAGGGGTTTATTCCTGCTACGCACTTGAAGTTGAAAGTGTGTGTGTGTGTGTGTGTGTGTGTGTGTGTGTGTGTGTGTGTGTGTGTGTGTGTGTGTGTGTGTGTGTGTGTGTGTGTGTGTGTGTGTGTGTGTGTGTGTGTGTGTGTGTGTGTGTGTGTGTGTGTGTGTGTGTGTGTGTGTGTGTGTGTGTGTGTGTGTGTGTGTGTGTGTGTGTGTGTGTGTGTGTGTGTGTGTGTGTGTGTGTGTGTGTGTGTGTGTGTGTGTGTGTGTGTGTGTGTGTGTGTGTGTGTGTGTGTGTGTGTGTGTGGACACCTACTGTCACAGAGTATTTGATATGTCTGTAGACAGATTTAGTCACTAACAGGTGATTACAGATGTGTAGTTGAGATTAAAATGAGGACTAAGTTTAAATATGGGTGTGATCCAAGCAACAGGGCTGGAAGTAGGGAAGGGGCCGTCCGCTTTACGGCCCTGGCCCGATAACTGTGCAAGATTCAGGCACAAAACTTTACAGCTTTGTAGTTAAGATCAAAATGAAGGCAGAGAAAGATGGCTGTTGTCCGATCAAGGGCGCTGGAACTAGGAGGGTAGGAAGTAGGGTTTTGGTGTTACAGCAGGTGTGATCCCATCGTCAGGAGAAAATGCATAGTCCTACTGGAGTCTGTGTGGAAGGAGAACACAAAAAGTAGTTTGTAGGCTATTGAGTTTATTTGACTTTGCAAGTATAAAAACCACAAATATCATGATTGAGGTTCCCTACTGCTTGAATGTCTGGGTGGTTAGTTTCGTATGACTGCTTCTGAATCAAAAATATGCATTTGACCATTTCACTGCTCTCAAATCTTAAAGCAAACTACAGAAAGGGAAGACTCTTAACAAGACAACTTTTACTATTTTAAACCCATTCATCAAAAGGAGTTTCAGTAAAATATGTGGAATCAGTTTTGTGCTGTAGCAAATATTGCAACATTCTCTACTATCAGTAGTAAGCAATAGTAAAGAGGTCAGGTTTTGCTGTTGTTTATGTCGGATCAGTCCTGCTTCTCCACCTTAAGATCACCACATATACCAGACAGTGTTTTCAAGTCATGTTTGGAATGAATCAGAAATATTAAGAGTAAGAGATACTACTCGGTTGTTTTGTAGACTGTAACTGCACAGAGAAGGCGTCTTGCTAGCAGACCTCATGAGTGGTTAATAAGTAAAGCATGATCTGGTAGGCTTGGCATTGAATCACGGTAGTCATGCTTCTAGAGGGCTGCTGTTTACCACCACTCCTCTTGTTGTCCTTTCATTTCTGCAAATCTGATTCAGAGTTTTTTCCTTGAGGTCATGGGATTTCTCTCTTATCAGCTTGTTTGTGTATGCTGCAGGCTGCAAACTGTGAAGATGTGCTGAAGGGAATTGTTGTGGACTTTATTGTATCTATGAAATGGCTATTTGAGCATGATTTTTAGAGGAACCGTTTCACTTCCATGCTTGCAGAGACGAGTGAACATGTAGGCAATGTTGTAGTAAATGTCGCCTGAGCTTTTTTAGCAGGTTTTTTCAAAGAATCACTGACATGTTTCAGTGCTAAAGGGGACGACCAAATTTGGCAAGTAGGTTGTGAATGTTTGCTGCATGCTGTAGGTGGACATGTCAGGCTAAAAGAAGATAAAAATAGGCCTTCAGCTAAGCTTAAGCTAACTTTAAATGTCTCAGTTGATTCCTCTAAATTGTGAGGTCTGTCATTTATTTTTTTGTGTTGTTTTTGTCTTGATTCATTTTTTTTTTTTCTTAGTGGGTGACTTTGACAAGATCTGGCGCGAGCACTGTGAAGACGAGCAGACACTGAGTGAGTACGCCCTCGCCATGAAGAATCTTGCCGACAACCACTGGACTAAAAGCTACGAAGGAGAGGGACGCATTGAATGGTGTCGCAGGTACAGCTGACTTCAAATGTTTTTCAGCCAGTCCTTTAGCTAGGTTTAGACCTCATGACCGTGAAGTGTGATTTCTCTGAACAGACAGGAGCGTCAAACTCAGTTAAGTTAATGGGCCACATACAGGCCAATTTGATCTCAGTCTGCCAGAGAAGTACAAGTGCATTCTGAAACATCCATAGTTAATGAAGAATCTATTTAAAAAACAGATGATGAACTGCCTGAAAATAAATGCAATTTTAACAATTTGTCTCAGTTTTCCACTTTATTCCAGTCAGGGTGGCGCTGAATATTATATTCCTCGACCACTGAAAGATGCTGTGAACTCAAAGAGCACACAGACCTCCCATTTACCTCAATCAATTTTTCTGTCCACTTTTCTCACTTTTCTCTAACCATGTGGAATCTATAATAGCATATCCAGCATAGGGTGCCTCTCTGCGCATTTGACACATTGCAAAGTCCTCCAGTGGCCTGGATTGGACCCTTTGGCAGGCGTGTTCTGGCCCTAGGGCCGTATGTTTGTTTCTGCTGTAGGATGTGCTTTTATAACATGTAAATGTCACAGTAAAGTTTAAGCAGTTTTGATTCCACTTTCACAGTGTCTGTCAAGAATATTTTTTGGACGGCGGGATGAAAAGAATGTTAGAAAAAGATGAGAAAAGTGCCATGCTTGCCACGTGTCTGGCTGCAGCCTCTGTAAGTGCTGAACCGTACAGCACCAACCCCAGGTAAGCACACAGCTAGAGCAACTAAACTCTACCCATTACCTAGAAAAATTATGGCAGTTACTGGGCTGGATGTTACTTAACAAATAAAAAAACAATTATTACTATTATCATGATATAGGTTTGTTTTTCTTTTGTTTCTTATTAAAAACAACATATTTGCAAATTGTGTGGACCCTGTTCCTCATCAAAAGTATCTTTATATTTTTTAGCGCACCGAACATGCATATCATAGTGTAACAGTCAGAAAGTTAAACTGAAGCGATGTAATGGGCCTTTGCATGTGATGTTGTGGGGGGAAAAAATCATGTTTATTCAAATTTAAGTTGTTGTTACAAACAAAGAAGCACTGTTGAGTGCAAAAGTCACATGTTTGTTTTGACATTGATACCTCCACATTTGTGTTGTAGTTCTAGCTCTCTGCTGGGGAAAATGCGCCTTCTTGACGTGGGAAGCTGCTTCAACCCTTTCTTGAAGTTTGATGAATTTCTTACAGTTGGTATTGACATAGTGCCTGCAGTTGAGGTGTGTGGTTATTTAGTTTCTTGTTTTTTATCCTCGTTGACACAAATTAAATGCATGTGGTTTTCCTGTCTGTTGATTCTGTGCTGGCATTACAGAGCAAACTGAAATTTCTCATGCAGGGACATCAGTGTACTTTGTGAACAAATTCTGCAGAAAGTGGAACAAATAGCTAGAGAAACTACGTAGGCGGAATGACAATGACGGTTCATAAAAAAGAGAAGAAATCAGAACCATTTGAAAAATCAGAATTTCTGCCTGTTTTCTCGCCTGCAGAGTGTGTACAAGTGTGACTTCCTCAACCTTCAGCTCCAGCAGCCTGTCCAGCTGGCAAGTGACGCAGTAGAGGCCTTCCTCCGCCAGCTCCACAACCCCATTGACGCGCTTCCTGCCCAGCTTTTCCACGTGGTGGTCTTCTCGCTGCTCCTGTCCTACTTCCCCTCACCATACCAGCGCTGGATCTGCTGTAAGAAGGCCCATGAGCTGCTGGAGCTGCACGGCCTGCTGCTCATCATCACGCCCGACTCCTCCCACCAAAACCGCCATGCCCTCATGATGCGCAGCTGGCGTGTCGCAGTTGAGTCGCTTGGCTTCAAGCGCTACAAATACATTAAGTATTCCCACATGCATCTCATCGCCTTTCGTAAGGTCTGTCTGGCTACCACCAGCGACCTGGTGTCACGCAACTACCCAGAGATGCTCTACATCCCTCAGGACTTCCACTCCAATGAGGAGGAAGAGTGTGTTGACGTGCCTGTGCAGGTGCGCTCCGAGTTTGAGGATGACCAGATGGCTTGGGGCTTCACAGAGCTACCTGACACGCCCTATGATTCAGATTCTGGCGAGAGCCAGAGCAGCTCGGTGCCTGGCTTTCATGAGCTAGAAGATCCCATCCTGCTTCAGAGCTAGGCTAATTCAGCCTATAAACCCCCTCTCCCTCTCTCCCTCTCTCCCCCTCTCTTTCCCTACGTAACTGTCACCTCCCCTTCAACTGCTGCGCTGCCAAATTTAACCTGCTGCATTCTTCTCCCACTTTTCCTCCCTCTCCTTAAAACAATGCAGTTTGCACAGAGTGAAAGAGAGAAGTTTACAGATTATTTTCTCATATCCACACTCCTCTGAGAGTACACACATACACACACACATATACACATACACACACAGACACAAAGATGGATATATTTTGATAAATATCTAGCTTTTTTAAGAGTTGGGAAGTGAATGCCCTTAAGATATCTAAACTCCTCAATCCTTGATTTCAATACCATCTTCCAATCGGCTTTCAATAGCAAAAGCTTGTCTACATTCTTTCGTGTCTCTCTCTATTTGAATAAGCAAATGTGGCAGGCTGCTTAGTACAAAAGACAAATACAGTAATACCAGCAGTCTGACAGGAGTTTGGTTGCACTGGAGAGACTGAGATGGAACGACTGGACTGGTACGCTTGCTTCTATCAGAGTCATGCAGCTAGACTTTCAGAAAATTCTTGATGTGCATTTAGTTTTCCAAGACAAAAAAAAAGTTAATTGTTTTGAAATATATATTCTCAACAGTCAAACATTGGTGTCGTCCAGTGTAAAGTGTGGCAATGCCATTTTAACTTGGCATTCTGAATGATTTGTGTATCTTTTACAAGAAAGTGGTATTTGTAGCATTTTAAACATTTTCAAAACCATACGGTAGGATTATTACTAGGTTTACTAATGTGAAACTGTAACTGTGTTTACTCATTGTGTAACAACGTACGAGTGTTTCAAAGTAGATATTAGACTTTTTTTCCTCCTCATTGTCCTCACAAATATTAAGACTGAATTATCTCCTGTTAGATTTCCAATATATTTTTGTTCTCTAGCAGAGAAATAGTACAAAACTGCAAGTCGGTAACACATATCAGATGGACTTTAAAGCACCATTATCCTTTGAAACTATTTTGTAACTGATGTGAAATTACAGTAAGGCTGCATTCACACCAACTCAGGCGTTATGGCAAAAACACCAATCCTCCCGTGCATTTGAATGTGTGCAGTGCGTTTAGGCTGCGGCAGTGGGGACCGTAGGGTACGACGGGGAAAAACGCAGCAGCCTTGCAGCAAAAAGTTAAAAAAAGAGTCATCTTTTTTGGAGAAAATAAACCCAACATCATGCTGCAGCCGCCAATCACATAACCGACGATTCATGACACTTCCACACTGCCGCACAACCCTGCTCTAATCTGAAACAAAATGCGTGATTTGGTGTGAATGCAACCTAACTACTCTGCCTCCCAAAAGATCCAGATCTGAGCTCCTCACAGAAAATTCACTTGAACAGAAGAGATTTGCACTAATATGCTGTTTTGTGATACAGAACCTCTGAACCAGATGAGAAACGGTAGATTTTAGCAATAGTAGATGCTGTGTCTGACGAGGGAGGTTTTAGCTAAAGACACTACCCATTGAAATGATGGTTAATAATGTTACACATTAGCGTGTGTTCCTGCCTGTCCCTGAACGGGCTAAATGTGTGGGTGTTGATGGGTTTGTCAGTGTGAATGAAAGAATGAATTTACATTGATGTGTTATTGTCAGTGGCACTTTATCATTGATCCCAAAGGGTGTCACAAAATGCAATTATTTTCCTATGATGACAATTTTACAACCAATATGATGGGCCCATTAGATAATACCAGTAAGTCTAAGGTGCCTTCTTTGTTCACATTATTGTATGTTGCAAGCAGACTTTCATGCCCCTGGAGAAAATGAAATTCATACCTTTTAACAAAAAGATATCAAGCTTCTTAGGCCTAACAGTACATACTAGGTGTCCAGTTCACCTTTGTCATACTAATGGATAACAAGAATCATTTCTAGTGTTGATATAAAGCACTGTGTTGTTGCCATTTCCATATTATTTTCCACTTAATGCGCATCCCTGTCTGCTGATATCTTCTCTGTTAAAACAGAAAAACAAACATTTCACAGTACCGCACATATTCAGACTTTGAAGTTTTGTGATTTATAGGTGCATTTGTCTTCCAGTGTTTCTTTTGGCCCATTTGCATGAGTTGTTTCATCATCATTATCAACATTTTCAACAATGCAGAACAATGTGTGCTTCTAGTATGGTTGTATTACTCTTTTATAAATGAATGTAAAATATAAGGTGTCTGTGGAGTTTTTTGTGCGTATTGCACCTTTTTACTTTTGAACATTCGAAATACTGCTCTGTGTTTATGAAGATATGAAGAGGCAGTTGTAACTCGGGAGATCAAGCAGGTTGTTGATTGACAGGTCTTTAGATACACAGTCAATATTTGCCAACATGAGGAGCAGCACAAAGCAGGGACCTGTATCAGGCCTTACCTCTTTTTACTTCATTATATGTACAGTATGTGTTGAAACTTACAGAAGATTTCAAGATACAGAAACTAGAAATAAAATGTGAAAAAATACAGATATATAGAGAAAGTTTTACACACTATTTTATTGCATTTGGGAGACTTTAACTGTAACTCCTCAATTCCTGGCTATTGCCCCCCTATCCTTTTCTTATATTTTAAACACAGTGCTTAATTGGGCAATGTTGACTAAAGTGCTGCAGGAACAACTTTGAGTTAGAGTTGCCCCCTCAAATCTAGAAAATGAACAGAAATACAGAGCTGGTCCCAGTTGGTTAGTTAAAACACAAACATTATTCAATCTTAAAGTTTACTCTCGACCCTTTGAAAAAAAAAAGATCTTAACTCAAGTTCCATGAGCGATGAGACTGAAAGCTCTGGAAAAAGAAACTATGCTCAAAACTTATCCTTGAGTTAAAATCATTTCAGTTAAGGGTATTTTTTTTAAACGTGTATTGAATCAAGTTTTATATGGATTTCTAAAATGGTGTATTTGTGAAATCAGGTATGCTGCTATATAAACCAAATATAAACAATATATCAGCCAAACTAACTTGATCTGATTTGATTTAAATTATTTCGAACAGGTAACAAATAAAACAGAGGTCATGCAGAAAAATATTAATACACAACTTAGAAGCATAGAGATACATGAATAACATATTTGTATTTTTTCTTTTGACATCTCACCCCTTCTAGGGTAACAGCTTCCTCGGTTATATATATAATTTTTAATTATTATTATTATTATTATTTCTTTAATATTGTTATATTTCCGACCTCAACCATTTAAAAAAAACTGAACTTAACAAGTGGCAAAATGCATTTAATTCTCATATAGTCCCATCATATTTACATATATATATATATATATATATATATATATATATATATGTATATATATATATATATATGTATATATATATGTATATATATATACATATATATATATATACATATACATATATATATATATATAATATTTTGTTGCTTATTAGTTACATTTAAAATCTTGTTGAATCATTTTAATATACTCATAGGGCTATTAACGTTTGGTAAAGCAGTTTTGACCCTTAGGACTTGCCGTAGTCGAAGCCAACGTCATGGCGCCTGTTAACTCAACCGACTCCTAAAAACTTTTGACGTTAGAAACTTTTCCAACGGATATGCCTTTCATACTGTTGACATCTGGTTTCAGGGCGCTGCGTCTTCGACCTTTGCAACCCGTATCGGACATCAGATGATAAGAACACAAACAGGCGACTGTCAAGATGTAAATGTTTCTTCCTGTTTACTTTGACCGGTCCAAAGATGCTCCGCTACTCAGTTAGCTAGTTAGCTAAACCAAAGATTCTGTAAAACGTATCCGGATAAACTCCGTTTTGTGATGTCATAACGGACAACAAACCGACTCTAACTCAGCAAAGTGCCTGTTTTTTGTTTGGTGTAGTTAGTGGTTCGTATCAAAATGTGTCGTTTTCTCCGCTACTGTGTCAGCCACTGCCTTCACGCAGCGATGACCCGGCTGGAGGAGGTCAACGGAGAGGTGAGCATGTGGTCCTCTGTCCGGTGGCTGGGCTACCTGTCCGGGCTCAACCTGTTGCTCGCCCTGTGTTTGGGGCTCTATGCCCGATGGGAGACAAGCTCGGAGACCACTCTTCTTGTCATTTTCGTTTTGGCTCTGCTTGTCCTCGGAATAGCAAGTGTAGTTTACTACTACTGCAGCATGGAGAGGGTCAGCCTCGGTCTCCTCCATCTGTGGTTCGGGTTTCTGCTGGGACTGCAGTGCTTCTTCAGCAGTCCCGCCCTGGAGAGCAACGTGAAGGAACAGGCGGCCAACTACCTGCTGCTGGCCAGCGTGACACTGAGGACGCTGTGGGCGCTGCTGGAGAGGCTGTTGGGATGCACCAAGTACCGTCCTGCCTTCCTCACCTCCGCTGAGCGGTTGGAGCTGGTGGGCTTTGCCGCCGCCAGCACAGCACTGCTCATCCAGAAGTCCCTAAGCATGATGGTGCTGGTGGTGGCGCTGGCCACGGTCATGATTGCCCTCCGGATGAAGGCGCTCCTGGCTCTCCCCAACTTGGCGTGCTTCGCTGTCATCACCGCCGTGCTGTTCTTCAAGTCTTTGCACATTACCATCAACCCTTTCGCCCTGGCCTGCTTCTTCAGCCAGCTCATCTGCGACCCCCTGCTGGACGTATACTTCAGTGGTCTCTCTGTGACCGAACGGTGGCAGCCCTTCCTGGTGTGGCGGGGCCTGTGGCGCCGGCTCTCCCTCCTGCCTCTGTTAGTGGTGGAGGTGACCTTCATCGTTCTGGCAGCTCGGAAGCTGCAAGACCTGGACCAGTGGTACCTGACCATCCCAGGCTTTGTGTTGTGTGTGCTCTTCTGGGCCATCTGCCACATGGTGTTTGTCATCACAGTGTGGGGCTTTCACACCAAGCTCAGTGAATGCCAGAGGCTCTGCTTGTCCCAAGGGTCAGGTGTCAGCGGCCTGGACAAGGTCATGGCCTCGAAGGGCATGAGACATTTCTGCCTCATCTCCGAACGCCTGGTGCTCTTCTCGCTGGTGTCGACTGTTGCTGTTGCTGCTCTTTGTTGGCAGGTAGGGGCATCCACAACATATATCTACTTTTATAGAGCGATACAAGATCAGCTGAATAGCACAGGGCTCTATTCATATAATGTGCCACAAATTTGGAACTATTGTGAGCACAAAAACAGATTTACAACACTGAGTATGTACCAGCAGTTAATCATCTGGAGGCAAATTGCACATCCATGAATTCTTTGAAGTTGCTGGGTGACAATATTCTGCACAACAGGGCTAAAACAGTACATGAACACTGCTATTTATTTCCCAGTTCTTATTTTATTCTACATGGACAAAATATTTCGACCTCTGAGAAAAAAACAAACACATTTGTCACGTCTTTATGTCCAGTAGAATTCAAGAGCAACAATGTGTTTATTTCTTCTTTGCTCTCTTAGACCAGCAGCACCCAACCTTTTTGGCTCGCTGTGATCCCTTAAAATGAGGGTAGAATCGGGACCCCTTCCTCATTGCTAGTTGATCAAATCTGTGATTTTCCATCAATTCAAATAAAAAAAAGTTAAGATTTGATAAAGTTCAGGAAAGTAAATTTAATTTTACATTGCAGAAATGGATGTTTCCTGTTTTACATCTTGTCCCGAGCCCCCGGTGGCGAACCACAGGTTTGGACTATGGGACAGTCTGAGAAGATTTATTATATTCTGCTACAATGTTGCAGAATTTATACAGATCCAGATTAATGTTAGAGTTTCTTCCACAGTATTGTCCTTCACAGGTCCCAATCTTGTTAGTGGAGTGTACAGTATGCCAATATTTAATTGACTCACGGCTCTGCTCTGCTCTGCAGGCCCCCAGCAGTATCTTTGTGAGCATGTTCCTGCTAGTCCTGCCTCTGGAGTCTCTGTTCCATGGGCTTTTCCATGAGCTCGGCAACAGCCTGGGAGGAACCTGTGTGGGCTACGCAGTGGTCATCCCCACCAACTACTGCAGGTAGTGTGTAATGCATACCTGCTGAGAGTAGGAAGCAATTGCCAGCGAGATATAGATACTGTATGGCCTTACCAGTCTATTAGTCAATAAAAAAATGATGGCAGTTCTAAGAGGTAAATATTAAAACATTTTGTGTATTATTCCTGATATTGTTTCAAGTGCCTCTTGTCACAAAACTGTGGCATATATTCTGTGCTTCTTCACCACAGTGTTCAAGTTTAAAAGGTAATCTATAATTAACATTTTGTAGGCAGACAACTGCTACATTCCTGCAATATGTGCTGAATAAAACCAACGAGTTGTGAGTCATTGTGTATTCATGAAGTTGTCTTTGACTCATTTGACGTCCCCTGACCTGAATGACTGATCTAAATAGACATAATCCAGTGACTTTTCTCCTCTGTTTTATTTTTGTCTGCCTTGCAGTCCTGACGGCCAGCCCATGCTGCTGCCTCCAGACCAGGTTCAGGAGCTGAACAGGCGCTCTACAGGCATGTTGAACAGCGTTCAGCGCTTCTTCGCCCACCACCTGATTGAGACTTTTGGCTGCGACTATTCCAGCAGCGGGGTGACACAGGAGGCTTTGCAGGCCAAGATCAAATCCTTTATGGAGCTTCGCACAGTAGACGGGCCTCGCCATGACACCTATGTGATCTTCTACAGCGGTCACAGTCACCGCTCTGGAGAGTGGGTGCTGGCAGGTGAGAGGGGGCTCTGGCAGTTGAGAGGGGCATCAGGTTGAAGCAGTTGTGATTAGTAAGGGTTGATTAATTGATCATTGTAATAGTAACATAAATGCAAGTTAGTTTGCACAATTAATTGTAGAATAGTTATTATCATAATTTGGGCTTTCAGAGGTTAATGATTAGGTGCAATATTGTTGCTTTGCATGTAGAGGAGCTCTGTATTTTCACTGAAAATGTTTTTCTCTTTTTCGGGTTGCATGCTGTGATGGCATCATATTTGAATAACTTAATGGGTTATTTAGTCACTGGTTTTCCTTTTTTTTTTTTACAGAATCTTACATTCCTCATACATATGTTTCTGTATGATCTTTAATCAGCTGTTTTCTATGCTCATCGCCAGGAGGAGACACCCTTCACCTGAATCAGATCTTGGAGTGGTGGAGGGAGAAGAACGGCGGCTTCTGCTCACGCCTCATCTTGGTGCTCGACTGTGACAACTCCTTGCCGTGGGTAAAGGAGGTAAAGAAGGTGGAGGGTCTGTATGTGGCCGTGCAGGGAGCGACACTTGCTCGAGTGACAGATATCGAGCTGCAGGACCCCCCGCAGCTCGGAGACTTTACCTCTCAGTGGGTGGAGTACAACTGCAACTCAAACAGCAACATCCAGTGGTCTGAGAGGGGCAGGCCAGTTTCTGCCGCCTACGGCATCTCCAAATACTGGAGCGACTACACACTGCACCTGCCGACAGGAAGTGATGTTACTAACCACTGGCGCATGTACTTCCCCCGGATGACCTACCCAGTTGTCCAGTTGGCGCTGTGGTGCGGCGGTCTGAATGTGCTGTGGCTCTGTAGCATCTTCCTGCGATGTCTTAAGAGGGTTAAACTGAACTGGTTTCCACCAGCGATATTGGACACTGGCCAAGGCTTCAAACTGGTCAGATCATAGAAATATGAACAAATATATTCAGAATATTTTCTAAAGTCAACGAGTTTCTTGAACCCTGGATTTAGGCAGCTATTGGATTGTTAACATGCCGCTAACTAGAATCCTGTAAGTTACTGACTGGACAGTCTTTTTTAGTAGCAGTTTTTATATTCTTTGCAAAACTTTCTATTACTGTGTGTTTTTACCTTTGATTTAGAGATCTTAACACTCCTTTCAAACAAATATGTCAGTGTGTGGGATGAGACTGAGCACATTGAATCTACTTTGCACATTTTTGCATCCTATCTACTGATCTGATTCCACCTTGATTTTAAGAACATTTGTGCCCTTTCACTAAAAAATCGCCAAAGAACAACCAGCGTCAATAGGCTGATTTTCTTTTTACTTTTAACCAAAGTGACCTTGGTACAATTTCAGAGAAAGATCTCAGGCATAAATCACGAGCAGCATTTCAGCTAGAGCATTTTCTACAGTAATATTTTGTATTTTGATTGTGAAATGATTCCTTTTACACCCGTGTGTACTACACTATGCATTTTATGCTCCAAGCTTTGAGTATATTCAACGCACTGCTTTGTGACTGTTCTAACCGCATTTTGTAAAGCTTTTCGGGAGGATTTTAAATGCTCTCCAGCTGCTTCAGGGAGTCCAGAAAGAGTTTAAAACTGTACTGAGGAATGCACTGCACACAGAGATGTGTGCATATTACAGTATTTATGTCATGATAAACCCCAGGAATGAAACGCATCACACAAGATCCATTTTCTTCCTGGAGTTTATCACAGTTTACTCGGCTATGCAAGATTATTCAGGTTAAAGGTGGGTGAAACTATGCAATAAAGGAGAAGTGGGACTTCACTGCTTAAATCATGATTTTAATGGGCTCTTCACTGGATACAATCAGCCATAAACTAAACCAAACAGGTAGTTTCATGTGTCACTAGAAGACACATCTATGTAATATTCCCTTCATAAAAATGACGTGGTCTGCATTTGAGTAACAACCCAAAATAGTTACTTTACAGGAAACTTTCCTTGAAAATTTAGTAATTTACTGACCTGTAAAATCAGAATTTAAAATATATATATTTAAGAAAGATAAATTGACGTGACTCTGATTATTGCTATTGGTATATTATGTGAACGAAATAGAGCCAAAGTGTCTGCTACTCAATTTCAAAGGAGTGCCATGACAATCTCATCTGATAAATGTACTCGTTCAACCGGTTGGCCTCATGAATGGAATATTTGTTTGAATGGTTACAGAAAATGTACACCAACCAACTTATCCAGCATAGATACAGCTTCTGTTAGTAACTGGACTAAGAATTCATTGCATATTATATGAAGTACTTTAAAATTAAAACTTGTACTTGTCTTGTTAAAAAAACAACAAGGAGACCAGATTCAGGTTTTCATTTGATTTTTATTGAAAACATTATAAAATTGAGGTGCAGCAGCATATTTCAGTTTTTATGATGTTTAACATGTTTACATTTACACCAACCAAGTTGAAAATGGCTTTTACAGCATGTTGCGTCTGATCATTGTCAAGGAGACAAGAACACAGGGCAGAGACAGTAACCGGACATCTACTGCCCCCATGTGGCTGCAAATGAAGCTCCACTGAACCCTAAAACACGAATGGAAAAGGTCCCTTTTTGGGGGACAAGTTAGTGTTTCGCTCTTCAGCTCATTAAGAGCTGATGTGCAAATTCATGACTTGGGTTGGTATGAGTTTTCAGAGATGTCACACATAAGCACTTTAACCAATCCAAGGCATGGACACAGGTACACAGTGAACCTCAGCATGTCTAAAAAGCTTTAATTTTAAAAAGGAGGAAAAAAAAAAAAACTTCCAGAACTTTTTCCAAGTTCACAAGCAGCCGAGTTAGCACAGCACGGAGTCACAAGTACAAAATTTGACGGACATATCAGCTTAACGTTGTTTTTAGGGTTTTAAATTTGCACTGCAATCTCTGTATTCAAAAGAGGGTGAATGATGCAAAGAGTTACAGCCTTAATAAGCAAGAGAATGACTCTTTTAGTTTGGTGTATGGAAAAATAAAGTGACATGACCATACCGTCTCATTTGAACAGTAGATTGTGCTAGAATACATTCAAAAGAAAATGACTATAGTGTCATGAAACATCAGCCTAGTTTACAAACGGAACATTTGGAGCTAGATTCACAGATGTCATCTACTTTGTCAACATCTATGTAATATGTAGCCACTGGGAGACTAGGAGTGGCTGAAATTTACAGCTGATTCTGACAGCCACAAGACCTGAACAGGACAAAGACTAAAGCTCTCTAAGGGACATTTTTGGGAACAGTGAATATCCAACCACACTGGAACGTAAGTTATTTTAAGTTGGACTTCAGCGTAAAGCTTTTTTTTTTTGTAGCATTATGAAAAGTTCAGAGCATCTAACTAAGGTTGCAACTAACTATTATTTCCATAATAAGATTAAAGATTATTAGCTTTTATAATTAATCATTTATAGTTAGCCGTTTTCAAATTCCTTGTTTTGCCCGCCCAACAGTCCAAGAGAATGTTTGGCGTTTTTGCTGGAAAAGAAATCACAGAAACAATTGATTGTCAAAATAATCATTTTCACTAATACCACTTTACAACTAATAACTGTAACTGACAAGGAGATGCTTCCACATGTTGAGACTGAAACAATGCTAAAGAAATACAGGAGTTGAGGTCTTGACTTAAGTAAATTTAGTGTCAATGGTCTGACCTCCAGGTGTCAATTTTCCTTTTGTAAAGTAAAAATTTAATGCTGACACGAGTGATCCCGATGGCTTTGAGACTCTGCTTTATTTGAAATGAAAAGGAATCTAAATTAGGTTTAACTGCTGTTAGAGCCAAGAGTGATACGTATGGCTTTAGTAAGAATGGGATCTAAGCTTTGGCTTGTTGCATGTGCAATTATGACAACCCCACAGAGCTGGAGGGGATGGTTCTGTTCCCAGAACAAAACAACAACTAAACCTTCATTTCCCCCTTTTAAGAATAAGGCAAGTTTTCATTTTGTTTCAGCTATTTCAGACACCGCAGAACATGATATTTTTATAAAATTTAAGAATTAAATAAAATAAACACTTGGTATAAAATGAATTGAATATTCACATTATGAAGTGACTGAATGAACCATCAGTTGAGCCTGGCCTTATTTACAGTCCAGTTACAATGAAGGAGCACATCTTTCCATCAGTGGGATTGTCATGGATGTATTCATTACAGTGCTGCAGATTTCTCAATGCCTCATTTCATGAAAAGGAACTTTAGTACAATGTAATGTTCATAATTGATTTACCCTAAGAAACAGATGACAAAACATCTATAAAAGAAAATCACCCAAACTATACGTATATCATGTATAATCAGCTATTAAATAACTAGAATATGGTACATCTTGATTTTTTTTTTTTAAAAACAAACTTGTTCTTTTCAAGAAGGGAGAGAAAGGCTTTGGCCAGTTTTTGTTTTGTGTCACATTGAGCGAGGACCCTCAGCAGTCGCAAGGACGTCGAGGCTCAGTGCTTCCAGGAATGAGAACCCTGAACTGTAAATGAAAAGCTTATATCGTCTACCACATGTAAATATGTAACGGGAGCCTGTGACCAGACCTAAGAAAAGAGTACTCTGTAAACTGGAAAAAACAGACAGTTATTATTAACCAAGCGCTATTTTGTGAATACTGCTTGGCAATATTGTGTCCAAAATCTTAGGTTGATGATGAACACACAACAACGAAGCATATTTACAGTGGCGGACATTTCTGAGCTTACCTCTTGTTTTCTAAGACAGTGTGCAGCTGAGAAAATGGAAAACTACTTTCTACTTCCCTGGCCACCTATATCCCTCCTTCCACTCCTATACCTCTCTTTGATTCTGTTTTATTTTTTCCCCTCATCAACCAACATCCACAATAACTTATAAATAACACAAAAATGTATCTTGTCCTGTGTATAACTCCCCAAGCTCTTAAAAAAATAGAATGAGGTAAATCCCTGTAGTAAGACAATGACCAGACAATGCACCGAATGAAAATTGACCCTTCCACCTCTCGTCTCGGTTGAATGACTAATTGGTTCATGTAGGCACAAAAAAAGTCTACACAGCACATACATGTGTCCATCTGTTTGTCTCTACATGTGTCACGACTTCTTCAGTCTTCTTATTTTTCCCATCAAACCTGGTCCTTTCCCTTTCAGCTGCTGCTGACCGACTGCTTTGGACTTGCGTTTCCCCCCTCAGGACTTCCTCTGCCGCACCGTCTCGGAGCTGCCGTTCAGTTTGCTCCGCCCGGACGGGGTGGCTGTGCTGCCGTTGCCCTGAGGACGGTCTCGGTCCGTGGGGACTTCTTGTTTGCGCCGACGGGTCTCTTTGTAACGGAGCGTGATGTCACTGTGAGAAAATAAAAGAAAGGTAGACACTATTAATAGAAAGTCCACCTCGGGAACCGTTCCTCCCTGCGAGTTTCCGTTAAACTCGCTTTTATTGCGGAATGTGCTTTCTTATAGACTGCCTCTTTAAAAGCTTTCTGAAGATCATGAAACATGTTCCTGAGATTTTCTGAATACTTAACCCATCTACTGTCCCACATTTTTAAACCTCACCAAAATAAAGATAACACTTTACTAAAATTGAAATTATCTGCAGGTAAGTAAGCTGTTCAGTGTGTTTCAGTCTACTCACTTGACACTATTTTGACACTACACAAGAACTATTTTATTTGTGGAAATGTTGCTCTGATGCTGTGGATGCACTTGCTTTCTTTTAAGTTAATGATAAGCTTCTTTGCTTTCTCTCTTAACTATGAACTAAAGCTCTTTTACATTTTTTAGATTTTCTATTTCCACCATGATCTGCATCCTCATGGAGAAAAGCAAGAAGTCCAAGCTGGTTGGCACTCTACAACACCAAATATCCCATCCAAAGTGTCCAGGTCTTACAGCAAAATTCCTGGTTTACTTTGGTGCATAATACCCTATATAATTAAAATGTCTAATCTGGATACCTTTCATAAATGGCAGCACTGGTTAAATACTGTTTATGTATCGCTGATCGAGATGAGGGTCAGTCTGACAACAATCCGTGACACTGACAGCAGGGGGATCATCATTAAGATCTTGATGAGAATCACCAGCACAAACTCTTCATCATCTGCAGAGGTCAAGTTAAACACCCCTGTACTACTTATCTTGGTCTGCTGATGCTACTGCAGTGTATTAGAAGAGACAGTGACAAGGGATGTGACACACCTGAACCTGTACAACTGGGTCAAAAAGTATTTGCAGATAATTCTTTGCTGTCTCTGTTTGAAGTTGGGTTTGTAGCAGTAATTTAGATCAGCAAGTAATAAAAAAAAAAAAACTATTATTAGCTCAGACCAGTTTATTATTATATTTGTTAACAAAAAAAGCATTAAAAGCTTTTGCAAATACGATTTCACCCAGGTCTGTGTAACCATTAAATCACATGCTTTAGTGTCTGGTGCCCTTGATGCAGTGTACTGTATGTGGAGGAGGTGCACCATGAGAAGTGGGGATCTCATTGGCTTTCATCAGGTAAATGACAGTTCAGTTGGAAGAGCTGGCATGCTGAATGGCACAAATATGTTAGGTGTGCAAACACTTCCTCTGGGTTTCATTTTAATGAGCCCTTTGTCTCCTGTCTGTCACTTCAACGGTGTCAGCACAAGCTGGCTGTCTTCTGTATTACTGAACTGACTGCAATAGAGAATAAAATGATGTGAAGGGAAATGCTATAAAGGAAGACGATAAAATTCACTACAGCAAAAGAAATTCAATGTGCCATGCGGGAGAGAGACCCATGTGGATCAATATCCGTGTTGTCTGGATGATCCCAAAGATCTTGTGAATATAAAAACAATGATCTATTAGAGGGGGAATATTACAAAATACAACAGTGCTGATAAGGGGGCGCACCTCTTTCCTATACCTACCTCACTGGACATGGACATTACTGCTCAGCATGAGCATGAAGGAGAAATGGAGGGAGGACGGGGGAGGCAGGGAGGGGGAGAAAATAGACGAAAAGCTTAACATGCTTGGGCATGGCTATACTTAATAGGAACACTACTCAAACCAAAAGTAACCTACAATATATTGCTGCAAAGAAAATCAAATAAAAGGACCTTCTGATTAAAAAAGAAATCTCACTGGATGGGCTCACACGCACTTAAAACCATGTTCATGAAATTAAATTGATTACTTTGATTTAACTGTACTTTTCTCTATGAAACAGTGACTGGAAACTAATTGTCATTTATTGAACTGCAAAAGACAGTTTTACCTGACTATAAACAGAAGTAAACTAGCTAACCTCATTGTTAGGCTATTCCTGTTTTTAAATATTTAGTATCAGCAGTTTATAAAATAGAAATTATAGCTCAATCACCCATTCTCTGAGTTTTGTTTATTTTGGGCATCATGTACCCAGTAACCCAGCCCACTTACCGGATGAAAAACCGCCACAGGGTCCAGGTAAAGATGAGTAGGATTCCTAAGAACCAGCACTGTGTTACAGAGAAGGGGATGGGCAACATTATGGTTTTGGGGTCGTACTTGACCACTATGAGGAACTCAGTCACTGTGATTGCTGCCACCAGCCACGCTTGCTGGCCAAGCTTCTTGTGGAACTTCCTGTAGGGAGAATTACAAAGAAAGTGTTGTTATGAAAATGTGATATAACATGGAGGATGTTGTAACTGTTTATAGGCAAGCTAGTGATGCAGGCTTTATATCATTGTTGTCAGTGTGACATCACATACAGCTGCATAAACTGACTCTACAAACATGGAAATAAAATGGCTAGTCTGTAAGTTGCCTGAAAGCAGAAGCACATTTATACTCCACCATGTAATGTGGAGCATCATTCATTGCTAACTGAAACCAAGTCACTATATTGAGATGCCCTGGACTAATTTTGTTGGACCACTGCGACATCCTGGTTGATCCAATAACGGAAGTACCATAAACTGCAGTGGCCACTAGCGGAGTTTGCACAATAGAGCAATTTCTCATTGACCCCCATGTTAAACAGGCGGAATTCACAGCATAATTAAACCTATTTAAGGCCTGGTACAAAAAAACATTCTAGTCTGTAAGTTTAGGTCATATCTCCATGACAACACTGAGGAGGGTGACTTATTTTGTAACAGGCTAGTCTTATTTTATTGGAGGTTAAAGTTTAGGAATAATTAGGAGCGCGGCATCTGGAGTGACAGCTTGCCCCTGGCCCTCACTTCTCCTTGGAGGTAAACGTCAGCCAGATGGACGTATCTCACTCCCCCAAACGTCACATCAATGCCCTTTTTGGTAAAAGGAAATGAGTCAGAGTCCATTTTTTATACAGTCTATAGTTCTGTTACAAATAACCCCACATATGGATTGTTGATGTGTTTTACAAGTGGGACCTTTCCCCGAAGAAATTACAAAATTGTTTGGCTTGCCTCTCTCCACTGTAAAAAAAAAAAAAAAAAGAAAACAAGTATGCAAACACTATTGCCTTTGACAGACAAACAGAAATGCTTGCTTTTCACAGGCAGATGTGATAAGAAGCTTACGCCATCAGTAAGCTCACTCCCTAGCCTGCACTGAGAGGTTCTCAAATACAACCTTACATGCAGTGCATAATGGTACATCTATAATGAGTTATAATGTTCTACCGGTCAATCTTAGTTCCTAACCTCACCTATGATCATGACTGAAAAAACGATTTCGCAGGTACAAGCGGCCGAAATGGGTTTTCTCAGAAGGGTGGCTGGAGTCTCCCTTAGAGATAGGGTGAGAAGTCCAGCCATCCGTGAGGAACTCGGAGTCGCTGTCCTTTGCATTGAAAGGAGCCAGTTGAGGTGGTTCGGGCATCTTGTAAGGATGCTCCCTGGGCGCCTCCCTAGGGAGATGTTTCAGGCCCGTCCAGCTGGGAGGAGGCCTCAAGGAAGACCCAGGACCAGGTGGAGAGATTATATCTCCACACTGGCCGGGAAAGGGAAGTTTGGGGTCCCCTGCTAGAGCTGCTGCCCCCACAACCCAACCTCGAAAAGCGGTTGATGATGAGTGAGTGAGTGAGAGTGATGTTTTATAGAGATAACTGTCAGTGAAATGTCCCTTTACACTATCGGAAATATCTGCACTCTAAGAACATGTTTTTCACCATCCATCCCCTTGCTGCAGTGATGCTTATTGTTACTTTTTTTTTTCTTGTGCACCAGTAACCGTTTTGACTTTTAGCAAAGTGGGCAGCGAGCACTTCAGTCAAACTTAGTATACACTGCAACACCAAAAAGACTGAACAACAGCTATGTGGTGAATTCAAAGTGAATGCCAGCAAGTTACTTATGCAAAAAATAGTCTCTGTTGCACTGTATGGTTTTACTCGCCCAACTTAATTACAACCCCTGCACCCCCCACCCCCCCAACTTGCTGCTACTCACGGGTCATCCATGAAGTCATAGATTTCCCTCATGGCTACGCCTCCCACGTTGACAAAAAAGACCAGGCGGAGCAGCACCAGGTAGTGTTCAGGAGGCATCCACAACACAAACTTCAGGTAGAAGGTGTTCAGCTCTGCAAGGAGGAACTGGGAAGGGAGGCGATAAAATAACATGCATCTTAATATAGGAGCACTGAGAATATAATAAAAAAAAGAATATATATTCTTTATGATTCTCATTTGCTCCGACCTGCACTGTGAGCTGTAAAGTCGTATATAGACAGGTGTGTGCCTTTCCTAATAAAGTCCAATCAATTTAATTAAACCCAGCTGTGTCGAACCATCTCAAGGACAATCAGAAGAAACGGACAGCAACTGAGTTAAATATACGAGAGTCAAAGCAAAGGGTCTGAATACTTATGGCTATGTGAGAGGTCAGTTTTTGTTTTTTAATACATTTGCAGAAATTTCTGCAATTCTGTGTTTTTCTGTCAAAATGGGGTGCTGTGTGTACATTGATGTGTAAAAAAATCAACTTAAATGATTTAAGCTAATGGCTGCAAATAAACAGAGTGCGAAATTTAAGGGGGTCTGAATACTTTCCGTACCCACTGAATATTGGAATTCAAGCATATGCCTGACCGTGAAAACAAAACTGTTAAAACTGAGCATTCTCCAAACGTTCAACACGAGTATAATACAGGAGTGGGCAATTCTGGTCAAGAAGGGCCACTGCCCAGCATGTTTTAGGTTTCCACCTGCTCTGACACACCTGAGTTCAACAATGATCAAAACTGTGACAAGCTTCAGCAGCTTGATAACGAGCACATTATTAGAATCAGGTGTGTTGGAGCAGGGAGAAACTTAAAACATGCAGGGCAGAGGCCCTCCAGCACAAGAATTGCCCAGCCCTGATCTAATATGTCAATATAACCAACAATCGAAAATGTAATCATGTTGCAATGACAACCCAAATGTTATCCTACGTTTCTACAGTTTTTCTAAATTTCTGTGATGGGTACTGACTGAGTATGTTCAGGATATGTTTGATGAGGGTACGTGATTAATTGTCACTACTTTTCAGTGTAATCTCATTCTTTTTAGCTATTATGACCCATAATGCCATATTTCACGTCAATAAAAAGCAGAATATGTCTTACCATAAAGATGATGCCTAACACAGCAAGCCAGCGACGAAGGTTTGAAGCAGGCTTCCACTCAAACTTCACCCAACTGTAAGGAGTGAACTGGAATGCTATACGCTTTATCTTGCCCCTGTGAGAGGACACAGGAGATACAGTTAGAAATAAATATACATACATATCTTACATGGCAATGTAAGCAAAGGGGCATGCAACCACACTAATTCACGTTATTACAGGACAAACTTCAATATTTTTAAACAGAACATTCTACCCAACATTGTAACATTATCTTACATCTACAACACAATATAGAAAATAAGTTTAAAAAGTTAGAAGTTTAAGAAATAAAATAAGCATAATTTGCTTAAATGTCATGTTTTCTGATAGTGGCTTAGTTTTAATCAGTTGTTTACAGTGTTTAGTGCAGCAAATGTGAAGTCGTACTTGTATGTAGGAATGTTCCACAGGCCCTGCCACTGGTAGGGCTTCATCGACAACCAAGCCAGGGTCTGCATTCCACAGTAGATCCCCAGACCGTTGCACACCAAAACATCCATGATCCACTAGGGAGATAAACTATTTTATTAAAAGGTAAACAAAAAAAGGTCTAGTAACATGCCTACACAACTGTGATCCACTCACACAAGTTTGTTAAATCTTTTCTTAGGACTTTGTTGGCGTGTACAGAGCTCCTTTACTGCCCTATTAGAGTGATGATTCAGTTATTCAGAGCAGTCGCAGCTCACACTGCAGAGAATCACTGTAGAGTGGTCATAGCCAGGATCAACTAGCACCCATGTTGCAGCATGAACGCAGCACAGCTGCCCTGTAGTATTCAACCCCAGTCCTCTTTCTCTAGAATAAATCCCAACATAGGACCACTCAGAGCTTAAAAAGCCAATTATGGAAACCTCCAAAGGATTTTTTCATCCTTACTTGACTGGCTATTACTGTAAAAACACTGACATTTGACAAAGTGTTTCAACACCAGGTATGGCCAACATAAATGGGTCGGTGTTTTTTAACTTAAGTAACTGCCCTTACTTTCTACTGACGGAGTCTACTTAGTGTTTTTATTTTTACACATCCTCATATGATACCCTTCACTATTAGTCTGTTTACATTCTATAATGTTGCTCCCTTGCTTTTGAATGATGATCATGTTCATATGATTTTCACTGCTATCTGTTCCCAGTCACAGCACTGCAGAGCAGAAGTACAGTGACCTTTGCAAAGTTGAGTAAATTCAGCACATATTGAGAAGTTTACCAATCTAGGCGGCTGAATAGCTTGTGAAAAAAACAAAGACAAAAAGCAAAGACTGAGTTGCAGACTCGCCAGACTTATTGAAATTTTTAAAACAGCCCCCAATCATCTATGTCTGCAACTGGTCTATAACTATATCATGCACTGTATTTTTTGTTTACCTACTACAGTTACATTACATTTTCTTAACAAGTCACATCTGATCTCACTGTGACTCAAGAATCTATATACAGCATATTCACATTTAACGCCATTCTGAGGGCACACCTGTTGATTCTTAGGTAAGCAACGGAGAAGAGCAGTAATATTTGTACGTACATGATCCCACCAGCACTCTGAGAAGTTAGGTAACTGGTGCTCCAGGCTGTATTCCAGGAACTCAAACATGACACTGATTATCATACACATCCACCAATCCCGAATCATCAGAGTCTGAGGAGGAAAAAAAGAGCAAACGAAGAGGGTGAGTAGGAGGAGGTGAATGGTGTGGCGTAGGAGGAGGCCAGCAAGATTCCATAGAAAGAAACCATCAGCAAGTGCTGTGAATCTGTTTCATACAACAGCAGGCCGAAGACTGGAGTACAATAGAAAATACATGAATAACTTGATAAATAAATGAATATGCCATTAAATGCCAAAAATAGTAAAACTAAATGTAGGCTTTAATTAATTGATAAAATTGTTTATAAATTGATGTTTGTCTTAACTTGCTTCTCTAGTTATTTACCTTTCTATTAATTTCATAATGTATGTACCTTCTTTTTTATCTTCCCTTTCATTTATTTGTATTTTTCTATTTATTTATTTATTATCATTTCTGAATTTATTATCATATTATTTTCACTTTGCATGTTTAAATGACAGATTTTTTAACATTGTGATCAGCCAATACATTTTTAAATAAAAAACATTTTTAATATGAGTTGGTATTTAATGATTTAGGTGTTCGCAATCTCTTGAGTCAGATTTATTAAAATCTCTTTCCCTTAAATATATTTATGTGTCATGTGTGTGTGTCATCTATAATCATGTGAATGTGCAACATAAAAGGTTTGAATAATTACAGCACCTCAGGGGGAGTCCCGTGTGTCGTTTCTGCTGCTGAGTGCATTGACGGAGGTTAAAACTGCAGACTTCAGCCAGAGGAAAAAATAAAAGCCTCTACTTTGATTTCTGAGCACAGTCAGGAAGCCGAAGTAGGAAAATCTAAAACTGAGCAACTGTAAGATATTTGAGTTACCTTTTAGCGAAATGCTCTGAATGCGTTTAAGTTCCCTCTGTTAACTACGTAGTGCGTGTCTGGAGCTTTTAATGTGAAAGGTAAGAACGGAAAAAGTGAAGCTATCAACGCTGCCTTTGTCGAGGTTGAAAGTAAAATCCATAGATGAATGAGTTCTAGCAGCAGACCTCTGTGTTTTTGTTTTATAATCCTCATAGGTAAAAAAAAACAACAAAAAACAACCTGATTGGCTGATGTTTTTAATCACAGTACGAAAGCCTGTGATCCGAAAAAATCATGTCACCTTTTTGGGCGTGTAACTTTCACATTCTGTGTGAAAGTATTCATGAGGAAAACAATTATAAATATCCCCAAAGCAATTTTAGTCAAAAGCAACTGGACTTGGGTATTTGGTTCCAGTGACATCGTCGGCCTTGTGAGAGGTTAAATACCTGGATCTCCACATCAGCTAGTTGGACCAGTCCCAGCCTGGTCAGATGCGTACATGAACTGACGAAGCCTCTTGGATGAGAGGTGAAACTGCTTCCTAGACAAATAACCAAGTCCAGTTGCTTTTGACCGAAATTGCTTTGGGGAACGACCAGGACAAATGAGAACATTCACAGGCTAACAGCTATAAATATATTAAAGTGCAAATTAATTGCACGAAAACGGCTCCCCCGGTGTGTTAAGGCCTTTATAGAGTTGACTCATATTAAGCCTATGTAGACTTCTCACAATAGGTTACACAACCTTAGAAAAGGTGTACCATTTTAATAATATAGGTGTGCTCCGGTACTAAAAAAAATATAGCACTACACCCCAGTCTACAATAAGGGGCTGACGTAAATATCTCTTTTATGTCACACACATAACTGCTTTCATGATGCAAAAAACTGAAAATTAGCAGTTAAAGATATGGTGTACTTTAAGCCAACATTGGACACTATTGCAGTATGCTTGAAGTCAATTAATGCACACAGATGTATACTGTAGTGTTCAGTCATTTTAAGCCTTCTCCATACATACCTTGATATACCACCCCAGGAAGTGAGCTGGAACAAAGCCATCCATCTTGTCCTGTAGAGACAAACCAACATGCTCATTTAACAAGTTATATTCACAAAAAGCTGACATATAGTAAGATTAACTGAGAAAATAATACACATACTTATTATAAAGTAAATAATCATTAGTGGCAGTGCTATTCTTAACTTAAACTCTCAATGTTCTCATTAAATACCACATTTACCTTACATGGGTACCGACCAGAAATGAGCACAGTGAGTACTGGGTCACTGAACAGGACAAAACTTGGCTGTGTATCAACAACAGCCAAAACCAGTTCTCTACAGTGTTTTTTTAAACAGCATAGTCCAACCATATAGCCTTTGTGTTCATTTCTTTCTGCCTAGTAATTTGGAACATTTTAGTTCAAAAGGGTACATTAGTAAGTCCAAAATTGTCTACAAATCTTAATATGTGGTCATAATTTGACATTTTAAAAAGGTGATTCATATAGGTTGGCTGTGAGTTGGACTGACATCAGACCAACAGTAGAGATGGGGTCTGGGTCATCATAGCGGCAGACAGCACACAGCCATACGAACTATGAGTTTGTGTGTGTATGGGAGAGAAAGGAGAAAGAGACAGGGAGTGAGATCTAGTGTCAAACAGAGAATGAGTTTGTGAATGGATGAGCAAAAGAAACAGACTTGTTTAGGCTGCCACACTATTTAAGATGTGGGTCATTTCCCTGTTAGTAATAATTTAGGGCAAAGTATACTACAATAAAATTAGCAGGGCCAAGTCAGAGTTTTCAGTTTTCCTGAGCATGAATGCTATTATAAATATAAAATATGTTTTAAACTGAATGACATCGCTGCTGCCCCCAGTGCAATATGTCCACTCACAAATTAGTCATACAACCTTTCATAACTGACAATAGGTGCATAGGTTACATAAAAATCAAATAGTCTTACCCAAATGTTGTGGAAGGGGTCTGTGCTGTTGTCCGGGTCATACACAAGGCAGTTTCCTCCATAGTCGCGCTCCGGCAGAGGTACCCCGAGCTTGGGGTCAATGTACTTCATGAACTGACGTCCATCATGCACCGTCTGAATAACCGGGTTTAGAGAAGTAGAGAAACAATCAGCGTTTATTCTCCATGAAAAGGAGTCATATTGAGACTGACAGGTGTGTATTGCAATTTTACGTTCCTCCACTGACACGCTGAGAATATGGAAATAAATAAATAAACGACTGCTGTAATTATAGATAAACTATATTGAAAGTATCCTCAAAGAAATCTAAGTCTTTTGAATGATTTCTTCGGGGATAACGATGACCTAGACGAATGAGAATATTCACAGGCTTGTATTGAAAGAAGCTCAAAAACATGTAGTGTATGTTCAGCTCTACAAAGAAAACTACAGAAGTAGAAGTTTTCACTGCACAATAGTGTGTAACACTCTTTGTACAAAATAGAAAAAAGAAAGTTTATTCCATTTTTGCTTCTATGAATTAATAAAGGATTACGGAAGCTACCAATTTAAAATGTTCCTTACATGAGTCAAGAAAGTAGATGTCTTAAGTGTTTAAACTTTTTTTAAACCATGTCTAGGCCTGATAAACACAGTTATACCAGCTGTAAAGTATTGCTATTTTAAAGGGTCTGGCTCAGTGAAATTTCAATTTCACTGCAGAAATCTGAACAAATCTGATCTTTTGGCCAGTGGTAAGTCCTGGTTTTAAGATGCCTGTAAGCATTTCACGATGTGGTTCTGAATGTAGCGACTTTGTTTTGGTTTGAGGAAATCCATGGTTTAAACCAAAGGGGCAATATCCAGAAACTGACTAGAACAGAGATGAGCATGTGCTGCTTTGTAAGTGCTATATTGTTTTCCCTACAGCAATGAATGTTTTAATGTGCGTGTCAGACCATCAAGTTCATCAGCACACCAACCTGGAAAAGGATGAAGATGAGAAACAGCTCGTAGACAACAGTGACACAAAGCCAGAACCTCCAGTAAGCTAGAGAGAGAGAGATAGAGAGAGAGAGAGAGAGAGAGAGAGAGCAAGGCAAGGAGGCATAAGTAATGAAACAACAGCAGCCCAAATTCTTGCCCAGTCACTTCACGCCTCCAACAACATTCAGCGTGTCTCCATCTGACCATCACATCCTGTTATCTTCCTTCCATAACTGACCTGGTTACAAACCTAAATAGCAAACTACTTTTATGAACTACTTTTTTTTTTTTTTTTTTAAAAAGGTTGACATTTGCTATACCACCACTACCTCCAGAAAACTTTGAATACATAGGTGAAGCATTCATTTCTAATAACAGAGAAATCAAAATGGCACGGTACTTCTGCCGCATTCAGGGAACATTCAGTTTAAGTCATAGTCACTTTACCTTTCTCTGCATCAGAAGTGTCTGGTTATACAGTTATATAGATACCAGACTCCTGCCAGCCAATCACAATTGAGAATTCACTTTGGCAATGATATAACACCATGTAGTGTCAAATATCTTACACACTGTTGGTGTTTAGTTATTAGTACAATAGACACAATCTAAATATGGAGAGAATAGAACAGCCCTGCAAAGTTTTACTTACTGAAATTCTTTAACTTGTATTGCACTAATTGCACTTTTATTCTGTAGGTTTTCAAAACTGAAAACAACATACAAAAATAAGAAGAAGAAGGTAAAATGTGCCATAAAACTGGGAAAGGCAGGTTTGGACCATGTCATTCTTACCTGGATGTGGTCTGGTGAAGGGTCCATCTTTGGCTTGTGTCACTCCAAAACAGAGGAACACCAGGATGCTTGCCACGATCCCCCTACGGGACCACAATAAGAAACACATGAAAATGCCATTTAAGGGTGTTACACTATACTACTATTACAATCGATAAATCCTGCAGCTGATTTATGGGTTGCACTCTCAAGCATAGTCGCAATTACTGCAGTGGCAAGTGGAGGCTTGTGGCTTTTACTTTACGTTTTATTTTTTTTACTTCAAAAGCTTGATTACAGCTGATAACTGCACAGCCCAAAACAGAAAAGACACCCAGCTGTCTGTTCAAACTGGATTGCATTTTGCTGAAAGTTATACCTATATGCAAGTTTACAAGAGAGGTGCCAATGGTGTTATGTCTACCTCCTACAAGTCAGATTTGTCTAAATATAAATTTTTATGGACTGAAAACAATTCCAAGCAAAAGTCAAAGTCGTGTTGCCTTTAATCACTGCTGTTTTAAGTTCTGAAAACCAGGAGACCAGACGAGGATGGTGTTCTTAACATACAAATGCTTAGCAACTGGACACACAATGATTCAGCCTGTGCTTGCCAACGAGGGCGGGAGCATGAGTGTGTGTGATTACCCAAGGCTCATGCATCCATGTAAACAAACGGGAGGGCTTTTTTTTTGTTGCAGTAATGGTAATGCCCCTTAACACTGGTTGTCACCAGCCATAAAACTGAGCAGGAATGTTGACAGCTACAGCGGAGATGAACGACTGACGATTGGAACTACATGCATTTGTGGCCAGACTTGGAGGTGCAGGAGCATGGGGCCGTCCCTGATAAGGAAGTAATTAGTGGTAGATGACCGGCCGGGGAGACTGTGTGGTGACAATGTAACATCAATGTAACATAACAAGACTGCTGAATGTCAGAGGCATCCACTATACACAGAAACAGCTCAGGGACAAATTGAATGCACTGAAAAAACAGCACACAAAGTTCATGAACACATGCATGCGTGCACACGGACTGGACTGACAGTACTACGTCTGTATCCAGCTCTCGGACAGGCAAGCAGAGAAATTCCGACAGAAATGATAGATTTATGTAATGTGGTTTTGATATCATGGCAAATGCTTTACATCAATCATAACAACTGCATGTGTTTTGCTGCTGTCTAAAGGTTACAGCCATAGTCCAACAGTAGGCTACAAATAAAATACATTCTACTCTGTTCTAAAAAAGAAAGTATCCATCCTCTCAAGACAGTACCCAAATTCCTCTGCAGAAAAAAAACAGACTAAGGATAAAAGACTCATTATCAAATCAAAACAAGCAGATACAATAACTCTTTTATCCCCCAAAGCCATCAGCCTGTATAACATGCAGCCTAGTCCTCGGGCTATTTGTACTTTTGCACTTCCATTCATTCACATTTTACTGTTTTAGTATACTTTTAATTGCTTTATTGACTGTATTGTCAAGTCTGAAGTTAAAGAAAAAACTAAATGTGTATATGACAGTACTTGTGGTGGATAGGTATTTATGACTGTAAATCCCAGCTGAACAGGAGCCCAGTTCCAGCACCTGAGGTAACTGGTATGCATTACTTCCAGGTTATGGCCCAGGTTGTATCTGAGGGCGCACTCACACTGTCCTTCCGCACCGCGCCCCGGGCTTTAGGGTACTCGCCCCCCATCTCTCTCAGACGGGCTGTGGACGGCCAGCTGGCCGCAGTTATGCGTGGAACGGTTGCAATCACACTGGTCAAACGCACTAGGCTTGACCCGAAAAACCTGTTTTGGCCCGGTGCGGAAGGACAGTGTGAGTGCGCCCTGAGTGGTCCTGACCAGGGATGAACCCAGGTTGAGTGGCTTGATATCTACAAAAGGAGGGTTCAACAAGGGTCAGATTACCTTGGGTAGAAGTGATTGATTGTGCGAGTGTGTGTAAGTGGTAAAGTGATTATATTTATGTGTCAAAGTGAGGGTGTGTGTGTGTGTGTGTGTGTGTGTGTGTGTGTGTGTGTGTGTGTGTGTGTGTGTGTGTGTGTGTGTGTGTGTGTGTGTGTGTGTGTGTGTGTGTGTGTGTGTGTGTGTGTGTGTGTGTGTGTGTGTGTGTGTGTGTGAGTACTCCTCTGAAGAAGCTCTAGGGTCTTTATCTTTGCCTGGACTGTGCTTAGTGCAGCAGATCTTGTTAAGAACCGTTCCACAAACACAAACATACACACACAACCTACAATTACTTACGAGTCACACATCATTTATGCAACTTGCTTGTGCTTGGCCTGGCTTGCACTATTCCAGTTAAACTCCCACAGATGCAGCCACTGTTGCTTAAAATAAATTGAAAGCAGTTAATTATCAAAAGGGACTTTTCTTCTACAGTTTCAGTTCACATAAGCCATTAAACAAAGCGGGCCTTTTCCTGTATCAAACAAGTGTCCAAACTCTCATCAGAGCAGAGTCATGAGTTGGAAGAACAAAGAGTATCTCAGAGCTCAGGCGGTTGTCATCAGACTGACGTCAACTCCTGACCAACATGAGGAAGACGAGTCAGCCAATCAAAGTGAGCAAATCCAGGTCCGTTCTAAAATGAATATCTAAAATGTTTGTGTATGCTCAAATGTATGTGAGGCATTATTAATACTACTCTAAATTGGTCACCGTGCCCTAATTTAAAGTGGTACAAAGTGGTAGTCTATGTCTGGTTATAAGGGACAGGGTTACAAAACTAAATCAAACCCAGGATGACTCAAAAGTCTAAAGCAGAAATTAGTAAACCTTAAAAATATTAGTGAGGCTGATAACTAATAAGACAAGTTTTCTCTCATGTCCAACTTCATCAAAAAGCCTCAGTGGATTAAGCAGATTTTC